>NC_086121.1:30948861-31551746 GCF_963921235.1 Mobula hypostoma
AGAACAAAATAATGGAATCTTCTATTGGTATTGAACTGGTTAAATTCTTAATTTGGTTAGTAGATTTGAATTTCAAGGGAGAGTTAGTCATTTCATCTGCTATTTTTTAAAATCTGATTGAAAGTGAGACTCCTAACTGAAAGTGCATCCAGGGTTTTCCTGGTGGGATTATTCTTGTGTGCACTGTACTGTAGTTCCCCCGACAGTAAATCTGAATCACAGGGCTTGCGGAGAGTGTCACTTTGGAAATAGAGTACTTGTTAATAATTTGTTCAAGAGCCCAGGAGTCTAACATGGGGAGGCGTGTATGTACCAGGAGAATGGCTTAGCCATGATCTATGACATTTCCTGAGCAACGGGTGATTTGTGTAGATTTAAGCCCTCTATATTTTACATGTTTCTGTTCAGCCAAAGATTTAAGGGAGTCCAGTGGGGTATTTTACTCCCTGCTTGCTCCTTCATTCCCGTTGCTATTGATATTAACATTTTTATATATTTTAGGGATCTCAAAGGGAATAAAACCTTAACACTTTGGTCAACAACTAGTACTAGAGAGCACTGTAACAATCCATATCACTGAACATTTATTCAAGATAAAGGCATAAGCAGATTAATTCCACACTCATGGGACTCTCACAGGAGAGCTGCCATTGGTATTGCTTTCCCTAAACCAGAATTATTAAAATAAATTATCTGGGCACTATCAAGTTATTTTTGGTGGAATCTTGCTGCAGACCACTGCATTCCTTTGTGGTATCACAGTGACTCCACTTGAATGAACACTTCATTATTGATAAGGCACTTTAGGAGGTTTGGAAATTTAATTAAATTATGTTATATAAATTATTTTTTCTCAATTGGTTCACTTCTGGGTCATATTTATCTCTTATTCGCTTTCATCTCTCCCTCTCTTTTTATGAGTCATACTCTGCACAGTTTGCTCTAGCTTATAGAAACAGGGGTGCATCAGTGCCAAAGGCAGTGTAACCTTTTTCACCAGTCCCTGCCCAGTGTAGTCGACCGGGGTGATCAGCTCCCATTCTTCCATCCGCATAGTCTGCTTCTTCAATTCTCACAGGAGGAAAACAAGTCAAGTTATGTGCATTTATGAGGGCTTATATCAGAGCTGGTTGGGATACAGTCTACCACTCTGGATTTGCCTTCAGATAACCTGCAGTCTCCACCAATACTCCATACCAATTTTAGGTACTTTATTTATGCAAATAACTACATATGCTCTTTGTAATTTTTTCTGGTCTTATACAAGTTTAAAAAAAAGATACGGAAAAATATGAGCAGAAGATAGTAAATTGGGAAACCACTTCATCAAGCACCTCTGCTCCAGCTGCCAGAAGCGGAACTTCCCGGTGGCAAAATGTTTTAATTCCCATTCCCATTCCTGTTCCAATATAAGACCATATGACGTAGGAGCAGAATTAGGCCAGCTGCTCCATCATTTCATCATGGCTGATCCATTTTTCATCTCAGCCCCAATACCCCGCCTTCCCCCCACCCCACCCCTCCCGTATCCCTTCATGCCCTGACCAATCAAGAATAAGAATAGAGGCCAGCTGCCCAGCAATAGACAACTGCTGCTCTCAAGATTCTGCAGCACACCAAGATTTTACAGAGTGTATGGTCTTAAGAAACAAGGCACATATAGCCCTCTTAACAACTTCTAGCAAAGAACTCCAATTGTGTGAGCAGCAATGAATGCTAATTCAATCCAATGTAAAAGTACTGAGTGAACATTTTGGAAATTTTATTTGGATACAGCTGTGTAGGTCAGTTATGAAAAATTTGTCCAAAGACTGCAAGTGATTATGCGAAGAGAGATTGGTACAATAGGAATAGGGCAGTCAATATATCCAACAATAAAGAAGTAAGAGGTTGTAAACTAAAGTGATGAAAAGGAGATATATTGAAAGTAGTCTTCAGCCTCCAAAACCAGATGACACCAACTTTACTAAACAAGGTGCAATACACGTGGATGTTTGCAAATGTCCACATTTGCATAACAACTTCCACATCAACATCAAGTACATCACTGAAGTACACAAGAGAATAGGCTTCATACTTTTTATCTGCTTACCCTGTCAAGCATTTCATGATCTCTCCTGTGGTAGGGTCTGAGGGGCCCAAATTGCCTCACCAGTCACTTAAGTGCCTGCAACACTGGAGCAGAAATAAGCTATTCTCAAACCCAAGTAACCTGCTTATGACAAGAAATTTTTATTTCAAGGTAAAAATTTGCATAAAGATGGATATTTCCTTGGAGTGAAATGTTGACTCTTAAACTTAAGCAGAACAATAATGGATGCTTTTTTTTTGAAAAGCGAAATGCCCTTGTAGAGCCTTAACAGGTCCAGCAAGAAATCCAGCAAATATTTTATTCATCTAGAGACATTTTATTCATCATAGAGCACAGTGACAATTTGAATTTCAAAGTTTGCCAGTCAGAGGGTTTTATTTTCTAAAACAAATTTTTGGAAGGAGATTAGTTTCCCTAAAGTGCAAAAGAATTATTACATCTTGACTTGAAAATGTAAGTGCATTCTGGCCAATTGCAGCATATCAAGGATTAAAATTTTATTAGGGAAAACAAATGAGAAATATTTGAAAAAATGTGAAGGCACAGTGCCTATAAAAAGTATCCACCCCCCACCCCCCTTGGAAGCTCCCATGCTCTGTCGTTTTACAACACTGAATCACAGCAGACACAATCTGGCCTCCTTGACACTGATCTACAGAAAAAGACCCTTCGCATCAATGTGAAAACAAATCTCCACAAAATGATCCAAACCAATTCAAAATATGAAACACAAAGTATTCATAAGTATTTACCCCCTTCAAATCAGTATTTAGTAGATGTGCCTTTGGCAGCAATTACAACTTTGAGTCTTTATGGATGGGTCTCTATCAACTTTGCACATCTGGACCCTGCAATTTTTCCCCATTCTTCTTTATAAAACTGCCCAAGCTCTATCAGATCGCATGGGGATTGTGAGTGAACAGCCCTTTTCAAGTCCAGCCACAAATTCTCAATTGGATTGAGGTCTGGACAATGACTTGGCCACTCCAGGACATTAACTTTGTTGTTTCAAAACCATTCCTGTGTAGCTTTGGCTTTATGCCTGGGGTCATTGTCTTGCTGGAAAACAAATCCTCTCCCCCCCGCCCCCTGCATTCCGCAGGGATCGCTCCCTACGCGACTCCCTTGTCCATTCGTCCCCCCCATCCCTCCCCACTGATCTCCCCCCTGGCACTTATCCATGTAAGCGGAACAAGTGCTACACATGCCCTTACACTTCCTCCCTTACCACCATTCAGGGCCCAAGACAGTCCTTCCAGGTGAGGCGACACTTCATCTGTGAGTCGGATGGGGTGATATACTGCGTCTGGTGCTCCCGATGTGGCCTTTTATATATTGGCAAGACCCGACGCAGACTGGGAGACCGCTTTGCTGAACATCTACGCTCTGTCCGTCAGAGAAAGCAGGATCTCCCAGTGGCCACACATTTTAATTCCACATCCCATTCCCATTCTGACATGTCTATCCAAGGCCTCCTCTACTGTAAAGATGAAGCCACACTCAGGTTAGAGGAACAACATCTTATATTCCGTCTGGGTAGCCTCCAACCTGATGGCATGAACATCGACTTCTCTAACTTCCTCTAATGCCCCACCTCCCTCTCGTACCCCATCTGTTACTTATTTTTATGCACACATTCTTTCTCTCACTCTCCTTTTTCTCTCTCTGTCCCTCTGAATATACCCCTTGCCCATCCTCTGGGTCCCTCCCCCTTGCCTTTCTTCCCGGTCCTCCTGTCCCATGATCCTGTCGTATCCCTTTTGCCAATCACCTGTCCAGCTCTTGGCTCCATCCCTCCCCCTCCTGTCTTCTCCTATCATTTTGGATCTCCCCCTCCCCCTCCAACTTTCAAATTCCTTACTCACTCTTCCTTCAGTTAGTCCTGACAAAGGGTCTCGGCCTGAAACGTCGACTGCACCTCTTCCTAGAGATGCTGCCTGGCCTGCTGCGTTCACCAGCAACTTTGATGTGTGTTCCTCTCCCAAGTCATAGTTCTCTTGCAGAGTGTGTCAGGATTTCCTTTTATTTTGCTGCATTCATTTTACCCTCTACCTTCCAAAGTCTGCTGCAGTGAAGCATCTCCACAGCATGATGCACCGACCACCATACTTCAGGGTAGGGTTGGTGTCTTTCTGATGATGTGTGGTGTGTGGTTTATGCCAAACATAGCGTTTGGTCTGATGGCAAAAAAGCTCACTTCAGAGTTTCCCACATGCCTTCTGGCAAACTCTAGCTGAGGTTTCATGTGAGTTTTATCAAAAGTGGCTTTCGCTTTGCCACACTCCCATAACGCTACGACTGGTGAAGCACCTGGGCAACAGTTGTTGAATGCGCAGTGTCTCCCATCTCAGCCACTGAAGCTTGTAACTCTTCCAGAGTTGTCATAGGTCTCTTGGTGGCCTCTCTCGCTAGTCTCCTTGCACAGTCACTCAGTGTTTGAGGACGGCCAGCTCTAGGCAGATTTACAGTGTGCCATATCCTTTCCACTTCTTGATGATTGTTTTAACTGTAGTCCAAGGGATATTCAGTGACTTGGAAATTTTCTTGCATTCATCTCCTGAATTGTGCTTTTCAATAATAACCTTCTCTTGGAGATGCTTAGGAGTGTTCTTTAGCTTTCAAGGTGTAATTTTTGCCAGGATACTGACTTACCAGCAACAGGACCTTCCAGACACAGGTGTATTTTTACTACAGTCAATTGAAACACCTTGACTGCACACAGGTCTCCAAAAACAGATCTCTATTTACCCAATTATGTGATGTCTAAAACCAATTGGATCCTTAAGGTTGTTATAACCAGGCATGGTAATGTGGACAAGCTCCCACTACCTACTAAATAATCCCAGTGGTGTGCACCTCAAATAGCTTCTGATAACCAAGTCCAGCTCCTGGCCTTCACATGTGGCTTAGCTACTAAGCCCAGTGGAACCATTTCTACTGACAGGAGAAGAGGCAAAGATGGTTTACTGGTGCCTTAAAACCAGTTGCTTTGGGCAGATGAGGATTGTCAGCTGTGGTTGGCAGCTTATCTAGGAGAAAGAAAACTCCTATCTCAAACCTCCACTGCCTTGTGGCTTTACCCACTCATGGGGAAGGCTTCAAGAATAAACCCCGAGGGAAAAATCTGGAGCTGGAGTCCCTAAGGCAGTCCTGCATAGAGTTCAATGCTGACTGGCAACTCCTGCAGTGCAGTTAGTACCAAACTGTATCGGTCTCTGCCGTTCCTTTGGGTTTATCAGATGCATGGAGAGGGGCGGCTTGCTACATGGGCAAGAGTTTGCTCTCCATATCGTACTGCACAGGCTTGTGTATCTAGGCAGGTTCGATGCAATATCCATCATCGACCCTGACCGAAAGAAGCCTTAGAGAGGCAGAAACCCAACTGGCTGTACCACTGATGGTATGGTGTGTCATATTAAAAGGGGTGGGGGAGTGAATACTTATGCAATCAATTATTTTATGCTTTATATTTGTTATTAACCTAGACCACCCTGTAGAGATCTGTCTCCACCCTGACACAAAAGAGTGCACCTCTGCCAAACGGCACCAAGAAATCCAAACTAATTCCAACATGACTCAATGCTGCAAAACATCAAAATGTGAAAACCTCCAAAGAAGGTGCAGACTTTCCACAGACACTGTGAAAAAATGTGGGCCAGAGCAACACTAAGACGAGACACCCTATAAACTGAAATTTAAGATCAGTTCTACTCATGCCCTTTCTCCAAGATATGAAGGGATCATTTTATAATTATAGAAATCTGCAAATGGGTGCGCTCCAATAAACAGCACACTCTTCCACACTTGATTATTGCTGGCAATAAATGTATTCAAATTCAATTTATTTCCCATTAAGTGAATATTTATAATATCATCCAAGGCTAGATTATACAGTGCCTATAAAAAGCATTCACTCCCCCTTGGAAGTCCCCACACTCCACTATTTTACAACACCGATTAACAGTGGTCTAACTTGACATTGATGAACAGAAAAAGATTCCCCTACCAAAGTGAAAACAGATCTCCACAAAGTGATCCAAATCAATCACAAATAGAAAACACAAAATAACTGATTGCATAAGTATTCATCCCATGTCAGTCCACGACCTCATCTTCTGCCACAATGAGGCCACCCTCTGGATGAAAGAGCAATACCTTATATACTGAGTGGGTATCCTCCAATCCAAGATCATGTACATCAATTTCTCCTTCTGGTTAAAAAAAATCCCCTCCCCTCCCCTCTTCTATTCCCCAGCCTGGCTTCTCACCTCTTCTTAGTGGCCTATTGGCAAACCCCGGCTCCCCTCCTCCTTCTCTTTCTCCCAGTGTTCACTCTGCACCCTTCATTCTCCTCTCCGATTAGATTCCTTCCTCTCACGTCCGTGAGCTTTCCCACCCACCTGGCTTTGCCTATCACCATCCAGCTATACTTCTTCCCTTCCCCGCAACCTTTTTAGTCTGGCATCTTCCCCCTTCCTTCCCAGTCCAGAAGAAGGGTCTTGGCCTGAAATGTTGACTGTTTATTCATTTCCATAGATGCTGCCTGACCTGCTGAGTTCCTCCAGCAGTTTGCATGTGTTGCTTTGGATTTCCAGTATCTGCAGAGTTTCTTGTGTTGATAATAGAGGGCTGCTTATTACCTTAATTCCTGTTTCTCTGGTTACACAGGCATTTTGCCTTAGATTGCCTCACCTTCTTCCACTCTCGGGTCAGGAACGATGAGTTCAGAGAAGGACATAAAGATACGGAAGGCGCTGGCGTGGAGGGCTATGAATGACATGAAGGAAATCTGGAAGTCGAACCTGACCAGAGGGCTTATAAAGAGGATTTTCATAGCAGTCATAGAGTCCATTCTCACGTACGGATGTGAGACGTGGACACTCACCAAGACAATGCGAAAGTCTCTAGATGGTTGCTACGCACAAATGCTCCAGATGGCTCTTGATGTGAATTGGCAACAGCTCATGACGAACGTTGAGCTCTATAACGACCTACCGATGCTCTCCACTAAAATCGAGGCGAGAAGACTGCAACTAGCGGGGCACTGTCTATGCCACCCCGAGCTACCTGCCAGCCTAGTCATCGTATGGGAGCCCAAGCATGGGAGGATGAACCCTGGGTGCCCTCCCAAGACTATGGTCAACACACTCCTAGGAGACAGTGGCGCGGCTAATGTAGATGAACTGAACACACTGATGAGGGAGAGGGAGAAGTGGAGAGTCCATCATTGTGCCCGATGCCGGCCCCCTAGGCCTGAGTCGACGTAGTAGCAGTAGTACTTTATACTTTATACTTTATTGTCGCCAAATAATTGATACTAGAACATACAATTATCACAGCAATATTTGATTCTGCTCTTCCCACTCCCTGGATTACAAATATTAAATATTAAAATCATTAAAAATAGTAAAAATTAGTAAATAGTAAAAATTTAAATTATAAATCATAAATAGAAAATAGAAAAATGGAAAGTAAGGTAGTGCAAAAAAACCGAGAGGCAGGTCTGGATATTTGGAGGGTACGGCCCAGATCCGAGTCATTTCATAGTTGGAAAGAAGCTATTCCCAAATCTGGCCGTACAAGTCTTCAAGCTCCTGAGCCTTCTCCTGGAGGGAAGAGGGACAAAAAGTGTGTGGCTAGGTGGGTCGTGTCCTTGATTATCCTGGCAGGACTGCTCTGAGAGCATGCGGTGTAATGTGAGTCCAAGGACGGAAGATTGGTTTGTGTGATGTGCTGCGCCGTGTTCACAATCTTCTGCAGCTTCTTTCGGTCTTGGACAGGACAACTTCCATACCAGGTTGTGATGCGCCCTAGAAGAATGCTTTCTACGGTGCATCTATAAAAATTAGTGAGGATTTTAGGGGACAGGCCAAATTTCTTTAGTTTTCTCAAGAAGTAAAGGTGCTGGTGGGCCTTCTTGGCAGTGAACTCTGCTTGGTTGGACCAAGTCAGGTCATTTGTGATATTGACCCCGAGGAATAGCAGTAGTAGTAGTCTTCCACACTGGCTGTGTGACCCACTAAAGTGGGACAGCTCAGACCTCTTCTAAATTGTAAAAACTCCAACTCCTCCCAAACTTCTTCACTATTTTTTGCTTCTTATCCCCTTCCCATTGTCTCTTGTTGGTCTTTTCACTCAGTTCTCCTTCCTTTGCCTTGTATCCCTTCTTTTTGCACTGCTTCACCATCAGTTCTCCTTCCCTCACCCAACAGTCAACAGACGAGTCTGAAAACCAATCAATATAACAGAATGGTGCTCCGTGTTATGGAGTCAAGGAGAGACAACCAACAGGCATTCTAACCCACCAAGTTTGCACCAACCAACAACCAACACTTTCACACCAATCCTCCTTCACCATTTCACTCTCCCCATATGTATTCCTCCAATCAATTACAACATAGGTACAATTTACAGTAACCAATGTTGGAACTGGAGATGATATTGTCCAGAAGTTTCTTTGGAATGAGACACAAATCTTGTGGTTACAGCTGCTTTATTAGATCTTCATCACAAACAACTAACAGTGAATCACTGCAAGCAATTGACACAGCAGCAGGAACCAAGCTCGAATTGTAACCAACTCACTGTAACAAAGAACCTGCCTCGTGGTCTTTCCACATACTGAGAAATGGCTCATGCTGGATAGAAAAGGGAATTAATAAGAACAGCCTGTGAGACAAAAAGGGCAGTCTTGATTTACACTGCCACCATATCTCAGACTTACAGACAAAGAAACAACAGATATATTTTACAAAGTACTGCAAATCCACTGAACATTTGCAAATATTCAGGTGATTTGACAAACACATAAGCAAGCATAATGAAAGTTAACCTATAAGAAAAATAACTATTTAGCCCCTAATCCAGCACCAATTAACCTATCAAGTGCACATTTTTGGAAAGCAGAGCACCTACGGAAAACTGTGCAGTCGCAAGGGGAGCATGCAAACTCCACATAGACGGTTCCTGGAGTCCTGATTGAACCCATTGCTGGAAAGGTGAGGTAGCAGCTCTATCAGTTGTGACACGGTACCACCAAAACAATACTAAAATAAGCTGAAAATAAAACAACTAATCAGCTGAAGAATCCAGAGCAAGCTTCACCTGACATCATTTTATATACGTACAATCAGTCTATGTGCGTAAGGTAATCTCATGTATGTATGGCTACCCTCCAAGAGGACCACAACCTTGTCATGGGGTTTGGAGGTTTGCACCCCTCAATGTCCGGAGAGCCATGTTGGCTAGAATCAGGGCCTTGTGCTTTGGCTCTTGGTAGGGTCACCTATGCCAAACAGGTCAAAGGGCAGAGGCCAGACTAAAAGTGGTCCACCAGTTCACCAGGTTTAGGGGTTCAGCTCAGGGCTAACAACCCTGACTGCTTAAAAAATTGTTCCAGAAACAGCAACGAAGAACCCTTCTTTAACCGTGTGCGATTATATGGACAGACAGCGATGGAGGCTTCTATTGCTGCCCTAAATGCCAACAGCATAATGGACAGTAAGTGATTAGGTAATAAATACATGGCCACACTCAAACAGCTACATGTACATTCTGATTTATAGGATTGCTTTCATATTTAATTTGAGTTATTTTGTTTCTCTCGCTTACTGCTTTTTTATGCTGCATCAGATCCGGAGTAATAATCATTTCCTTCTGCTTTACACTTGTGCACTGAAGAATGACGATAAACCACCTTGAATCTTCAGCATTCTTATCTCAGTTGGATACTTCAACTTACTGAATAAATTAAAGACAATATTACGAAGTTGTCCCAGCTATTAACCTTCGCTGGTGTGAGATTGCAAAGTTACCAAAGAAGTTACGAAATGGTAGCTACTTTTCCACCACGACATGAGGAGCTACAGATATGGAGTTAAATTTGGGACATTCCTGATTTTAGGGATCAATTTCACCACTGGACACATGGGCACACTTTGATTTCCTTGATCCTGGAAAGAAGATATTCAATATTGATCCATACGTTTTATTTGTAAAAAATATGATGCGCACCACAATTCCCTGTAGATCTATACTGGCTGAAAAACTAACGTGAATCTCGACAACCAAAACCAAAAGGCGGTATTTAAATTTAACACAGAACTCACAGAATGGCACTGCTGATGTA
The DNA here is from genome assembly GCF_963921235.1 of Mobula hypostoma. NCBI lineage: Eukaryota > Metazoa > Chordata > Chondrichthyes > Myliobatiformes > Myliobatidae > Mobula > Mobula hypostoma. The sequence continues at coordinate 30,959,082 of NC_086121.1, forward strand.
TGGAATGTTCATTTATTTAAAATATTGAATAGATGCTACTATACATGGTTGATGATTGCTTTTGAAATGCATGCAGTTTTTTTTTGGGAGGATTTGCAACACAGCAAGCTCCAACAGAGAGAAAACAAAGTGAGAGGAAAGATGGTGATGTGCTTTGGGAAGTATTAGTTGAAGTATTAATGATGGTGGAGCCATTGGGAGAATGCCCATTCTATTATTCAAAAAGAAACACAACATCCTCCAGATTGGTCTGAAAAAGCAGACAAGACTTCAGTTTAACATTCACAGCAATTGACCCGCTAGTCTCTTCCTATAAAGCACAAATCAGGAAAGTGATGGAATATTTACCACTAACCAGGATGAGTGTAACTTTATCAAGACTCCCTATCAAAATAGTCTGCCTGAATCTACACTAATTCCCATTATCTTAAATTCCTGCTTCCCTGCCACTGTGCTCCATGGCTGCAGGGTGTACTATGGATAAGATGATTTCTTTGATATCACCCACAAACATGCGTCCTACCAGCATCCTGAAGAAGGCCAACAGCTCAGAGGTTTTCAAGTCACACACTACTTTTATTTGGGGAAGTACTTCTATTCCTTCACTGAGTGAGTCAAAATCTTGGACCTCCCTATTCACCACTGAGGGATTACAGCAGTTCAAACAGACAGCTCGTCACTACTTTCACCAGGGCAGTTAGGTGTGGATGTGAAATGTTCGTTTTGCTAGTAACATCCGGATCTGAGCACAAGCTAGTCTAGACATGACAATTATCAACAGACCCTGGCCTGTGTATCTTACCTGCTGAGGGATGTCAATGCGAAACGCCGATTGCTTATTCCCCTCCATAGATGCTACCTGACTTACTCCAGCACTAGCAAGTGCCGCTCAAGATTTCCAGCACCCTCAGAATCTCCTCTGTCTATCCATCTAAAGAAGATTTCCCAGTTGCTCAGAGAGCTGGTAGAATTGAAGACACTGGGATTGTTGGAAGCAAATGGCTAAGTTAAGCAAGGTTAATACCAGCCCTGCTTATGCAGGCAACTATATTCTCAAATTCAGTCAAAAAGTTCCTTTAAGTACATTCAAAAAAGTAACCTGACAGGGTCAGACAATTTGTGCATTCATTCCCATTTGATTCTTACAAGAAGGTTCAGGCACATTTCTAAACACTGTTAAAATAATTGATTTAACAGCATGCTAGTACATTGGCCCTTCATTGCTGGGGCTTTCTTCCCAATGTAACTGGGACTAATATGAGGAACTCCTCCCATTAAAGCAAACTGTAAAAGGTGTATTGTGTTGATTTAAGTTAGCTCTCAGCGGTTCGTCTCACTGCAGCTCAGCTGATGTGTAGAACGTTCTGGGGATGTTCTCTTGAGCTTGATGTCAGGAGCAGATCAATGAGGGAAGCTCACCCTTACCTTGTCTCACGGCATGAGGGACTGGAGTTTGATGCCACACTCAGGTGCTGTCTGTGTGGACTTCTCTCTGTAGGTTTCCTCAGAGCACGTCAGCACTTCTATTTCCTCAGGAATCCGCAGAGATTTGGCATGACATCAAAAACCTTGGCAAACTTCTACAGATGCATAGTGTTGACTGTGTGTTGGCTGGCTGCATTACGGAATGTATGGGAGCACCAATGCCTTTGAGCAGAAAATCCTACAAAAGATAGTGGATTCACAGGTAAAACTCTCCCTACCATTGAAAACTTCTGCTGCACATGAAACATTGCCGTAGAAAAGCAGCATCCGTCATCAAAGCTCCTCACCACCCAGGCCATGCCCTTTTCTCACTGCTGCCATCAGGTAGAAGGTACGGGTGCTTCAGGACTCGCACCACCAGGTTCAAGAACAGTTACCACTTCTCAGCCATCAGGCTCTTGACCACTCTCATAAGGACTCTGTTATATTGTAATATCATGCTCATTACTTATTGCTATTTATCTACCTCTGTATTTGCACAGTTTGTTTACAGTTTACAGTTATTGTTCTATAGGTTTGCTAAGTATTCACACAGAAAAAGAATCTCAGGGTTTTATGAGGTGACATATATGTACTCTGATAATAAGTTTTACTTTGAACTTTGAACTCTAAATGTTACATTCTTTCTCACATCCAAAACACCGGTATGTGACTATAAATTGTCAGTACGTTAGTGGGAAAAATATCAAACTGATCATTTAGACACAACCTTTGGACTCACTCTCAAGGATTCTTCAACTCATAGACCAGTGAGTCTTACTTCAGTGGTTGCTGAATTGATGGAGAAGATCTGAAAGGCAGGATTTATGAACATTTGGAGAGGCATAATATGATTAGGAGTAGTCAGCATGGCTTTGTGAAAGGCAGGTCATGCCTTACGAGCCTGATTGAATCTTTTGAGGATGTGACTAAACACATTGATGAAGGTAGAGCTGTAGGTGTAGTATATATGGATTTCAGCAAGGCATTTGACAAGGTACCTCATGCAAGGCTTATTGAGAAAGTAAGGAGGCATGGGATCCAAGGGGACATTACTTTGTGGATCCAGAACTGGCTTGCCCACAGAAAGCAAAGAGTGGTTGTAGACAGGTCATATTCCACATGGAGGTCGGTCACCAGTGGTGTGCCTCAGGGATCTGTTCTGGGACCCCTACTCTTCGTGATTTTTATAAAGGACCTGGATGAAGAAGTGGAGGGATGGGTTAGTAAATTTGCTGATGACACAAAGGGTGGGGGTGTTGTGGATAGTGTGGAAGGTTGTCAGCGGTTATAACGGGACATTGATAGGATGCAAAACTGGGCTGAGAAGTGGCAGATGGAGTTCAACCCAGATAACTGAGAGGTGGTTCATTTTGGTAGGTCAAATATGATGGCAGAATATAGCATTAATGGTAAGACTCTTGGCAGTGTGGAGGATCAGAGGGATCTTGGGGTTCGAGTCCGTAGGACACTCAAAGCTGCTGCGCAGGTTGACTCTGTGGTTAAGAAAGCATATAGTGCATTGGCCTTCAACAATTGTGAGATTGAGTTTAGGAGCCAAGAGGTAATGTTGCAGCTATATAGGGCCCTGTTCAGACCCCACTTGGAGTACTGTGCTCAGTTCTGGTTACCTCACTGTAGGAAGGATGTGGAAACCATAGAAAGGGTGCAGAGGAGATTTACAAGGATGTTGCCTGAATTGGGGAGCATGCCTTATGAGAAGAGGTTGAGTGAACTCAGCCTTTTTTGCCTGGAGCGACAGAGGATGCGAGGTGACCTGATAGAGGTATATAAGATGATGAGAGGCATTGATCATGTGGATAGTCAGAGGCTTTTTCCCAGGGCTGGAATGGCTAGCACAAGAGGGCACAGTTTTAAGGTGCTTGGAAGTAGGTACAGAGGAAATGTCAGGGGTAAGTTTTTTACTTAGAGAGTGGTGAGTGCGTGGAATGGGCTGCTGGTGGCAGTGGTGGAGTCTTTTAAGAGACTCCTGGATGGGTACATGAAGCTTAGAAAAATAGAGGGCTATGGGTAACCCTAGGTAATTTCTAAGGTAAGGACATGTTCAGCACAGCTTTATGGGCCAAAGGGCCTGTATTGTGCTGTAGGTTTTCTATGTTTCTATGTTTCTAACTCATGTTCTCAGTATTATTATTATTTATTTTTGTATTTGCACAGTTTGTCTTCTTGTGCACATTGTTTTAGAGTCAGACTTTTTTGTCTATAGTTTTTCATTGATGCTATTGCATTTTATTGTTCTACCATGAATCCCTGCAAGAAAATGAATCTCAGGGTAGTTTACGGTGGCAAGTGGATTTACTTTGAACTTCGGTATCTGAATAACATTTTGTTTAAGAGCTAAGGTGTTTGCCGGCTGATATCAGTGTACAGGGTGTGGAACAGTGAAACAACTGTGGATTGGATGTTCTGTGAAGTTCAGAGCACAAATCACTGCTCGTCAATAGTTGATCTTGTAACACTGATTGTCAAGGACCAGTGTACATCCCAGAACAATTGTTGATATTTATTTTTGCTCCTAGAACGTTAGCCCCTGACATGCCACACAACATTTTTTTGATGCATGGTTTCTGTTTCTCATGATTTTACTCCTGCAAATCATTTTGGGATACATTACTATTTTAAAACTTCCATGTAAATACAGGAGAGTCCCAGGTTACAGACGGCCTGACTTACTAAGACCATAAGATAGAGGAGCAGAATTAGGCCATTTGGCCCATCGAGTCTGCTCCGCCAATTCCTTAGGGTTGATCCATTTCCCTCTCAGCCCCATTGTCCTGCCTTCTCCAGTATCCCTTCATGCCCTGACCAACCATGAATCTATCATTCTCTGCCTTAAATATACCCAATGATTTGGCCTCCACAGCTGCCCGTGGCAACGAATACCACAGATTAGATCCAACTGGACACAAATGGCCCCACATATTTTGAAGAATTTTTCAAGCTAGTATTAATAATAATAATAATTGTAACAATATGTTTCATGCTGTTCATTAATAATTGGATACAGTATATATTCCATTAGTTTATTATGGCTAGTGTTAGGGTAATTATTGAATGAAATGAAAGAATTAAAGCAAATACAGGGATAGCAATATGATGTGTACTGACTGGTGGCGTCGTGGCATCAGCACTGGACTTCGGAGTGAAGACTCCTGAGTTCGAAACCAGCTGGCTCCCTTGCACGCTTTCCATCTGTGCGGGGTTGAGCGTCGAGCTAGCAACTCGGCCTTGTAAAAATAAGAAAGCCTGCTAAAAAAACACGCTGTCATGACGGCGTCCCGATGACTCCACTCGGTTAAGGGCTTTCTTCTTCTTCGGTATGATGCGCTTTACCATAGAGAATGAATGTTTCTGACTTACGGAGAAACAGGGAACAATGACAGTGAAATAACTGTGTTTCTGATGTAATACAGGGCACTAATCAATACCTGCTATTATTAAGTAAGTGTGATAGACTACAAAAAGTTGAACTACAAAGGGATCTTTGAATATTAGAACATGAAACACAAAAAGATATAGTAGGTCATTCAAAAGGGTAATGGAACATTGTCCTTAATGGCAAGATGTGTGAGTTACAAAGATGGGACGTTTTAATGTGCAGCATAACAGGTACTGGTGACAGTGCATTCCAGTATTGTGTACAGTTCCATCGCTCTCGGATTACCCCCAGGAATCAAAATTGTCTACAGAACAGATGGCAGACGTTTCAATCTTGCCCGTCTCAAGTCCAAAACAAAGACATCCACGAGTTCCCTCATCGAGTTCCAATACGCAGATGACAACAGTGTTGCAGCTCTTTCAGAAAACCACCCACAACAGATTCTGACAGCCTTCAACTGTGCATACACAAAAATTGGACTTACCATCAATTCCAAGAAGACTCAGGTTATCTATCAACCATCACCAACTGAGTCAAATCGGATATAACCATCAATTCAACTTGGCGAAACAACCCCGGAAAACATGGACCACATTCCGTATCTTGGCAGTCACCTCTCCTCCAATGTCGACCTTAATGGTGAGATCTAACATCGTCTTAAATGTGCTGGAACAGCTTTTGGAATGAAAGACGTACATCTGCCAAAACAAATCTTCTACTCCCAGCTTAAAGAAGGCAAACATAAAAGAGGCAGACAACAGAAGGGATTCAAAGATGTCTTAAAAGCCAACATGAAGAAATGTAACATCAACATCAACAATTGGGAAACCAATGCCAAGGACAGGAAACTCTGGCAAGCCGTTATCCGAGAAGGAACAGCAACTTTTGAAGCAAACAGATGTGCAGATTTAGAAGAAAAGAGAAGAAAATGGAAAGAGAGGCAGCAACAACCAAAGCCGGATCTGCCATCTGGAACTACCTGTCCTGAATGTGGAAGAACTTTCAAAGCCAAGATCGGACTCATAAGCCACTTGAGAGCCCATAAGTAGATCAACAGAATGAAGACCATCATCCTCGACCTCGAGGGATAGCCACAACGACAACAGTTCCATTCTCCATGCTTGAGGAAGGATAGGCATCCACTGGAGGCTGTGCAGAGAAGGGAGCACAAAAAGAACAAAAGAATGATGTAAGAAAAGAGTTTGAAAAGGTAAGCCAACACTCACGGAGTGATGTTTCCCCAACTATGGTTACCTATGACTGTGGGGCATAACATTAAAAGGACTTGAACATCCATAACAGGAAGATGAGGAGGAATTTTGTTCCTTTCAGAAGGTCATTAATCTCTGCAATTCCTAACTCAGAAGAGCTTTACAGGTGAATTCACTGAGGATGTTCAAGGAAGATATTAACAGATATACAACCTACAGGAGAGGAATATGGAAGAGTGGTGAAGGGAGGAGTGTGGAAGAGTGCTGAAGGGAGGAGTGTGGAAGAGTGGTGAGAGGAGGAGTGTGGGAGAGTGGTGATGGGAGAAGTGTGGGAGAGTGGTGAAAGGAGGAGTGTGGGACAGTGGTGAAGGGAGGAGTGTGGGAGAGTGGTGAGGGAGGAGTGTGGGAGAGTGGTGATGGGAGGAGTGTGGGAGAGTGGTGAGGGAGGAGTGTGGGAGAGTGGTGAAAGGAGGAGTGTGGGAGAGTGGTGAGGGAGGAGTGTGGGAGAGTGGTGAGGGAGGAGTGTGGGAGAGTGGTGAAGGGAGGAGTGTGGGAGAGTGGTGAAGGGAGGAGTGTGGGAGAATGGTGATGGGAGGAGTGTGGGAGAGTGGTGAAGTGAGGAGTGTGGGAGAGTGGTGAAGAGAGGAGTGTGGGAGAGTGGTGAAGGGAGGAGTGTGGGAGAGTGGTGAAGGGAGGAGTGTGGGAGAGTGGTGAAGGGAGGAGTGTGGGAGAGTGGTGAAGGGAGGAGTGTGGGAGAGTGGTGAGGGAGGAGTGTGGGAGAGTGGTGAGGGAGGAGTGTGGGAGAGTGGTGAGGGAGGAGTGTGGGAGAGTGGTGAGGGAGGAGTGTGGGAGAGTGGTGAAGGGAGGAGTGTGGGAGAGTGGTGAGGGAGGAGTGTGGGAGAGTGGTGAAGGGAGGAGTGTGGGAGAGTGGTGAAGGGAGGAGTGTGGGAGAGTGGTGAAAGGAGGAGTGTGGGAGAGTGGTGAGGGAGGAGTGTGGGAGAGTGGTGAGGGAGAAGTGTGGGACAGTGGTGAAAGGAGGAGTGTGGGAGAGTGGGGAGGGAGAAGTGTGGGAGAGTGGTGAAAGGAGGAGTGTGGGAGAGTGGTGAAGAGAGGAGTGTGGGAGAGTGGTGAGGGAGGAGTGTGGGAGAGTGGGGAGGGAGGAGTGTGGGACAGTGGTGAAAGGAGGAGTGTGGGAGAGTGGTGAAGAGAGGAGTGTGGGAGAGTGGTGAAGGAGGAGTGTGGGAGAGTGGGGAGGGAGGAGTGTGGGAGAGTGGGGAGGGAGAAGTGTGGGAGAGTGGTGAAAGGAGGAGTGTGGGAGAGTGGTGAGGGAGGAGTGTGGGAGAGTGGTGAAGGGAGGAGTGTGGGAGAGTGGTGAAGAGAGGAGTGTGGGAGAGTGATGAAGGGAGGAGTGTGGGAGAGTGGTGAGGGAGGAGTGTGAGAGAGTGGGGAGGGAGAAGTGTGGGAGAGTGGTGAAAGGAGGAGTGTGGGAGAGTGGTGAAGAGAGGAGTGTGGGAGAGTGGTGAGGGAGGAGTGTGGGAGAGTGGGGAGGGAGAAGTGTGGGAGAGTGGTGAAAGGAGGAGTGTGGGAGAGTGGTGAGGGAGGAGTGTGGGAGAGTGGTGAAGGGAGGAGTGTGAGATAGTGGTGAAGGGAGGAAGGTGGGAGACTGGTGAGGGAGAAGTGTGGGACAGTGGTGAAGGGAGGAGTGTGGGAGAGTGGTGAAGGGAAGAGTGTGGGAGAGTGGTGAAGGGGGAGTGTGGGAGAGTGGTGAAGAGAGGAGTGTGAGAGAGTGGTGAAGGGAGGAGTTTGAGAAAGTGGTGACAAGAGCAGTATGGGAGAGTGCTGAAGGGAGGAGTGTGGGAGAGTGGTGAAGGGAGGAGTGTGGGAGAGTGGGGAGGGAGAAGTGTGGGAGAGTGGTGAAAGGAGGAGTGTGGAAGAGTGGTGAAGGGACGAGTGTGGAAGAGTGGTGAGGGAGGAGTGTGGGAGAATGGTGAGGGAGAAGTGTGGGAGAGTGGTGAGGGAGGAGTGTGGGAGAGTGGTGAAGAGAGGAGTGTGGGAGAGTGGTGAGGGAGGAGTGTGGGAGAATGGTGAAGGGGGAGTGTGGGAGAGTGGTGAAGAGAGGAGTGTGAGAGAGTGGTGAAGGGAGGAGTGTGAGAAAGTGGTGACAAGAGCAGTATGGGAGAGTGTTGAAGGGAGAAGTGTGGGAGAGTGGTGTTGAGGCCAAGATTGGATCAGACGTTATGATCTGGAATTGCTGGAGTGGCTCATGGGATGGATTTGGCCTCCTGTATTTATTTGTTATGCTTTTTTTGTTTTTATGATAGGATGAACAATGGAAGATTGAGACTGAACGAATGGGCACATCTTAAAATGATACAGGCAGATGGTGCGGAGGGATGAGAGTAGGATTAGTATTCTTGAACAATTAGACCAAAGTGGCTGAGGAGACTGTTTCAGTTGAATGCACCTTCTCTGCAGTGCCAAACGAAAAGGACTGAATCTCATATTACATGGGGTTCAAATGAAACATCCCAACAGAAGAAGAGTAAGAGCTTCCCAATTGCTGGTCTAAACCTCTCGTCTCTTTTCCCTAACGATACTAATGGTTGTTGGTATCTGGCTCTACAAAGCTGACAAACACCTCTCCAAATATCTCCCAAAAGTAAGCCAGTCAGGAACATCTGGAAAGATGAACAGTCAAGGGGAGCATGAAAGATTCAAAGATTCAAAGATACAAGTACATTTATTATCAAATTATGTATGCAGTATTCAACCCTGAGACTCCATAATGTCACCCCCCACCAAAAGTCATTGAAAGAGTCCAGGCAAATTCAGTTTAGCTGAGTTCACCTGTTAACTCAAGCAGCAGATCCAGCCTGCCCTGATCAAAATTGCAACAAAAAATAGCAACGTAAAAAGGAACGACCAGAAACCAGAAACACATCTCAAGGTGAATTACAGAGTCCCATCCACAAACCGGACTGCTCTTTTCTATAATCAAATCACATGTTTTCCAGAATTTGCCACAGAAGCAGGAAGAGGAGGAAGAATTCTTGTTGATAATTTCTGTCTTTGGACTGAATAGGTTAATTCAAAGTAAATTGTTTGTGCGGCTTCAAGCAAAATGGCACAGACTTCACCACCCGAGTTACCTCACTCATACAGTATTAGTGCTCCCATTCATCTCATGGGGAGATTAGCACATCCAGAGACCAATGGACAAAATGGATTACTGGGGAAGTGGCTGGACATCTAATGCTGCAGATGTGGCAAATCTGAAATAAAAACTGCAAACACTCAGCTGACCAGGCAGTATCCATGGTGAGGGAAAAAGAGAGTTAATAGTTCAGGTTGAAGATCTTTCATTCATTAACTAGGTGTCAGTTTTTCATGATGATGACATATCTAACAGAAAACTGTCTGTTAAACAATTACCAGAAGGATTTATTTTAAAACCCGGATATTCCCATTAGATCCTCTAAATTAGATTTTTGTTGTCAATACTGAAGATAACATGTACTGCTTGGATTCTGATTCTGAACATTTTCTCAACCCACCCCCTCAGAAAAATTGATAGATTTGGGAAAAATGCACTGAGAAGGATGTAGACAGCAACACCAGGTCAAGTCTAATTTTCTCCAAGAGGCAAATGGTGGAAAGATTTGATACAGGTTCAAGAACATGAACACTTTCAAAATTCAAATACAAACTCACTCATTGACATTACAGGAATTGTACGGCTTTGCCATGGGGCGACAATTATGCTGATTGATCTGATAAGTACTCAGAGGGTGCTATCAGTTGCTGGCTGATGCATGGGGTTCTGTTTCCTTGTGCACAGCTGCAGCCATAAATTCTGAGCCTGCCCCGAAAATCCTCGTGCTGTTCACACTTCAAATCCACTCATGGACCAGACAGGTCATCCTTAACCAGAAACAAGAGCTGCCTGCCAGGACACTTAAGCAGGCCTCAATCCCTAATAAATTGTCTGCTGTTTTGTCAGGAAAGTATAACTCTCTGATTTATGCTTTCCACAGATTCCACAGTCTTTCTGTTCAATCTTTTTGTCTCAAAGTGATATATGCCTCCTGCTAGGCCCAACGGTTGCTATGGAATCATTTGAAACTTCTTGGGCCGTCAACAGTGTGTACTTCAACTCCAGCAATTAATTCGATGCTTTATAAAATTCTCTGATTTGTATGCAGCTCCCTAAAATGTTGGATTCTGATTACGAAGGTCTTGATTAAATAAACTGGGACAGGGGGAATAGTACATAGCTTATGCATGGAAAAGGTCAAAGAACCTTGTCTGGAAATTGGAATGTAACCTTTATTTCAGTGAGCTAAAAACACTGGATATTGCGTCCCTATCAGATCCCCCTGCAGACATTTGAGAAATAGGCTAAAAATGCACTAGAAACCGAGCTATGGAGGTTCACACCCAGAGTCATGCGCTAAAATGCGACTAGCGTAATTCCTAATAGGACCTTGCCCAGTTTAGTGCAGCTGGAAACACTTTGCTGCTCTGCAGACAGAGAAAGGTGTCGGCCCTTAAAGGCACATTCCCAATGGCAGTCAGAGAGCAGCAGCACATGTAATGGCTGCTGAGGGGAAGGGAGAGGCTGCAGGGGAGAGGGAGAGTGCACCAAGGATCATTCGATGTGACATCAAAGTCTGAGTGAGCCGGATAGAAGCCAGGAGGAACGATTTGCGCAAGAGTGGGATGGATGGGATGGAAGACCAGGGCCTAGATCTAAAAGACATGTCAAAGTGCAAAGTAATTGCTACACCAACAGAAAAACTTTTTTTCCATTCAAATACTTGTTGCACACATGTTCAAGAGCAGACACACAAGTAGAATTAATCATACCTATTACAATTCCACCCACCCCACAGCACCTACTGACGTTTTATCTTCTAAACCCCTCTTCCAAATCTAAGGCAAATGCAAAATGCAGTGAACCCCTTTAACCTCTCCTCTTTGAAGAGCATCAGTGAGAAGTGTCAGGAGGCCGCCTGCACAGGAGGGAAGCCCTCCCACAGGCAGTAACTAATCCACAAAAAGAAGAGTATACTGGGCATTTAAGCACAGAAGGGCACCCACCTCAGGAGTAAACGCGATATACAACCTGCGAGATGACGGTGCTTCATTCCAATCACCAGTTGCCACTCACATTACGACTGGTGCTGTCACATTGTCACCAGGGTGCTTTGACCGCTGCTCACAAGAAGAGTCGTTTTCTGTATTATCCCCGGTTTTGGGATAGAACGTGGAACAGAAGAGCATTGGAGCAGGACATTCGGCCCACAATGTTGTGCCGAACCATCAAAAAAAGCAAATCAAAAACACACAAACGCTAATCTCTCCCCCTTCCTCACATCCATGTGCCTGTCCAAACGCCTGTTAAAAGCATCTAATGTATTTGCCTCTACTACCATATCAGGCAGTGCATTCCTGGCATCCACAACTCCCTGCGTAAAAAAACTTACCCCTCACTTCCCCCCTGAGCCTACCCCACCGCACCTCAACGCATGCCCTCTGGTATGAGACATTTCGACCCTGGGAAACAGATACTCCCTGTCTACCCCATCTATTCCTAAGCCATTTACTCCCTGTCTACCCCATCTATTTCACTGCTGCGTGGGAGGGTGAAACGTGGTGGGAGGAATGGTAGAGGTGGGAGAGGGAGCTTGAGGGTGGCGATGACAATATTGACTGGAATGATGATGAAAGGGAACAGAGTGTCAGAGAGATACAGCTCAGAAACTGGCCCTTTGCTTCACCAGGCCGATACTGACCATCAAGCACCCATTTTTCTCCCCAGTCCTACCCCAGCCCCCATTCTCATCGGCTGTCTTGTAGATTCAATTATCCACATACACAGCAGGGGCAATTTACTATTCTACCAACCCAGACACCTTTGGTATGTGGGAGAAGAGGAGCACCCAGAGGAAAACTATGTAGTGACAGGGAGAATGTGTAAGCTACACACACACACACACACACACACGCACACACACACACACACACACACACGCACGCACACACGCACACACACACATGCACACACACACATACACACACGCACACACACACGCACACACACGCGCACACACGCACACACACACACACACACGCGCACACACGCACACACACACACACACACGCACAGCATCAGAGATCAGGACTGAACCCAGGTCACTGAAGTTATGAAGCAGCGGGTCGACTCACTATGCCCCTGTGCTGTTTAGCGTTCTTCTGGGAGCATTTGCATAGGTGGTATTGTGGATGATGAGGTAGGTTTTCAAAGCTTGCAGAGAGATTTAGGCCAGTTAGAAGAGTGGGCTGAAAGATGGCAGATGGAGTTTAATGCTGAAAAATGTGAGGTGCTACATTTTGGAAGGACTAATCAAAATAGGACATACATGGTAAATGGTAGGGCATTGAAGAATGCTGCAGAACAGAGGAATCTGGGAATAATGGTGCATAGTTCCTTGAAGGTGGAATCTCATGTGGGTAAGGTGGTGAAGAAAGCTTTTGGTATGCTGGCCTTTATTAATCGGAGTATTGAGTATAGGAGTTGGGATGTAATGTTGAAACTGTATAAGGCATTGGTAAGGCCAAATTTGGAGTATTGTGTACAATTCTGGTCACCGGATTGTAGGAAAGATGTCAATAAAATTGAGAGAGTAGAGAGGAGGTTTATTAAAATGTTGCCTGGGTTTCATCTCCTAAGTTACAGAGAAAGGCTGAACAAGTTGGGACTTTATTCTTTGAAATGTGGAAGGTTGAGGGGGGACTTGATAGAGGTGTTTAAAATTATGAGGGGGATTGATAGAGTTGACGTGGATAGGCTTTTTCCATTGAGAGTGGGGAAGATTAAAACAACAGGACATGAGTTGAGAGTTAAAGGGCAAAAGTTTAGGGGTAACATGAGGGGGAACTTCTTTACTCAGAGAGTGGTAGCTGTGTGGAACGAGCTTCCAGCAGAAGTGGTTGAGGCAGGTTCTATGTTGTCCTTTAAAGTTAAATTGGATAGATATATGGACAGGAAAGGAATGGAGGGTTATAGGCTGAGTGCAGGTCGGTGGGACTAGGAGAGAGTAAGAGTTCGGCATGGACTAGAAGGGCCGAGATGGCCTGTTTCCGTGCTGTAATTGTTATATGGTTATTTGCCCAGTGTTCCCCCACCCCCACCCACCGTGTGACACACAGAGGTACTGCAGACGAAAGCTGGCTGCAATTGGGAATGATCTATCTCACACCTTGAACTTCTGGATTTTCTTCTGTTATTAATTATTGTGAACATAGCCGCTTTGCTGAAACGTTTAGGATGAACAATGTGCTATGCTGTGCAGAGGTTTGTGATGCTGGTGTGGAACCTGCTAATGTTCCTGCAGATGCTGCCTTAGCTCAGCTAGAAATGTTACTTATTTATTGAGATACAGTGCGGAACAGGACTTCACGCCCTTTCGAGTCACACTACCCAGCAATCCCCCGATATAATCCGAGCCTAATCCCGGGACAGTTTACAATGACCAATTAACCTACCAAAGGGTACATCTTTGGACTGTGGGAGGAAACCACATGGTCAATGCGGGGACGTACAAACTCCATGCAGGCAGTGGCGGGAAAGTTGTCGGCAAAGTTATCACTACCGCAGAACCCGCAGAAACATCATGTAGCATCTAAATCCTGAAAACATGAACACTCACTATTAGTCAAGTGTTTATGTAATCTTTGAGTACTCTTGTATATATATAGATTGATTAAGCATTCCTGTCATTTAAATAATTCATTATATGTGTAAATACATGAACTGCATACATCATCACGCTACCACGTGTTTCATGCACACCTCGCTTAAAGTAAACACAAAGCTAGACATGCATTTTGAACTCCCGTATCTTCTTTTGAATTAGGTTAATGTTTTGATGTTACAAAACAGATGAAAATGCCCACTGTGAACATTGGAAGGTACTTAAGCAGCCAACAGCAAGTCCAGAAGCTGCCTAATCTTGTTTCCAGTGTAACACACACAAAGTGCTGGAGGAGCAAGAATCAGAGTTGTCTCTTTAATTGTATTGGACACAAATATAACAAGGAAATATGATATGCTCCTAATTGTGCTAAGACTGTTAAATGGTGAATATATCTTACGCACAAAAGCTCCAATTTACCACAGTAAGTTTGCTGTATAAACTATGCCTTCATTTAGTGGGTGACTAATGCTGTAAAAACATGCATAATTTTAATCTGACTTGTGCACGTAAGTGCCCAAGCTAATTTCCCTAGTAGTGTTGCTTGCCTGGAAGTGATTGTTAGCATCTGGGTTAAGTAGCTTTTAAGTATGATTTGCACGTGAACAGGGCCTGAAGGATCCATTTCCAAGTTCCATTCATTAACCAGTCTTAGCAATAAGATTGAACAAAAATTGACACATTGACTGATTTATATTTCTTTTGACTGCAAGATTCAGGTGGAGAACTAACCCAGTCAACAATTAAAAAGACCAAGAAAATCAGCGTCAGAATCAATTTGAATATCAACGGCATAAGTTGTGAAATTTGTAGTTATGTGGCAGCATCACATTGCGATCCACAATAATAAAAACTGTGAATTATACTAAGAAGTGTGTATATAATCATTAAATTAAGTGCGTTGTACAAAAAATAGTGAGGTGGTGTTCATGGGTTCAATGTCCATTTAGCAATCTGCTGGCAGAGGGGAAGAAGCTGTTCCTCAGTTGTTGAGTGTGTGCTATCACGCTCCTCTACTTCCTCCCTGATGGTAGCAATGAGAACAGTGCATATCTTGGGGGCTGGGGGTACTTTTTGAGGCATTGCCTTCTTCAGCCAGAAACATCAACTGTTTGTTCCCCTCCACAGGTGCAGCCTGATCTACTGTTCCTCCAGCATTTTGTGTGAGTTGCTCTAGATTTCCAGCATTTGCGGAATCTCCTGTGTTTATGAGAGTGAATGGAATCAATCCTCTGAGATTAAAGTTGCTGGTGGAACGCAGCAGGCCAGGCAGCATCTCTAGGAAGAGGTACAGTCGACGTTTCGGGCCGAGACCCTTCGTCAGGACTAACTGAAGGAAGAGCTAGTAAGAGATTTGAAAGTGGGAGGGGGAGGGGGAGATCCAAAATGATAGGAGAAGACAGGAGGGGGAGGGATGGAGCCAAGAGCTGGACAGGTGTTTGGCAAAAAGAATATGAGAGGATCACGGGACAGGAGGCCCAGGGAGAAAGAAAAGGGGGAGGTGGGAAAGAAAACCCAGAGGATGGGCAAGGGGTATAGTCAGAAGGACAGAGGGAGAAAAAGGAGAGAGAGAGAGAAAGAAGGTGTGTATAATGCTCCACCTCCCCCTTGTACCCCATCCGTTATTTATTTAGATACACACATTCTTTCGCCCTCTCTCCTTTTTCTCCCTCTGTCCCTCTGACTATACCCCTTGCCCATCCTCTGGGTTTCCCCCCCCCTCCTCCTTTTCCTTCTCCCTGGGCCTCCTGTCCCATGATCCTCTCGTATCCCTTTTGCCAATCACCTGTCCAGCTCTTGGCTCCATCCCTCCCCCTCCTGTCTTCTCCTATCATTTTGGATCTCCTGCTCCTCGTCCCACTTTCAAATCTATTACTAGCTCTTCCTTCAGTTAGTCCTGACGAAGGGTCTTGGCCTGAAACGTCGACTGTACCTCTTCCTAGAGATGCTGCCTGGCCTGCTGCGTTCACCAGCAACTTTGATGTGTGTTGCTTGAATTTCCAGCATCTGCAGAATTCCTCGTGTTTGCGCTCTGAGATTAACACTGGGATCAAAGCTTGGCAACTTTTTTTTGGAAAGTGGGGGAAGGGTAAAAAGCTTGGATCACTCTTGCAACACAATGAAGCACAGTGTAAGATTATTGTCTAACTAGGATCCATTTTGGTGGAAAGATAAAATCGTAATATTCAAGAGTAGTCCATACATCAAACTGTTCTCACCTGAACCCTAAGGCAGCCAGTCATTACCACTGATAACAGGATTTAAGAAGTCATCAAATCTGTTCTATTGCTGTTAGCTGAGGGATGCATGTTGGCTAAAAAGGTGCAAGAGTTCCCCTACTTTACTTCTAATCACCGCTGAGATTTAGTGTATCCTCCAACAACACAGACAGTCTCCTCTGTCACCCTGTCCTGGATCGCCGTGAAGGTGAAGTGTGGGGCTGGGAGGAATTTTCGGGCGGGACAGCCTACAACTTTATAGCTCAACAGCTGACAAGCAAAGCCATCACCGTGTGATGCTCCATTCCTTAACCTGGCCTTTTATTGAGCATTCAGCATCCAGAAATCCAATCTAATTCATATATTGTAATATTCAATGAGACCAAACGTCAAACAACTCCTGCTTGCTTACAGAGCAACTGCAACTCATTAGATAATTGCCTTCAATTTTCTGCCATTTTTCTTCTTAAATTACATTTCCAGGGAAGGCAAATGAGAAAAATGGTTGTTCCTGGTACTCCTTCATGTATTTCAGATGCAATATGCAATCTGAAACTGGAAATTGGCTCTTTGGATCCAAGGAAACATTGTGCTGTTGTTGTTCATGTTGCAATAGTAAAGTGATTCTATAATTATTCATCACTGTAACACAAACCCACAATTAGTAAACTGACTCCCAAAATTATCTTTGTTGTTGGCTCTGGGCAGAACATTCTCCCAACAGCCTGTTGAATCTACAGCTCGGTATCTTTTCAAGTCAGTGAA
The DNA here is from genome assembly GCF_963921235.1 of Mobula hypostoma. Classification (NCBI taxonomy): domain Eukaryota; kingdom Metazoa; phylum Chordata; class Chondrichthyes; order Myliobatiformes; family Myliobatidae; genus Mobula; species Mobula hypostoma. The sequence continues at coordinate 30,975,898 of NC_086121.1, forward strand.
AGTAAAGTCTGCTTTCACCTGCAACTTAAAAAAAATCAGGATTTTTTTTTCCCTTCCTTCTTTCCTTTCTCTTTCTTTCTTCCCTTCCTTCGTTTCCTTTGTTTCCCTTGCTTCCTTTCCTCCTCTCCTTTTCCTTCTCCTCCTTCCTTCCTTTCCTTTCCTTTCCTTCCTTTTGTTCCCTTCCCTCCCCTTCCTTTCCTTCCCCTTCCTTTTCTTCTTTTCCTTCCTTCCTTTCCTTTTGTTCCCTTCCCTCCCCTTCCTTTCCTTCCCCTTCCTTCCTTTCTTTCCTTTCCCTTCCTTTCCTTCCCCTTCCTTTTCTTCTTTTCCTTCCTTCCTTTCCTTCTGTTCCCTTCCCTCCCCTTCCTTTCCTTCCCCTTCCTTCCTTTCTTTCCTTTCCCTTCCTTTCCTCCCTTCCTTTCCTTCCTTTACTTCCTTTCCTTTTTTCCCTCCCTTCCTATCCTCCCTTTCTTTCTTTCCTTTACTTCCTTTCCTTCTTTCCCTCCCTTCCTTTACTCCCTTCCTTTCCTTTCCTTCCTTTCCTTCCTTTCCTCCCTTCTTTCCTTTCGTTCCCTTCCCTCCCCTTCCTTTCCTTCCCCTTCCTTCCTTTCTTTCCTTTCCCTTCCTTTCCTTCCTCTCCTCCCTTCCTTTCCTTCCTTTACTTCCTTTCCTTCCTTTCTTTCCTTTGTTATTTCCTTCTTTCCTTCTTCTTTCTTTCTCCTGCAATCCCCTGATTTAACCTGACCCAAATCACGGGACAATTTACGATGATCAATTAGCCCACCAGCCGAAACTGTATGAACTTCTTACAGGCAGCGGCAAGATTTGAACCTGGGCCGCCTGTACTATAAAGCATTGTGCTAACCACTACACTACCTTCTGTGAAGGGCATGAATGAATGCATATGCTGTGCTAAGAGCAATTGTGCTTCACTGACATGTAGATACTGAGTCATAAGGAATACTCTTCGAAGAATATGACAAGGAAAGCTATGAGCCTGTATTGGCACCACAGCTTTTCTTATGTCATATATTTTTTCTGCACACTTAGAGTATTTAACGCACACTATCTTTCTGTAACACTATCAGTTATAATTTTCCAGTAAGGCTATTCAATGAATATTTCTGGTAAAATCAAGCTTCTCTGCTGCTTATCAGTTCTGCGTCCACTACAGCTCTAGTGACCTGGCTTTGATCCAGAACCTGTTTGTGTAGAGTCGTACATTCTTCCTGCAACTCCACTGGGTGCTTCAGCTTCCTCCGACATCCCAAATATGTGCAGATTGTTTGATTAATTGGCCACTGTAAATTGCCAGAAGTGAGTGGTAGAATCTGGAGGAAATTGACGGGAATGTGGGAAGAAAAACTGGAATGAGTGTAGGTTTACAGTAAATGAGTGATTACTGGTCAGCGTGGACTCACCTCTGTCTACTACACATCTAGTCAGTGTCAGTGCATTAATGTTGTTTTTAACATCCTCTTCTCTGTCATTAGGCACTGATTCATTCTGGGATCCAGTTTCACAGAATCCAGACATCCTCATCACCCTCCTTTAGCCAAGTACCTCATTTTACTTGGTATTTTTGGAGAATTTCAGTAGTTCATCATTAGTTTGCTCTGCTCCTTCTGTAGTTGAATGAAAAATTGCTCTGAGATGATTTACTGGCTTGGATTTTCTTCCACCTGACATTTGCTGCTGAAGTACCAAAACCTGTTCAATAATTCCCTATAGAGACCAAGATTGGAGGCCTGGTACATGGCTGTCATTGCTCTACTACCTCTGGGAAGGAAGGAAGTAAAGCTCTGGTGCTGCCAGCCACTACCTTAAACCTTCAGCAAGATGAGATTACATACAGTCTATGTAATGACCCCTAAGGACAGAATTTGCTGAGGATACTCTGCAGGTCAGGCAGCATCTGTGAGGAGTACAGCAGAGTTAGCACCTCAAATCAATCCAAGATCAAAACCGGATGTGTGAAAGTAAGTTGCAGAGAGAGGGAGGAGTGGAGTGAGAATCCCCAATCAACTGTAACATAAATTTCATGTCATGAAGTCTCACAGTACAGATAACATTGTACAGTGCACAATACTCTCACCATTTCCAATTATGTCATCTTTTAACAGTATGACTTCCTTTAGGAATATTAAAAAGAGACTTTAGGTGTTGGACAGACTGAAAAGGAGATGTGTTTTTATCTAGGTAATGATATTTCACTTGCTAGTAATCCTATCTTCATCTCCTCAGCTCTTTCAGAGATTTGAAAAGGAAGGACAATTAATATGACTCACTGCTCTTATTGTCTCTTTCATTAAATTGTTGAAGTAGCTGGAAACAGAACCGGGATGGACTGAACAGCCTCATTTCCTGGCCTAAATGTGTACGTAATGTGATTTGGACATTGCCATAAGGGTGCAGAGCTAGTTCAGTCTCTTCCAAGCATTCTCCTCAACAGAGACACATTTTTAATTGTCCCTTGGTGGTGGACTGCTTTGTGTTCTTACAAATATTCTACCAAGTTTGGAATAGAGTCATGGAGTCATCGAAAACTACAGTGTAGAGAAAGGCTTTTTGGTCTATATAGTCCCATTGACCTGCACCTGGACCATAGCTGTCCGTACCTCTCCCATCCATGTACCTATCCAAACTTCCCTTCAACATTGAAATCTAAATCTCATCCACCACCTGCACCGGAAGCTCGATGCACACTCACACCACCCTCTGAGTGAAGAATTGCCCCTCATGTTCACCCTTAACCAACCCATGACCTCCAGTTGTAGTCTCACAAAACCTCAGTGGAAAAAGCCTGCTAACATTTCCCCTATCTATATGCCCATAATTTTGTATACCTCTATCAAACCTCCCCTCAATCTTCTACATTTTAGGGCATAAAGTTCTCACCTATTCAATCTTTCCTTATAACTCAGGTCCTCCAGTCCCAGCAAGATGGACTTCAGAAAGGATAAGCTGAGGAAACACAGTCCAGTCTTTATAGAGGAACCAGAAGTGGAAAGAGTGAGAAATTTCAAGTTCTTGGGTGTCAACATCTCTGTGTATCTATCCTGGGCCCAACATATTGATGCAGTTACAAAAAAGGAATGACAGTGGCTATATTTCATTAGGAGTTTGAGAAGATTTTGTATGTCAACAAAGACACTTGCACATTTCTACAGATGTACTGTGGAGAACATTCTAACTGACTGCATCATTATCTAGTTTGGGGGAGGGGACACCACACAAGATCGAAATGAGCAGCAGAAAGTTGTGAACTCAATCAGCTCCATTAGTGGCACTCGTCTCCCCAGCATCCAGGACACCTTCAAGGAGTGATGACTCAAAAAGACGACTTCCATCATTAAATGCCCCTATCACCCAGGACGTGCTCTCTTCTCATTGCTACCATCAGAGGGGAGGCACAGGAGTCTAAAGGCAACACTCTCAATGGTTCAGGGACAGCTTCTTCCCCTCTGCCATCAGATTTCTGAATGGACATGAACAATACCTCACTACTTTTTTGCACTACTTTAGTTTAACTATTATATATATATATCTACACTTCTTACTGTCATTCACAGTTTTTATTATTATGTATTGCAATGTTCTGCTGCCACATAACAACAAATTTTATGACACATACCAGTGATATTAAATCTGATTCTGATTCACCAAGCTTCAATCTTTGGTAATAGTCTCACTTCCAGCCATCTGGTTTCACGTGGTTTGCATAAAGCTCGATGAATAACTTCCAATACAATATTACTAATCTGAAATATTAACTCTGTGGAAGGTTTAACACCTAGAAGGCTGCATGAAGTAGGTGCTGTAAGCCTCTCTATTGAGTTTCTTATCATTCAATAATTTGGACTGAATGTTGGTCCACAGTTGGAAAGTTTGCAGATAATCACCTGTCTGGCTGACAATAAGCCAGGAGGAGACATCGGTAGACTTGGTCAAGCGAACAAAAAGCGTCAACTAGAATTCAGTAGAGAAAGACACGATGTACTTCACTTGGGAGGAAATACAAGGCAAGACTAGGATGCATGGCAGGATACTCTGATATGTAGAGGAACAAAGTGATCCTTCATTGTTTCTTGCAAAAAAAAAGCACTTTGGAATTTTGTTCAAAGGTTTAGTAAGGTTAAGTTGTATTTTCAGGTTAGCTGTAATGCAGGCAATCAAATGAGCCTCGGGAGATTATAAACTTTGACAAATACTTTTGCACTATGCAATCTACTCTACAAATGGGGCCTTTGATATATCATGCTTTTTCAGGAAATACCCTGAGGATCTTTATGGATAATTTCACCAAAGTAACCATTTCCATTAAAATAAAGCTGGTCACTACCTTATGGAACCTTTCACATTGCACTGGGTCCAAGCACTGCCATAACAGCACTGTAGGATCAAAATGACGTTATTTTAAAAGGTTCAGGAACATTGGATGGCATGAAAACCTCTCGTGATTTTCATTGTAAACACATCTTTCAGCAGAGTCAGGAGGCCTGTCTATCCACCAAACTAAGGCTCACTAATCTGTAGCCACAGACAAATGAGAGAAAGGGAACAAGCTTGGTTAGTTCAATTAATGGTGCTCAACTGTGATTTTTAAAAATGTAGTTATTTAATATATTCTCATTTTTAAAAAGATCGTCTCTCTACTCCCCCTCCTTTTTGGAAGATGACATCCTGTTTCCTGTTCCTTTAGTCACCTCTTTACTCAGTCACTTGGAGACTTGTCAAATTAGGTGGGGGAAGTGGGCAGAGGTCAAAATTTTATTTGATCATTTTCCGCTTAACATCTTCTCTCCATTTCCGGACTCTGTGCATGGGTACTGTACATTTGAGCGTCTGTGGTTTTCTTTTCCTTTTTGCAAGTGTTCCCGTTTTTAAATCATTTGTTATTTTACAATGTGGCCACTTCAAGTATCAGCAACACGCAGTCCCTTTTATATAGATGAACGTACATCTGTACATATGGGTTTTCCACAGAGTGATAAAACACAAAGTCAGAGGAGCTGATAGCAATGAGTTAGCAGCAGGTAGAATCAGTTGTACCTGGAATCAGTTCACTTTGTACCAATAAACAAGCTCATCACTGTCTGATTTACAATGCTACAACACCACAACTGTAGTTATTCCTAGAAAAGGATGCTAGCTGCATTTACAATCCAGTATTTTCACCCTACAGCTATCGAGGATTTAAAACATAGAACATGAGATATAAGACCATCTCATATAGAAGCTGAATTAGGCCATTTGGCCCATCAAGTCTGCTCCACCATTTCGTCATGGCTGACTCATTTTCCCTCTCAGTCCCAATCTCCTGCCTTCTCCCCATAACCCTACATGCCCTGACTAACCAAGAATCTATCAACATCTGCCTTAAGTGTACCCAATGACTTGCCTCCAAAGCCACCTGTAGCAATGAATTCCACAGATTCAGCACTCTCTGGCTAAAGAAATTCCTCCTTATCCCCATTCTGAAGCAACGCCCCTCTATTCCGAGACTGGTCTTAGATTCCCCACCATAGGAAACACCCTTTCCACATCCACGCTATCAAGACCTTTCAGCATTCAATAGATTTCAATGAGGTCACCGCTTATTCCTATGAATTCTAGTGCATACAGGACAAAGAGCCATCAAATGCTCCTCATATGACAAGCTGTCCAATCCCAGAATAATTTTCTTAAATCTCCTTTGAACTCTCATAGAACATCAGAGGCCATTTAGCACACAAGTTCGTGCCAACATTTTAATCTTCCCTAAGGTGATTCTGAACCTAGGCTCTTAGATATCTTTCAATTTTTTTGTTGTTCATGTGCTCTGCATTTTTCTATCATCAATGTGCCATTGAACAAATAGTTGTCTACAATGATCCTGAATTTCAGGATATTTTTGTCACCTTAATTCACAATCATGTTTATTGCTAAAATAAAAATGACGTGACTGAAATTCAAGAATTGCTCCCTGGTCCCAACTCACACCTTAGCTCATGAAGACTGCCAGTTCCACTGAAAATGGCTGCAATTACCCACATCCTTGGCAGAGAACACAGGATTGGTGATTTAAGGCAAAGGAAAGATGCAGGTGAGTTTCTCAGCTGACTGTTTGACTTTTTTGAATATTTTTTAAGACAAAAAACTAGATAAATTCTTGACATTCAATGGAAGTAAAAGACACAATGGACACTAGAGGCAGCAGATGTAGAATCCGGAGCAACACACAAAGAGCTGGAGGAACTCAGAAGGTTAGGCGAAATCTATAGAGGGAAATAGATAGCCAGCATTTCAGCTGGAGACCCTTCATCCGGATGAAGCTCTGTCCAGGTGAAGGGTTTTAATCCAAAATGTCAGTTGTCCATTCCCCTCCATATATGCTGCCTGACCAATTGAGATCCTCCAACTTTTTGTGTGTTACTACGAAAGAGGAGGTGATGACGTGAAGTTAAGATTTCTATGAGGTTAGGGATGGTGTTGGAATAGTCCTGTCTGTAATTTATAGGCTTATAAGGGAAAGTTTAAAGGTAAAGCAGCCAACATCATCCTTCCTCATCACCAACTAGCCACTCTGCAAACAGTTCCCCTGTGGACACCGTTATCCATCTCCTTCTACATCTGGGAAAATAACCTGAAGTCATTAAATTATCATTTTAATTATCTTTTGAGTGCCAATTTTCCCCTGTCCTTGTGACCACAAAAGTTAAACAGACCTGCAATTTAATTGCTCTTAGTGCATAAATTTAACTTTTGGAGTGAAAAACTGGGCTATTGCTCAACTCAGGCCTGTAAAATATTAAAGCATCTATTTGCACTGTACAAATCCACCCTTGCTCCCAGCTTCCAATGTTATCCTCTAACAGTGAAGCAGGGCGTCAAATATTGCTTGTGTCCAAGAAATGCCTCGCTCAAGAATCCTTCCCAGAATATCTCAGCTTTATTGCCTACTCCTTTCTTGAATGGTCAGTCATTTAGATTTTTATTTTTTTAGCCATAGTTTTCCTGTAACTCCAAGGGGCTTACCTGTTTAAGAGATAAAACATCACAATTTTAAGCACTTACCCATCTGTAAAGTGAAATTGTTTTTAAGTATATAATTTCTGGATGGATTCTCTGGATATTGCTTTATAAACACAAACAGATGGAGTAATAAACTTTTATGACCTAGTGGAGCTGATAGTTCTCTGATCTCTCTCCTGGGGTTTTCTACAGCACTGCTCTTCGTAGATTTCCGTATGTACAAGAATCTTGTAAATTTACATCATTTGTGTGAACAGCAGAGAAACCAAGACGATGGCTTTAATTAATGCATGATTCTTTCTTCCTTCATTCTTTCTCAGGACTGCAACATATCCTTCCCTCAGCCCTTGTCCTCCTCCCACAGAATTGTAAAAAATCAATTTTGGCATCACTTAGACTCATTTTGTTTTTCAGCCGTGGTAATGACTTGCAAAAATGCTACATGCCGCTATCGGACAATATGGGATAGAAAGCAGCCAAAGCTAACTTTGCCAGTCTGTATGAATCCTATTTTGAGAATCAAAGCCTCAGAGGCAAACCATTCAGAGTTGGCATTGTTAGCTGAAGAAGACTCCAGTGCTTGTTAAGACTATCAGAAAGCAGCACAAAGCCCCTTAAGAAAAGTTAAGCAATTTCAAATAAAGTCATGTACATCCACTATCACATGGTTAATGTGACACAACGGCGCAACGTCGTAATTTCTTTTCCCTATGCGTGCTAGACATCAGTCTGTACATTGTATTCAGTGATGAGCAGTTAATCTTTATTTTGATTGTGTAGGATGAAGGATAAATGTTGGCCAAGATACTGGATGAACTTTACTGCTCTTCTTCAAATAGTACCAAGGTATCACTCATGCTCAATTTAGCTAGCAGATACAGACTCTGTATAATGTCTTATTAAAAAGTTGTAACTGCCAGTATTGTTTCCCTGCTGGCACCAGATCATCAGATGGTAATTCTCATGCTTAGGAGCCAGTCCAGAATGGTGAAGCACTGCTTAATCATCAGCTTTCTGTATGAATATTCCATCCTTATCATTGATCGGCTATAAAAACTGCTGTGACTACTTCCAAACTTCAGTGATGTGGTTTGCTCTGGCCTGGGCTGCTCCACCATTGACTTTCTCTCTGCTGCAGCTATGATGTGGCTTCATCTTGTTGTTCGCAGAACTCGGGGGCCAATGACAAAGTCAGCATTTGCTTTGCATGTGTAAGCACTCCTTGAAATAAGTAGCCTGCCAGATCATTTCAGAGAGCAGTTAATACTGAGGAGTCTGGAGTCACATATAAACCAACCACATAAGACTGGCCTATTTCCTTTCCAGAAAAATACAAATGACCAAAATGTGTTTTTCATGACAATGTGGTAGATTCCTGTAAATGCTATTGTTATAAGCATTTTATTCTGAAGTCATTTGATTATTTGAATTTGAAACATCAGCTGATATTTTATTCCACTAGAATAATAATCCATGTGACTGGAAACTAGTCTAATAATATAACTACACCTCACACTAGAGCAGGATGAATTCATTCACACTTCAATGCCTTTGCCTTCCTTCAGGAGCTTATCTGCACCTTCTGATGGTGCCTCCATACTTAACCACTACTTACTGACTGTGTATTCACGTGATTTTGAATGTTTCCATACCAGCTATTAGAAAATACAAAACTGGTAAGAAAAGTGGGGCCAAGAGGCAGAGAGGAGGACGAAGTTTCCTGGAATGGGCACCCAGTCGTCTTCCGGATGTCCTCAGAGTCATGTCCCTGAGGGAGGTCTCAGGAAGGCTGGCCTCTCTGGAAGACCAAGCTTTTATAATGGTTGGTTTTACTCATAGTTCAGAGGAGAACAGAAACCAATTCACAAGCATCATCTGTAGAGGGCTCTGAAAAGTGGGTAAAGTAGCTCAAGTATGCACTGGTGAAAATTCAGTGAATGTGCAACCCACATTAGGCCAAACCACATCATCAAGGTTTGCCTCCCGATGCAAACAGTTTTGGTGGCCAGTCCCTGATAAAGGTGGTGGAGCATTCTTTGATGTTTAGTGGATCTAATCCACCAAGAATAATCCCTGAATTTGAGAAAGGGGCCAATTTGGAAAGAAGGGAGTGTAAAGGCTTTGGAATATGGGAAAATATTCCAAAAGAGAAAGTTGGCTCAAAATTCAATTGCCTAACATTTTTTTAGCATTATGCAATTGAAAATTGACAGCTTCATGAGAGGCTGTTTAAAGATCATTTCCAGGTATATTTGTGTCACTTGTAAAATGTGACTGGACTCGTTCTGTCGTGAGTTTCCCTCTCACCCCGAAGTAAATTTCTCTTGATTTGCCACATGGGATGACTATCTGTAACCAGCTAATCTCCTGGCCTCTGACCTTTCACCTTAATCGGATACCAATGTCAACCTGGTCCTCTCTTTTACCCAACACCATAAAAGTGGCTTGCATGTCCCAAACCCTTCCCGCCCCTACAAGAGAAGGCTGTCGGGTGCTAAAGCATCTCTACCAGCGTGAAAGCAAGTCCATGAATTGTATCCTCAGACATTCCTCTGTCGCTGACCAACCATATTACAAAGTAAATGGCAGGATACTTGGTAGTGTGGAGGAGCAGAGGGATCTGGGGGTACATGTCCACAGATCCCTGAAAGTTGCCTCACAGGTAGATAGGGTAGTTAAGAAAGCTTATGGGGTGTTAGCTTTCATGAGTCGAGGGATAGAGTTTAAGAGTCGCGAGGTAATGATGCAGCTCTATAAAACTCTGGTTTGGCCACACTTGGAGTACTGTGTTCAGTTCTGGTTGCCTCACTATAGGAAGGATGTAGAAGCATTGGAAAGGGTACAGAGGAGATTTACCAGGATGCTGCCTGGTTTAGAGAGTATGGATTATGATCAGAGATTAAGGGAGCTAGGTCTTTACTCTTTGGAGAGAAGGAGGATGAGAGGAGACATGATAGAGGTACATAAGATATTAAGAGGAATAGATAGAGTGGACAGCCATTGCCTCTTCCCCAGGGCACCACTGCTCAATACAAGAGGACATGGCTTTAAGGTAAGGGGTGGGAAGTTCAAGGGGGATATTAGAGGAAGGTTTTTTACTCAGAGAGTGGTTGGTGCGTGGAATGCACTGCCTGAGTCAGTGGTGGAGGCAGATACACTAGTGAAATTTAAGAGACTACTAGACAGGTATATGGAGGAATTTAAGGTGGAGGGATATATGGGAGGCAGGGTTTGAGAGTCGGCACAACAATGTGGGCAAAAGGGCCTGTACTGTGCTGTACTATTCTATGTTCTATGTTCAAATCTCCCATCAATGGAAAAAAGTACAGTTTATATTTCGGGCCAAAACCCTTCAGCAGGACTGGAGAAAAATAAAGCTGAGGAGTAGATTTAAAAGGTGGGGGTGGGCGGAGGGGAGAGAGGACCACTAGATGATAGGTGAAACTTGGAGGGGGAGGGATGAAATAAAGACCTGGGAAGTTGATTGATGAGATGAGGTGAGAGAGGGAAAAGGGGATGGATAATGGAGAACGGGTGGGGGGTTGGGGGTCAGTATCAGAAGTTTGAGGAATCGATGTTCATGCCATCAGGTTGGAGGCTACTCAAACGGAATATAAGGTGCTGTTCCTCCAACCTAAGTGTGTCCTCATCACAACAGTGGAGGAGGCCATGGATGGACATATCGGAATGGGAATGGGAAGTGGGATTAAAATGAAAGGCTACTGGGAGATCCTGCTTGTTCTGGCGGATGGAGCATAGATGTTTAGTGAAGCGGTCTCCCAAACTACGTTGGGTCTCACTAATGTACAGGAGGCCACACCGGGAGCAACAGACTCACAGGTGAAGTGTTGCCTCATCTGGAAGGACAGTTTAGGGCCCTGGATGGTAGGGAGGGAGGAGGTGTAGGGGCAGGTGTAGCAATTTTTCCGCCTGCAAGGATAAGTGCTCGGAGGGAGATCAGTGGGGAGGGACAAATGGACAAGGAAGTTGCGTAGGAAGCAATCCCTGTGGAAAGCAGGAAGTGGGGAGGAGGGAAAGATGTGTCTGGTGATGGGTTTCAGTTGGAGGTGGCGGAAGTTTCAGTGAATTATGTGCTGGACACGGAGGCTGGTGGGGTGGTAGGTGAGGACAAGAGGAACCCTATCCCTGGTAGGGTGGCGGAAGGATGCGGTAAGAGCAGATGGAAGAGATGCTGTTGAGGTCAAACTTGACGGTGGAGGAAGTGAAAAAGGAGGAATCTTCTTCGTTCTAGAATGAAAAGGTTCACCCTGAGAGCAGATGCAGCAGAGACGGAGGAATTGTGAAAAGGGGATGGTGTTTTTTCCTAGTAGGGTGGGACGAGATGTAGACTAGGTAGCTGTGAGAGTCCATGGGTTTGCAATAGACATTGGTGGATAAGCTGTGTCCGGAGGTAGAGCCAGTGAGATCAAGAAAGGGAAACGAGGTATCAAAAATGGACCAGATGAATTTGAGGGCAGGGTGGAAGTTGCAGGCAAAGTAGATGAAGTCAACGAGTTCAGCACAAGTGCAGGAAGCAGCACCAATGCAATCATTGATGTAGTGTAGGAAAAGTGCAGGACGGTCACCAGTGTAGGCTTGGAACATAGATTGTTCCATGTAGTCGACAAATAGGCAGGCATAGCTGAGACCCATGTGTGTACCCATAGCTCCTCCTTTTGTTTCAAGGAAGTGGGAGGAGCCAAAGGAGAAATGATTGAGAGTTAGGATAAGTTCCGCTAGGTGGAGGAGAATGGTGGTGGAGGAGAACTGGATGGGTCTCATGTCCAGTAAAACATGGACAGCTTTGAGGCCTTCCTGGTGGGAGATGGAGGTGTATAGGGACTGGACTTCCATAGTAAAAATGAGATGATGGGGGCCAGGGAACTTGAAATCCTTGAAAAGATCAAGAGCATGTGAGATGTCACAGATGTAGGAAGGAAGGGATTGAACTGGGGGGGATAAAACAGAGTCAAGGTAAGCCGATATGAGCTTAGTGGGGCAGGAACTATCTGAAACAATGAGTCTATCTGGAAAGCGGGTTGTGGATCTTGGGTAGGAGGTACTGTAGAAACAGGAGGTGCAGGGTGTGGGAACTATGAGGTTGGTGGCAATGGATGGGAGATTCCCAGAGTCAATAAGGTCGGTGATGGTGTGGGAGATGATGGCCGGGTGTTCCTCAGTGGGGTGCTGTTCGAGCGGTAAGTAAGAGGAGGTGAGTTGGGGCTGGGCCTCAGCAAGATAGAGGTCAGTACACCAGACTACTACAGAACCTCCCTTATCTTTGGGTTTGATGGTGAGGTTAGGATTAGTGTTCCTTAGTGGAATCCTGTTATCTGAGATGAGGTCAACGGTGGAGAGGGCCTTAACTGTGATGGCCTGAGCTGTACCCACTCCTTTGTTGGATTTTCCAGTCAAGAGCATTGGTGTTTCCATACCAGGCTGTGATGCAGCCAATCAATATACTCTTCACCACACGTCTATCAAAGTTTGTCAAAGTTTTAGATGTCATGCTGAATCTTCGTGAGCTTCTTAGGAACTAGAGGCGATGCAGTGCTTTCTTTCCAATTGCACCTACATGCTGGGCCCAGGACAGGTCCTCTGATTTGGTAACTGAGGAATTTAAAGTTGCTCATTCTCTCCACCTCTGATCCCCCGATAAGGACTGGCTCCGATTTCCTAATTCTGAAGTCAATAATCAGCTCCTCGGTCTTGCCGACTTTGTCTGAGAGGTAGTTCTGTTGCCACCACTCAGCCAGACTTTCAACCTCTCTCCTATATGTGGATTCAATACCATAATTGATTCAGCAAGCAAACATGGTGTCATCAGCAAATTCACAAGTGGCATTGGAGCTGTGCTTAGGCTCACAATCATAATTATAAAGCCTTGTGGTGCAGCTGTACCGATGGAGATGGTGGAGGAGATGCTGTTGCCAATCCAAACTGACTGGGGTCTGCAAGTGCAGAAAACGAGGATCAGATTGCTCAAGGAGATATTGAGGCCAAGGTCTTGATGCTTATTAGTTTAGTTTTCAGGGGATGATAGTGCTAAATGCCAAGCTGTAGCTGATAAAGAGCATCCTTTTTAAAGGCTTCAGGCGTCTTTAAACATGTGAGATCAGGAATTTCATTGCACATTCTGTCCCCATCCCTAAGTCATCAAAATCAGGAGCTGAGTTGTGCTGGGTAGAGTTGTGGGGGCACTGAGTGGACTCATTTGCTTACCATTTAGCTTTTGGTGCCACTCACATCTCTAAATCCAAATGTTTGCATTTGGTATCTACGTTTCAAATTCATCTGGCTAATTCACAACCCAACGTGCTTTTATTCTGTCCGCACTAATTCACTGCAAACATTGCATAAACAGAGCAAAGCCGCCTGGCGGCCACTCGTCCCACATCTACTCGCTCCCCAGTCTGGGTTGTTTCTGGGACCCTCTCCCACCCACTATTTTTGCTCATTTTAGTCGGGGTTGCAAACAATTCTCAGGAACAGGTTGATTGGAATCTGTAACGTAGCTATGAAAGGAAGTAAGTTATCAGTACCAATGTGTAGAGGAGGAGGAAAGTCCTTGAAGAGTAAAACACTGAGTGAGGAGCCAAAGGACAAGGGACACAGTTTGAGAATATAGATTAAGACTGAGGTGAGGTGGGTGGTGTCAGAGAAGGTGTATTTAAGCATCTGAATGAAGGCAATAGCATGGAAGTGTGCATGAATTGATCCACCCCAATGTGAGGAGATCTTGAACATGCACATTTTGGCCATCGGAGAACAGTGAATCCAGCTGTGGATAGAAAATTTGTTATTGTATTCATTCAGGATGGACATCATTGGATTTCTGGACATCAAGGGAATCAATGGACACGACAACAGTGCTACAAAACAGCACCAAGTTCAATAAGGATGGTGAATGGTGAAGCAGGCTTGAAGGTTTTTTCAAATGGGAAAAGGCAACACAATGGAAGTTACAGGCAGGAGAGGATGAGTAAAGGCCAATCCAAGACAAAGTACTGAGGTTGGCACAAGTTGTGAAAAGGGAGGATTTTTTTTTCCTCTGGTAGATATTTGTGGAAGGAAGCCAATGCAAGCAAGACAGAAAAAAACTCTAAACAACATGATACTCCAATGTAAGCAGGAGGGAGCCATCTGACATGGGAGAGGGAGAAAGAAAAGCAGGAGAAGAGCTTCCAAAGCAGCTGCAGAGAGAAGATCAATGGAAAAAAAAAGAGCCAATGTGATTCCAAAACATGCGAACAAGAAAGAAGGGAAGCAAAGGATGCTAGTGAGGGACTGACACTAAAACAGGTGGAGCACTAATCAGATGGTCGGACAGGAGGCCAGAGCAAACAGGTGAGAGGCCAATAATGCCATCAGGAAGCAGTAAAACAAGGAGCTACGAGCCAGTTGAAGGGAGAGGAAAGAAAAGAAGGCCAGAGCAAGTTGAAGAGGGGAGGCTGAGATAAATAATATTGAAACAATGGCAGGAGGAAAGTGTGAACAAATTGGTGGAGATTAAGGCCTGAACGAATCAGAGGTAGGAGGAGAAAGCAGAGTAAATGTGGCAGAAAGGAATTCAGCTTCAGAGACTAATCATTTGTAAAGAAAAACTGGGAACTTTCTGTGAGTTGCACAAACTCTATAATTTTCCTTCTGGGTTTTCCATGAGTTTAACAAACTAAGGCACCCAGAAGTCCAATAACGCACAGTAATGTTCTTAGAGAAATATCTCTACAGAAGTGGTCTTTCATGTTCAGTAATTTGTCACTGGTAACCCACCTTTGGTATGTCGTTTCTAAATCATTTACTTACCAGTCTTTCCCATCTACCATAATCCTTCCTACCACTCATTGCCCCAGCACTCAAATGACTAAATATCAATCACTCCTTCTAACAACTGATGTATTAGCTTCTCCCCAAATGCCTATTAATTTGCCAATCAACCCTTTATCTACTCATCAGCTTTGTGTACCTGACTATCAAACTCCCACCCAACTCTCCTCCTCCGATGATCCCTGGCTTTTATCCTAATGATCCCAACTAACACTCCCATCAAATCTCTGGGCCACCCATACTACCACATTGCCTTTTCAATCTCAACCACTGGTCAAAGATCTGAAGCCCACACCAGTTACTAATCCTAACTTCCCTTTCATTCTCCAGCACATTTTTTGCTCACCATTACCCCTCCCCACCCCCACATCTCCTGAACTTCAACATTACGGATCATGTCATACGATGTAGGCAATCCTGGTCTCATGACTATAATTGTTCTCAGAAAAATATTTCTACCCAAGTGGTCCGTCATTGATTTCTTCTGGACAGTGTCTTTTCAAGATGGCTGACCCCAGCCACTATTAATAGTTGTCAGAGATTATCTGCCAGGCATCAGTGGTTATATTACCAGGACTTGTGATATACACCAGCTGATCATACCACCATCCGCCACCTGCTCCCAGGGCTTCATGTGTCGCAGATCAGTGGGGCTTGATCGGTGCTCCACATTGCCCAAGAGTAAACTGCAGGCTAGCGGAGGGAATGAGCGCCTTACACCTCCTTTGGTAGAAACATATCTCCACCCTGCTGCCAGATTTAATTTGTGTGAAGAAAAGTCCTTTGATCGTTCAGGGTTAGTCCAGTAGCACTCGCAAATGAACTGAACAACAAACAGGCCCTTGAATAAATGTTTATTGAACCACTGAACATCTTTTTATATAAACAGTATTTCCAAGAATACAACAGACATTGAGATGTCAACCTAGAACACTTGTGCAAGTCCTGGTTGGCGACTGAGTCCTCAACCTTCTGACTGCAGCAGAGGTTTCTCTGCATAGGTCAGTCAAATAGACAAGTTACACAACTACAAAAAATTTATCAAGTGCCACTGTAAACAAGGCCAATGCAGCTGGGAGCAGAGGAAACCCAATTAAAATAAATGAGGCAAGAGGAGAGGAGGCAGAAGAAATGAACAAATAATATAAGCTATGTACTAATAAGAGATAATAAGAGATATTCAGCTCAAGCTGAGGAAGGGACTGACGTAAGAAACAGAAAAAGAAATTCCAAAAGAGATTTTCTGTTAAAAGATGCCAAAGCAAGCAGGGAATGGGGAACATAAGCAATGGCAATTCCAAAATAAACAGGAGGAATCCACTGGGAATGGGAGAAGAACCAAAAAGGACAATTAAAGCAGAAGTTGAGATTCAGAACTTTGGGAAAGGATTTCCAAGTCAAATCAAATGGTGACAAAGTGATAAAGCACTAGTGAGAGAAAGGGATATCGGAGTGAAGTTAGGGAGGAAAGGAAACAGTCAGGGAGAGCATGCAGGATGAATTGCAGAGGCAAGGCAGCGAGCTGCAGTCGACCTGTAACCAAAGCGGAGAGGGTGGCCGCAAAATAGTGAGATCAGGCTAGAGCCATACTGGAAAAAAGCATTAAAAGATCAAAGCCAAATGTGGATAGAGCACAAGAGTCGGGACATTATGTTGCGATTTGTACAAGATGCTGGTGAGATTGCACTTGAAGTACTTTGTATAGTTTTGCTCATTCTTTATACAAAAAAGACATCATTAAACTGTAAACAGTGCAGAGAAGATTTACGACGATGCTGCCTGGACTTGAAATATGAAGAGGCTGAGCAGACTAGGACTTTATTCCTTAGAATATAAGAGATTAAAGGGTGGCTTTATAGAGGTGTAAAATCTTGAAGGTTATAGATGGAGTGAAGAAAGGGGAACTTACAACTAGAGAGCATGGCGGGGGGAGAAGAATGAAAAGAGATCTATGGGGTAACTTCTTCATCCCAAGGATAATTTGTATATGGAACGAGCTGGTAAAGGAAGTGGTCACGGCAGGTGCAATAGCAACACTCAAAAGTCATGGATAGAAGGGATTTAGAGGGATATGGGGCACATGTGCATAAGTTTTACTAGCATTGGTGATCACCCTGGTCAGCATGGATGAAATGGGATGAAGGGCCTGGTTCCATGTTCTACTACTCTATGACTCTATCGAAGAAAATCTACGTATTCATTTTTAATCGCAGTTAGTTTAGTTTGCCTGAAATACAGAAACATTAGGACGACGGGCAAAATAAGGTAATTCCAGCACATATGAACACACAGCCTGAGTGTGAGGTTTGGAGCAGTTACAACCCCCTTTCTAGCTGATCTCACACATAACGAATGGGCACTTGGAAGTACGTTCAGGGATGAGTCAGCACCTTCAGTAAAGGAGGAGCAAATATGGGAGGAAAACGACATTTAAAAACAATGATGGCTCCTTGCCAAGTTAAAAATGGGTTGACTGGAGCGAGTTAAAATTCCCAAGTTTGTCTATAAACAGTTCAATATTTTCTCATTTCCAGACCGTATTTTTCACAGATGCTGCTGAAGGACGTATGCGAGTGTGAAAAGGAAAGCACAAACTGCATGTCTGTTTTATATTTTGTGAGAGTTAGTTAGAGATTAGCTTCCTGACTCCATTCCAGAGAAGCTGAAAGCGATGAGTTATGAGGCAATTTTCTGACATAAAGTAGAAGTTTCCATTTTCCCCAGGAAAATTGCAGTAGACAGTAATGAATGAGATAGTAATTCCTGATAGCTCCACAGTCACAATCTTACAGTGATGTGGTACGATTATATATCCTCCACACGTTCATAAACCAGGGGCTGTTTGGTGTTGCACTTGCCTCTGTATTAATTGGAGGGATGAAGGCAAAAATCCAGGCTGGCTTCAGAGTGTTATATAAGAAGAAATGCAGAGTCTTTTAGATGAGAAGCTATTTAAAGATCCCACTTGTTCTTACAGCTGGATACAAATACTCTATGATGTTATTTCAGACAATAGCAGGTGAGTTATCAGCTATCCATCTGGTACAACGTGTCTTGGCGTGAAGCTGTGGTTACCAAGAACCTATGGTTGTTCGTGGGAACATTGTTTGAGCAGCATGGCTCTTGTATTTTTCTACTTTTCCTACTAGGTCTACATTTCAAAAGTACTTAATTTCTTTCTCAATGGCTCTGAGACAATGTGAAAGGTGTCATAGAAATATCAGTTATTTAAAAACGGTGAAGTACCTTCTCTGTCATTTGATGCAGCATTCACATTGTAAGCAGTAGGATTCCCAATTCTTCCAAGAGGACCTCAACCTTGTTGTAAGAATTGGAGGCTCGCTGTCTCATTGACCCAGAGAGCTACGCTGACTGGAGTCAGGGCTTTATGCTTTGGCTCTTAGTAGGGTCACCCATGCCAAACAGGTCAAAGGGTGGAGGCCAGACTATGAGTGGTCAACCCTGACAGGTCAGACAAAATTGTTACGGAAACAGCAATGTGACAGTATTCCTGAGTCTCTACCCGGGACTTACATGACTGACAGCAGTGAAAACTAAGAGGAAGCTACTGACATGATGAAGGAAGCCCTGAACACCACCAGAGTTGGAGGACCTCCATTGCTGCCCTAAATGCCAGTGGCGTAACTAGCAGTGACACAAGGTCCCCATTTAAAAACAAAGTGACTAGTTTAAATTATTTCATTATGGTCTTTATTGAGGGAATTGTAGGCTGGTTAAGCTCATAACTTTACTTCAAATGTTGGTTTACTCACCTGACTAAACATAAAACATAGAAGAGTACCACACAGTAACAGGCGCTTTGGCCTGCAGTGTCTGTGCCAAACATAATGCCAAATTCAACTACATCTTTTCATGCCTACACAAGATCCGTACCCCAGGCAGCCTGTTCCAGGCACCAAGCACTTCGTGTAAAATGCCCCATAGATCTCCTTTAAACTTTCTTCCTCTCACCTTAAATACATTCACTCTAGTACTTGGCACATCTGCTCTGAGCAAAGGATTCTGATTGTCTGCCATAACTCTGCCAATTATAACTTTAAAAACATGTATTAGGTCTTCCCTCATCCTACTGTGCTCTAGAGAAACCAGCCCATGGTTGTCCAACCTTATAGCTATATCCTCTTGTGCAGGCAGCATCCAGGTATACTTCATCTGCAACCTCTCCAAACACTCCACATTCTTCCTATAATATGCAGACCTGCACTGCGCACAATATTCCAAACAAAGACTAACCAAAGGTTTATACACCTGTAACATGATTTTCCAACTTTTATGTTCAAAGCCCTGACCGTTAAAGGCGAGCACGCCATATGCAACATAGACGAAATGCTGGAGGAACTCAGGAAATCATGCAGCATTTATGAAGTGGAATAAACAGTCTTTGTTTCAGGACATTATCTCGGTCCAAAACATCAAATGTTTATTTCCATCCATAAATTCTGCCTGACTTGATGAACTCTGCCAGCATTTTGTGTGTGTTTCTGACTACTGTAGCTCCAGCATCTGTGGAATTTCTTGTGTTTACGCATACCAAATGCCTTCTTTACCAATAGTTATCCTAAAGTTGATTTAATTCAGGCCTCCTGATTTGGATAAACATTGCATTTCCTAATTGTTTACTGAGTTTAAATTCTGGAACTCCCTATCAAACAATATTGTGAGATTGCCTTCAAGAAGGACTCCAGTGGTTCAAGAGGGTGTCTCCTGCCACTCTCTCTCTCTCTAGTAGTTAAATATAGTATAGAATTGCTGGTCTCACCAATGACACGAGGATTATAGAAATGCTTAAGGTAGAAATAGTAGAGCCACTATTATAAAGTCACAAATTCTTTAATTTTCATACAGCAGACTCACACAAGCGGATTTGCTAATGAATTGAGATTGGCAGACAAATAGCTTCTGGGCAGATACCTGAAGGGCTCAGACTGTTTTTTAGTAAGACCCAGTTACACCGTGAATCTCTTACTGTGTGTGACTTAACACGTGCCCAAACATCTACGATGGTCCTGAAGCACGGATCACACCATCTCATCTGCCGGGATCCTGTTCCTAGTCGAGTGCATTGGAGCAACAAGCAATCTGCTAGAGGAACTCGAGGGCTCGAGCAGCATCTGTGGGAGGAAGGGAATCAGTGATATTTTAGATCAAAACCCTGCATCACGACCCTCTTTTGATTCTTTTTGGCCAACCTGTCCAGTAAATTAGATTATTTACTGTAATCACTTAACCACCAGTACATACTTGATGCAGGGTTTCGATCTGAAGTGTCAACAAGTCCTTTCATAGAAACCATAGAAACCATAGAAACTACAGCACAGAAACAGGCCTTTTGGCCCTTCTTGGCTGTGCCGAACTATTTTCTGCCTAGTCCCACTGACCTGCACACGGACCATATCCCTCCATACACCTCCCATCCATGTATCTGTCCAATTTATTCTTAAATGTTAAAAAAGAACGCACTTACCACCTCGTCTGGCAGCTCATTCCATACTCCCATCACTCTCTGTGTGAAGAAGCCCCCCCTAATTTTCCCTTTAAACTTTTCCCCCCTCACCCTTAACCCATGTCCTCTGTTTTTTTTCTCCCCTTGCCTCAGTGGAAAAAGCCTGCTTGCTATCTATACCCATCATAATTTTATATACCTCTGTCAAATCTCCCCACATTCTTCTATGCTCCAGGGAATAAACTCCTAACCTATTCAACCTATCTCTGTAACTGAGTTTCTCAAGTCCCAGCAACATCCTTGTAAACCTTCTCTGCACTCTTTCAACCTTATTTATATCCTTCCTGTAATTTGGTGACCAGAACTGAACACAATACTCCAGATTCGGCCTCACCAATGACTTATACAACCTCATCATAACATTCCAGCTCTTATACTCAATACTTTGATTAATAAAGGCCAATGTACCAAAAGCTCTCTTTACAACCCTATCTACCTGTGACACCACCTTTAGGGAACTTTGCATCTGTATTCCTAGATCCCTCTGTTCCACTGCACTCCTCAGTGCCTCACCATTTACCCTGTATGTTCTACCTTGGTTCGTCCTTCCAAAGTGCAATACCTCACACTTGTCTGTATTAAGCTCCATCTGCCATTTTTCAGCCCATTTTTCCAGCTGGTTCAAGTCCCTCTGCAGGCTCTGAAAACCTTCCTCACTGTCCACTACCCCTCCAATCTTTGTATCATCAGCAAATTTGCTGATGCACAGATGCTGCTTGACCCGCTGAATTTCTACTGCAGAGTCTTTGTAGCCCCATGTTCCAGTCTCTTGTGTCTCCAGAGTGTG
Organism: Mobula hypostoma; assembly: GCF_963921235.1. Lineage (NCBI taxonomy): Eukaryota > Metazoa > Chordata > Chondrichthyes > Myliobatiformes > Myliobatidae > Mobula > Mobula hypostoma. Next base: position 30,997,047 of record NC_086121.1, read on the forward strand.
TTGGAGCTTGCTGTTCATACTTTTCCACGCTGACAATGATTATTTAATCAACTTTTCCACCAGATGGATTGGTGATCAACATATGGTCACAGACACTGCTTAAATAACCCATTTATTTATAGATTGGTTTCTGGTATTCATACTTTGAATTATTACATGACTCATTTTAGATCAGGAGAATCAAGGAAACTTAGCTTAAGTCTGGCAGTCAACTCTCAACCAAACTGATCCACAGTAACAATGTTGTAATGGTGAACCATGTTGGTGCAGCTGCCTGATAGCTCCAAGAGCCCCAGGTTCAATTCTGACCCTAAGTGCCGTCTTTGTGGAGTTTGGACTTTGATCTTGTGACCACTTGGGTCTTCCAGTTCCCTCTTACTTCCCCAAAGCATGCTGGCAAATTAATAAGCCGCTGCAAATTACCCCTCTTGAGGAGGGAATGGCAAAAAGGGTTAAAAGAGAGCCAATGAGCACATGAGTGAGTGAGAATAATGGCTAACTTTACAGGGGAATAAGTTGGGACTGATCTGTTAGAAGCCTGTAGAGACTGAATAACCCCTTTTTTATTGTAAAACTAAGTGACAGGCTAACTTGCTGTTTGGTTAAAAACTCTGTCACTTACTTACCTCCTGTACCCGATAAAGTGGCCACTGAGTGTATGATCATGGCCCACTGCTGCTATAGCCCATCCACTTCAAGGTGTGATGTGTGGTACATTCAAAGATGTTCTTCTGCACACCACATGAGTGGTCATTTGAGTTAGTTTCATCTTCCTGTCAGTTTGAACCAGTCTGGCCACTTGCCTCTGACCTCTCCCATCAAAAAGGTGTTTTCACCCACAGAGCTATCACTCATTGGATGCTTTGTCTTCTGTTGCTGTTGCTTTCTGCACCATTCTCTGTAAACTCTAGAGACTGTTGTGCTTGAAACAGGAGATCATCAGATTCTGAGATACTCAAACCACCCCTTCTGGCACCAATAATCATTCCATGGTCAATGTCACTTAGAGCACATTTCTTCCCCATTCTGACGTTCGGTCTGAACAACAACTGGACCTCTTAACCATGTCTGTATGATTTTATGCATTGAGTTGCTATCGCATGATTGGCTGATTAGATATTAGCATTAACAAACAGATGTACAGGTATACCTAATAACATAACCACTTAGTGTGAATATGTTTTAGAATGTTAGTTATCCTTGTAAAAAGTGCTGCTGACAGTATAATCCTTTCTCTAAGTAAGTATTATTTATGATTACATCTTCCAGTGCACAGTTAAAAGTCGATTACCAAGGTAAGAGGTGTGATTCCTTCATGTGGGGGAAAGGATGAGCGACTTAGAACAGACATATCATTTTTATGTCAGTATGCTATTTCAGTTGTTTAAGGCCTAAAACTAGAAAGAAGCAAAATTGACAAAAACTGCAGTAACCAAATGGATAATGGCAGGAGACAAAGGTAGTATTAAGCCTGAATATATGTAATGGTAGTAACTTCTATTGGTGGGAAAGAAAATGCCTAAATCCCTTGTATTCAGTGGATTATTTCTAAATGTTGATTATTTATTGAGGACAACATAGAAACTCATTCCATGATTTCCATGGATTTTTCAGAAACTTAAAAGTGCAGCAATTATGAGGTCAGTGATTTGGTTACCTCAATTAAAGGCAAGGCACCTTACAGTAACAAGAATGAAGTACAGCCGTTGTGAACCAGCCCCACAAACCAATGCCTTTCTCTGCAGCATTTTTCTCCCTCCTTTGAATGACAAGATCTGGCTCTTTCTCCTCCCCATATGCAGAAAGATGAACGTGATTTTCCTGCAGTATTTAAAAGATTTTATCTTGAAATGAAGAAAAGATTCTCAATGGACGGGTGGCCTTTAAGGGCATAGTTCCAAATCTATACACACAAGGACACATTCCTCTCAGTGCATGCTGAGGAAGTATGTCCAAAGACACCTAACTGTGTTTACACTGTATCCGGCAGTACCCTCAACACATCAGCTATCACCTAGTGTGGAACACAAACATCTTGAAGAGGAAGTGAACAGATGGCAGCTTTCTAGTTGCAGGTTTTGCTGAGGTCCCTGATTACAAATCTCAGTGAAGGTCCAGTATCCATTAAAACAAAAGCTTTATTTGCTTAAACCTTATTTTTCTTTGTGGGTGGGAATGGGTGTGCAGTGGGGGACAGCGAAGGAGCTACTTTGGAAGCAAGAGGTAACGGAAAAACTTTTTATTGCGACAGTTAATAATTGCATTATTTGAAAGAAATCATTGATTTCTCTGAACCTGTAATTTATTTATTTATTGAGATACAGTGCAGAATAACCCCTTCCGGCCCTTCAAGCTACATAACCCAACAATCCCCTGATTTAATCCTAGCCTAATCACAGGACAATTTACAATGACCAATTAGCATACCAACAAGTACATCTTTGGACTGTGGGAGGAAACCGGAGCACCCGGAGAGAAAACACGTGGTCACAGGAAGAACGTACAAACTCCTTACGGGGCAGCGTCGGGAATTGAACTCATGTCGTCTGTACTGTAACGCGTTGTGCTAACTGCAGCACTGCCCGGCCAGAACTCTGCCTTATGAAGGGCACATTGAGGGGAGTTAACAGCCATGTCAAACAGCCTGGATCTGTCAATTGTAGGACTTAACCTATGTTTACCAAGGGCAAATAACTAGATTATCAGCAGTTGTCCTGAATTTCTAGCTAAAGACTTCTATGAACGTCAATTTTTAAAAATCCTGATTCTACAGTGAAATATCTTTACTTGAGGATAAGAGAGGACAAGTTCAAGTGTAATTATATGAATACTCATGAATACAGCCAAACAAAGCTGGGTTCCACCTGGGTCAAGGTGTAAAACGCAGTCATACACAGCACAAGGCACATATAATTTCAGTAGCAGAAACATACAATCACCACAGAAAAAAATAATATGGCCCAAGTCCCTGAGTGTCATGTCCTGCAGATTGTTGGTGCGTGGAATGTTGTCGGCAAGAACAAGCCCACAGCCGTTCGATAATTACATGCTGGTGAAGTCTGCAGACGAGCGTAATCAAGCTCGTCTTCCACCATGTGAACACTGGAGGGCAGCATCAACAGAAAGGGACAGCCCCAACCCAGCGTCTCCTCTCCTGGGTGGCGACAACAGATGACCCTGCAGCATGACAGCCTAGTCCACACTATATCTGAGGCCGCGCAACTCCCACACCGTCGATCTAGCCGGTGAGCCAGTGAACTGGACTTGCAGCATTCCACATTAACAATGCCCAACAGGGTCTTGCAGTCACAAGGAAAATGTTCAGGACAATCACTTGCTCTGTTTGTTAGACTGCGGACCGCATCCGGGCACCGACTCCGATCGTGCAACATGGTCTCCACCAAGTCTGGCTCAACCGCTACCGCTACCAAGCATTTCGCTAATGGGTAAGACCAGCAGCACTTGCTGTTCTTAACATGCAGCAGTGTTTTGCATTCATATAAAAGACGTAAAGGGTGAACAACTACACCTTTGGTTGGACGTGGAGTTATCACTGCATCCGAGTGTACCACTATCATACCAGAACATGACTGTAACAGCTAGTAAATAATCTGTCATAGAGTCATAGAGCTCCATAGTGCAGAAACAGGCCATTTACCCACTGTTGATGCCTATTCTCCAGCTTATTCTTTGAGTCCTTCTTGAACAACGCAACAACTTTCGCTATCCTCCATCCCTCCGAACTCATCATGGTTAAGGACGTTTAAGTACGTCTGACAGGCCCCTCTAATTTCGTCACCAGCCTCTCACAAGGTCCATGTGGACACCTTGTCAGGCCCTGGTGATTTATCCACACTAATTTGCCTCATGACAGCAATCACCTTCTCTTCTGTAATCCACATACGATCCATGATCTCATTACTGTGGTTCAGAAGTAACATCTCCTTCTCGCTGACAATCAAAACTGGCATCCCAGAAGCACGTGTACTTATCCCACTGCTCTACTCTACACCCACGACTGTGTGGCTTGGCACAGCGCAAACAGCACCTATAAACCTACCGATGACACAACTGTTGTTGGCAGAATTTCAAAAGGTGAGGAGGAGGCGTACGGGAGTGAGGTAGATCTTCAGGTTGAGTGGTGTCACAAAACAACCTTCCATTCAACACCAATAAGACCAAGGAATTGATTGTGGACTTCAGGAAGGGGTTTTTTTACACACCCCAGTCCTTACTGAGGGATTAGCAGTGGAAAGGGTGAACAGTTTCAAGTTTCTGGGTGACAGTATCTCTGAAGATCTATCCTGGGCCCAACATATTGATACAATTACAAAGGAGGCACAGCAGTGGCTATATTTCATTAGGAGTTTGAGGAGACCTCATATGTCACCGAAGACCCTTGCAAATTTTGACAGATATACCATGGAAAATATTCAAACTGCTTGCATTACTATCTGGTATAAGGAACGTATTTCACAACATATGCTAGAGATATTAAACTGATTTGATTCTGATTCTGATAATGTTTTGTCCCATTTATATAGACCCTGTATCCATCTCTCGAGTAAACACAGATGCAAGAAGTCCATTTAAGGTCTTCCACATCTCTTTCAGCCCCATGCATAGATGACCAGGCCTTCCTCTTTCTCTGCACCCCTCTATGCTAAGAACAAAGCTCCACACACTTCTTGCCACAGAGGGAGTACAAAGAAGGTTCACCAGATTGATTCCTGGGATGGCAGGACTTTCATATGATGAAAGACTGGATCGACTAGGCTTATACTCGTTGGAATTTAGAAGATTGAGGGGGGATCTTTTTGAAACGTATAAAATCCTAAAGGGATTGGACAGGCTAGATGCAGGAAGATTGTTCCCGATGTTGGGGAAGTCCAGAATGAGGCGTCATAGTTTGAGGATAAAGGGGAAGCCTTTTAGGACCAAGATTAGGAAAAACTTCTTCACACAGAGATTGGTAAATCTGTGGAATTCTCTGCCACAGGAGACAGTTGAGGCCAGTTTATTGGCTATATTTAAGAGGAAGTTAGATATGGCCCTTGTGGCTAAAGGGATCCGGGGGTATGGAGGGAAGGCTGGTAAAGGGTTCTGAGTTGAATGATCAGCCATGATCACACTGAATGGCGGTGCAGGCTCGAAGGGCCGAATGGCCTACTCCTGCACCGATTTTCTATGTTTCTATGTTTCTATGACCAAAGATTCAATGAGACTTACCAGGCCACCCTTCACACACTGCGCCCATTTGAAATCTGCTGATGACTGACCAGGTCACTCTACAGTGCCCATGTGGCTGAGAGACCTTTAAAATCCTGCCAGGTGAAATTTAAGCTTCGCATTGGATATGACACTAACGTTTTGCAAGCATTGGTCCCTCCTTTCCTCCATATTTTCCCCCACTCCTCTGAGATATTTATGTCTATTGTTTGATATGTTCCTAATACTTTAGAAAATTCTGATTCTAAATTATGTTCTTGGTGGCAGATCTGAATCATAATAGTTGCAGTCTGGTACCACTAGAATTGGATGCCACATCAGTGGGCCTTCAGATCGATATATAGCTTCAATGGAGTTAAACATTTGCAGTGGGGTGAAATTTTAGCTGGCAATATACACACTTCAAAATACCTTCATCTCCTGTGTGGAAACCAGATAATAAAATATTAACATAACATTTTTGTATCTAAATAAACAAATCCTTCAGCCACTACAGGGCTTCCATTTATAACTTCCCTGTTTATTTGCATACTGAAATACCCTATTTTAATGGGTCTAACTCTTAGCCACTTTAAAGGTTCTGGGTACTGAATAGACATGTGAAGCATTTTTCAGATTGCCATATTGATTGTTATAGGTATAGTAAAGAAACGGACAGAAAAAAACAATGTGAGAAATCTTTAACAAAAGTACTTTGCTCCTCCCCTACTCCTCCTGGGTCTCCCACCCTCCCTCTCCAAACTCAAAATTTTATATTTTGAGCCTTTTAATCTACTGGATAATACTGGGATGTTATTCTGATTATTGGGGCACAACTACCTCTACTGTACAGACCTCTATCTCTGTTAATGCAGTTGGCCACTCTTCCTCAGTTTAAGCCTATAGTTACTGGGCTTGATTATCAGGAATGGAAATACTAAAGCAAACAAGTTTTGGGAGGTACTATCAACAGATCCTTTTTCAAGATGCCATTGGCAATATACAGTGACGTTTTGCGGGCAGCTTACAAAACTACTAGATAGTCTACTAGCTATGGTTCTTCTGAACCATGATCACTGCAATCCACAGCCTGTTATTTCCCTTTAAGAGATGTCCTTTTGAACCATATAAATAAACTAGCGATTTTTACGATTTCCTGAAGGAGTGAGCAAACTTGAGTCTTGGGAATGCAGCTACGGTGCCATGAAGTGGATGAAAGTCAGACATCACCACGATGCACTTCAAGCCAGATTAAAGTGTCGAAGCCCGTGAGCAGAAAACAAACCAGTTGTCAGTCCCAGGTCAGCCAAGATCCACCACCTGAACCCATCCCCTCTGCCTGCCTTTGACCTGTCTTCCTCTCTTCTCGCTACTACCATCACATGGAAGGCACAGGAGTCTAGGATCCATGCCGCCAAGTTCAAAAGCAATTGTTGTCCTGTGGCCATCAGGCTCCAGGACCGGTTTCACTCACCTCAGTGTTGATAGACTCTGCAGTTGTGGACTCGCTTTCAGCCATTCTGCAGCTCATCTTTTCAGTATTATTTGTGTTTTATTCAAATATTTGCATAATTTGTCCTCTATTGCGCATTAGATGTTTGTTCGTCTTTGTTATGTATGGCTATTGTGCTTCTTTGTTTTCCTGAGTGTGACGGCTATAAAATAAATCTCAAGCTTCCTTATGGTATAAGTACCTTGATAATAAATTTACTTTGAATTTTTGATGATAACAGATGCATCAGGCTGTGAAAGAAATCTTTTATTTATGAAGATATTGTACTAAGTTAGTGTTCAGGATATCTTTCACTCTTCAGAGGAGACACTGACTGCATTGTTGACATGTTAGGATTTACTCCAAACCTTTTAGAGGGAGTGGGGCAAGTTCCTGAGGTGGATATTAGTGCATGGATAAATGGGATTTTGAATGGTGCCTCATGGGTGTTATGATCTCCTGGAATGACGATTAATTGATTTCAAGGGTCCAGGAGCAATTCCCCTGAGTTCCTATTTCCCCCTGAATGGTGGAAGTTTTCTGGCTGTTGGTGGGGATTGTGGGGGAGCGGTGGGAAGCACTGGGACTCACGATGCTCGGATGGAGCGCAAGCGTCAAGGGTATTTCATATATTTATATGTTCTTAAATAAAGGACATGGGAATAGCAAAATGGAGGTGCTCAGAGGTAAATAGGAAAATTGAGATTAAAAGAGGTTGGAATAAACTAGCATGGTTAAAGTTAATGAAGTGAGAGCAGAGATCAGAGGCTTGCAGAGTACCTAGGAGACAAACACAATCCGGAACTTTGCACGGGGCTTTACATACTCTGCACTCTGACAGTAGGAGATAGGTTACTGGGGCAGAGATTTCAAAATGTGACTACCACCATCCTTTTTCCATTGTGCTTATATATTTTCAGAACTTGTATTTTTCAGCCTTTACTCAACTTGTTGGCTTACAGCTCTCCCCACAGGTGCAGTCCAGAGTTCCAGCATCTTCTGTTTTTTATGTTTCAATCTTCGGAAGATTTTTCTGTTAATAGTTTGCTTTTTGCTCTTCCTTTCTCACCTTAAAACAGGCACCTAATCAGGTTAATATGGCTGTAAATTACAACTTCTTGTATTATATATAAACCTTCAGAAAACCTTAATTTGCATCTGGCCTACATTTGCTCTCAAGTTTTTGTTACTTTGATATAAACTCTTTGAATTCCTAGTTGGATTTCTGACTGTAAAACACGCCTGGGTATTCATTATTCTGCATGCCAACGATCTGAACCTCCCAAATAAACTTTAGTTGAGAACTCACCCCCTAGATTCTGTTAGTTTTATTACAAACCATATGATTGCATAATTAACTTAGCTCTCAAGTATGTACTAAACTAAATATAATTAGAGCATCAATAATGATTTAGTAGCAAATTACTGTACTATATAAAAGAAAAGCAAACCAATATTAATAATGGCAAAGTTTATAGTGTTACAAAGCTTCCTAAATTACAGTACTGTGCAAAAGTCTTAGGCAAATATATGTAGCTCGGGTGCCTAAGACTTTTGCACAGTACTGTAGTAATTTTATGTATTGCACTGTACAGCTGCCAAAAAAAAAAACAAATTTCATGGCATATGTGAGTGATGATAAACCTGATTCTGATATGGGTCTCTATTGTGGACTGAGAGTGGGAAGAGGGCAGGAAGCAGGGAATTATGGTTGGGAAAAGGTGAAGGGTGAAAGGAGGGAGCAGGAAGCACCAGAGGGACATTCTGTAATGATCAATAAATCAATTGTTTGGAATCAAATGGCCTGGCCTGGTGTCTCAGGACTGGGCGTCTCTCTACCCGCAACCACTCCCCCACCCCACCCCACCCCACCCCCGTCCCTGGCACTCCTACTTTACCATCTGCGCCACACCCCTCCCATGGCACTCTACTCTTGCCATTCCCAACATCCTTTGCTCCCACCAGATTTACAAACTTGCTCTCCGCTCCACGTTGAGAATGCAGTACTGTGCAAAGGTCTTAGGTACATATACAGTACTGTATATAGGTAGGGTGCTGAAGACTTTTGCACAGTACTGTATTTCTCAGTAATATTTTTGAAATTCAGCGTGAGCAACAGGAGATGCTGACCCAATTTTGGTCAAAGGGGTAGTATTTAATGGAAATCCAAAGAGGAGAGAAAGGTGAAGAAGGAATCCTAGAGGTGGGAGGCAACTGATCGTCATTGGCAGAACAAAAGAAGGGAGAGCACAGATGACAGAACAAGGTGGAAGGAACATAGATCTATAGAGATTCCAGTGGGTTGCAAGGTTAGAGGAGATGAGAGTGATAGGGTGTTGCTCTGTGCTGGATGATGTTGAGCTTCTTGTGTGTTGATGGAGCTGTTTCTGGCTTTCTCTTGTTGCCAATCTATTGAAGTGACTGGTCTAGTTGAGTAATTGCTAATCATGAGCCCCTAAGATAAGGTAGAGTATTTGACTGAGAATACATATTGATCAGGACTACAGGAAATCTACCTAATCATCTCCAAACATGTTCCCGATGTTGCGGGAGTCCAGAACCAGAGGCCACAGTTTAAGAATAAGGGGTAGACAATCTAGAACGGAGTTGAGGAAAAACTTTTTCACACAGAGGGTTGTGGTTCTGTGGGTACTGATCGTGGATGATCAGCCATGGTGAAATGTGGTGCTGGCTCAAAGGGCTGAATGGCCTACTCCTGCACGTATTGTCTATTGACATTGGATCTCTCACACCAGCAGAAGACACATATTTTTCCAATCTAATGGCGAGTACCCTTCAAAACCACCCTGGAGTTATTATAGATTTGGAGTGGGACATGATCAGAGGGCATTCTGAGTTGACAAAAGGAAAGGATGCAACTATCTGAATTATCGCTGACTTACCCAAACCCATCGCAAAGAATGATCACATGGTAAAGTGTCAGTCAATGCCTGATACTTCCAAGGCACAGTATACAATAACAACCCTTTAGGAATATTGCATCTGTTCCTCCAGCCCTTGTGAGTCATCCTCCCTTTCTCTCCCTTCACTCTGCTCATGATTGTCATGCCTTTACCCAGAATCACTGAAGGGTAAGGAAATTCCACTTATCTCCGATGACTTTTACAATTTCATTTTAGATATTCCATAGAAAACATCTAATTTATACGTATCACAGCTTGATATGTCAACTTCTCTGTAGAAGTCACAAAAAAGTGCACAGAATTGTGAATGCAGCCCAGTCCCTCACACAAACCAACCATTGACTCCATCTCCACTTCTTGCTGTCTTGGAAAAGCAATCAACATAATCAGAGATCCCCACCTACCACAGCCATTCTCGGTCCTCCCTTCCCCTGTCGAGCAGAAGACACAAAATCCTGTGAGTTTGAACCACCAGACTCAGGGACAACTGCTATCAGATATCTGAGCAGCTCTCATTGTGTGCAGTTTTGGTCCCCTAATCTGAGGAAAGACACTCTTGCCATAGAGGGAGTGCAAAGAAGGTTCACCAGATTGATTCCTGGGATGGCAGGACTTTCATATGATGAAAGACTGGATCAACTGGGTTTATACTCTCTGGAATTTAGAAGATTGAGGGGGGATCTTATTGAAACGTATAAAATCCTAAAGGGATTGGACAGGCTAGATGCAGGAAGATTGTTCCCGATGTTGGGGAAGTCCAGAACGAGGGGTCATAGTTTGAGGATAAAGAGGAAGCCTTTTAGGACCAAAATGAGGGAAAACTTCTTCACACAGAGAGTGGTGATTCTGTGGAATTCTCTGCCACAGGAAACAGTCGAGGCCAGTTCATTGGCTATATTTAAGAGGGAGTTAGATAGGGCCCTTGTGGCTAAAGAGATCAGTGGGTATGGAGAGAAGGCAGGTACAGGGTTCTGAGTTGGATGATCAGCCATGATCATACTGAATGGCGGTGCAGGCTCGAAGGGCCAAATGGCCTACTCCTGCACCTATTTTCTATGTTTCTATGTACTGTTGATCACCCAATCTACTTCATTGTGGCTCTTTCATTTTATTTGTCTACCTGCACTGCACTTCTTCTGTAACTACAACACCCTATTCTGTATTTATCACCTTGACTTAATTATGTGTGGTATCATCTGTCTGGATGGGCACACAATGCAAAAGCTTTTCACTGCGTTTCAGTACATGTTAGTGTTAAATTTTGTAAAAGTATTAAATGAAGGTCTGAACAATTCCAAGTGACAGTTGAACTCTTTGTGAGCTCACAGCATGTAAGGTGTCCGTACAAGTTAAACACTGCAGGTTTGTTAAATGGCAGCTGGATTCTTACATTATAGATTTGCCAAATGGTTGCTAACAGCGGCCGGATTCTTTCTTGGCCTCAAGGCACTTGTGGCATGAGAGCAAAAGGCCAAAGCCTGCATGCTTGTCTCTCAATGATTGTGGAACTCCTGAAAAAACCATGTCGAGATCGTGGCATGAGAACAAAAGATCAAATAGTTTGTCTGTCTCTGTGTGTCTCGCGATGCTTGTGGATTGAACCTGTATTTACCGAGGCACCTTGTACACCGTTCTTGGGACTTCACCCAGACTGAGGATTCGCAATCATTGGTGCCTAGGATGGACTCAGGGTGATTTCACGAGTCGGAATTCGGATTCCCCCGATAACAGCGACAATCAAGTCCCCTGACGACTGCAACAATCAAGTGGAGACTATGAATGGTGAGCCCCAAAACCTTGATACGCAGTATTTTATGTGGGTTATTTGTACTTTCTATTTTATGATAATAAATTTGAGTTAACTTATTTTGTTGTGTTTGTGTGCTTATTATCACATTTCCTGGACACTCGAATTGGTTTTGGATCTTTAGGGTCTGATCAAGCCAGCCCGTTACAATGTGATAATAATGAACCAGCCAATACTGGTTGCCTAGAGCCAATGCTCTGTAAATGTCTCTCTGACACTCCCCACCTCTCTCTCAAGACTTTTTTATATCCTACCTCCATGACCTGGAGAAAAAAAAGATTAGAAGCTGTGGGAAGGGGAACATGGGCTCTAAGCTCAGCACGCAAGGGTTAAGTGATCAAATAGAGAATAAAGTTCAAAGCCATTTTTCCACTCCTTCCCCTTCTATGAGGTAAGCTCAAAGACAGTAATTGAAATGAAGACCGATGTATGGAAGGCAGTCACTTCGAATTGGTAGTTTTCAGATTGTAAAGTGACGTGGTTTACACGTTTGACTGCAATGGCCCGCAGAGAGCCGTCAACCCAGGGAAAAATGAGGTGAATGACAAGGCCTATTACCATATTTACACCTCGACAGGCAAACAATAAAACCTTTACCCACAGAAGTGATTTAATGCAGAAAATTATTTCCCAGTAGATTCATACATCAGTCCATAAAATTTATAAACATTTCAGCACCAGTTGGTGGCAGGGAGTTGGAACGCGAGTGAACTGTTAATTTGAGAAATACATTGCAGCTGAGGTTAGTCTAAAATACAGAAGGAAGGAAGGAGAGAGAGAGAGAGAGAGAGAGAGAGAGAGAAAGAGAGGGAGAGATTGCAACAGGAAATGAGGTTGCCACATTGATGTCTCATTGCTTCCTGTTGAGTGCAATGAACACTCAAGGATTTTTGCCTTAAAGAATAAATGAAGCCCACTTAGCTTGAATGCCGACTTGCTCCCATTTGTCTGTTGACATTCACATCTGCCGCTGTGTCTATGTCAGTCTGACAGATCTGTCAACATTGGACAAATCTGAGCATTGATATTTTCATTAGTGACCCAGCTTTGGCTCATGCCAGCTGCAAACGTCTGGTTCAAAGCAGTAAGAGGCATGTCTATCAACTCAGAAACAGTTTGCACTGCTTAAATTTTTCCTTCTGTTGCCTTTTCGGCATTTCTGCATGACTTGGTAGAATTGTCACCTTCCCTTTCATTTGCTGGACAACAGGGGACGCATGAAGGGGCTCCTAGAGGTCCATGCACCGAGCTGAAGGCTAAGGGACATCTCCTGAAAGCAGGACTGGATGTAAAATGGCATGCAAGATAAAATCACTTTAACTCAGACACTGGAAACTGATCAGGCAGGGTCTAGGGAGAAGGAGGGCAAGAGTTTAATCCAAATTGGACAAACTTGTGGTTGACCAGATTTTGTAATCGAAGGACAGAGCCGAGGACATGAGGGTAAAACAGAAGATCATCAATTAAATATATAAAGGGGCCAAGCTTATCTGTGGATGGGGCCCAATTTACTGAACACGTCTTGCTTAATAATTTGGTCAAATTGCCTTTATTTGCCTTATTGTTATCACATACTGGATTCAGTCTCAGTGTTGATATTTCTACATTGATCTGAACAGACTCTCAATTTTCAGCCAAATGCTATCTGCTTACACCCCCTGTGAAGTGTTTTGGGACAGGTGCTGTATAAATGCAAGATTCTTCATCAATAAAGACCATGGATAAAGGCTCTCCCATCCATTAAGCTGCAGGATACTGCCCCTTGAGATCAGAATGTTGAAATAAAGGGTCTTAGACCTGTAAAGTCCACACTGTTTTCCATTTCACTTGTTGAGGGTTTCCAATAGTTAATGTTTTTATTTTCATACCAGCCGAGTGAATTCTCACTAAATCTGACCAAGAATACAAGGTTGCATTCCATGTCACTGCACCTGATATTTTACTGGCACCGGGTATATTATTAATGGTGCCAGTCACTGGGATACTCAATGTACACTGCACTGACATTGGAATACATTGCAAGGCAGCTCCAGTAGTGATTAACAGCTGTTCTTACATATTCTGAAGTACCCAGTCTATGCTCGCACTAGCCACATATTCCATGGAGGATGTAACCAACAAGAAAATATTGTTATGTTTGGCTCAGAGATCATGCCACTGGTATTAAAAATGTGTGGCTAGTTATGATGGTTAACTCTAGGCACAGAAACCTCCCCAGTCACCCCGATGACCTGACTGCTGCTGGTGTTATTCTTTTAGGGCTGGTGATTTTAACATTGCAATGATATTATATTGTTGCTGGATTGCACCGGGTTGCAATTCACCGCACATATTGAGGTGGAAACCATGCTAACATGGGCTTTATTTTATTTCAGCCAACTTTCAGTGTTTTTAGGGGACCAGATTTGTCACTAATTCTTTATGGAACAGTATTTTACAGCATCAAAAGAGACACAATCCCACTTCTGGGTTTGCTAATTAGCATAAAGCAGGGGATTCCCAACCCTTTTCTATGCCAAGGACCAATACCATTAAGCAAGAGGTTCATGAACCCCAGGTTGCAAACCCCTAACCTAGAAGGAGTTTTGTATCTAGGCTCCAATGAAAAAAGGTTATCAAAACTGGAGGAAAGGGTAATGTGGTCATAATTTTCCAGATATTAAGAGGAAGTGATGGCTTACTTTGCGATTGGCAGTGTGGTTCAGAACCTGGGTTAGAGTTCAACAATTAGAGCCAAGCATCGCAGGGATGGAATCAACAAACACTCCAATATGAAGATGCTGGTAGAACTTATAATACTCTCACTATGTGACAAACAATGCAGACTTATCAAGAGATCTGGGGAAAAGAATGGACATGATCTCATTGAAAGATGGAGCAATCTAAGTTAACAAAGTAAAACTGAAAATGTAGGAAGTACTCAGCCTTTGAAGGAAGTTGTCTCCTGGATAGAAACAGAAGATGCTGTGAACACTCAGCAGGTCTGACAGCATCTGGGGGAGAAAAAAACAGAGTGAATGTTTTGGGTTGATGGGTTCATCAGAACTTTAAGGGACAAAATAGTTTTCTCTGTTCTCAAGTCTCAGGGATGGTAGTTGAACTCAATCTTCAATTAACAGACAGGAGTACAGTTTATCACTTCACAACATCAATCATGCAAAGGATCTGCTCAATTGTTGAGGTTGTATGTGACAAATATTTTATGTAAAATATGCCTTCTCAATTATTGTCAGCTTGTTTTGTACATACTTGCTGCAAAATTATTTTCTTGCTACTTACAAGCCTGCAAAGTGGCCTTCTCCTGAACTGTATGCTTTATATTTGCAGTAGCTGTATCACTATGAAAGGCTATCGATCTTCATGCATTTGTGACAGTAGGGAGCTAAGTCAAAGGATCATGACCTGGATGTAGTACAGTTATGAGTGTCACTTCCTGAGCCCAAGAACACTGGACCACAAATTTTTTCGGAAGTATTGTTTCCTCAGAAATGTTTATTGTTTATGCTAGACCACATGATGCTGAACACAAATACAATTTCAGACTACTTGCATTGCATAGGAATTTGGAGAAAGAAGAAATTAACTTTTATTGAATATAATTTCATAACTGTGCTGATGCTTTGCAATAGGAAAGGAAAGGTGCGTTGCATCCGGGGTTTCTCCAGTTAGCGAACGATTTCCCTCCACACCTCTCTGACGTAGTGGGGAACCGCGTACGAGGCAAGTTACAGCAGTGGTTTGCTATTGCCTTCTGCTGGGTGAGTTTCCAAAGTTCAACTAAACTAAAAATGTTTTGTTGATGATTTTCATTTTTACTCAGAGCCTGAAACTTCTTGCTTAAGTGCCTATCAATAATCAGCCAGCATTGATTCCAGTTGCTCTGGTACCATTTCTCCATGACCACAATGTCTTGGCAAAACCTTTCACTATTTTCGTCACTGACAGCACCAAGATTTGCAGGGTAGAGATCTAATAGGAATGCAGAAAAAGAATCTTTAGTGACATGCTGTACTTCATGTTTTTGTAAGTTTGAAACATGCTATCTACCAGCTGCACGTAGTTTGTTGCTCTGTGGTTGCCAAGAAAATTTTCAGCAACGTCCATGAATACCTTCCATGTGATTTTCTCCAGTCCTACTAGAAGTTCTTTGAATTGTATGTCATTAATGATCAGTTTGATTTGTGGACAAACAAGAATGTCTCCCTTAATCTTGGCATCAGTTATTCCGGGAAACATCTGTCTCAAATATCAAATTCCTTCATGGAAATTTATAGCATTTCTAAAACCTGCCATGTCATGCAGCATCTGCCCCACCCAACCATGCCCAGACAAGATGGAAAACTTTTCAGCTTACATTGTGAGCAACATCTTAATTGACTTGAATTATGAATTGAAATAACAAATAAAGGTGATTTCAAAAAAATGCTGCATGATGGGGAAATTTCACAGTGATTTTCATGCTCAGTAGCCCTCAATCCATAAAATAGTATTCAGGAAGCAAACTATTTTTGTCCAGTATAATTATATAGCCTTCTAAAGAAAAAGAAAACAAAGTTTATGTAAATTGCACTTTTCATGACTTCAGATTTTCCTGTGGCAGGTACAACTGGATCAATTCCTTCTAAATGGTACTCACAGTAATGTGCAACAGCTAGTTTTGCATTGTAAATCAGATTGATAATCAGATTCAGCGAAGTTGACTCATGGATAAACATTGACCAGCCCAAGGGGAACAGCTTCCCAGCTCTTCCTTGTCACAGATATGTACAGTGGTAAGTGCACTTTAGAAAGCAGATAAGGGAGATGGTTTAGAATTTCACCTGAATGTTGGCATCTTTGATGAGGCAGTACTCCCTCAGGATTGCATTGGAATGAAAGCCGAGGTTTCTGCACGTCTGTGCACTTTAAACTCATAACCACGGGACTCAGGGCAAATTCTCCACAAACTGAATCAAGGATTAGCTCTGATTAGCTTGAATAAGCACCAAGGTTATGTTCACGGTCTGGGCACGAATGCATATGAACACTTTTTTTTGGAAACAAGCACTCTTGACCACTGGGGAAGTCCCAGCCATCTCAATGAGGAATGTGACACGCATAACCAATCAATCCATCGCACATCAGCACGGACCCACCATGCCTTATCTCTTGTGCTTCTCTTCACCATGCTTGGTGTCTTAATTTGAATCAAGTCCTCAAATTTTATATATATGATAGATATTCATTGTTAATCCCACAAAACCATCCTACATTCATCATACCAACCCAGCTACCTTCCCATCAACAAAGAGTAGCTGCAAATGGAAAGAAAGAAATAATTCAATGGACTTAGTGGGACTAGATTTTGTTTTGTACAATTCACTTCAAGACACTCTTCCAGAAAACAGCAGAAAATGCAGATAATTGCAATCTAATGCACACAACACTGTCTTTTTACGTCTGGGGCTTCATAAACTTAGAAAGATCTTTGAGAATATAAATCAAGGGAACTGACAGAATCTGAAACACATTGGACACATCCAAGACAACAAGGGTCCAAGTATAATTGCAAGCAGTGAACAAGATGCCAAAGTTCAGGGGTAGAAGACTGGTGAAAGGAAACAAGAGGCAAATGCTATTTTAATCCATGCTTGCCTGTAAATTAGTATTTGGCTCTGACAGTCTTCTAAAGACAATAGGAATTATTCCTGCTGTCAACATGATCTTGGATAATTTCAGCAGAATTAATAAACAGCCCACAAATGGATGATAAACTTTATTAAAGTTTAAGAGCTAGAAATTCATCACAAATCAACAAGAAACCGAATCCCACTTCAATGATAACAATTAGACACAGATGGAATATTAATTTCTTTACCCTTGAAGTTATTATTTAAAGTTACTTTCTAAAACTATTTTTTCCCATTGGAATACACCACAGTAAAGCCAAAAACACAGGAGGTTCTGCAGTTGCTGGAAACCCTGAGCAACCCACACGAAATACTGAAAGAACTCAGCATGTCAGCTGGCACTTACAGAGAGTAATAAACAATCAATGTTTTGGGGCAAGTCTCAGTCATAGTGCTGTCGAAGGGTCTCGGCCCGAAATGTCAACTGTTCATTCCTTTCCACTGATGCTGCCTGCCTTGCTGAGTTCCTCCTGCACCTTGTGACAGCAAGACTATCTCATATTTATTGTTTTTTTAGCTGTGAATGACTGAGCCCCTAGTGGGATTCAACTGGACAAATCATCCAAGTATATCTGAATTAAATGGCAGCGAGCGCCAAATGGTCAGATGACATTTAATAGCCTAATTTTTGACTTCTTTCACCCTTCTGAGGCAACTGACTCCAAAAAGGCACGATACTGTAACAGGTTTATAGAGTCACAGGAACAGGCCTTTCAACCGACTGAGTCAGAGCTATTAACACCCATTTACATTAGTCCTACATTCATCCCATTTTTTAATTTTCTCCACGTTCTGATCTCCTTCCTATAGATTCTACCATACAGGAGGGCCATCTCCAGTGGCCAATTAGCCAACAGATCTTTACGATGTGGGGGGAAACCAGAGCACCCAGAGTAAGCCTATGCAGTCACAGGGAGAACTTGCAAATTCCACGCAGACTGTACCTGAAGTCAGGTTTGAAATCAGCATCTGATGTTTGTGGTAACTTCATCGAAAAGTTCCATAAGATTCATTAGACACAACGTTCCATGCACAAAGCCATGTTGACTATACCTAATTAGTCCCTGCATATCCAAATACTTATATATCCAGTCCCATAGAATACCTTTCAATAACCTTCCCACTACAGGTGTCAGGCTCACTGGCTGACAATTTCCTAACTTATTCCTAGAGCCTCGCTTGAATGATGGAACAACATTAGCTATCCTCTAATCCTCCAGAACCTCACATGTGGTTAAAGATGTTTCAAAATTTCTCTGCTGGGGCTCCTGCAGTCTCTGCACTAGCCTCTCAAGGGTCCACGGGAACACCTTGTTAGGCCCTGGGATTTATCCATCCTAATTTGCCTCAAGATAGCAAACACCTCCTCCTCTGTAATCCATATAGGGTCCATAATCTCGCTTCTACATTATCTCACTTCTATAGACTCTGTATCCATCTCTCGAGTAAATACAAATACAAAAAATCCATTTAAGATCTCTCCCCATCTCTTTTGGCTCCACGCATAGATTACCACTCTGATCTTTCAGAGATCCAATTTTGTCCCTTGCTATCATTTTTCTCTTGATATATCTGTAGAAGCCCATAGGATTCTCTGTCACCTTGCCTGCTAGAGTAAACTCATGCATTCTTTTAGTCCTCCAGATTTCCTTCTAAAGTATTCTCTTGCATTTCCTAGACTCCTCAAGTACCTCATCTGTTCCTGTCTGCCTAATTCTGCTAAGCACCTCCTTTTATTTTCTTAACCAGGGGCTCAATACCTCTTGAAATCCAAGATTCCCTAAACCTGTTATCCTTGTCTTTTATTCTGGCACGAACACACAAACTCCGTACTCTCAAAAGTTCACTTTTGAATCCTTCCCATTTACCAAATACACCATGGCCAGAAAACAACCCATCCCAAACCCCACTTGACAGATCCATTCAGAAACCATCAAAACTGGCCCTTCTCTAACTAAGAATCTGAACCAATGACCAGACCTATCCTTTTCCATAATTACCTTGAATCTAATGGCATATGATCACCGGATGCAAAGTGTTTTTCTACACAAACTTTTGTCACCTGTCCTGTCTCATTCCCTAATAGTAGATCTAGCATCACACTCTCTCTAGTTTGGACTTCTATGTACTGATTGAGGAAGTGTTCCTGGACATATTTGACAAACTCTTTCCCATCCAGCCTTTTTACAGTATGGGAGTCTCAGTCAATATGTGGAAAGTTAAGATCATTTACTATCACTGCCTTATGTTTTTTGCAACAGTCTGCGATCTCTCTACAAATTTGTTCCGCTAAATCACATGGACTGTTGGGAGGCCTTTAATATAATCCCATTAACATGCTCACACCTTTCTTATTCCTTATTTTTACCCATAAAGCCTCCAAGGATGAATTATCCAGTCTGTTCTGACTAAACACTGCTGTGACATTTTCCCTGACTAGTAATACCACCCTTTTCCCTTTAATCCCTCCCTTTCTATCACATCTAAAACAACAGAACCCCAGAACATTAAGCTGCCAGTCCTGTCCCTCCTGCAATCAAGTTTCACTAATAGGGGAGGGAGTAAATGGATGGTGCTAATTGGCATGGAAGACAGCCTCTGGGTTAGTCATGGGGTTTACAAACTTGAGAGCTGGTTGCAGGCATGTGGGAAGGGTTTGATGTGCTTTACTGTTTGTGTGGGTGGTACAGTGGAGGGGGACATTGAGACCCTGGTCAGGAACGAAGAGGGAACCAGGGTTGCAATCAAATTAGTGAGGTGAAGGCACATTTAAGGGACCCAAAGGAAAGCCAACACCGAAGGGAAGTTTTTATTTTAACATTGACCTGCCCAGTGCCACACTCAATAGCCAGTGGTGCTCAGGTGGTTCTCTTCAATTTACACTGTAGCAGATCCTGTTTGATTATGAGTGGTGTGGTCTGTGGAAGTGACTTTACAACGCGTTTTGCCCATCATTTAGGCATTCCTGCCCATGATCCAGTGCCTCCTTGAGGTGGCCCATGATCCAGTGCCTCCTTGAGGTGGCCCATGATCCAGTGCCTCCTTGAGGTCTAGCAGGAATATTTCAGCCTCTGCAATCCAATAAAAAGGTTTCAATTTCAAAACCAGATTATCTATGACATCTGGGAGCCTGCCCAGGCCAAGGCACAAGCAGGTTTTCACACAGTGTGACAAAAGAACCAGTTATCAGAAGATTGATGCCGATAAGAGGACAATGGGGGAACATGCAAGGTGCTAATGAGAGAGAGACGAGAGAGATTACCGAAAGGAGACATGGTTCCGAGTATTGTCAGAGACCGG
Source organism: Mobula hypostoma (assembly GCF_963921235.1). Classification (NCBI taxonomy): domain Eukaryota; kingdom Metazoa; phylum Chordata; class Chondrichthyes; order Myliobatiformes; family Myliobatidae; genus Mobula; species Mobula hypostoma. The sequence goes on from NC_086121.1 coordinate 31,017,447, forward strand.
TTGCTTTGAACCCTGAACTGTTTGAAGTTTGATGGACAGGCGATACCCCAGCAGGGGGATAAAAAGGGACAGGCTCGCTAAGGCAACAGACACACGACTCCACGAGGTAACGAGACCCTGAAAGCGATGTACCCCCCCACAAGTTGGTGGGGAGTTTTTGGAGGTCAAGTCACGGGACCAGCCATAGACGCACAAGGTGGAAAGATACGGTCGGGCGGGAACCTGGTGTGTGTGTCCGCCCTTGCCTGGGTGCCGGGTTCACTGCAGAAGAACGATCGTATCTGGAACGGAGGGGTCACAGTCGGTGACCTCAGAAAACATTACAAAGGGCTCGCCCGAAAGCTAACTGCGAGGAATATCGAAGGTCTGTTTGGAAACCAATTTGCATATTCATTCATTCTCTCTCTTCTCTCTCTCCCCAACGACACGACAGCGATTACTGCGAACTGAATTAAACTGAACTCTGTGTCACTTGATGACTGATCATTTACCCCTAGACTGCGATAGAGCTTGATTGATCCTATTATCCTAGTTCTGTGTACACGTGTGTTTCATCATTGCTAAACTGTTGCATTTATATCCTTTTGATTAGAGTACTGTGTTGCTTATTTCTTTAATAAAACTTTCTTAGTTCCAGTAATCCAGACTCCAACTAAGTGGTCCATTTCTGCTGGTTTGGCAACCCAGTTACGGGGTACGTAACAACAGTCACAGATGTTGGTGACTCGGCAGAAAAGATGGTGGTGGTATTTTGGAAGACATTTGCAATGATAATTATAAAAAAACTCCACTCTGAAATGGACAGCACCGCTGATGTCAATGAGCAAAGGGGGAGGAGCAATGGAGTGGTTGTGGAGGGTGGAAAAGATGGAAAGGAGAAGGGTGAGGAGAGTTTTATCAGAGTGAAAGAGGAATTATGATCTGATGGATCAAAATAAGCAAATGAACACTCAGGGCTGAATTTAATAACCCACTGGGTACTGAAACCAAAAATGGCTCCAGAATTCTAGGGTGCCAATGCAACAGAATGGGAAACACAGCTACAGAGTGGTTCAGGAACCTGAAGCACTTTGAGCCAGTGAGACTCCAATCACCGTCCCGTTCATTCCCAATAGGGAGTGATAAGCAAGATAGTTTCAGAACATTAGATGATTCAGAGTAAACTGCCCCCAGAAGGGTCAGTAAGCCGAATCACAGAGAATGGGAGAGGATGAACTTAAATGAACATTCTGAGGTGAAATACCGGTTTGGTTGCCAGGAAAATTAAACCACCCTTTTCCTTTCTGTTACCTACAAAAAGATATGTGCAATTATACACCTCCTTTCACAGATTCAAAATGCAGACATTCAATTAGAGCCACTGTTGCCCTACATTTGGATGTGTGACAAATGATCTGTGCACGATAAGCTCCCACGAACTGAACTTGACAGTGATCAGACAATCAGATGATGTAATCTTGCTCAAGAAGACAAGGTTGGCCAAGACATTGCAAAAAAATATTCGCCATTCTTTTTCAAAGTAGAATGCAGGTATCTTTCAAATCCATCGGAAGAGGCAAACGCAGCTTTTACTTAACACCTTATTTGAGGAACAGCCCTGAGAAAGATTAGATACTGGAACAAAGCACTAATGAAAATCTCTGGCTCCCATAAGAGGCCACTAGGGGAGTTGCAAGGGTAAAAGTTGGAAGAGAAACTAAGAACAAACAGATGATTAGTCTTCCCTTTAAGCTTTTGGCAATAATTATTTAATGTTAATGACTAGAAGAATGTTGCAAAGGATTTCACTGGAGTGGCATCAGCCACATAGTGACAGAGCTAAATAAATGGATATTAGTATTGGTGACCAAACTCCTTGTAAAGAGGTAGGTTTTAATTAGCCTTAAAGGAAAAGGGGGATGTGAGAAGGTAAGAGTTAGAGAGGAATTCCAGTAATCTATGTACGACACCACCGCTAATGCTTGGGTCACTGAAGCCAAGTTTATATAAAGAGCCTTTGTAACCATTTCTGAGTTACAGATGAGTATCTTTAGGGAGAGTTCAGTGAGGCCTCCATGTGAACAGCAGATTGCTTTGTATAAATGACCAGTTACATCTGTGATTAGAGAAAACTGAAGCCTTTTTATAGGCATAGTCGTAAATAGTATCAGAAAGTGATGTTGTAGGTCTAGCAGCCAATAATGTCAAGATACTCTTAGCAAATGGCCAGGATGCTCTGGATTGTTTCATTGTCCAGTCGACTGTGTGTGTGTGTGTGTGTGTGTGTGTGTGGGTGCATGTCATGACTGGCGGTACTGGTGTTTCTGGGTTTTTCACACAACCTAGCATAATGTCAGTGATCTTTCCAAGACTTAAAGAGGGCAGCAGTCAGCATAAGAGCAAATGGACATAGTTGGGAACTGCAGAGTTTATCCAAAGTCTCCAGTAACTTATAACACTCAGCAGGGTTGAGGCGATTCTGGGTGCAGGCACAAAAGCTCTCACTGCCCTACCCCAACCAGAACTTGAGTGTGCACCTAATATTATATACCCAGCTGGAACCTTCACACTGCAGTAGGAAAGGTTGCAGATTCCCATATGACCACCAGAGAATATCCTGGACAAAATGTGACCCATAATCCACCTCTTCTCATAAAATCAATACGTTTATTTTGCTCTGGCTGTGAGGGTTCTCTGCAGTGAGCATAGGGACCTTCGGTTAAATACTTAATACCACGCCTTTCACCCTCAGGACTTTCCAAAACCAGTGAAGCTGCAGTAGGAAACACAGCAGCTAATTTTCACATGGCAAGGCCAGGAAACACACAGCAATAAAATTAATTGTTCCTCTTTGGTGGAGTGAGGAATATAGGGCTGGGATGTCAGGGCAACTCGATAAACTGCAGAGGCTGGAACAGAAACAGAAAATGTTGGAAATGTTCAGCAGGTCAGGCAGCACCCGTGGAGAGATAAAAAGTTCAGGTTGAAGATTCATCGTCAGAAATATTATTCCTTTCATCAGCCTGAAACATTGACTCTATTTTTCTCTCCAAGGGTGTTGCCTGACTACCAGGATATAACACCCACTCTTCTTTAGAACTTTTCAACCAACGTGGGGCAGAAAGCAGAGCTCCAGTACAATGTCAGAGCAGAGAGACAGCACTTACACTACTACAGCATTCCCTTACTTCAGCACTGGAGGACCCATCTGAAATGCATGCTCAAACCTTCACAGTGAAGCTTGAGTACCAACTAATCTAAAACAGTGGCTGAGCCACAGACAACAGTATGATTTAATTCAAAGTCCCACACGTAGAGAGTCATAGAAGTACAGCACAGAAACAGGCCCTTCGGCCCATCTAGTCCATGCCAAAACCACTTAAACTGCCTACTTCCATCAGCCTGCCCTCCATATCCCTACTATCCATGCGCCTATCCAAACTTCTCTTATACGTCGAAATCGTGCTCGCCTGTGCTGGCAGCTCATTCCACACTCTCACGGTGCTCTGAGCGAAGAGGTTTCCCCTCACGTTCCTCTTAAACGTCTCACCTTTCACCTTTAACCCTTGACCTCTGGTTGTAGTCCCGCCCAACTTCAGTGGAAAAAGCCAGCTTGCATTTACCCTACCTATACCCCTCCTAATTTTGTATACCCTGACTGACTTAAGATCAGCAATCACGCAAAAAGATGTGGGAATATAAAGATGTCACGTGGTGAGAATAGAGAAAACAATTTAGAGGATTTAAGGAACTTTTTTTACTCCCAGTCTGTAGTTAAATCTGAGTTAAGCATGCTTGATTCTGGATTTGTGACGTTGGTAATAGAAATAGTTACATTTTTCCATCCTCAGATCCCTCACCAGCAATCACCCCAAACCGATCCAAATATTTCAGCCACAAATGGATGGTTCACTGACTGATTCTCAATCTCCAAAACATGCTTAGAATTCCTGCGTAGCAAAGCCTGAAATTTCCCTTCAGATGGAAGAATTTGAAACTATGCCACCTTCACAAAGGAGTGAATAAGTTCTTTATTTATCTTGGGATTGCACTGTGCTATAAATTATCTTATGGAGTTCAGAATACAGTGACTCCAGCACAGGCCAACCTGATGACTGACATCAAATCTCTACAAACTCCCACTATGTCTAATTGTAATAACTAGCACTCCAGCTGTACTTTACACAAAGAAGTCTTAAAAGCGTTCTATCATTCATTCAAAAAAAAATGTCAACCGAATGCAGTAACATTTAAACTCATGGAATCCACAGTTCCTTTTGGTGGGTGGTGGGAGCCGTTTCAGGGGAGGTTGTGTCAATCTTTATACAATGCAGGAAACAGAAGAGAAGAAAATGAAAAGATTTATTTTATTTTAGTTTTTACTTAGAGATACAGTGCAGAACATGCCCTTCCAGACCATTGAGACGCACCGCCCAACAACTCACCTATTTAACCCTCGCCTATTCACAGGAGAATTTACAATGACTAATTAACCTACTAACTAGCACTTCTTTGCAAAGAGGGAGGAAACGCACACATTCACTGCAGGACTTACGAACGAACATCTTACAGAAGACGCCAGAATTGAACTCCAAACTCCGACGCCCTGAGCTGTAATGGTGTTGCACGTACTGCTACGCTACCTATGCGCACTATACATAAATAAGAGTGTGGAATGTGTATATACCATTACACAGATCACTGAATAAGCACATAAGCTTGCCCTTTAAACCTGCTCCATCATTCAATATGATCATGGATAGTTTGCCCTAGGTTCCATCTCCTCTTCTGCACCTGTTCTCCAAGGCCTTGGTCTTGCAAAAATCTATCTACTTCCACTTTAAATACCCTCACTGATCTAGCCTGTAGGGAAAACAATTCCAAAGATACATCACCTCTGCAAAAGAGAGTTCTAAGGCACTTTAATCTGAAATGACCATCTCTTAATCTTGTTACTGTATTCTCTAGTTTGAGATTTGACCATGAGTGGAATCACCTTGACATAGAAACATAGAAACAAAGAAAACCTACAGCACAATACAGGCCCTTTGGCCTACAAAGCTGTGCTGAACATGTCCTTACCTTAGAAATTACCTAGGGTTACCCATAGCCCTGTATTTTTCTAAGCTCCACGTACCTGTCCAGCAGTTTCTCAAAAGACCATATTGTTTCCGCCTCCACCACTGCCGCCGGCAGCCCATTCCAAGCACTCACCAGTCTCTGCATAAAAAACTTACCCCTGACATCTCCTCTGAACCTACTTCCAAGCACCTTAAAACTGTGTCTTCTTGTGTTAGCCATTTCAGCCCCGGGGAAAAGGCTCTGACTATCCACATGATCAATGCCTCTCATCATCTTATACTCCTCTCATCCTCCGTCACTCCAAGGAGAAAAGTCCGAGTTCACTCAACCTATTCTCAAAAGGCATGCTCCCCAATCCAGGCAGCATCTTTGTAAAACTCCTCTGCACCCTCTCTATAGTTTTGACATCCTTCCTGTAGTGAGGCGACCAGAACTGAGCACAATAGTCCAAGTGGGGTCTGACCAGGGTCTTATATAGCTGCATCATTACCTCTCTGCTCCTAAACTCAATCCCACGACTGATGAAGGCCAATGCACCATATGCCTTCTTAACCACAGAGTCAACCTGTGCAGCAGTTTTGTGTGTCCCATGGACTCGGACCCCAAGATCCATCTGATCCTCCAGACTGCCAAAAGTCTTACCATTAATACTATATTCTGCTATCATATTTGATCTATCAAAATGAACCACCTCACACTTATCTGGGTTAAACTCCATCTGCCACTTCTCAGCCCAGTTTTGCATCCTGTTAATGTCCCGCTGTAACTGCTGACAGCCCTCCACACTATCCACAACACCCCCAACCTTTGCGTCATCAGCAAGTTTACCAACCCATCCATGAACTTCCTCGTCCAGGTCATTTATAAAAATCACGAAGAGTAGGAGTCCCAGAACAGATCCCTGAGGCACTCCACTGGTCACCGACCTCCATGCAGAATATGACCCATCTACAACTACTCTTTGCCTTCTGTGGGCAAGCCAGTTCTGGATCCACAAAGCAATGTCCCCTTGGATCCCATGTCTCCTTACTTTCTCAATAACCCTTGCATGGGGTACCTTATCAAATGCCTTTCTGAAATCCATATACACTACATCTATTGCTCTACCTTCATCAATGTGTTTAGTCACATCCTTAAAAAATTCAGTCAGACGTCTACTCTGTCATAGCCTCAAAGGCCCTATGCATTTCTATATAATCACCTTTCATTCTTGTAAACTCCTAAAGCCAATGAATGAACAACTTAAACCACTAATTTTTTGAGTACTATGCAGATCCAAAACATACTTAGGGCATTGCTTGTGTAAACAAAATGAAACATAAAACACAAAGATCCCTTTTCTATCCCTTAATGTCTAATTTAGGATTACACAGTCTTACAGCCTTCAGACAAAACATTGCATCTGATGAAAGTTCTTTATAACTTAATGCTTATAAAATCCCTAAGCTGTGCATGAAGTCAGTGAAACAGACACCCTCTTTCTCAACTTGCCGTCCAAGATGCCAGATGCACTGTTAAGTTGAACACTTGCATTGGTGAATTTTCAAAAGTCGGATAATCAAGGATACCACCAGATGCAGAGGCAATTCTTGGAATCCCCATGCTTATTGACCCGGAAGCAAGTTGGACCCCATTGACGTCTGTGGTGGCCTCTTGTTGCCAATGCCACTTTTCTTTCTTAAAACAGAGAGAACTGAGTTCCTTGTCGTCTGCCATAGCTCCTGCTGCTTAGCAAAACTGAACTTTGTTTTGGACAAACTTCCACACAGCCCCATGGTTTATATAAATATTGATATCCTTCCCCATTTCTGATCTCTCCCTTTTGGTGTGAAGTCATTGTTTGTTTGACCTGCAGCTTGAGAAGCTCTCTCTCTCTATTACTCAGCTCGGGCTAAGGGCAGCTCAAGAACAGCTGGACCAACATAGGCTGAGTTCTGAAAGTTAAAAAAAAACACAGCAGATGCTGGAGATCGTTGAGTCGCTCTTCAAGCCATATGCTTTAATCCCATTTCCCACATTATGATTGCGTCCTTCGACTGTATGGCCTTCAAATAACAGAAAGTGCTGGAAACATTCAAGGGGTCAGGCAGCATCTGAGGGAGAGTGAAACAAAGTTAATGCGTCAGATCGAAGGCCCAGAACTTAGGTTGAGGGCTCCCCCGGTCTATTCACTGGGCATGAAAACCGTTCCAAATTCTTACATTGAAACAAGGAGCAGATTCGTGGCTTTATCTCAATGGTTCAATTTAATATCAGAGAATGTATGCAGTATACAACCTGAAATTCTTCCTCTTCGCAGACGTCCACGAAACGGAAGAAACATCCCAAATAATGAATGACGGAAAAATGTTAGAACCCCAAATCTTCCCCTTTCCCCTCCCATGGAGAAGCAGCAGCGAGTCTCAACCCTCCCACTCCCCTGCCCCCCACCGGCCTCAGCAAGAGTAGCACTCCACCACCCACTGTGCGAGCAATAGCAAAGCCCCCAAAGAGACCATGATCTAGATACCACCAAAAAATCCACGGTCCGTCCCTACACTTTGACATTTCACAGGCTCTCCCACTCACTAGTGAGTACAGAGGGTTAACGCTCCTGCCACATCGAGAGGGGAGACCAACAGCTCGCTGTTTTGATGTTACAGCCCGCGGCGTCGCTTATTTCAACGGCAGTGTACACGGCTGACTTGATGTTCTGATCTCCTGCGATGCTTCACCGGCAAGGAATTGGGTCATCCGCAGGGCCGCAGGGCCGCACCCTGAACGCACACGTCTTCCAGGCCGCTCCTAGAGGTATCAAAAACGCTAGGCCGCTTGGCGAACTCTGAGAGCGGGTACCCTCCTCCATGAAGAGTCACATTTTAAGTGTAACTTTAGATCACGGACACCAACAGGACCCCAGCCATCTTGAAAAGGAAGGAAAAGACATCAAAGAGAAGAAATTAAACTGATTTGTGGAAGAATGGAAGAAGTCACCCTCTGCAGCCATCTTTAATACCTTCTCTTCTATAGCAGAAAACGGATGAAATCTAAATATCTGTCACTTTTTAAGAAATAGACTACATAATCTATAGATTCTTGTAAGTATTTTGATTCAAGGAGATCATCCTACCATCCTTCCTCATCAATGTCTTCTACTGTTCCCTCCATCCTCAGTTGATGATCTCTCTTCCTCTGAAATGCCCCTCACAATTCATCCTACCCACTCCCTGTGATAGTGAGTTGCAGTTCTCAACACCCTCTGGCTGAACAACTTTCTCTTGAGATCCCGACTGGAGTTACTTATTCATTTACTTAGCAATACAGTATAGAGTAGGCCCTTCCGGGGGCCCATGCATTCCACACGGAGGACGTACAGAGACTCTTTACCGAACAGCGCCGGAATTGAACTTCAAACTCAAAAGAGCCCCAGGCCGTAATAGCATCACCCCTACCATTACGCTATGGTGGTGATTATTAATGATCTTGCTTTATGGGAGGTCACTTGCATTGGCAGAGGAGTGTGCAGGAATTTACTTTTCTGCGAGTGTCCTAAATGTTGTGTGGAAATGTAAGGGAAGTCCCAGAATGCATGATTTCCCTAGGTGGGTACTAAAGTACCCCAAATCCTGCGCTCCCCAGCCGTGCAGTCTGTACTCCTCTGCCGGCGGAATTATCCACTTAAAGCTTGCTGCCTCGAACACTTCATTAGGATCTTCAACTTGTCAACTACTTGTCTTTTTTTTCGTGGGAAATTGTGCCAGCTGCTCTAAACTTTCCAACTATAAGTTAGCTCTTAGAAGTATTAGTTACTGTAAAGTGGGTGGTAGTGGAATCAATAGGGTGTTAATTGGCTTGTGAGAATATATTGAGGAACTAGATTGATGGCATTGCTCAGAACTGGCATTAAACTGATGGCCTCAATGTCTTTCTATATTACAAGCAAAGCTGAAAACATTTCAATTTCTGGTACATTCTAGTAAATAATTTTTCCATTCTCCTCCACAGGAGACTAGCAGTGTTTACAACATTCGCATGTGTGGTCTAGCCATGTTTCTTTGCATGTTTCTGCTTTTTGCTTCTATCCATCCAGAAATGAACTCCAGAGCTTTGTTGTTTTTAAGTGACCTTATTAATTTGTGCTTCTAATTCTAGTGATTTACGTTTATACTTGCTGACCCCTCTGAATCTCATCCATTTGGACATTAATTCCCTAATTACAAGCCTATTTTATGAGTTTATTGTTTCAATAAAACCAGCAATATTACTGCTATACAGATAAAGCACTTGAATGTCAGAACCAACATCATTACAATGTTAAGCAAGCAAGACTGAGACAACAAGGAGTGTTGTAAGCACATGACTTTTCTTAATATTTCTCCATTTTCTTCTCAGTCTCCCTGGGTTCACTATCCTCCTTTTTATGTTTTATTATGCCACTCTAAGTCATCAGAATGTTCCAGATAACATTACTCCCCTGTTTTGGTACACCAGGTGTAGATATTGCTGACTCCAGAGAAACACGTCATCTATGGAATCGGATGTGCTCAAGAGTTATCTCCTGTTAACTGAATTCCATTCATTTAGTCCACCTTGTCCCATTGATGCTGCAGTGGCTTATCTTTAAGGAGTCCTTTCATACTCCTAAATGGATGCAAGACTCCCCTAAGAGGAAGACACAAAGTGTCTTCAGAAGCAGAGGGAGTGTCAATATCTTTTCTTTTCCACCATGGCAGAGGTGTTGAAAGCAAAAGGACATAGATTTAAGGTCAGAGGAAGGAGAACTTAGGGATAAGGACATTACACAGAAAGTAGTTAAGATCTGGAATGTACAATCATTATGTTTTAAAGGGGCACAGATGCAGATACTTAAAGAGGTAAGGCCTAGAAGGATACAGTCTTAATGTGGGCAAATGGGATTAGTGTAGCTGAACAAATGATTCAGCATGGGTTTGGTGGGCTGACCCTATGGTAGTATCTAGTTAAGTGAATAGGAATGCAGCAGATTAGATTTGATTTTGAAAATCATAAAGTTATGAAGAACAGTAAAGAGAATTGCCTAAAATTACAATCTCATTGCTCTGCTTTCTATGAGAGATTTGTCCAGGCACTTCCCATCATAAACCACCCTTGTGCTGATGATGTGATTTCCGCATCAGTAGCCTACAAAGACAATGCTGTTTCTGATGAAATGCTCCAGCATATTGCCTGAGAAATTAACACATGCTGTTCCAAGATGTGATTGTTACTGGTCATTCCTGGAACACCATGTACTAGAAATTCAATCGCACAACTGCAGGAGGAGAGCTGGGAGCTGGAGGCAGGAATCACATCTGGATCAAGAGCTGGAAGATGGAGCATGGCCGGGAGTATGGGCAGGATGCCTGGGGAAGGCCTGAAGCAAGAAGGATTGTGGGAAGGGGGAGGAGAACATCGGGGATAAGGGGTTCAAGGTGAAGTGTTCCGGGAAATCGAAGAGAAGGGGTCCAGGAGAAGGTGGATATGAAGTGAAGGTGGATGAAGTGGGAAATGGGACCGAAACTCAAGAACACACGATGTGTGTGTGTGTGTGTGTGTGTGTGTGTGTGTGTGAGAGAGAGAATGATTTAAAGTGAGTGAGAGTAAGACTGTGAGGGAAAGGAAGAGAATGAGAGAGAGAGAGAGAAAGGGAGGGTAAGAGAGAGAATGTAAGAGTGAGAAAGGAGGAGAGAGAAAGGGAGAGAGAGTGGGAGAGTGAGAGAGTTTGAGAGAGAATAAGAGAGAGGACAAGAGAGCGAGGGAGACATGGAGAGAGGGAACAATCATAAACATATTGGTAGTATAATATTTGCCAATAAGGAGTGGCGGGCATTGTGTTTATTTGTTAGAGATATATCACTTCACAATGAAGGTGTTTCTAAAGTGGCTCTTGTTTGAAAGAGAATGAAGATTATGTTCCAGGAAGTGTTTTCTCACTCATCTCCCATCACCTCAACAGCTACTCATTATAACTGTAAGAGAGCTTGTGTTACATTATGTGTTTTCAAGAGTTCACTGTAAAGATTGTAGCTGACTGTAACAGACTAATAACTGTGAGAACTTACACTGGATGAGTACAAAACACCACACTCAGCTCTCTTGTTCCACTTAACCATGCATGGACCACATCCTTCTTAACCTTTCCTATCTAAGTTTCCTTGAACCCTGAGCTCCCAGTGGAGCATAGGCCTTTGATAGCCTCCTGTCTCCATCATCCAAAGTCAATGGTATGGTGGGAGCTCGTCAATGTTTCTGTAATCCGTTGTATCCACTGTACAGGGAATTGGCCTATACAGCTTTACCAGAGCCCTGTTGGCTGGCCTTACCTACTTCCACCTTGGACTTTGAGAGATTCCTATCTACGTACCTTTTAAGTATTATTAATGTAGCTGCCTTTGGCAATTCTTTCCATATTTCCATCATCCTCTGGGTGAAAGTGTTGCCCCTTAGGTTCTTCATACATTTTTCCTCTCTCACTTTAAGCTAATATCCTCTAGTTCTCAGTTCTCCAATTCTGGGAAAATAAAACTGTTCACATTCACCCTACCTTGGCCCCTCTTGATGTTACACACCTCATGTTTCTACACTCCAATGAAAAATGTCCCCATCTGCTCGACCTCTCACCATAACTCAGTCCCTCAAATCCTGGCAACACCCTTGTAAATCGCCTCTGCAGTCTTTCCAGCTTCATGGTATGTTTCCTATAACAGAGCGACAAAAACCGAGCATAATAATCCAGACCTACTCCCAAATGCTAATCAAAGTATAACCTTCCAGCAGTCCTCCTAACCACTGATCCGCTGTTTTTCTAAAGCCCCCTATATTCTGCTTGTGTTTTTCACATAAGGTCCAGAACATATGAACAAAAGTCTACATCATGGATCATGGGCGCCTGAGATCCTGGGAAGATAAATATTATGTTGGTGTTTATTGCAAGGAAATTTTCCTACAGGGCTTGGGTGTAATTGTAATTGTAATTGTAACAGCCTTGAAATACTCTGTGTAGCCTCAGTCACTTAAGGAAGAATGTGATCTCTTCACATATACAGTAAATTCACAAGGGTGATTCTTGTGATATGGACTGTCCCTGAAGCATTAAGAATAATACCATTGTTTCAGGACACTGGAGCAGGGATCCAATTGCAGACCCAGTACTGTGCACACAGTGATATTAATTGAGTAACAAATCCCAAGATGCAAACTAAGTCAGTGTCAAAGTTCAGGCAGAGATCAAAACATCCAGAGAAATCCAAAAACCGGAATCAGAAAACAGGCAGAGTTGATATCCAGACAGACAGAGTACAGACACAAATGTTGGAAAGGCTCAGGAAAATTCACTGGTACAATCTGGCAACAAACAGGTGAAAACACAAAACTGAAATCCACTGAGCAATAAACAGAGAGGCAGATGATAGGTGGAGCACAATGAGACACAGGTGGCAGCAATACAGGTTATAGTGAGAAACAGATGAGAGACGGAGTACTCAGTAATGCAGGGGCCGGAGTAGAATGGGAGCAGAGATAGGAGCACATGGCAATACAAAACCACAGACTGGCAGCTAGAGGGAAACACACAAAAAGACAGAGTTCAACTGGAGGTACTGACACATTGAGGTACAAGAGGTAGGTGAGGAGAGGTTATCTCCTGAGGTTGATAGTCAGGCCAGGGAAATGACCATTTCCAATTGAAATAAGGCGGTAAGTGTTTGGAATTCTGCACCCTGCAGTGCTCTGTCAGATTTTTGATTATAAATGATTCAAAGGAGGGACGATAAAGTGGGAAAGTGAAGGAGGCAGAGAATCAACAAAGGCCTTCTTGAATAATGGATTCCTGGTTCTCTGCTTCAATGTCCTTACACATTGAAACTGCTTTCACAGTTTTTCACTCTTGCACTATTGATCACCTGTCTTTTGAACCCGTTCATCCCTCCGCTACACAAATGACTCCATGCTCTTTCTTCAACTGAATATTGCTTATTCCTTCAGAACCGAAACGTACAGAGTCCACACCACTTCACCCCGCATGCATCTCACTGTTTGAAGTCGGACATGTTGAATAATTTCTGAAGCAATTTCATTATTTCCTGAAATCTCAGAAATGTCTTTCAACTTTTGTTCCTCCCAAAACTAAAACCTTCTATCACCCGGCTGCTACAGTTCTCCCGCTGTCCTCTTTGAATTCCTAGAGGTAGGTATCTGCTCAAAGCACATTAATAAATAGCTTACTGGCAGTGCAGAGGCTAGAATTAGCATTCCTGGATTAAAGCCTTAATTCCTGAGACCCACTAGATAATCAGGTAGATTCAGAATACCCTGAGAACTGAGACGCAAGAGATTCTGCAGATACTGGAGATCTTGAGCAATGTACACAAATTGCTGGAGGAACTCAGCAAGTCAGGTGGCGTCTATGGAGTGAAATGAACAGTGGACACTTTGAGCGAAGACCCTTCATCATTGAAGCATACTGTACATTGAAATGTGTGGTTTGCATGAAATCAAATCATGAGGATAAATGCAGTCTGAGTTCCTCCAACATTTCATGGGTGATCCTCTGAACAAGTTGTTCCTGCTACAGCTAGACAACTTGCAAGAGCTTCAAAAGAAATCTTTAAACAGCACTAGCACTATGTGGAATTTTAGGCAGCAGAATGACAGGAATGCAGGGAGGGTCCTGAAGTTGGATTCATCCAGGTGAAACTTTGACTTTCTCTGCTCAATGCAGAGTAGTGAAAAAAACGTTCCAGTCATTAAACCAGCAGCAGGGAGATGATGACTGCTCTATTTCGTGGGCAGCACAGTAACGTAGTGTTTAACGCAGAGCTTTACAGTGCCAGCTGCAGGATCGTGTTTCGATTCCAACCGCTGTCTGTAAGGAGTTTGTACGTTCTCCTCCCCACCGCGTGTGTAACCTCCGGGTGCTCTGGTTTCCCCCCACGTTCCAAAGGCGTAGAGTTCGGGTGGGTGAGTTGTGGGCCAGCTCTGTTGTTGCTGTAAGTCCGGCCATACTTGTGGGCTGCCCCCAGCACAATCCTTGCTGATTTGACTTGATGCAGACCACACATTTCAACCACACATTTACCGTGCATGTGATAAATAAAGCTTATCTTTATCTCTTTATCCCATTGTTTAGATACACTGGACGCCCTTCTTTGTTTAGTTTTGTGCTCTTTGTCACCTGATCTGGGACTGATATTGGACTGGAATAGATTATGTTCGTTTATTGTTTTATAAACTAGGGTTTAATGAAATTCCTCATTCGCGTGAGCTCACGGTGTAAAGGGTATATGTGGCAATAATAAAAACAGCAAAGTGAGATGAAAAACGGCAGTTTGCTGCAAAGATTGTCATGTAGTTTGAAGTAAGGCATGAAAGGGGCTAGGGTAATAAAAGCAGAACAACTAAGAGGCACATGACCACACAGCTAAGAAGAAGATGATTGGTTCAGGAGTCTAAAAGCAGTGGGGAAGAAGCTACTCGAAGAGAGAAGCAGACTGGATGTATATCTTTAGGAGCATCTGTTGGTCTTCAGCAATTAGGTATATTAACAAAGAAACAGTCACCTCCCCTAAAATCTGTGGCTCGTCTAAGGCTTCCCCACCCAGTTAAAGGAAATCCAGCTTTGCTGTTCTGTAAAGGTTGAAAGTCAGGCAGGTTCTGCACTAGTCATTTTTGAAACCCTTTTTCTGTCAGCTACCGGAATTGTTTTGAATGGAAGGTGTTTATTGCACAAGTCATTGTGATAGTGAGGAAAATCTGTTACAAATAGATAAACCTGTAACTTAAATGAGGGCTTCCACTGCTGGAAAAATAGCCTATGAATAATTCACTCTTTAAGGCTGTCGGTTAAACACTGCCCTCACCATCAGAAGTGTAGCACTGTTACAACAATACAACAATGTTCCAACCGTAACACAAAAGAAAGCCTTGTGTTTATAATTCATTAATAACAGCATTAAGGTAACTGGAGTGCAGACTCTAATCCTGGGTCATTTTTTTTCTCTATATCTCCTCGCTGTCACGTCAAAATTGTTTTATTTTCAAAGGCAGTTTACTGATAAGAGTAGATACGATTGAGGAAATTCTAACCTAATACTAATTTAATGGAAAGCTAATATATCAAATTTTTCTACTAAATTGGCTTCAGGCTGGCCTGCTAATTCCTCCTGAAAGTAATGTAAATTCCTGAAATTTTTAACGGGAGAGAAGCTGTAGGTTTGATATTAAAATAATAAGCATTGGTTCAGTGTTGTTGTCCTGCACTGCAGAGTGGTTGGAAATGAATGATATTCTGCAGCTTTTTGAAACCACGGGTGGGGTTACAGACAAAGCCTGTTCAAACCCTTTTTTTTTGATTGAAAGCACCCCAAGCATCATAAAGTTGAATAATATTTTCATATTAGGTGAGGTTTATTTTGTTTTAGCTTAACTATTTACTTTGTTGCTGAATAAAATAGGAAGTGTTATTCGAGTAATGCACTGCGTTAAATTGGTTGCTAAGTAAAATCGAGCCTGTGTTTGTTTTCTGTCCAATCAGTGCGTCAGTGAAACTCTTCCCGCTCTCCAAAGGCTTTTGGTGCTGCCCGTCACACAGAGCCACGAAGGACCTGTCGGGAGATTGGCGAGCAGCAAGAAGGAACCAATTATCCACCCTGCGTTCTAATTTATTAAAGCTCTGTGACGCCAGTGCTGGCTTTATCTTTTGAATTCAATGCAGCAACAATGCAAAAATAGGGAAGTGTTGCTTGACAATATACCTTCAGCTTCAGAGAAAGGTTTACCACAACATTACAAGGATGTTGCCTGGATTGGAGAGCCTGCCTTATGAGAATAGGTTGAGTGAACTCGGCCTTTTCTCCTTGGAGCGACGGAGGATGAGAGGTGACCTGATAGAGGTGTATAAGATGATGAGAGGCATTGATCGTGTGAATAGTCAGAGGCTTTTTCCCAGGGCTGAAATGGCTAACACGAGAGGGCGCAGTTTTAAGGTGCTTGGAAGCAGGTACAGAGGAGATGTTAGGGGTAAGTTTTTTTACACAGAAAGTGGTGAGGGTGTGGAATGGGCTGCCGGCGGCGGTGGTGGAGGCGGAAACGATAGGGTCTTTTAAGAGATTCTTGGACGGGTACATGGAGCTTAGAAAAATAGAGGGCTATAGGTAAACCTAGGTAGTTCTAAGGTAAGAGCATGTTTGGCACAGCTTTGTGGGCCGAAGGGCCTGTATTGTGCTGTAGGTTTTCTATGTTTCTACAATCGTAGGATAAAAGAAAGCCTTCTGTTTATACTACATCTTTGATTGGGTGAGATGAAGAAAGTGGGATCATAAACACGGCCTGGTCTTGTTGGCTAAATAACCAATTTCCGTGTTTCAAATAGCAGCCTGTTACAGTTGCTCCGTAGTTTCTTACTTTTAAACTTTTTAACTTAGGTTATTTGTTGTATTTTTTTCTCACGGTAACACGTTGAAGCTGCACCCTCTCTAACATGCTGGTGGAGAGAGTTTTACTTGTTTTTTTAGCGCTGGAAATAGTTACATTCGGACACGTCTCGTTAGCGTGGCAGCAGGATGGCCACATTGTTTATTCCAGGGACGAGCTGACTGCGCTCATGCCCGCCGGTTTAGTGAGCAGAGCAGCGGACACCTCTGCTGAAATCTGGAGGAAAACACACAGAGGATGCAGAGGGGGATCAAAAAGGCGAGGGAAGAAGACTGGGTTGAGACAACAGAGGCCTATGGAGAAGAGAAGTTATAAGCCGTGTCTCCCCTCTCTCATCATGGGAAATGTGAAATCGCTGGGGAATAAGATGGACGAACTGACAGCGTTTGTCAGGAGTCAGAGAACATTTCGGGAGAGCAGTGTCATGTGTTTTACTGAAACGTGGCTGCACGAGGACATACCCGATCAAAGCATTTCCATAGAGTGCTTCCAGACCGTTCGAGCTGACTGGAATTGCACTGACAGCGGTAAGCATAAAGGAGGGGGGCTTGCGGTTCTGGTAAACAACAGATGGTGCAATCCTGGGCATATTATGATCAAGGAACATGTTTGTAGCCCAGATATTGAACTCTTTGCTGTTGGACTCCGGCCATATTATTTGCCAAGGGAAATCTCGCATGCAATTGTGATTGTTGTGTACATCCCTTCCTCTGCCAACCTGACATCAGCGTGTAACATCATTTACACCGTCATAGCCAGATTACAAACCCAGCACCCGAGTGCCCTCATTACCTTCTCGGGTGACTTCAACCATGTTACCATAGCTAGAACACTGCCCAACTTCACGCAGTATGTGAGCTGTACAACCAGAGGGGAGAGGACTCTGGATTTGATGTACGCTAATGTTAAGGATGCATACAGCTCCTCTCCCCTCCCCCCACTGGGAAGGTCAGATCACAACCTGGTGCATCTAAAACCCTGCTACGTGCCTCTGGTGAAGAGTAAACCTACAACCTCGAGGACAGTGAGGAAATGGTCGGAGGAGGCTTATGAGGCACTCCAGGGTTGTTTTGAGGTGACAGACTGGCAGGCACTCTGTGAGCCACATGGAGAGGATATTGATGGGCTCACAGAGTGCATCACTGGTTACATCAACTTCTGCGTGGACTGCAATGTTCCGACAAGAACTGTCCTTAGTTATTCAAATAACAAGCTATGGGTGACAAAGGACATTAAGGACATCCTGAACACTAAAAAGGGGGCGTTTAGAGATGGAAATAGGGAGGAGCTGAGGGCGATACAGAGGGACCTGAAAGCCAGGATCAGGGAGGCTAAAGACAGGTACAGGAGGAAGCTTGAGTGGAAACTCCAGCAGAACAACATGAGAGAGGTCTGGAGGGGGATGAGGACCATCACTGGGTTCCGGCAAACTAGCAACAGAGGGGCTGAAGGCAGTGTGGACAGGGCCAATGAACTTACCCTGTTCTTTAACAGATTTGACATTGTGGCCCCTGCCCATCCCCCACGAGTCATCTGTTGTTGGCCCCCAACCAACACATATTCCACTCTCCCCTCCTACCCCTCCTCACAGTCCCCCACCCTGCTCTCATTCCCCACACGAAACCACCACAGTGGGCTTCACAGCTGAACAGGTGAGAAGACAGCTGAAATGTCTCAACCCAAGCAAGGCTGCAGGACCAGATGGTGTCAGTACCAGGGTGCTCAAAGCCTGTGCCCCTCAGCTATGTGGAGTACTTTGCCATGTATTCAACATGAGCCTGAGGCTCCGGAGGGTTCCTGTACTGTGGAAGATGTCCTGCCTCGTCCCTGTGCCGAAGACGCCGCGCCCCAGCGGCCTCAATGACTACAGACCGGTGGCATTGACCTCCCACATCATGAAGACCCTGGAGAGACTTGTGCTGGAGCTGCTCCGGCCTATGGTCAGGCCACACTTAGATCCCCTCCAGTTCGCCTACCAGCCCCGACTAGGAGTTGAGGATGCCATCGTCTTCCTGCTGAACCGTGTCTACGCCCACCTGGACAAGCCAGCAAGCACTGTGAGGATCATGTTTTTTTGACTTCTCCAGTGCGTTCAACACCATCCGCCCTGCTCTGCTGGGGGAGAAGCTGACAGCGATGCAGGTGGATGCTTTCCTGGTGTCATGGATTCTTGATTACCTGACTGGCAGACCACAGTACGTGTGCTTGCAACACTGTGTGTCCGACAGAGTGATCAGCAGCACTGGGGCTCCACAGGGGACTGTCTTGTCTCCCTTTCTCTTCACCATTTACACCTCGGACTTCAACTACTGCACAGAGTCTTGTCATCTTCAGAAGTTTTCGGATGACTCTGCCATAGTTGGATGCACCAGCAAGGGAGATAAGGCTGAGTACAGGGCTACGGTAGGAAACTTTGTCACATGGTGTGAGCAGAATTATCTGCAGCTTAATGTGAAAAAGATTAAGGAGCTGGTGGTAGACCTGAGGAGGGCTAAGGTACCGGTGACCCCTGTTTCCATCCAGGGGGTCAGTGTGGACATGGTGGAGGATTACAAATACCTGGGGATACGAATTGACAATAAACTGGACTGGTAAAAGAACACTGAGGCTATCTACAAGAAGGGTCAGAGCCATCTCTATTTCCTGAGGAGATTGAGGTCCTTTAACATCTGCCAGACGATGCTGAGGATGTTCTACGAGTCTGTGGTGGCCAGTGCTATCATGTTTGCTGTTGTGTGCTGGGGCAGCAGACTGAGGGTAGCAGACACCAACAGAGTCAACAAGCTCATTCGTAAGGCCAGTGATGTTGTGGGGATGGAACTGGACCTCTCTCACGGTGGTGTCTGAAAAGAGGATGCTGTCCAAGTTGCATGCCATCTTGGACAATGTCTCCCATCCACTACTACTGGTTGGGCACAGGAGTACATTCAGCCAGAGACTCATTCCACCGAGATGCAACACAGAGCGTCATAGGAAGTCATTCCTGCATGTGGCCATCAAACTTTACAACTCCTCCCTTGGAGGGTCAGACATCCTGAGCCAATAGGCTGATCCTGGACTTATTTCCTGGCAAAATTTACATAATACTATTTAACTATTTATTATTTATGGTGCAACTGTAATGAAAACCAATTTCCCCCAGGATCAATAAAGTATGACTATGACTATGACTATGGGCTAGGTCTTATTTATTTATTGAGATACAGTCCTTCAAGCACATTGCCCAGCAATCCCCCAGTTTACTCCTAGCCCAATCACAGGACAGTTTACGCTGACCAATTAACCTACCACACAGTACATCTTTGAACTGTGAGAGGAAACAGGAGCATTGGGAGGAAACCCATGTGGTCACAGGGAGAATGTACAAGCTGCTTTCTGGTAGCAGTGGGAATTGAACTAGGGTCGCTAGTATTATAAAGCATTGTGTTAACTATGCTGCCCCTTATTTTACTAGGAAATGCTGAGAGCTCTGTGCAGGAGTGCTGGTATTTCTCAGTATAAGTGGCACCAAGTTCAGGATTTCTGCAGAAATTCGCCATCTTCTGGAAACTGCTCCCTCTCTATCCCCCCTTTCTCTTTCCTCTCGCTCCGTGATCCACCTGGTACCCCATCACTCGTTCTCCTTCCCTTTCCCCACCTTCTCATCTGCTCATCATCCACAATCTCCTCCCACTACTTTGCCTCCCCACCTCCCTCCCTTTATTCTACTCTTCATCTTTGTCTCCTATCATATTCCATCGTCTTCAGCCCTTTGTCACTTCCACCTATCACTTCACAACCTCTGACTCCATTCCCACTCTCACACTCCCTCATCTGCCTATCATCCCCCTCCCCACCAATCAATATGATCCACTTATTACCCGCCACACTTGCTCCACCCCCTCCCTCCCATCATTTTGTACCGGCTACCTCTCCTCCATCTTTCAATCCAGATAAAGGGTTTTGACCTGAAACGTTGACTGTCCATCAACCTCCATAGATGTGTCTGACCTGCTGACTTCCTCAAGCATTGCTCCAGGTTCCAACATCTGCAGTTTCATGGTCTGCATTGAGAAATCCACCTCTGAAACCTGCGCCAGCAGAACCTGGTGCAGGAACGGCAACTTCTTCCATCCACGTGGAGAGGAATGTCTCACTTGCTAACTATCCTACTAGTAGTTAATTTAGAGGAGGTTAACGAATGTTAGAGGATCCCAGGAGTTGGAGATTCAACACTGGACTGCGATGAGGAAGGTTTGGCAGTGAGAGTCAAAGTGGTTAATGATGTATGTCAATTAGAGTTGAGGATACGGAGAAAATGTAAAAAAAAGGAATTACCAGACTGGAAACTGAATCCACCACTGAAGTATTAAAAGGTAGTAAATCTATGCAGTCACAGGTGGTTGGTCCAGTTTTCCCTCGAGTTCTCCAAAGGGTGAGGAGCTAGATATGGGGCTGACTGAATGCAGGACAGGTGTGAAATTCACCTTAGGCACACAGGTGAATCATTTCTAGAGGTTCCAAATTGACTGGGGGCAATATAGAAATGGTTGCAACAAACAATCTGTTGGAGGAAATCGGCAGGTCAAGCGGGATCTTAGGGATGAAAGAATTTTTCAGCATTTTGAGTCCAAACCCTGCATCTGGACACAAGAGACTGCAGACGCTGGAAACCCAGAGCAACAAACCAGAGGCACCTAGTGGGTCAAGTAGCATCTTTGGGAGGAAAGAAATTCAAAGGTTCAAAGTGCATTTATTTTCAAAGTATGTACTATATACAGTATACAACCCTGAGCTTTATCTTCCCCACAGACAGTCATGAAACAAAGAACCATGGAACCAACCTATTCAAAAAACATCAAACATCAACCCTCCCCCCACGCAACAAAATCGTACAAATGGCGACAAAAAAAATGGGAGGAAGAAATGGTTGTTTCTCTCTGGAAGATTCAAATTTCAAATGAATAAAATGGAAAAATATTGCTAGCACCCTCATTAAATTATGAATTCAATTCTAGGAGACTTAAATGCAAACTCTAGGCTAACGTTCCAAAATGTCACTGAAGCAGTGTGGTCTTCAACCAATGAAGATAGTTTGCTGAAGGGCTTTAATGTGAAACATTAACCCTACCTGCTTCTCTACCGATGCTGCCTGACCTGTTGAGCTTTTCCATCAGTTTCTATCTTCACTTCACTCAAAATATGCTTGTTATCAAGCTGTTTGATCATTTGTGCTCTGGACAAAGTAGCTGCATTTTATTGCTGGTGACCCAACCCATGACCTTGCTTCAAGGGTTTTATTAATTCTGCAATCTGAGGTCACTGAGGCAGTGAAATTATTATTGGACCAGATTTTGCCAGTATCTATGAGCAGCTCTTGTTCAACTGCTGATCTGTCGGCTACCTATAAGCTTAATAATTGCAGATCTCCGCATTCTCAACACGCTCCCCAAGCTAGTCTGATCCTCAAGGGCAAGATCACATGCAGTGACTTCACTTTGCAGGAGGCGAGCAGACCCCACCTATGAAAAAGTTGAAGATTCTTTGACAAGCAGTCTCTCACGCCTGATAGATATATAGTCCACACAGAACAGTTTTAAGCATTGTGAGGCCAGTGTTCCAGATCAGATGGCGGTCTACACTGTTAAGTCTAAACATGCTTTATGTACGGCACATCCTCTGTTTGACCTTCTTTTCTCATTCCTTTCCTGTTACTTGGCCTGTAAAAGTTAGTGTAATTTTATGACAGTAACTTTGGTTACTAATGGGCCAGTAAAATGGCCCCAGGATTCCTATCAGGTCATTGGGAAGTGGATAATCCAGCTGCTGTAAGAGTACATCTAATGCTTGTAAATGCCGTCGTAAAAGAGAAGCAGTGATCACTCAGCTCGAATTTCATGGTCTGTCCCAGAGCCCGATTGAAGGACAGAGGAGAAGGGAAGGCAGACTCCTGGATCCCACTGCAGTGTTATGTGTTGGAACATCTACGGCCATTGTGGAAAGTTCAGCACGGAAAGAGATCTTTCAGGTCATTGACCACCATCTGGATTGATAAAGGGTGGCTGATGGAGGTGGGGATTGAACTGGGTCTCTGACACTCACAGTGTCAGAGACCCGGGTTCAAACCCAACTTGAGTGTCAGAGACCCGGGTTCAATCCCCACTTTGGAGTCTGTCTGTGTGCTTTTCTCATGTACTGAACATCCAAAAAACCCAACCACTAACCGCAGGCACCACTTACTGTACTCTTGCCCACACTGCACCAAAATATGTGTATCTCAGATCGGCTTCTACAGCCACCTGAGGGCACACCATATTTTGCATTCTGCGTTCTCTTTAATGCCTCACTGTACTTAAATATAGCATGATCTGCCTGGATGCCAGACAAAAGAGTTTTTTACTGTTTCTCTGTACATGTGAAAATCAGAAACCAATTCTAACCAGTTTCAATTCCAGCTGAGGTGCCTGTTTCTGTACTGCACCTGGGATTCTTTACGTGTGTGACTGCACAACAATAAGTAACAATTTCTCTCATTCTATCTGTTATTATTCCTTCTTCTGGTGTGTATCGATTTCCCTTGGATGCCTCACTTCAATAATTAGGCAGTGCAAAACAGCTCAGACTGTGTTCAAAAATGTATATACAGGAAATCTGAAGCATCCTAGTGGTGGATCACAGGCCAAAAATATTGACTATATTGTCTGTAGTGACAATCATACCTCCTAACTCCCACACAAACTTAGGACCAGTTCTTAAATACTCCCCCACTTATGGTACCCTCACCCCAGCACGGTCCTTCAGCACATGTCAAGTGAGGAGCAAGCTGACTTTGCCAAACCTCATAATCTAATCTGATAAATGTGATACAGACTTTTTGGTTTCTAACTATGTTTACCAAACTGGAAGCTGGAAACTAAGGTGGTGAGAGTGGGTGCGGAGAGAAACCGGAACAGGGTGGTTTTAGTACTGGGTGGGGGTGGATATTTGTGCCAGGGGGCAGATGGAAGCTATTATGAACAGGCCTTAGTAACTAATATGAAGCAATGGCCCAGACTGATCTGTAGTCAAAGAGCATGTAGTGATAACAATCCTCTTTGGCCACTGAGAGATACTGCGGAATTTCTCTTGGGTTTATAAAACACAGGTGCAGGGTAGTTGGTGGCATGGTTATGATTAAAGTGAATTATAATGGAATTTTTGTGGCAGCCATGCAAAGACACAACCCACTCTGTAACAAGTTAAACTGATTCATTTGGATGCAATAGTGCATGCAATTTTGGCTAATTGAATTGTTTTGTATTCTGCTACTAATGGATGTTACCAGCATTAGAGTATCTGTACTGATGACACAGCTAGGAGCAGTCTGAGGGTTCCTTCACTTTATATCAATATAGTGAAATCTAATAATACTCTTGAGAAGGTTTTTTTAGGTTCTGTTCAAGGTCCTTGCCAAATGAGAATTGAATGGATTCCAATTTTCCCCTGGGTTCCTTTCTCTTATGGTCCACTCTCCTTTCCTATCAGATTCCTTCTTCTCCAGCCCTTGACCTTTCCCACCCACCTGGCTTTACCTATCACCTTCCAGCTAGACTCCATCCCCTCCTCCCCCCGCCCCCAGCTTTATAATTCTGGCTTCTTCCCCCTTCCTCTTCAGTCCTGAAGAAGAGTCTTGGCCTGAAACATCAACTGTTTATTCTTTTCCATGGATGCTGCCTGTCCTGTTGTTCCTCCAACATTTTGTGTGTGTTGTATTGGATGGAAGCTCCACTTCACTCTGTGCACCTAAAGACTTGGCACCCTGCAAATTAAAAAGAATTCAAGGACATTAGTCTGGGCTAGATTCAAATCCAGGTTTAAGTCAGAAACGACACATCACCTGGTCCTATTGGACTGGACCCACTACACCAACCAGATGGATTGTAGACACTGATGCTCAGATTTTGTGTCCTTACTAATATTAACCCTCCACCCACATTTGATAATTCTACATTAATCCAATTTTTATTCTCTCACAGTCAGACACAAGGCAATGCAGATGCTGGAATGTGGAGCAGCAAACAATCTGCTCGACTTGGAGGAACTCAGCAAGTTGAGCAACATCTGGGCAAGGAAAGGAATTAATGATGTTGAGGCTAGTCTGAAATGACTAAATTCAGATCAAATTGATTCAAGACTGATGCCGTGAACCTAGAGTTAAGTACTAGTACCATTCCTCTGAGAAAGTATTAACCTCAGAGTAAAGTGTGATAATGACTATTTCCAGATCATTTTGTATCCCTCAGAATTCAAGCTGAACATTCCTGTGTGGGCTGCCATATCTGTATCAGATCCACTTCAAATTATGTTATTCCTAAAGAAAAGTTCTTCATAAAACATCATGGGGATATTGAATTCAGGGAGCATCCATTCATGAGCACAAGGTCTTGGTTCTGCAGCAGATTGGGAACCCACAAAGTCAAGCCCCTCTTTCGCACAGTCACCTATTCACTAAGATTCGCTCTTGTTCCTTCCACCACACACCACACCACATGTACTGATCCCTCCATTGGTCTCACCCACATTCAACTGCCTAATGCTATCACTGATTCCCTGTCTGTCTTCCGATAACCTCTCTTTGCAAATGTCCCAAATATTCCAAGGATTCCCCAGATCAGCGATACCTCAACGGCCAAAATGCAAGTCCCAGTATCCACCTTTTCCAACCCAGCTGCTTACCTGATAACAGACACACAAAAAAGATTCATATCCTGCTTGATAACAACTTTGTCCAAAGAGCCCAATCCCTGAACTGACCCAACCTTCCCCCATATCAACCCCAGACTCCTATCTGATCAACAGTGCTGCCCCAGAATCGAACTGATTTACAACTATCATCCCCCTCTCTCTACAACATCTCAGACCCAGCCTTGCTCCTAAGCTGTATATTTTTGTTGTGGGAAACTCACTAGGTCCTGGGACTCAGGCACCAACAATGAGGCAGTAGCCGTCATCAAAAAACTGCTATCACACCATGCAATGACCACATAGTCCACTGAAAGTTGCACCAAAACTTCTCCATTTGAATTTAATTGATTCCACAAAACTATGTCCAGAAATCACAATTCAATTTTATTTGGATTGTGCTCTTGAGTTCCAGGAGACATAGTAGATATCCCAATCATTAAACTGCTTTTACATCTGGAATTAAAAGCAAAAAAAAAAAAAATGCTGGGATTATAAAGTTAAAATAGAAAGTGCTGCAATTACTCAGCTGACCAGGCAGCATCTGTAGAGAGAGAAATAAAGTAGATGCTTAGGTCAATGGCACAGTGGCACTGCTGTGTATAGGGAAAAGCTATCGAATGAAGGAGGAACGTAGTGAACTGGACACCAATAAAGACAACCTTCATGAGGCCAGGCAGACTGAGTATTGCTGACAGTCCACTCATCGAGATGAAGGAGACGGATCAACCTGTCTTTTGATGAAAGAAGTGGATAAATAATTGAGAGGTTTTGAAGAGTGAAGAAAGAAACAGGTGGTTATATAGTTTGTAGACTGTGCCTTGCAGTGCACATAATTATACTCATAATGATGTCTAAATCCATACTCACAGTTGCTGCGGCTACTCCGGGAGAGCTTAATGTTCCCTCTTGTTGCCTAAATTAGTTAAGTGTTCCAGTCTCCCTTCACCTCAAAGACAATGTTTAGCTTTTATTTTTTCAAAGTACATTTATTGTCAAAGTATGTTTACAGAATACAGCTCAGAGATTCATCTTCCTGCAGGCAGCTATGTAACAAAGAAACACCAAGAAAGCACGTTCAAGGAAACAGCAAACACCCAACGTGCAGCAAAATAAAGAACAGAATGCGCAAGCAGCAAAAAGCGAGTGAATATCAAACACCAGGAGTCCAGTTATATTCACTTTGGGTCAGGTCAGCGTCACGCCGCTAGCCAATGCTGGCCACAGTGACACTCGTCGCCGAAGCTCCCCAGTCCGAATCGATCACTCTGATAAAACTGCTCAAAAACAGCAAAAAAAAGGTAACCAGAATTTAGGAACACATGCAACACAAACCTCAAAATCCCTCAGAACAAGTCCACAGCCCCGTTAATCAACCTTGGCAACGTAGATCCCAAGACCCCTCCAATAACAGCTAGCGAGAGGGTGAGGAAGGTGGACTAACGCAGGCAGACGGCATCAAACACATGCCCGTCACCGGTTTTATCCTCATTGACTTCAACATTGCTCAATGCCACAATCGACACGAGAAGCAATGTAGTCAATCATGGGTCATGTCCCTCTCCAGGCTTCCAGGCATCCAGGGCGCACCCTCTGCACCAAGCCTCACCAAACTCCCTCGGAATCAGCAAAGCACAAGATCGCTCAATCACCCCCAAGACACGCCATCAAAACGTAAGTTACAGGTTCCAATCACACGCAGCTTGGTAGTAGAATCATATTTGAAAGAAGAAGTAGTTTTGTGAACTGTTAGCAGGACATCGCCATTAATCGTGTTGTTCGCTGGTAACATCTTGACCTCCAGGGTCATGCCTGGACTGTAAGCTGTCACAAGCAAGGCTAGACTTTATTACTGGTGATGTGTGGATCATGAGTTTCAGAGATGAGAAGATGGAAACCTACTCTGGCATTCTAATCCATAAGGAAGAGTGTTTCTATAAGTGCTGGTACCTTTCATGTGAAATGTTAAACTAGATCACGTAAATTAACTAGGGCCATGCAGGCAAGTTACACTCTGTGTCCTGAGAACGATTTGCTTCTTCATGAAATTAGTAGCTCATTACCCTTTTCGCCACATGTTTGAGATGGTTGTGCCTAAGCTGGTGTTTTGGTTCCTCCAGTGAAACTGTCAGAACTTTCAAATATGGCCCAAGTGCGGAGACAGAGACACTGAAGAGGGTCAACAGTTCATTGACTTTAATGAGAAATGCTGCAGAATTTAAAAGAAAAGAAAAAAAAACATTAGGCCAACAGGGCCGTTAACTAAAATTCTGAACCTGAAAGCTATTGCCAACATCACGGCTGGAAACAGTAACAAATACTGCATAAATACGTCTCCTTGATTGCGTCAGTCGAAACGGTAGTCTTCGTTCCTGGACAAGGATGAAGGTAAGCAGCAAGTGTAAATGTTGTCTTTGCTTTTGCTCAAATCTTGACAAGACTGCATCGAAAAGAAGGGAGTTAAATATCACCATAATAGAACACTAATTGGCTGGAACACATATACTCACGAGCGCAGTTGTCGAACCTGTTGCACAGCCCGCCTGCACGGGTGTGTAGACCCTGCAGCAGAGACCATGATTGTGATAGAAACAGGGGCTACACTTTGTGAAGTACTTTTCCTGCCCAGCACTTTGGGATGTCCTGAAAAGCATATCTTTCTTCTAAGCATGAAACATGAATTAGTATCAGGTAACCAAGTTCTAAAGCAGGACTGGTTCTACAACTTCTGACTTAGCGGTCAGATGCACACAATAATAAGCAACTGGCTATTTCTTATTTCTTACAAACTCATGTTACTAGGACAGAGAGAGACCTGCATTTGTACGGTAGCTTCCTGCTTCTCAAATATTTTCCCAAAACACTTCACATACAGTTAGAAACACAAGAGATTCTGCAGATGCTGGAGATCTTGAGCAACAGTCACAAAATGTTGGAACTCAACAGGTCAGGCAGCATCAATGAAGGGGAATAAACAGTTGACATCTCAGGATACATCTTCTTTTAGATGCAACCATTATTTGTGATTGAGCACGGTAGCCACTTCATGCAGTAATATTTCATAATCATTGGTCTGTTGAGTAATCTAACAGTGATACCTGCTGAGAAAGGAGTGTTGATCTGATATCTTGCTGACCTCCTTTGGAAAGCACCAGCAACCTTTACCAACAACAAATCTAGAATATAGTTTACTCTCTTTCCAAAGAGTAGAATCTCCAACAACTGGCCTAGTTTCACGAGGTTTTTTCTTCAGTTCAGAGCTATGATGATTTGAAATGTACTGCATAAAAAGTTGGTAAAAAGTTATGCAACATATATGCATAGATTTTTAAAAATCTAGAGACTGTGTTAAGAGCACAGGGGAATAGATCAAACTGGATAGCTTGAAGAAATGGCACAGGCAAGAATAATGTGCTTCTTTTCAGTGTAATTCTATGAATGATAGTTTTAGTCTCAACTTAGATGGCTTATTAAGGCACATTTTATTTTTATTTCTATTGGGGACCAGCTGTTTGAAATTACATGCCTTTTCCTGCTAGCATATTTATTTTCAGCCCCCCTCCCATGGATCCAGCAGTCAGTGGCAAATTAATAGGTCATTGAGGGAATAATGATCAGGACAGTGCTTCCTGCAACACTCCCACCGCCACTGAGGAGCCTGGACTTCTGCAAACTATCGCCTCTGTGCAGCAAACAAATGCCTTTAAGTATTCCCTTTCTTTCCTCGTGAACAGTAAGCTTTGCACTTAAAATGATTGGAATCTGGAACATTTTGCTGCTTCAGGTAACAAGAGGCAGCTTTAAAAGCTCCCAGGGTTGCCGTAGCAAAGGCAGCTGCAGAGGTTAGGTCCATCTGCTTCGCCCCTTGTGCAGCATCCGGCTTTGATTCACAGCACATCCTCTGGTTTATAATGGAGTCATAGAGCATAGAAATAAGCCCTGTGACACATCGTGTCCATGGCAACCATCAAGCATCCATCTATAACAATCCCATTTCTAGCAGTTGGTCCACAGCCCTCTATGCCTTGATGATTCACGTGCTCGTCCAGATGTTTCTTAAATCTAACTGGAGCCCTTGCTTCCATCTACTTCTCAGGCAGTGCATTACAGATTCCAACCATCCTCAATTCTTCAAAGGAATTCTTCCTCAGCTCCCCTCTAGACCTCTCGCACCTCATCTTAAACCTACGTCCTCTGCTCTTAGACACCTCTGCAAAGGGGAAAGGTTTATCATCTCTCCTATCCTCATCTCTCATAGTTTGGTAACTCTCAGTCAGGACCCCTCTCAGCCTTTTAGTGTTCCAAGCAAAACAAATCCGGTCTCTCCTCATAACTGAGGTGTTGATTCCAGATGAATCTCTTCTGCATTCTCTAAGTGCAGTCACATGATGACCACTTTGATCACTTGGCACTAAAATAGATAATTTTTTCTTCTAATTATTCCATTTGTTTGATTTTCCTACCAAGATGCTTGACCTCATTTTACGCCTTGTATTATTCTATTTTCTAGGCAACATCTATGACCGAGGACCCCCACCATCCTGGACATGATATCTACTCGCTGCAAAACTCAGGCAGGAGGTACCACAGCCTGAAGTTTCAAGGACAGCTACTTCCTTTCAACCATTCAGTTCTTGAATTAGCCTGCAGAAACCTAATTATTAAAGTATAGCAATATTATTGACACTTTGATCATGTCACACTAAAAATGACATTCTTTTGCTCTAATTGTGTCCTTTCTTGTAAAAAAAAAAGTGCATAGTTTATGTTTAATTTGTGTTTTCTTGCTGCTTACATGATACTATGCACCTGTGTTGCTGTTGTAAGTGCATTTTTAATTACTTATTTACCTACTGCCTGTTACACCACTGACGTTTAGGACAGCATGTACTGTTTCCGTAACAGTTCTGCTTTTGTCAAGTTAGTACTGTTAGCCCTGAGCTGAACTCCTGAACCTGCAGGACCAGTGGACCACTCTTAATCTGGCCTTTACCCTTTGACCTGTTTGGCATGGGTGACCCTACCAAGAGTCAAAGCACAAGCCCCTGACTCCAGCCAACGTAGTTCTCCGGGTCAATGAGGCACGCAAGCCTCCAAACCCTACAACAAGGGTGTGGTCCTCTCAGAGGAAGTGTTCAAATGCACCTGTGCAAACCTGTACTTGTACGTATGACAATAAACTTGACATTGACTTTTGATCCTTACTAGCCAGTGTTGTCAACTTTCCATTTCCCCACACCGGCTGCTGGGGACCTTGGTTGAAGCTGTCAGCTCAGTGTCAGATTAATGCCACGGGCTTGTTCTCAAGCAGAATTAAATCCAGTTTTCCAAAATGCATTTCATTGAACAATCATGAAGCTAGCAGACAGAAGAATTTTGTTGCACTGATGAAAATTATTTCAGAGCTCTAGAGGTGACAGGCTTCTATTTCCCAAGCCAGGGAAAGGGTCTACCAACGCAAACCACATAACTCATGCAGTGTCCAAGGAGAGCAGATACAAAATGAAGAGGTTGATTAGGAAGAAGTGAACAATTACTTGGAAAAATAAAAATAACATTGCAGATTCTGGAATTCTGAAATTTTAAAAAACAGAAAAGGCCGGAAGTGATCAATAGGCCAGGCAGTGCCTATGGAGAAGCAGAAATAACCTTGCAAAGCTGGGAGAAAGATAATAGTTCTCAGTGGCAGAGAAGATAGAGAAGGGAGTGGTGAAGGGGTTGTTGAGGGGATGCAGGTTGTGGATATCAGCAGAGTGAAGGGAATATCTTTAACTGAAAGAGATTCAAAGATTCAAATTAGAAAGCTGGAATATAATTGAGACCTAGTGAAAATTCAAAGATTCAAAGTACATTTATTATCGAAGTATGTACGCAGAATACAACCTTGAAATTCATCATTCTGCAGGCAGCCACAGAACAAAGGAACACTATGGAACCCATTCAAACACCTAACGTGCAAAAAAAAAGAACAAATTGCGCAAACAGGCAAAAAACGAGCAAATAAGACACAGAATATTAAACACTAAACTGCAGTCTCCTTATAAGAGTCTGGCAACGTTCAGTTCAGTTCAATTTAGTGCTGTACTCTTCGCTGACTGTAGGCCGCAGAGCCAGTCTGCGTCAAAGTGCCCCGATCACAATCGCATAAGATAGCAGTTTAAAAGAAGAGTAATCAGAAGCAGAAATACATGTAACATGTATTGCAGAGTCCTCTAATAATGAGTCCGATCCATGAGCTGCACCTGTCAAACCTTGCCCAAGACCCGAGGCCCCAGCAGTAGTGAGTGAGTTAATATGACTCTGAGATGATTGTGCCTCTCTGTGTCATGTGTTGCTGATAGCAGGTCTGTGGGACATATTCTGACTATTAGGTATATCGCATAATCTTGTGAGAACATACAACATGGATCATAGGACAGTGCAGCACAGGAATAGGCCTTTTGTCAAACCGTGTCTGTGCTGACCATGATGCCAAATTAAACTAAGGCCACCTGCCTGCTCATGCTCATATAGGTATCCGTTCGTCTCATGAGACCATGGATTTGCGCCTTGGAAGGTTTCCAGGGTGCAGGCCTGGGCAAGTTTGAATGGAAGACCTGCAGTTGCCCATGCTGCAAGTTTCCCCTCTCCACGGCACCGATGTTGTCCAAGGGAAGGGCACTAGGGCCGATACAGCTTGGCACTGGTGTCGTCGCAGAGCAATGTGTGGTTAAGTGCCTTGCTCAAGGACACAACACGCTGCCTCAGCCAAGGCTCGAACTAGCGACCTTCAGATCACTAGAAGAACGCCTTAACCACTTGGCCACATACCAACACATGGTCATAGAGCACAAAAACATAGAAACAGGCCATTTGGCCCATCTAGTTCATGCCAAACTGTCTATGTCCCTCTATTCCCTGCCTGTTCATGTCACTGTCTAAATAACTCTTAAATATCACTAACATATCTGCTTCTATCACTTCTACATTCCACCATTGACTCTGTATAAAATATTTGCCTCATAAATCTTTAAACTTTCCCTCTCTCACCTTAACTCAATGTCCTCTAGTATTGGACATTTCCACCCTGGGAAGAAGACTCTCATAATTTTATTTTACTTCCATCACCTTTAGCTAATAACCTCCTATCAACCCACCTGCATTTCCAGCTGATCTGTATCCTGATGCAGCACATCACAACCTTCCTCGCTATTTACTTAAGTTGAATTTTGTGTCATCTGTAAAATAACTTATCAGCCCACCCACAGTTTTGTCCAAACCATTATACATATAACACAAATAACAGAGGTCGCTGCACTGATCCCCACAGAACACCACTGGTAAAGACCTTTAGCTAAGTAACATTGCTTCACCACTACTTTCTAACTTCCATTGCCAGGCCAATTTTGAATCCAGTCTGCCAATTACCATGGATCTCATGTGCCTTAATCTTCTGGATCAGCTGACCATGTGAAACCTTGTTAGATGTTTTACTTAAGTTCACATAGACAACATCATCTGTCCTACCCTCATCAATCGTCTGCGTCATCTCAAAAAACTCACAAATTTGTGAGACATGGTTTCCCTCACACAAAGCCGTACTGAGCACCCCTAACAAATCTATTCTTTTCCAAATGCAAGTTAACCCAGTCCCTAAGGATCTTCTCCAATTATTTCCCTACTACTGATGTAAGGCTCCATGGCCTTCTTAAACAAACATAGTTAACCATTAGCTAAAGAGAATGCAACGATTTCTATCAAGGTACCAACAATCTCTTGTTTGCCTCTCGGTAAATTCAGATAAATTGCATCAGGCCTTGGCGATCGTATCTAGGTTAAAATTTTTCAAAAGACCCAACACCTTCTCCTTCTTGATATCAACATGCTCTAGAGTACCAACATACTCCCTCCAATCCTACTATCCTCCCATCTTTTATGGTGAATAAAGAATTAAAGTACTCATTTAAGTACCATCTTGCCCACATCATCTGGTTCCAGGCATAGCTTCCCTTCTTTGACCTCGAATGGCCCTACTCTTTTCCTTGCTAGACTCTTGATTTAATATATATCTAAAATGCTTTGGGATGTTCCTTGCTCCTGCCCAGCAAAGATATTTCATGTCTCCTTTTAGTCTTCCTGATCCCCGGATTAACTTCTTTGCTACTCCCTTTATATTCCTCAAGGTCCTTGTCCAACTCTAGCTTCCTAAACCTTACATATCCTTCTTTTTGCTTCATGATTAAATTTACACCTTATTTTCCAAGGTTCCTGAAACTTGTCTTCCTGTCTTTCTTCCTCACAGGAACATATTGGTTCTGAGTTCTGACCAGAAGGCCTTTAAAGACTGCTACGTATGAGATGTGGACTTATCCACAACAGGCACTCCCAATCTATTCTCTGCAGCTCCTGTCTAATACGGTTGCAATTACCTTTACCCCAGTTTAGTACTTTCCCTCAAGATCCAGACTTGTCATTTTCCATAGCTACCTTAAACTTACAGATTTATGATCAGCATTCCCAAAATGCTCCCCCATAGGTGGCCAGTTGTGTGTCTAGGTGGCAGGCAGTAGAGGATTCTGCCTCAGCTGATTACCCGCTCCTCTTCTTGGGTTACATCTGTGCTCATGCATCCCTAAAGAAGGGATATGAGGTATCCACGAGTACAATGGGAGATTCACAGTACTAGAGGACACCACAGGGTCTGCATTGTGTCTTGGACAGTATGACTGTGTTATTATTTGAAACTACAAATAGTGTGCATTGTGAAGTTGTGTTATATTGTACGAATAGATCCTGTAATCACTGAATAAACCTGGACCTCCTTTGGAAGAGAAAAAAAACAAAGTGATCTCCCACTGAAATCCCAATCACATGACAAGGCTCATTTCCCAGTACAAAACCTGATATGGCATCTTGCTTCATTGGATTATCTACAAACTGATCAAGAAACCCTCTTGGATGCACCTAACAAATACAGCCACATATAAACCTGTGTCTCTAAGGAAATCCTCTTCAACAATGGGAAAATAAATATACTCACCGCAACATCCCTGTTGCTTTTATATCGTTTCATGATCTGCCTACATATCCGTTCCTGTAACTCCCGCTGGCTGTTGCAGGGTCTATTGCATAACCCCGTCATAGTGGCTGCATCTTCCTTGTTTCTCTCCTTGATAACCTAAGGGTCATCATCATCACCATTACGTGCCGTTTCGTATGACGTGGGCGATCCTGGTCTATGACCATGACTGCTCTTGGCGATTTCCTCTATGCAGTGGTTTGCCATTGCTATCTTCTGGGCAGTGTCTTTACAAGACAGGTGATCCTAGTCATTAAAGTTCAAAGGACATTTATTATCAAACTATGTGTACAATATACTACCTAAACGTTCATCTCCTTATAGGCTGTCACAAAACAAAACAAAACGAAAGAAACCCAGACGAACCCATTGAAAGAAGACCATCAAACACTCAATGTGCAGAGAAGAAAAACAAACAGTGCAAACAATAACAGTACACAAACAGCATTCAGAACAAAAGTGAGTCCACAGACACAAAGCCTGGAGCAGTCAGAGCAGGCCACAACCTCAGCCTCAGTTCAGCGCATAACCAAGTAAGCTCTTCCGAGATTGTCTGCCTGATGTCAGTGGCTGCCTAACCAGTGTTTATGATAGGCACCAACTGCTCATACAACCATCCAGTACCAGTCCCCGTGGCTTCATGTGACCCTGATCAGGGGGCTAGGCGGGTGCTACAGCTTGACCAAGGGTGATCTGAGGCTGGCGGAGGGAAGGAGCGTTGCACAGCTCCTTTGGTAGAGATGTATCTCCATCCTGTCACCCATCCTAAGGGTAGCTGTGACATTGTCCCTAATCATTAGTGCAACGCCACCATCTCTTTCATATCCCTTTCTTTAGCTAAACAGCCCTTCTCTTCAAGAAAATCTCTGTAATGTCTATACCATATAACATACAGTAATACTGTACATAACACAGATAGAAGAAGCATGACATGCTTCTAACTGTCATATTGTCTCACATTCCCTTTGTTCTGTTAGTCACCAGACCCCTCACCACTGCTTCTCTACGAGTACAAACCAACATGCTTTCACTCTTTCTGATTGCTGGTGAAGAGTGCCAGAACTGAAACATCAACACTGTTCCTCTTTCCACAGACGCTGAGTGTTTTCGGGAGGAGGGAGAGCAGCGCGCCACGCGTGCGCAGCCCTCCGGTGAAAAATTATATCGTATCCGTTAAATAGGGGCCGTGAACAATTATGATTTGATAGATATGGACGTGAAAGCACAGAGGAACATCTGGAGAAATTTCTGAAACGCTCGTTCGCTGCTGTCGTTACTGCGCGATGGGGAATCTTCTGGAGGGAAGGCCTCAAAATCCCTGGCTTTGTCTGCTGTTGGCGACCGAGATTGAGGTGGAACCGTTCGGACAGAGATGGCGCTCAGTACTCGGTGTCGGAGAGCTGATTTGGAGGCTCGAAGTTTTTGGATGACTCAGAGACGGATTGTGGTCAGGCATGGCAGGGAGAGTTTTTCTTCCTTCTCCCGTCTGCGTGAGATGTGGGACATTTGAGAGACTTTGAACATTTTACTGTGCTCATGGACTTCTTCATCAAGTTATGGTATTGTTGCACTGTTGTAACTATATGTTATAATTATGTGGTTTTGTCAGTTTTTTCAGTCTTGTTCTGTCCTGTGTTTTGTGATATCACACCGGAGGAAATATTGTATCATTTCTTAATGCATGCATTACTAAATGACAATAAAAGAGGACTGCTTGTCTTCATAATCTAATCTAATATTTTTACTGCCATGATTTTCCAGTTCTCTCAGCCAGTTGAGCAAGTGACATGTGAGTATGGACACAATCCCTCAGCAAACGCACTTTATGAGAGCATTCACACTCTATATCAATAAAAGTTTTTTTAATAAAACACTTTTATTCACCTTTCACCTTTCATAGTTAAATGATGCAACTGAAAGAACTCTAATTTTGAATTAGATGGAGCAAATGACAAGCGCACTGAATGTCAGACTGCAGACGTCCAATCCCCTGAAATCCCACTGCATTCAGACTAACTGTTCCTCCCTGAATCAGGTGAGAAGCTTCAAGCAGTTACTGGAGGAAGAGGAGTGAGTTATGCTGCCTAACAGTTTTTTCCTTAATTATCACCATGAGGAAAAGAATATTTGCTTCGTGTCCAGTTGTGGGACATTGAGGATGCATATTAGCCTTGACTTTAGGTCATTCAAACTACAGTTCAAAAGGCATCCAAGGACTGTAAAATACTCACGGATGTCATAACGTATCTTGAAGAAGGGTCTAGGCCCAAAATGTTTATTCATTTCCATAGATGCTGCCTGACCAGCTGAATTCCTCCAGCATTTTGTGTATCTTCACTTGCATATCTTTACTTCCTCTTTAGATGCTCCAGGCAGTGAAATGGTTCCTGTGCACTCGTTAGCTGCAATAAAACATGGATAGGTTCACACTTCTAAGATGCAGCTGCCAACAACAGTGTTCCCGTATAAAAGGCAAAAACAAGCATTTCATACAGCACTTTTCCTCATGATTTTCTCCGGCTGATGATCATCGACAACTCTAAATTTCCTCCAGTGTGTAGGTAAATGTAATATCACAGAGAAATTGACGGGAACGTGGGAAAAACAAAATGAGATTAGTTGGAAGCTTTATGGTCAGAATACACTCAGTGGACCAGAAATCACTACAAAGGACAGCAAAAATGGTTGAAAGGATCATTGGGGTCTCTCTACCATCCATTGGGGACTTTCTCCGGAGTGCTGCGTATTCAGGACCCTTAGCATTATCACGAATCTCACCCACCCATCCCACCCATCCAGCTTCCTCTTTTGACTATCTATCATCAGCCAGGAGACCACGGTGCATAAAAACAAGAACAGTCAGGAATGGGAAATAGTTTCTTCCCTCAGGCCATCAGGCTTCTGAACTTCCTGCCTCATTGCATTCGAAGTGTCACTGGTTAATCTGTTCTGTTCCTTACAGTATTTAATTTAAACACTTCAGTTTGTTATTTATGCATGATTCATCTGTAGATTTTATCATTACTTTCATAGGTTATTGTGTGTTATGCACACTTTGGTTTGGAGAAACATTGTCACATTTGGCAGTAGATATCTATATAGTTAAATGACAATAAACTTGACAACTTGACTTGAGTACACCAAGAGGTCTATTTTCGTACTCTATCAACCAGCTTCTTCATGCCTTATTATCCCCAACTTCTAGAGCTGCATTCTATAGACTATAGACAATAGACAATAGGCAATAGGTGCAGGAGTAGACCATTCGGCCCTTCGAGCCAGCACCACCATTCACTGTGATCATGGCTGATCATCCACTATCAGTATCCAGTTCCTGCCTTATCCCCATAACCTTTGATTCCGCTATCTTTAAGAGCTCTATCCATCTCTTTCTTGAAAGCATCCAGAGACTTGGCCTCCACAGCCTTCTGGGGCAGAGCATTCCATATATCCGCCACTCTCTGGGTGAAAAAGTTTTTCCTCAACTCCGTTCTAAATGGCCTACCCCTTATGCTTAAACTGTGGCCTCTGGTTCTGGACTCACCCATCAGCAGGAACATGCTTCCTGCCTCCAGCGTGTCCAATCCCTTAATAATCTTATATGTTTCAATAAGATCCCCTCTCAGCCTTCTAAATTCCAGAGTATACAAGCCCAGTCGCTCCAATCTTTCAACGTATGACAATCCAGCCATCCCGGGAATTAACCTTGTGAACCTACGCTGCACTCCCTCAATAGCAAGAATGTCCTTCCTTAAATTTGGAGACCAAAACTGCACACAGTACTCCAGGTGTGGTCTCACAACTGCAGAAGGACCTCTTTGCTCTTATACTCAGTTCCCCTTGTTATGAAAGCCAGCATGCCATTAGCTTTCTCCTCTGCCTGCTGTACTTGCATGCTTGCTTTCAGTGACTGATGTACAAAAACACCTAGATCTCGTTGTACTTCCCCTTTTCCTAACTTGACTCCATTTAGATAATAATCTGCCTTCCTGTTCTTACCACCAAAGTGGATAACCTCATATTTATCCACATTAAACTGCATCTGCCATGTATCTGCCCACTCACCCAGCCTGTCTCAGTCACCCCGCATTCTCATAACATCCTCCTCACATTTCACACTGCCACCCAGCTTTGTGTCATCAGCAAATTTGCTAATGTTACTTTTAATTCCCTCAGCTAAATCATTAATATACATTGTAAACAGCTGCGGTACCCCACTGGTTACCGCCTGCCATTCTGAAAGGGACCCATTAATCGCTACTCTTTGTTTTCTGTCAGCCAGCCAGTTTTCAATCCATGTCAGTACTCTGCCCCCAATACCATGTGTGTTAATTTTGCCCACTAATCTCCCATGTGGGACTTTATCAAAGGCTTTCTGAAAGTCCAGGTACACTACATCCACTGGCTCTCCCTTATCCATTTTCATAGTTACATCCTCAAAAAATTCCAGAAGATTAGTCAAGCACGATTTCCCCTTCGTAAATCCATGCTGACTCGGACCAATCCTGTTACTGCTATCCAGATGTGTCGTAATTTCATCTTTTATAATTGACTCCTGCATCTTTCCCACCACCGACATCAGGCTAACTGGTCTATAATTCCCTGTTTTCTCTCTTCCTCCTTCCTCCCTTCTTGAAGAGAGGGACAACATTAGCCACCCTCCAATCCACAGGAATTGATCCTGAATCTATAGAACATTGGAAAATGATTACCAATGTGTCCACAATTTCTAAAGCCACCTCCTTAAGTACCCTGGGATGCAGACCATCAGGTCCCGGGGACTTATCAGCCTTCAGACCCAACAGTCTATCCAACACCATTTCCTGCCTAATATAAATTTCCTTCAGTTCATCCATTACCCTAGGTCCTTTGGCTGCTATTATATCTGGGAAATTGTTTGTGTCTTCCGTAGTGAAGACAGATCCAAAGTACCTGTTCAACTCCTCTGCCATTTCCTTGTTCCCCATAATAAATTCACCTGTTTCTGTCTTCAAGGGCCCAATTTTGGTCTTAACTATTTTTTTCCTTCTCATATACCTAAAGAAGCTTTTACTATCCTCATTAATATTCTTGGCTAGTTTACCTTCGTACCTCATTTTTTCTCCATGTATTGCCTTTTTAGTTACCCTTCTGTTGCTGTTTAAAAGTTTCCCAATCCTCCGGCTTCCCACTCGTCTTTGCTATGTTATACTTCTTCTCTTTTATTTTTATACTGTCCATTACTTCCCTTGGCAGCCACAGCCTCCCCTTACTCCCCTTAGGATCTTTCTTCCTCTTTGGAACGAACTGATCCTGCACCTTCCACATTATTCCCAGAAACACTTCCCATTGCTGTTCCACTGTCATCCCTGCTAGGGTATTGTTCCATTGAACTTTGGCCAACTCCTCCCTGCTAGCACCATAGTTCCCTTTGTTCAACTGTAATACTGACACTTCCGAGTTTCCCTTCTCCCTCTCAAATTGTAGATTAAAACTTATCATATTATGGTCACTACCTCCTAATGGCTCCTTTACCTCGAGGTCCCTTATTAAATCCTGTTCATTGCACAACACTAAATCTAGAATTGCGTTCTCTCTGGTAGGCTGCAGTACAAGCAGTTCTAAGAGTCCATCTCGGAGGGACTCCACAAACTCCCTTTCTTGGGGTCCAGTACCAACCTGATTTTTCCAGTCTACCTGCATGTTGAAATCCCCCATAACAACTGTAGCATTACCTTTGCGACATGCCAATTTTAACTCTTGATTCAATTTACACCCTACATCCAGGCTACTGTTTGGGGGCCTGTAGATAACTCCTATTAGGGTCTTTCTACCCTTAGAATTTCTCAGTTCTATCCATACTGACTCTGCGTCTCCTGATTCTATGTCCCTCCTCGCGAGGGACTGAATATCATTCCTCACCAACAGAGCCACCCCACCCCCTCTGCCCATCAGTCTGTCCTTTCAATAGGACGTATACCTTGAATATTCATTTCCCAGGCCCTGTCCACTTGAAGCCATGTCTCTGAAATCAGTTGTTTAATAATCTCTTGCATTTGAAAGCTGGGCTCCGTGCAGCTAGTGGATTAAACTGGGAGGGAAAGCAATGACAGAAAAATGCACTGAAACTCCAATATTGGCTTGTGCGACCTAATGTTTCATGGTTTTTGAGAAGTTATGAAATAACTTGTAAGAACTTCTTCCTAGGTACTCCCAAAGATCCCAGCCCTTTACTTTATCCAACTCTCTATGCGAGGACAAGACCAAAAGTTATAATGCTTCCTGACAAAGGAGAACACTTTAAAATTGTTTTGCACCATTGATTAAATATTTAGCTGCATGTCTTTTCATGATTTGCATTCAATTTGAGTAAAGAGATATTCCTAAGAACTTAAACAGCAGGAATTCTGCAGATGCTGGAAAATCAAGCAACACACATCAAAGTTACTGGTGAACGTACACCTGCTCTCACTCCATCCACCCGCCACCCCACTAGGAATAGGATTCCCCTGGTCCTCACCCACCACCCCAGCAGCCTCTGGGTCCAACATATTATTCTCCGTAACTTCTGCCACCTCCAACGGGATCCCACCACTAAGCACATCTTTCCCTCCCACCCCCTCTGCTTTCCGCAGGGATCGCTCCCTACACGACTCCCTTGTCCATTCGTCCCCTCCATCCCTCCCCACTGATCTCCCTCCTGGCACTTATCTGTGTAAGTGGAACAAGTGCTACACATGCCCTTACACTTCCTCCCTCACTAGCATTCAGGGCCCCAGACAGTCCTTCCAGGTGAGGCGACACTTCACCTGTGATTCGGCTGGGGTGATATACTGCGTCCAGTGTTCCCGATGTGGCTTTTTATATATTGGCGAGACCCGACCCAGACTGGGAGACCGCTTTGCTGAACACCTACACTCTGTTCGCCAGAGAAAGCAGGATCTCCCAGTGGCCACACATTTTAACTCCACATCCCATTCCCATTCTGACATGTCTATCTACGGCCTCCTCTACTGTAAAGATGAAGCCACACTCAAGTTGGAGGAACAACACCTTATATTCCGTCTGGGTAGCCTCCAACCTGATGGCATGAACATTGACTTCTCTAACTTCCGCTAATGCCCCACCTCCCCCTCGAACCCCATCTGTTATTTATTTTTATACACACATTCTTTCTGTCACTCTCCTTTTTCTCCCTCTGTCCCTCTGAATATACCCCTTGCCCATTCTCTGGGTTCCCCCCCACCCCTTGTCTTTCTTCCCGGACCTCCTGTCCCATGATCCTCTCGTATCCCTTTTGCCAATCACCTGTCCAGCTCTTAGCTCCATCCCTCCCCCTCCTGTCTTCTCCTATCATTTTGGATCTCCCCCTCCCCCTCCAACTTTCAAATCTCTTACTCACTCTTCCTTCAGTTAGTCCTGACGAAGGGTCTCGGCCTGAAACGTCGACTGTACTTCTTCCTAGAGATACTGCCTGGCCTGCTGCGTTCACCAGCAACTTTGATGTGTGTTGTTTCCTAAGAACTTGTTATTTCCCAAATGTTTTTGGTGACTTCGTTACAATCAGTTACCTGGATAAAAATGGTGGATGATATAAAATCATTGGAATGCAGCACAATTTGAGGAGGAAATATTTCTTGTTTAAACATTATCCCATGGAATAAACAGGACGATGCATTGAAGATTATGTTCAAATAAATCACATCATAACATGAAGAAATTCAATCACTGAATATTTCTCCTGGCCTTTGAATTCATTGAAGTTATTATAAGACAGTCTGTGGGAAGAAGTTTTGCCAACATTTATTTATCATAATGTGACTCAGCAATTATGGGAAGGCATTCCTGCCCCACGCACTATGTCGTCATATTAGAGCTATGCCAACGAGTTGTACTCCTGGCTAAAGATGTTACTTACCTATGATTACACAGTTGATGTCTGCTAAGTTCTCGACAGAGAATATAAATCCCCAACAAGTACAATGAGCAGGCAAGAAATCCATGTTGACAGTACAAATTTCAGGATTGTGCTCAGCATATCAAATTTAGGAGAAAATGCTGTCATATCTTGGACCTGAAATGAATCCCTTCTCCCAATTGCCCAAGATGGCATCCAGAGGAGCAGAGGGCCATCAAAACTCTACCAAGTAAGGTTGGACTTCTCCGGTGACGTGATTTATTTGTATAAGAGACTCGAGACTGCAGATGTTGAACATTGAAGCAACAACTTGCTAAGGAACTCTGCCAGCTTAGTGTCATCTGTGGAGGAAAGGAAGTGTCAATTATTTACTTTCATTTGTATTCATCAAAAGAAAGAAACAGAGCTGAGTGGTGAGTATTACCCTCAGCATCAGAACTAGATCCTCCTGGGTCTGGATTAGTATGGTAGCTGCAGAGCAAGGCTTTGTCACTCTTGTGTCAAGGTTAAAAGACTGTGGATTAAGTGGTTCTAAATGGCATTCGTATAAAAGGAACCTATAGTGTAGGGAAAGGTTGACTAGGTTAGGGCTTCCATAAACAAAAGAAAATCTGTAGATGCTGGAAATCTAAGGAACACACAAGAAATGCTGGAGGAACTCAACAGGCCAAGCAGCATCTATGGAAATGAGTACAGTCGACGTTTTGGGTTGAGACGGTTGAGCTAGAAAACAGCCTGTCCCAATTCACTCTCCCCAGATCCTTTCTGGTACCATCAGAATAGACCTTTCTCCAATTTAGAATCTTAATCCAAGGACCAAACCTATCCTTTTCCATAATTACCTTGAAATTACTGACATTATGACCATGAGATGAAAAGTGCTCCCCTACGCAAACTTCTGTCACTTGCCCTGTCCCATTCTTGAATAGGAGATCTATAATCACACTCTCTCTAGTTTGGACTTCTATGTACTGATTAAGAAAACAACTTTCCTGAGCACATTTGACAAACTCTTTCCCATCCAGCCTTTTAGCAGTATGGGAGTCCCAGTCAATATGTGGAAAGATAAAAAAAAAATCACCTACAATCACAACCTGAGTCACGCAACAGTCTGTGATCTCTATTAAATTTTGTATAATATAATCCCATTAGTGTGGTCATATATTTCTTGTTCCTCAGCTCCACCCATCAAATGTCACAAGACGAGCTCTCCAGTTTCTCCTGACTGAGCACTACCATGACATTTTCCCTGACGAGTAACACCACCCCTCCTGTTTTATTCCCTCCCACTCTGTTGTGTCTAAAACAATTGCACCCTGGAACACTGAGCTGCCAGTCCTATCCCTCCTGCAACCAAGCCTCACGTTCCACGTGCCAATCCTAGCACTGAACTCATCCACCTCCTTGCATTGAAATATATGCAGCTCAGAGCGTTAATCCCACCACATTCAATCTTTTGATTCCTGACTTCAAGATTTAAGATTCATTTATTATCAAAAAATGTATAAATGATACAACCTTGAGATTTGCTTGCTCACAGGTAGCCACAAAGCAAGAGACCTGCAAGAACCTAATTAAAGAAAAGAAATAATTTTTTTTTAAAAAGACTCAACGCTAAAGAGAAAGAAAATAAACTAAAAATCATGCAAACATTGAGGTGAACAACAATAGCATTCGGAACCAAAACCGAGTCCTCAGATCCGAACAAAGTAGGCCCAAAGCCTCGCTTATCAGTTAATCATATTAGCTGGCACAGGGCACAGTAGCTGGGGCAGTCTTCATAACCTCAATGCTGTGGAGGGAGGAATTACCATCGCTGAGAGCGAGTGAAATTGGCACTCATCCCAACCAACGTCATGTCTTTTCAGTCTGTCTGGGCCGGCATTTGAACTGACCCAACAACAGAACAGTGGAAAGCTCCAGTGCCCTGGAGAGAGATGTGAAGATTGCAGAGAGCAAGCAAAATTGGCCCTCACCTCCAACCTGGGCCAGCGTTTAAATTGTCTAAGCAGCGAATCACACCTCACATTAGGACCTAGCTACAGTGAAAGGCTCTGGGCCTAGACCACGCAGTCCAGCGACTTGCTCCGGGCCCAGATTCCATCGCTCAGACCGAAACCACTGTCAAACACTTCAGATCAGCTCGGCGCCCAGAGTGACCCGGTTGAATGAGCATCAGAACTTCTCTGCCCAGGCCCCGATTTCTTTCGGCACCCAGAGAGATCTGACCTCCCACCCAGACCAGCTGTACGGGCATCGGAACTCCATCTGCAACAATTCTGCTGCACAACGCGAACCCAGCTCATCCCCGAACTTGCCTC
Organism: Mobula hypostoma; assembly: GCF_963921235.1. Lineage (NCBI taxonomy): Eukaryota > Metazoa > Chordata > Chondrichthyes > Myliobatiformes > Myliobatidae > Mobula > Mobula hypostoma. The sequence goes on from NC_086121.1 coordinate 31,061,911, forward strand.
GCCATCACTCGCTCCTTCACTGTTTGCGGCGATAACTTAACACAATTTACCATGTGGAAGGTAATTTTAGTGATGTTTTTAGTTGGATTCTTATCTTTCTGACTACCAGAAGCTGTCTCACACGTTCGGTAGTCTTTGTAGGAAGGCTCCACTAACTGTTTTGGTACTCTGGCTCCCATCCCCCAACAGCCCTAATTTAAACTCCTTCCCTCGCTCCCCCCCCCCACCCACAACTGCGTAGTACTAGCAAACCTACCTGCTAGGACGTTAGTTCCCCTTCTGTTCAGATGCAAGCTATCCTTTCTGTACAGATCCCAACTTCACTGAGAGTCCAATAATCCAAAAATATGAAGCCCTCCCTCTTGTACTATCTCCTTAACCATTTATTAAACTGTAAGACCTTCCTGTTTCTAGCCTCACTAGCATGTGGTATGGGTAGCAGTACTAAGATCATAATCCTGGAGGGCCTGTCCTTTAACTTAGCACCAAACTCACTAATTCACTTTGTAGGACCTTGTCATCCCTCCTAACCAATGTGTACCACAACTTCACCCTCCCACTTAAGAATTCTATGGATTTGATCTGATATGTTCCTGACCTTGAAACCCAGAAGGCAACATTATATCTGGGAATCTCAATCTTATCCACAGAACCTTCTGTCTGTTCCCCTAACCAATTAATTCCCTATCGCCTCTTTTCTCCCCCTTCCCTTCTGAGCCACAGAGCCAGATTCAGTGCCAGAGACTTGACTGCTGTGGCTTTCCTCTGCTAAGTCACCCCCCACAACAGTATCCAAAGCGGGATGCCTGTTGTTGAGGGGATCAGCCACAGGGGTACTCTGTGCTGGCTGCCTGCTTATCCCCTTTTGTCTTCCTGATGGTCACCCAGTTTCCTGTGTCCTGCACTTTTGGTGTAACCAACTCTCTGTATGTCCTGTTGATCAACCCCTGAGCATCATGAATGATCCAGAGTTCGTCCAGTTCCAGCTCCAACTCTTTAACATGGTCTGTTCGAAGCTGCAGCTCTATGCACTCCTTTCAGGTGTGGTTGCTGGGGACACTGGGGATCTCCCTACCTTCCCACGTCCCACAAGAGGAGCATCCCTCTATCCTGCCTAGCATCCCCACTGCTCTAAATGTGCAAAAAGGAAGAAAGAAAGAATAAATAACAGAAAAAGTAATCTATCTACAGTCTACAACTCTCCTCACTGAAACTTCAATAAGCCAAAATCTCAATTCCCCACTCTAACACTGGCCCACTCACACAGTGTCCGCTCCACTGTTAACTAACTTCCTTTTATGGCCCTTGCCAAGTACCTAATTTTGTTCAATCCAATCTCTCCTCAGAAAGCCTGGTACACAAAACGTGCCTACTGCTCCTGCTTCTTCTTTTAAATGCGCTCTCCATCTATGCGACCTGATGTCTCTTGGGAAATGTGGCACACAAAATGTACTGACTACCTCTGCTCACTTCTTCTAAAATATCTCTGCCTCCACACAAACTAATCTCCTTGGGAACTGTGGTGCACAAAATGTGCCAACTGCCCCTGCTCACTTTTTTAAAACTATCTTTCCCTCTACACAATCCAATGTCTTCTCGAGAACTGTGCCATGCAAAATGAACTGACTGTCCCCGCCTGATTCTTTCAAACACTCCCTCTCTATGCAATCCGATGTACCCTCGGGAACCACAGTGCGCAAAATGGGCCTATTGCCTCAGCCCGCTTCTTTTAAGCTCTCTCTGCCCCAGTGCAATCTGATATTCTCCTCAGGAACTGTGGTGTGCAAAATATGCCAGCTGTCCACACTTGCTTCTTTTAGACTCTTTCTCTCCCTGCGCAATCTGATGTCTCCTCAGGAACTGTGGTGCGCAGAAATTACCAACTGCCCAGCTCTCTCTCTTTAACCTCTATTTCCCTCTACGCAATCTATTGTCTCCTTGGGAATTGTGGCGTGCAAGATGTTCACCATCTTGCTGAACTGACATTTCTGTGCATTGTTTCCTACGTTAACTGATTCTTTTCTAGTTCTAGCTCCATGAAGCTTTTTGATTCACTCAAGTCTTCTCTTCCTACTGTGGTCTAGTACCATTACTGAATCAAATTTCATTAAAACATAATTTTTCTTATTCTTGTGTACGTTGGGGGCTCTGTTGCCACATGGCTCTGGTTCATTTGGAAATTCTCTAGCAGTGAAAAGTGTCAGCTTTCTACACATTCTGCCTTGTTGGCCATTTCACTGTGACATGTCAGATTGTGGAATCTACCTCTTTCACATTAGATAGGGTAATATCTGCTTCCGTCAAAAATTAGAAAATTACCAGTGTATTTCACTGTCTACCCATGGTTTCCAGTATCCCAAGACTCTTAGAGCAAAAACGTGTCAACTTGTATCTCTTTCACATAATTACTGGAAAAGCAACACGGCAAAGTATTTTGAGTTCATTCAGTAAAAGAAAAGAAAATATCTGACATGAACCAATTCAAAACACAAGGCTTAATGAAATTCAAAGCAAGGAAGAAACATCCAGACCCAAAATTCCACACCATCCATAGTCCATATCTGACACCTGCCGGGATCTCCTTCCACGTCAGGTCTTGATCAGAATATGATTATTTCTTCCTTCTAATTGATTTTATTTCCCCTCGGAGTGACTGTGAATGTTATTACCAGGGTATACCTATAACACACCTTTCTAATCAATATTTATTAGTCAGCTCCCTTGTCATTGAAAAATATAAATTTGCTCCTGAAAAACAGATGCATGCCTGCAAACCCTTCTATTCATTAATTTTGTGTTTTTTAATTAATTGTATATTAGTGTCCCCCAGTACCATGAGTGTTATCTATCATTAATCACTTGCTTCGATGTGCCTCATTTATATTGGCGTTTTCAGGGAGACCTCAATCACTCTTTTCAGTTTTCCTTTTTTCACAATAAGAAGTGTCTATATGAAGCGTTCTTTCTTAATTTGAATTCCTAAGACCAAGCCTTAAGTGTTCAAACTAATTGAATAGAGTTTCATGATATATCTTGAGGGGAATGGTTATACACCCATGACACAAGAGAAATCTCACAGCAACTTCACATGCCTTTGGCTAGAAATGACCTCACTGAACTGTGTGTCCCTTCTCATTCAGGGTCAAAAATATCTGAGCCAATTCTAAATAAGCACAAATGTTCCTAAAAGCAGACAAACAAACTTTCTTGGAAGCAAATTTAATTGCAACAAATATAATAGCTGCCTGGAGATGTGGGACTTGTGATTAAGTAGGAGAAAGATATGTACTTTAGCCACAATGGTTTATAGAAAGCAGTTACTGTTCAGATCTCATATAAACACCAGGTGATTCCTCTCAACATCGTACTGACCAGCTTTATAGTTGTGCAACCTTTTAGAAAGGTCAGCCAGTTAGATCATCTGATTAGAGTTGTGGTAGGAACCTTGTTTACACTAGAGTTACAGCAAATTGGGAATGATGCTGAAGGAATTCAAGATTAGTCTCTGATGAGGGGATATAGAAATGGTGATGAGTGGGTGGTGGGAAGCAGAGGCATTGTCACCCCCCATGTTCACTAAATAGATGTGACATCTCTTTCAAGTTCCCCTCTAAGAGGGGACACTCTTCAGAACTCAATGTTCTCCAGCTATGCAGAAGGAATTTTGATTATGTTAACTTTGCAGGTCCATCAGTGCCTTGACCCAGAATCATTCCCTGGTAGATACAACATACTGACTTGCTTTACTTTTGGCAAGATCAATAACTGAACCTCACTTGAGATCTCTGATGAAGAACTGTTATTATATTTCTGTTTTGATTAAATTTTGATTACATTTTGTTTTGATTAAATTTTTGTTTTGAACATTGAGCAACATTTTGACGAGGAACAATGGTTTAGGCCAGGGATTCCTAACCTTTTTATGCTGTGGACCAATACCATTAAGCAACGGCTCTGGGGTCCCCAGGTAGGGATCATGCAGTGTCCAGTGAGGGGTAGCACCTCTGGTGAAGGGGATTGTCATGTCCACTCTGGGGCAGCTCACTCACCTGTGGCTCCAAGCATGTGACAGCGGCCTCACACCGGTGCACCGCTTCGAAAGGTGGGCTAAACCAGGTGAAGGCAGCTGGCAGCCTCATACCCTCATGAGATGAGAGAGTGACATGCCTGTCCCAGCCTGCAAGCTCGGCTCCGGCGGATTAGGTGGATGAGATCTACAGTGAGATCCAACAGCCACGAAGGCAGGGCCGCAACCCTTTGTGGAGAGCAAAGGCATGACAAGGCACAGAAGAAGTCATGGTCATCCACTGCAACCAAGGAACTCCAGTTTGCGATACTTGTTTGTACCACCGGACCAGGACTTCTGATGTCAAGATAGTGGAGCTGCCCCAGTGTAACGTCTTTTCCACTTTAAGAACTCTCCCACACAGGTTTCCTGTCATCATCGGATACAATGGACCACTACCATTTTATAACAATCTGCCTATCAATTCCTCCTCACCTGGGTCCATCTGTCACTTGGCAACTTTTGCCTCACCTCTTAATCTGGGTACCCCCCCCCCCCCGCCCCTGGTATGATATCAGTCTTGATGCAGAGCTTTGAGTCAAACGTCAACAACCTCTGGGTCTCCACAGATGCTGTCTGACCCATTGAGTTCTTCCAGCATATTGCTGGTGTTGTAAGACCCCAGCATCTATTTTCCCTTGTGTCTCTATTGCTATGGGAAGATGCAAATGCTGGAGAAGGATGTCAATTCATTGGAACAGTCACAAAACAAGAATCAGAAAGGTTAATCACCCAGAAGCCATGTGACTCAGACCACTACATGCAGTGGGAGGGAAATCCTGTTGATAAGAAAGCTCCTTCCAATAGCAGTTGGGATCAGTCCTAAGGGAAGACTAATCCATTGGTAGCTTAGACCTGTCACTTCACTGAATGAGCACATTGTCTATAAATGTGGCAAAATTATCACAAATTACCACCCCCCCCCCACCAATAAGTTAACACAGCTAACCAAAGTTATCCTCATTTACCCTGGAATATTTGCTACTTACCAGCAATTTAATTAATTGCTTGGGAATTTAGAGCAGTTAATTTACATCGTGGATGAATGAGTCAACCAGCATCAAATCAATGAGAGCCCACAGCATATATCAATATATCATTAAATGTAAATTAGCAGTAAATTTAACTAACCTTCCGAAAACATAAGCTACAGTGTCTCACTGTTGTGGTAGGAAGGGATTTAGTTGGCATAAAGCATATAGTTGCAATGATGTAGAGGAACCATTAATGACTGGCAGGAGGTGCTGCTGGTTTCCAACTCCAGTGATTCTCGTTCAACCTGCTGTATGTGTGTGTAGTCTGCATCTTCTCCCTGTAACAGCGTGGAGTTCCTGTAGGTGTTCCCACTTCCTCCCGCATGTCACACGAGATTGGTGATAGGGAGAATCAGGGTGAAATAGATGGGCACGCAAGAGGCGATTCAGATTGGTGGGAATTCTGGGAGAACCAGCATAAATTTAATGAACTGGGTGGCCCCAAAGTCAGAGAAATAAAACATCAAGCTATACTGAATCTGTACTAGCCTTTCCCTGGGCAAAGTGCATAGAAATCAGTAAGATAAAGGTCAATGGGAAAAGACAGTTTAAATGGTTCAGCACTGACTAGATGGGCCGAAGGGCCAGTTTCTGTGCTATACTTTTCTATGACTCTATAAAAACAACAGCCAGCATTTCTGATTGTTACCCGGTTACTTCTCATATCCTCGACAACTATCCAATCCGTACTGACCCATGGCCACAATGCCTGGAAAATTTCCATGTGAATGATGAACGTAAACAAAATCACATTTGCACAGGATACTTTCCCTCTCCACTGTGTGTAGGCTTGCACATGAAGAGTAGACAAAACCTGAGAGAGTAATTGACAACTGAATAATCATTCATCCCACCTAAACTGGATATGAATAACTGTTCTTCATCACACTGTTGGGGTCTGTACTGAGCACAGTTATGACAGAATCGTCAACAAATTGCAGACCATATCTGCGTTTGCATTTTATAGAAAGACCCAGATGGATCTCAAACATAATTCCACTTTGCAAATGGAAGTGGAATTGGAATTGGCTTATTTTTGTCACAGGTACTGAGATACAGAGAAAAGCTTTGTCTGTGTGATAATCCTGACACATCATGTCATACATAAAAGGTAGTGCATGTGGAACAGAAATCAGAATATGGTGCTACATTTACAGAGAAAGAGCAGGGCAGATGGACAAATAAAGTGCATAGGCCATGACGAGATACGGTAGATAGAATCAGAATTAGGTTTAAAATCATTGCCAAATGTCATGAAGTTTATAAACTTTGCAGCAGCAGTACAATGCAAATATAAAAATATAGAAAAAATGTGAATTACAGTAAGTATATATATATTAAATAGTTAAATTGTATAAGCAGTTCAAGAATAAAAATAAAAAGGTAGCAGGTAGTATTCATGGGTTCAATGTCCATTCAGAAATCAGATGGCAGACGGGAAGAAGCTGTTCCTGAATCACTGATTGTGGGCCTTCAGGCTTCTGTACCTCCTCCCTGATGGTAGCGATGAGAAAGGGGCACGTCCTGGGTGGTGGGGGTCCTGAATGATGGACGTTGCCTTTTTGAGACATCGCTCCTTGAAGACGTCTTGGATGCTGAGGAGACTGGTGCACATGATGGAGATGACGAAGTTTATAATTCTCTGCAATTAACTTCCATCCTTTGGAGTAGCTGCAACTACCCCCCAACCCCCGCAATACCAGATGGTGATGCGGCCAGTTAAAATGCTCTCCACAGAGCATTTTGAATCTGTAGAAATTTGTACAGAGGCCTAGGTCCTGTAGTTTTTCGATCAGGACTGTAGAAAAGAAGTACAATCGCTGAGCTGCAGTCAATAAACAGCATCCTAACAGAGGTACTTGTGTTGTCCAGGTGAACCAAGGCTGGGTAAAGAGTCAATGAGTTTGCGTCCACTGTAAGCTTATTGTGGCAATAGGCAAACTGCAGTGGGTCCAGGTCCTTGCTGAGAGAGGGGTTAATTCTAGCCATAACTAACCTCTCAAAACACTTCTTCACCGTAGATGGAGTGCTACTGGCTGATAGCCATTAAACCAGCTCATCCTGCTCTTCTTGGGCACTGGTATAATTGTTGCCCTTTTGAAGCAGATGGGAACTTACTGACTGTAGCATTGAGAGATAAAAATTGTCTTTGAACATCCCTGCCAGTTGGTTGGCACAGGTTTTCAGAGCCTTACCAGATACTCCATCAGGGCCTGTCGCCTTGCGAGGGTTCACCCTTTTGACAGACAGCCTGACATCATCCTCTGAGACAGAGGTCACAAGGTCACTGGATGCTGCGGGGATCCTCATAGCTGTAGTTTTATTCTCCCTTTCAAAGGGCGCATAAAAAGCATTGAGCTTGTTTGAGAGTGAAGCACCACTGCCATTTATGATGTCGGGTAATGCTTTGTGGGAAGTAATGGCCTGCAAACCCTACCAGAGTTGACGTGCATCCGATGTCAGCTCCAACCTCACTTGGAATTGTTCCTTAGCTCTTGAAATAGCTCTCCACAAGTCATACCTGGTTTTCTTTTATGGACGTGGGTCGCCAGATTTGAATGCCACAGATGTAGTCCTCAGTAGACTACGATTCTGATTGGTGCGTGGTGTCATAACAGCAACTTCTTACTCAATGTCAGAAAGATCAAGGAGCTGATTATTGACGTCAGGAAAAGGAAACCAGAGGTCCATCAGCCAGTCCTGATTGGTGGATCAGCAATTTTAAATTCCTTGTTGTTATTATTTTGTAGCGTCTGTCCTGGGCTCTGCACATGTGCAATTATGAAGAAAGCACTGCCCAGCCTCGACTTCCTTAGGAGTCTACAGAGATTCGGCATGATATCTAAAACTTTGACAAACTTCTACAGATGTGTAGTGGAGAATGTATTGACTGGCTGCACCACAGCCTGGTATGGAAAAATGCCCTTGAGTGGAAAATACTATGAAAGGTAGTGGATACGGCCCAGTCCATCACGGGTAAAGACCGCCCCATCATTAAGAACATCTGCACAGAACCATTTTGCAGAAAAGCAGCATTCATCATCAGGGACCCCCACCAGCCAGAACATGCTCTCTTCTTGTTGCTGCCATCAGGAAGAAGGTACAAGAGCCTCAGGACTCACAACAGCAAGTTCAGGAACAGTTACTATCCCTCAGCCATTGGGCTGTTGACCCAAAGGGGATAACTTCACTCAACTTCACTTGCCCCATTATTGAAATGTTCCCACATCCAATGGACTCACTTTCAATTACTCTTAATCTCATGCCCTTGATAGTTATTGCCTATTTATTTATTATTATTATTTCTTTCTTTATGTACTTGCACAGTTTGTTGTCTTCTGCACTCTGGTTGAACGCCCAAGTTAGGCAGTCTTTCATTGATTCTGTTATGGTTATTATTGTATAGATTTATTGAGTATACCCTGTCACGTGACCGGCAACAATGAATATATCGAGTCAGGATTTATAAACAAACAAACATTTATTAAACCCTGATAAACAATGAAAAAAAACCAAAAACCCGAACCGGAAGTAAACAGCAATGCGGCCATTCAGTAATCCGCTACTCAGTACTAGCTGTTAAAGTGATAATGCGAAACCATTTCTTAAAGCGATAAATTCAAACACAGTTCTTCGAATGGTAAATTTGAACGTCCAAGTGATTTATATAGTCAATTAGGAGACACTTTCATGAAGTAACGATTCCTCGAAGACACAATGTCACTGCTACTCCCAGTCGGATCCTGCTTTGTCCACAGGATTCATGACGGCGGAAATAAAACGATTTTAAAGGCACTGACCTTCCTCCATAGAATAGATCCTGCACAGCTTTTTCTGATTCCTTTTTAGCAGAGGCTATCTCATGCAGATCACTTTCTTGAACAAATTCAATAATGGTCGATCCTTTCCAAACCCGTCAAACATCTCCTTCCGGATCCCGTCCTCACTCTCCAATGTTACTGAAAAGATACATTAACAAACCTGGCAGTGATTGTCAGACTGCCAGCTCAGACTTCTTCACCTTACATTAGAACATAAAACTCCTTTTAAAATCAAAACTGCATCATAATGCAAATAAGCAGCAGAGTGGAGTATCTCATTGACGTTCTAACTGGAAAACTAACTGCGTCACCAGGGGTCTTCCCTTTTATACCCGTGGTGAATATGTCATCACGTGACCTCACATCGGCAGGAAAATTACATCAGGTGACCTCCAAAAGACCATCGCATCATTCTCACAAGAAAGTCACAAGATCTCCTTGACGTATGTAACAACCCACAAGAAAATGAATCTCAGGGTTATATATGGTGACATGTATGTACTCTGATAATAAACTTAGTTTGAACCTTGATTCTGATTCTTGTTTTAGCTGCTTTCCGGCGGCAGCAGAGAAGAGGTTGGTTTGCATGATGGACTGAGCCATGGACACAACTGTCCGCAATTTCTTCCTCTCCTGGGTACAGGAGTTGCCATATCAAGATTTCCAAATAGGATGCTCTCTCTGTGTTGCATCTATAGCATTTGATAAGACATGCCAAATGCCTTAGCTTCCTGAAGAAGTAGAGATACTCTTTGAGTCATAACATCCACGAGGTTAGACCAGAATAAGTACTTGCTGATATTTGCACCTAGGAACCTGAAGCTTTCAACCACCTTCACCTCAGCACCATTAGTATCTTGGAACACAAAGGGGAAAGAAAATGTCAAACAAAGGTCAAAGGCTGAGACTTCCTTATGATTCTGTGATCACCATTACAATTATCCAAAATCAGTATTATATTAAAATGCCTGAGGTTAACTTCAATGTGCAGATTGCCTGTCTCCTATAAAATCATGTGAGATGGCTTACTTTATTGAATAGTGTATAAAGAAATCAGGTAACACTATGCTCTATCAGTTCCAATTGTACACCTGGGAGATCAGAATATCCAAACCCAGCACTTTTGACAAAGAAATCATATTGAAAATATTTGATTACATCATCTTCCCGGCCAGAAGGATAATATCCTTTCATTTGGTGTAGATTAGTAGCTGAAATTCCATCTGAGAACAGGAAAAACTCAGGAATGTTCAAGTGTGTTTTACAACGGACAATATGTTTTATGTTCATGCAAAAGGCAGAGGATTCTTATCATCTATTGACCAGGTCGTTTTTTTCATGTTGCTGGGAAGTAGTTTAAGTACTTGTTGTTTTACAGCCAATGGGCAACCTGTTCAGAGCCGTCCTCTTTTGAAAAAATTGTTAATATTAGATCCCCATGGCCTTGGCTGATGAGTGACCCATTTCTGAACGTTTTGATTGACAGGAAGTGTGGTCCTGGGTCCGAAACTCTTAAGTTCGTAATTGTAGCACACGAGTGTGTTTGGCAAACTTCAACATAGTTTGTCTTCCCTTAAGTGGGTGTGCATATCAAATTCCTTCTTCCTGGCTGTATATTAGTTTTATGTCTGTGCCTACAGGGTAAAAATATGCAAAGAATAATTTATTTTAAATGCATGTAATTAAATAGGCTCAGGCCTTAAAGATGTAACTTTCCTTCATACCTTAAGTGGACAGCTTAGCGTATCTAATAACACTACTGACTTCTATCATTAATGGTCATGGGATAATTAAACCTTGCTAAGAAAAACTTCACCAGTGAATTTCACTAACTCTCTTCCCCTTAATGTCTTCAAAATGGTGTCAAAGTTTCCATTAAACCAATGATGTGCTATTAGGTCATTCAGTCTGACTAAGTCAATAATATCTGTTACAATACGCTGTACCACTAAATAAATGATGTCACAGTGAACCACATTCCAGTTCTCAGCCAACATTATCCTATTAGTTCATGCTGAGATACTTAGGTAATGAGGTCATTGTGTGTTACTTCATAGCAGACTCTAACATATTTATCTATTCATTGAGATACAGTGTGGTATAGACCCTTCCAGCCCTTTGACCCATGCCTCCCAGCAATCTCCCAATTCAATCCTAGCCTAACACAGGACAATTTGCGATGACCAATAAACCAACCAACTGGTACGTCTTGGACTGTGGGAGGAAACTAAAGTACCCAGGAGAAGCCCACGCAATCACAGGGAGAACGTACGAACTCCTTTCAGGAAGTGACAGGAATTGAACCCGGGTCGCTCATGCTATAAAGCACGGTGCTAACCATTAGGCTACCACGCTGTCCCATTTCCCAATTAAATGATATCAACCCAAACCTGGTTAATAACAGTGCTAACAATGCCAATGTAAACTACAGTATTTTCAATAGCGACATGAAGTTCTTGAAGGCAGCCAAGAAGCATGGAACGTTTTCAGTAAGTTTAGTCTAGAAATTCAGTCAGACTCACATCTGACAAGACCATCAGATTGATTAATTATTAGACCTTCAAACCCCATTCTCCTGCCTTCTCCCTTTGACACCTTTACTGATCAAGAAACTGTGCTTTAAACATACCAAATGACTTGGCCTCCATAGCTGTCTGTGACAATGAATTCCACAGAGACATCACAATCTGGTTAAAGAAATTCCTTTTCATCTCTGTTCTAAATGGACATCATTGTATTCTGAGACTGTGCCTTCTGGTCCTAGACTCCCCTGCTATGGGAAACATCTCCAGCAAATTATTTGTTGCTCCAAATTCCAACATTTTCATTCTCCTGTGCCTCCAGAATCTAATCATTGGGGCTGTTAATATGTCATTTGTTACTTTCAGTAATTGATCATTACGGTTCAAGTTAGTCAGACTTCACATGGCCAGGATCCACATACCTGATGGGTTAATTTGCCAATTTCTAATACACGCCAATTATTTACCTTCAACATTAACATTATGTTTCTTTTTCAGATTCAATCCCCCTCAACTAATAAATGTCTCAATTAGCAACTCATAAATCTCTACCTTGCAAATTGACCCAGGACTGGCTGGCTTGCAGTTATATGTTAATTTTTTTGCCGTGAGAAATTAACTACAGATATAAATATACTGAAAATATGTTTTAAAATTAAGTTCATAATTCAAATCTTCTTGTCAGTATCATACATCCAGGATTCCATCAATGTCAGCAAATCAAAAGAGCTGGTCATTGACTTCAGGAAGTGGGGGTTGGTGCACACACTCCTGTTTACATCAGTGGTGCTGAGGTTGAGAGGGTTGAGAGCTTCAAGTTCCTAGGAGTGAATCACAAGCAAGAGAAAACCTGGAGATGCTGGAAATCAAGGTAACACACACAAAGCGTTGGAAGAACTCAGCAAGCCAGACAGCACCTATGGAAAAGAGTAAACAGTCAACGTTTCGGGCTGAGGCTCTTCATCAAGACTGGAAGAAAAGAGATGAGAAGTCAGAACAAGAAGGTGGCAAGACGGGAGGAAGAAGTGCGAGGTAGTAGGTGATGGGTGAAACTGGGAGAGGGGGCGGGGTGAAGTAAAGAGCTGGGAAGTTGATTGGCGAAAGAGTTAAAGGGCTGGAGAAGGGGGAATCTGACAGGAGAGAACTGAAAGAAAAAGGGAAGGGGGAGGAGCACTGGGGTGAGGTGATAGACAAGGTAAGGAGATATGGTAAGAGGGAAATAGGAATGGGGAATGGAGGGGGGAGTGTGGTAATTACCAGGTTCGAGAAATCGATGTTCTTGCCATCAGGTTGGAGGCTATCCAAATGAAATATAAGGTGTTGCTCCTCCAAACCGAGTAACTCCATTCCCCTCTCACCATAGCCTCTCTACTTCCTCAAAACTACCTGCCCCTCCACTTATCTTCGTATCGTCTGAAAACATGGGCACAAAGCCATTATTCCATCATCCAAATCATTAACATATAATGTGTAAAAATGTGATACCAACACAGACCACTGTGGAACACCATTATTAACTCCCCACTAGCCAGAAAAGGCTGCCTATATTCCCTCTCTCTGTCACCTGCCAATCAGCCAGTGCTTAATCCATGCTAGCGTCTTTCCTATACTACCATGGGCTGCTAACCTGTTAAGCAGCCTCATGTGTGACACTTTGACAAAGGCTTGAAAAACCAAATAATAATATCCACCAATTCTCCTTTGTCTATTGATGGCCTGGTGGAAGAAGCTGTCCCAGAGCCTGTTGGTCCTGGCTTTTATGCTACGGTACCGTTTCCTGGATGGTGGCAACTGGGATAGATTGTGGTTGGGGTGACTTGGATCCCCAATGATCTTTCAGGCCCTTTTCTCACATCTGTCTTTGTAAATGTCCTGAATCATAACTACAGGTGCGTAGGGCTGTCCGCACCACTCTCTGCAGAATCCTGCGATTAAGGGAGGTACAGTTCCCATACCAGGCAGTGATGCAGCCAGTCAGGATGCTTTCATTTGTGCCCCTGTAGAAAGTTCTTAGGATCTGATGGCCCATACCAAACTTCCTCAACTGTCCGAGGTGAAAGAGGCATTGTTGTGCCTTTTTCACCGCACAGCTGGTGTGTACAGACCATGTGAGGTCCTTGGTGATATGGATGCTGAGGAACTTAAAGCTGTTTACCCTCTCAACCCCAGATCCATTGATGTCAATAGGGGTTAGCCTGTCTCCATTCCTCCTGTAATCCACAACCAGCTCCTTGGTATTTGCGACATTGAGAGAGAGGTTGTTTTCTTGACACCACTGTGTCAGAGAGATGACTTCTTCCTTGTAGGCCACCTCGTTATTGTTTGAGATTAAGCCAATGAATGTAGTGTTGTCTGCAAATTTAATTACTGGATTAGAGCTGTGGGTGGCGACACAGGCATGGGTAAATAGGGAGTAAAGGAGGGGACTTAGTACACAGCCCTTAGGGGCTCCTGTGTTGAGAGTTAGAGGGGTGGAGATGAGGGAGTCTTACCAGCTGCCGGCGATCTGACAGGAAGTCCAGGATCCAGCTGCAGAAGGCAGGGTCAAGGCCGAGGTCTCTGAGCTTCTGTGGAGCCTGGATGGAATTATGGTGTTGAATGCTGAGCTGTAGTCCAAGAACAGCATTCTCACATAAGGAATTAGTGTAAGAGGTTATGGATAGATGGGAAGGAATTAAGGAAGAGATGGTAAGGGAGAGGCAATGGAGTAAAAGGTGAGAATGGTGGAATGGAAGAAAGAATGGGAAGGAGGGAATTGAAGAAAGGGTTGGATAAAGGGAGTGGATTAAAGAGTAGTAGAGACGGAGAGAGAAAACAGAAGAAAAGCTGAGTGAAACATCTGCATATTTCCTGTTTTTTTTTCCTTTAAGGCCTCTTTATTCGACTGGCTTGATCTGTTGTGAACCAGTTTTCAGTTTTGTTCAACTAACAGTTGAAGTATCAGGTTAGTCAAGAAGATCATCCAGAAGAAGGAGGAAAGGCAGGTTGAATTATGTGTTGGACATCAAATAAAGTTCTGGGGAAAACTGAGTCAAACAAATCAAGCCAGTAGAATAAAGAGGTCTTAAAGGAAAAACTAGAAAATAAGCGGATGTTTTGAGGACTTGAGAGTCTGAGTTATAGGGAGAGATAGGGTAGGCTAAAATTTAATTCATTAGGAGACTGCAGGGTGACCTAACAAAGGTTTATAAAATTAGATATAGATTAGATTATGAGAACACTCAGTCCTCATTTATCGTCATTTAGAAAGGCATACATGCATTAAGAAATGATACAATGTTCCTCCAGAGTGATATCACAGGAAAACAGGACAAACCAAAGACTAACACTGACAGAACCACATAATTATAACATATAGTTACAGCAGTGCAAAGCAGTACCATAATTTGATAAAGAACAGACCATGGGCACGGTTAAGAAAAAGTCTCAAGTCCTGATCGACTCCCGAGTCCCCGATAGCAGGCAGCAAAAGGGAGAAACTCACTGCCATAAACCTCCAGGCATCGTCAACTGCCGATGTCTTGGAAGCACCCGACAACAGCTGACACTGAGTCTGTCCATCCGAAAACTTCGAGCCTCCGACCAGCCCCTCCAATACTGCCTCCCGAGCGCCTTCGACCTTGCCTCAGCGGCCGAAACAAGCAAAGCTGAGGATTCGGGGCCTTCTGCTCCGGAGATTCCAGACCACACAGTAACAGCGGCAGTGAAGCGGGCATTTCAGAAGTTTCTCCAGATGTTCCTCCGTACTTTCACGTCTGTCTCCATCAAATCAGAATTGTGCACGGTACCCTGCTTGACAGATTACAGATATCATTCACCGGAGAGGCTGCGTGCACTGCGTCACGCCGCCATCTTCTCCTCCTCCATTATGAGTCATGTAAGTAGAATTAATGCCCACAGTCATTTTCTCCCAGGAAAGGGGAATTGAAAACAAGAGGGCATCGTTTTATGGTGGAGGAGAAAGCTGTAAAAGGGACTTTAGCAGTAATTTCATGTAGAGGGTTGTGGGTATGTGGGGCAAGCTGCAGAGGAAGTGATTGAAGCAGGTACAATAACAATATTGAACAGACACATGGACAGGTACACAGATAGCGAAGGTTCAGAGGTATAAGGGCTAAATGGGGGCAAATAGGACAAGCTTTGATGTGAATTTTTGGTCAGCAGGCATGAGTTGGCCTGAAGTCTCTGACTCAATGATTGATTGGTGCCAAAATCTAAGGGATAGACTTAAGGTAGGTATCAAACTTGGGCTACTCAGTCAAATGACTAGGGTTCCACACACAAAATGCTGGAGGAACTCAGCAGGTCAGGCAGCATCTATGGAAAAGAATAAAGAGTTGATGTTTAGGGCTGAGACCCTTCATCAGGACACTTATCAGGAGATAAGCAGAGTTGAGTTTCTACTCCAGTGATTAACACAACAGGTTTGCTACATCATCAAAGGTTCACTTCACCAGACGTGATATTAAACTTGGGTTTTGTCTGCCTTTCAAGGTGATATGAAAGATCCCAGGGCATCATTTGTATTAAGAAGAAGGGAGTTCCCCATTACCATAGATATCCTTCTGTCAGCATCACCAGGACAGATTTGTCTGGTATCACATTGCAATTTATAGAGCTTTAATTTGCACAAGTTGGCTGTGCTGCTCCACAACACAACAGTGACTACGAGTTAAATGTAATTAACTGGCTCTAAAGTGCTTTGGAGCATTCTACAGTCATGAAAGGTGGCATAAAAACTATAAATTGAGTTTCATTTATCCAATGGATGTTTCCTAATTTTGAAGCATGTGAAAGAGGTTGTCTTAATGTAGAAGCAATGTTCAGTCAATAAATGTGTAAAGAAGTATATGTAGAAAAGATTGCTGGTCTTAATAACAGGTGAGTACTAAACTCATACATAAGTTGTATTTCTGCCTACTGTTTTAATAAGGCTATTAACCCATTTACTTTAAATGGCTTAAAGTCTGTTAAAAAACAGAGAGAGAAAGTCTTAGTCTCACTGTATTTTCCCAGCAGTCAGTCGTAAGCTGTAATAAATAGGTTTACCACAATGTGCTCTGAGTTAATGCTTGTTCCCAAAAGTAGAGTTAATGTTTTTTTTAATTTCAAGGAGTTCAGCTGCTAAAGAGAAAGAAAAAAAACTAATGAGTTGTTTTCTAAACTTGGAAAGTTTCTTTGGATTGTAAATCAAAGATTGCAGAAAAGGTAATGTTTCTCATTGTATGACCTCTTAAACATCCCAGGTTACGAAAACAGCAATAAATTGCAAAACATAGTTGGCTTACTGTAGCTATCATTAGTTTTCTGTGTTACAGAGTCAAGGGTTGCCCAGAACTGGAAGGGCTCTCAATATTGGAGCAGGTCTGGTTAAAGTAATGTTAATGAATTTTGTTGTACTGAAGTTTCCTTGTGTTCGGCTATTTTCAGCCCACACAGAGCATGTCAATGTACATTGCTTACTGGAAAAAAATTGTTATTAACTAATTTTTGGCTTGCAGACCTATTGCTCAATTATGAGCCAAAACTGAGAGGAGAAAATTCTAATCCTCCATATAATAAAAATGGGAGGGAATCCCAAGGACCAGATAGGCTCATGATTTACCACATGTCTGCTCTGAATCCTCATTCTCCTATCAATCTCAGTAAACATCAGTGAAGAGGACTTGCCCTGCCCACCCAGAAAGACAGACAAAGAAAGCAAAATGCAGGAAAGAACAAATGAATGAAAGAGCAGACACACATTGTAAAAGAAGAAGAGTAATAAGGTGCAATAGATCAGAGAAGCTAACGCAATAGGGGACAGGAGACAGAAAAGATCTGGCTGTCAGACTGGAGACAAGTTCAAGTCACAGTGAACTTTGTCCAGAAGAGGCATTTGTTATTGTATCATGAGATAACAACTTTATAGCATCAGAACAATTTTCAGGACAGGAGAAGGCTTTTGAGCCCACCATTGCTGTGTTGGTATATTGAATATCCAATTAATCAAATTTCCCTTCCTTTGCTACATTGCCTTCGTAATTGAGTACTTACTCTTTTAAAAGTTACTATTAATCCTTTGGACTTTTTGACATGTATGGTACACTCAAAAACAAATAATGTTCATAAAACATGGCAACCTTTTCTGCAGTATATAGATGTAAACCTGTCTGCTATACTAATAAGGGCTTTTGTACAGGATGTTGTGGTGATGTCTATATTTTGATGGAAGTGTTCTGATGCCTGATATCTGTGAGGGGAAGAAATGTAAATGTAAGTGTATCTGGAAATTGAAAGTGTTGTTATGCTGAGCAAAAAAAATTTTTAAATTATATACTGTATAAAAAAAAGTTACTATTAAATCTTCCATCTTCTTTTCTGATCAACAGAACTCATTGCTAAAACAGTTTTTCTCTCCCCCAGTCCAACTGCTAAAATCTGTGTCATTTGATGCAAAAGCCTCTTTTTTGTTAAATTAGGTTGTCAGCATCAATCTTTGCTTGGAATACCAGCATTTATTGACAATCCATTAGAGTTCTTGGAGAGGTGGTGCTGAACTATCATTTTAAAGCTTGACATACCTTCAAGAGAAGCTACTCCATAGAACATAGAACATAGAGCATCGCACCACAGCATGGGACTTTAGAAACATAGAAAACCTACATCACAATACAGGCCCTTCGGCCCACAAAGCTGTGCTGACATGTCCTTACCTTAGAAATTACCTAGGGTTACCCATAGCCTTCTATTTTTTTGAAGCTCATGTACCTGTTCAGGAGTCTCTTAAAAGACCCTATTGTGTCTGCCTCCACCACCGTCGCCGGCAGCTCATTCCATGCACTCACCGCTCTGCGTAAAAAACTTACTCCTGACATCTCTGTACCTGCTTCCAAGCACCTTAAAACTATGCCCTCTCGTGCTAGCCGTTTCAGCCCTGTGAAAAAGCCTCTGACTAGCTACATGATCAATGCCTCTCATCATCTTATACACATGATGCTTATGATGTTGAGTCGACCAATACAAAGTTAGTCTGTGATCATTCCTCACTCGAGGACCCGGGCCAGGAAAGTCAGCCTCATTCATCTCTGGAGTTCAACATTTGGGTCCATGTTTGGACTATGGGTGCTAGAGACAAATAGTTCTGGCAGAATCCAAGGTGTGCACGTTAAGTGCAACTGACAACACCACTAATCATTTTGGCGCTGAGAGTACTGGGCAGTAATTATCTGGGTTAGATTTATCTTTTTCCTGTCACTAGAAGATTTTTAGGCAACTTACCATATTGTTGGGTAGATGCCAGAAATGTAGCCATACCAGAACGTGTGAAAAAGGTTTAAGAGAAGTTTTAAAGATTAGCTTTATTTGGCACATGTACATCAACCATCGAAGCATAGAGTGAAATGTGTCGTTTGCATCCAATCGGCAGCAAGGATTGTCGTGGGCAGCCTGCAAGTTTCACCACACTTCCAGCACCCCAGCATAACATGCCCACAATTCACTCATTCTAACTGTGCGAGAGGAAACCGGAGAACCCAGAGGAAATAACCGCGCAGTCACGGCCAGAACGTGCAGACTCCTTACAGACAGCAGCACCCCAGTATTACAGCTGGTGCTGTAAAGTGATGCGCTAAATGCTACACTGTTGCGCCACCCCGAAACACCTAACAGGTAACTTCCTCACACAGCGGGTGGTACGTATCTGGAATGAGCTTCCAGGGGATGTGGCTGAGACAAGCGTAGTAGCAACTTTTAAAAGTTAGTTGGATAAGTTCGTGGATAGGAAAGTTTTGAAAGCAGGGGTTTCCAACCGGGCGTCCTTGGGCCCCATGGTTAAAGGTAGGGGTCCATTGTATAAAAAAATTGGGAACACCTGGTCTAGTGGAATGTGGATCAAATGCAGGCAAATGGGAACAGCTTAGATGACCATCTCAGTCAGCATGGATGAGTTGGGACTCAGGGCCTATTTCCATGCTGTATCACTCCGGAGCAGCTTGGCTAGAGTTAGGCTTGTCCTGGGCAACAGGTCTTCAGCACGACAGATGAACATTGTTCGGTCCCATTACTTTTCCCCTTGCCAGTGCTTCCAGCCATTTCATGATACTGCGTGGAGAGAAGGCTAGCTCCTGTGATGGTGTGGATCTCAGGGGGAAGCTGATTATCCACTCAGCACACCGGCTGAATATGACCATGAATGCTCGAGCCTTGTTGTCTCAGTGCTAAACCTTGCCATCCGTGAGGATGGCGATATTCCTGGAGATCCCTCTTCCTCTCACTGTCTGTAATAGCCCACCATCATTCACAACTGGATGTGGCAAAACTCACCCTAATTGTACCTGCAAGCTGTTCAGATTCTATCTCCCACCCGAACACAGGGGTTTTGGGAAGTTAGCAAACTCTAGAGCACCTGGACGCAACCTAGACTGTCAGAGCGAGAACATGCAAACCCCACGCAGATTGTTGCGGAGGTCAGGATTGAACTGAGGCTGCTGGAGCTGTGTCAGAGAGGCTCTACTAGCAGCACCGGTGTGCGCTCAGTATGAAAGTAGGATTATACTTCAGTAAGAACTGTGGAATTCCCAACTCCTCCAATGTTATTGTGGTCAGATACATCTATCATAAGACATTTGATTAAAACTGGGTCAAATATATTTACTGCTTCCATTGATTCACTCACTACCTATGACATGTGGGTCTGATGGCAATATCTTTCACCAGTGATACAGCTTAGTTTATTATGGTGTTGTCAAGCTACGATTGGTGATGGACATCGAAGTTTCCAACTTTAGGATCTTTATGTCTTTACCACATTTCGTGTGTCTTTCATTGTTCAATGTGGAGGAGCCTCAAATGATTACCCAAGGTCAGTGGCAATCAGAGAGACATATCTTTGTCCATGTTTAACCAGCAAGTGGAAACCTCCTTTCCCTGTTTTAATTTGTAATAACCTTTAGAATTGGGAACTTCATTATTAAGATGCCTTCAGCTTGCGGCAGAACAACCTTTTCTGTAATAATTTCTACTCGCGGCCCTTTCTGCACCGTTCCAAAGCCTTCACTTTCTTTTTTTCATTATATTTGATCCAGAACTGGAAAAATTATTCCAGCTAAAAGATCAACAATTTACAAAATGATTGCCATAATGGCTTTCTAATTGGATTTTCCTCCATAGTAAAACTGCCTTGTTTTTAGCAGAATTTCTTGATTCATTCTTTGTATACTGTAAATTTCTATTTATCTATTCAAGTGTTCTGGTAACTTCCCTGATTAACAGATCAATTAAGAAGATCACATTAGGGACCGTGTTAGGGAACTTGAGATGCAGCTCGATGACCTTCGTCTGGTCAAGGTAAATGAGGAGGTGATAGAGAGGAGCTATAGTCAAGTCGTCACACCGGGGCCTGGGGAGACAGATAAGTGGGTAACAGTCAGGAGAGGGAAGGACAGGAGTCAGAGAGCACCCCTGTGGCTGTACCCCTTGACAATAAGTACTCCTGCTTGAGTATTGTTGGGGGGGGATGGCCTACCTGGGGGAAGCAACAGTGGCTGTGCCTCTGGCACAGAGTCTGGCCCTGTAGCTCAGAAGGGTAGGGAAAGGAAGAGGATGGCAGCAGTAATAGGGACTCTATAGTTAGGGGGTCAGACAGGCAAGAAGCACGAATGGTAGATTGCCTCCCAGGTGCCAGGGTCCTGAATGTTTCTGATCACATCCACGATATCCTGAAATGGGAAGGAGAATAGCCAGAGGTCGTGGTACATATTGGTAACAACGACATAGGCAGGAAAAGGGAGGAGGTCCTGGAAGCAGATTACAGGGAGTTAGGAAGGAAATTGAGAAGCAAGACCACAAAGATAGTCATCCCGAGATTACTGCCTGTGCCACGCGACAGTGAGTACAGGAACAGAGTGAGGTGGAGGATAAATGCGTGGCTGAGGGATTGGAGCAGGGGGCAGGGATTCAGATTTCTGGATCATTGGGACCTCTTTTGGGGCAGGAGATGACCTGTACAAAAAGAACGGGTTGCAATTGAATCCCAGGGGGATTAATATCCTGGCAGGGAGGCTTGTTAAGGCTACTAGGGAGAGTTTGAACTAGGATTGCTGGGGGGTGGGAACCAAACTGAAGAGACGGAGGAAGAGGCAGTTGGCTCACAAATAGACAAAGCTTGGAGACAATGCGTGAGGGAGGATAGACAGGTGATAGAGAAGGGACGCACTCAGACTGATGGTTTGAGATGTGTCTATTTTAGTGCAAGGGGCCATTACAGAGACTTGGATGGCTCAGGGGCAGGAATGATTACTTCAAGTGCCAGGCTTTAGATGTGAGGCAAAAGAGGTGGGGACATGGCACTGTTGATCAGAGATACTGTCACGGCTGCAGAAAAGGAGGAAGACATGGAGGGATTGTCTACGGAGTCTCTGTGGGTAGAAGTTAGGAACAGGAAGGGGTCAACAACTCTACTGGGTGTTTTTTATAGACCACCCAATAGTAACAGGGACATCGAGGAGCAGATAGGAAGATAGATTCTGGAAAGGTGTTATAATAACAGGGTTGTCGTGGTGGGAGATTTTAGTTTCCCAAATATCAATTGGCACGTCCCTAGATCGAGGGGTTTAGATGGGGTGGAGTTTGCTAAGTATGTTCAAGAAGGCTTCTTGGCACAATATGTAGATAAGCCTACAAGAGGAGAGGCTGTACTTGATCTGGTATTGGGAAATGAACCTGGTCAGGTGTCAGCTCTCTCAGTGGGAGAGCATTTTGGAGATAGTGATCACAATTCTATCTCTTTTACCATAGCATTGGAGAGGGATAGGAACAGACAAGTTAGGAAAGCATTTAATTGGAGTGAGGGAAAATATGAGGCTATCAGTCAGGAGCTTGGAAGCATAAATTGGGAACAGATGTTCTCAGGGAAATGTACAGAAGAAATGTGGCAAATGTTCAGGGGATATTTGCGTGGAGTTCAGCATAGGTACATTCCAATGAGACAGGGAAAGGATGGTAGGGTACAGGAACCATGGTGTAAAAAGGCTGTTGTAAATCTAGTCAAAAAGAAAAGAAGAGCTTACGAAAGGTTTAAAAAGCTAGGTAATGATAGAGATCTAGAAGATTATAAGGATAGCAGGAAGGAGCTTAAGAAAGAAATTAAGAGAGCCAGAAGAGGCCATGAGAAGGCCTTGGTGGACAGGATTAAGGAAAACCCCAAGGCATTCTACAAGTATGTGAAGAGCAAGAGAATAAGACATGAGAGAATAGGACCAATCAAGTGTGACAGCAGAAAAGTGTATATGGAACCAGAGAAGATAGCAAAGGCACTTAATAAGTACTTTGCTTCAGTATTCACTGTGGAAAAGGATCTTGGCGATTGTAGGGATGATTTACAGCAGACTGAAAAGCTTGAGCATGTAGGTATTAAGAAAGAAGATGTGCTGGAGCTTTTGGAAAGCATCAAGTTGGATCAGTCACCGGACCAGGTGAGATGTACCAAACAACAGGAATTCTGCAGATGCTGGAAATTCAAGCAACACACATCAAAGTTGCTGGTGAACGCAGCAGGCCAGGCAGCATCTGTAGGAAGAGGTGCAGTCGACGTTTCAGGCCGAGACCCTTCGTCAGGACTAACTGAAGGAAGAGTGAGTGAGGGATTTGAAAGTTGGAGGGGGAGGGGGAGATCCAAAATGATAGGAGAAGACAGGAGGGGGAGGGATGGAGCCAAGAGCTGGACAGGTGATAAGCAAAAGGGGATACGAGAGGATCATGGGACAGGAGGTCCGGGAAGAAAGACTTCTCTAACTTCTGCTAAGGCCCCACCTCCCCCTCGTACCCCATCTGTTACTTATTTTTATGCACACATTCTTTCTCTCACTCTCCTTTTTCTCCCTCTGTCCCTCTGAATATACCTCTTGCCCATCCTCTGGGTCCCCCCCCCTTGTCTTTCTTCCCGGACCTCCTGTCCCATGATCCTCTTGTATCCCCTTTTGCCTATCACCTGTCCAGCTCTTGGCTCCATCCCTCCCCCTCCTGTCTTCTCCTATCATTTTGGATCTCCCCCTCCCCCTCCAACTTTCAAATCCCTTACTCACTCTTCCTTCAGTTAGTCCTGACGAAGGGTCTCGGCCTGAAACGTCGACTGCACCTCTTCCTACAGATGCTGCCTGGCCTGCTGCGTTCACCAGCAACTTTGCTGTGTGTTGCTTGAGATGTACCGAAGGCTACTGTGGGAGGCGAGGGAGGAGATTGCTGAGCCTCTGGCAATGATCTTATCATTATCAATGGGGATGGGAGAGATTCCGGAGGATTGGAGGGTTGCGGATGTTGTTCCTTTATTCAAGAAAGGGAGTAGACATAGCCCAGGAAATTATAGACCAGTGAGTCTTACTTCAGTGGTTGGTAAGTTGATGGATAAGATCCTGAGGAGCAGGATTTATGAACATTTGGTGAGGCATAATATGATTGGGAATAGTCAACATGGCTTTTTCAAAGGCAGGTCATGCCTTACGAGCCTGACTGAATTTTTTGAGGATGTGACTAAACACATTGATGAAGGTAGAGCAGTAGATATAGTGAATATGGATTTCAGCAAGGCTTATTGGGAAAGTGAGGAGGCATAGGATCCAAGGGGATATTGGTTTGTGGATCCAGAACTGGCTTGCCCACAGAAGGCAAAGAGTGCTTGTAGACGGGTCATATTCTGCATGGAGGCTGGTGACCGGTGGTGTGCCTCAGGGATCTGTTCTGGGACCCCTACTCTTTGTGATTTTTATAAATGACCTGGATGAGGAAGTGGAGGGATGGGTTAGTAAGTTTGCTGATGACACAAAGGTTGGGAGCGTTGTGGATAGTGTGGAGGGCTGTCAGCAGTTATTAGCGGGACATTGATAGGATGCAAAACTGTGCTGAGAAGTGGCAGATGGGGTTCAATGCAGATAAGTGTGAGGTGGTTCATTTTGGTAGGTCAAATATGATGGCAGAATATAGTATTAATGGTAAGACTCTTGGGAGTGTGGAGGATCAGAGTGATCTTGGGGTCTGGGTCCATAGGACACTCAAAGCTGCTGTGCAGGCTGACTCTGTGATTAAGAAAGCATACGGTGCATTGACCTTCATCAATCATGGGATTGAGTTTAGGAGCCAAGAGGTAATGTTGCAGCTACATAGGACCCTGGTCAGACCCCACTTGGAGTACTGTGCTCAATTCTGGTTGCCTCACTACAGGAAGGATGTGGCAACTATAGAAAGGGTGCAGAGGAGATTTACATGGATGTTGTCTGGATTGGAGAGCATGACCTATGAGAATAGGTTGAGTGAACTTGGCCTTTTCTCCTTGGAGCGACAGAGGATGAGAGGTGACCTGATAGAGGTGTATAAGATGATGAGAAGCATAGATTGTGTGGATAGCCAGAGGCTTTTTCCCAGGGCTGAAATGGCTAACACAAGAGGACACAATTTTACGCTGCTTGGAAGTAATTACAGGGGAGATGTCAGGGATAAGTTTTTTATGCAGAGAGTGGTGAGTGTGTGGAATGGGTTGCTGGTGACGGCAATGGAGGTGGATACGATAGAGACTTCTTGACAGGTATATGGATCTCAGAAAAATAGAGGGCGATGGGAAACCCAAGGTAATTTCTCAGGTAAGGACATATTCGACACAGCTTTGTGGGCAAAAGGATCTGTATAGTGCTGTAGATTTTCTATTTTTCTATGTTTCTATCCCATGATCACATTCTTTACACCACTCTCACAGTGACCATCAGATCATTGCAGTGACCCTGGGTAGATTAGTTGGTCATGTAAGGTCATGGGTTCAAACCTGACTTGGGAGACCTGAGCATGTAATCTTCTTGACACACTCAGTCTGCTAGACCTTAAGACCATAAGACATAGGAGCAGAATTAGGCCATCTGGCCCATCGAGTCTGCTCCACCATTCAATAATGGCTGATCCTTTTTTTAATCTCCTCCTCAACCCCAGTTCCCAGCCTTCTCCCCATAACCTTCGATGCCATGTGCAATCAAGAACCTATCAATCTTTGCCTTAAATATACCCAACAATCTGGCCTCCACAGCTGCATGTGGCAACAAATTCCACAAATTCACCACCCTTTGGTTAAAAAAATTCTCCACACTCTGTTTTGAAAGGGCGCCCCTTTATCCTGAGGCTGTGCACTCTTGTCCTAGACTCTCCCACCATGGGAAAGATTTCAATGAGATTCCACCCCACCCCCACACCCGCATCCTTCTGAATTCCAGCGAGTACAGACCCAGAGCCATCAAATGGTCCTCATATGATAACCCTTTCATTCCTGGAATCATCCTTGTGAATCTCCTCTGGACCCTCTCCAATGCCAGTACAGGCAGTCCCCGGGTTACGAACGAGATGGTTCCTAAGTCTGTCTTTAAGTCGAATTTGTAGATAAGTCGCAACAGGTACATACGGTTCTTATTTAGCATCAGTTAAAACAATTGAACCAACCCCTACTCGCAACAAGTTCTTCATCACAATCACCTTCACTTGCTGCACGTGCAGCTTTTAAATCATTGAAAAGGCTTCGAGCCTTTTCTTGCACTAAAGTAAGGCTAATAGGCATATTATGCTGATTTTGATCGTCTAAGCAAATTATCAATAGCCATTCCATTTCAATAATTAAACCACTGTGTTGCTTAGTAATAATTGTAGCTTTCATCGGGGCAGGGCCTTTCACATGCTCCATTATTCTCAATTTATCCTTTAAAATTATTCCGATCATTGACCGACTGTAGTCTAACACTTTTCCGATGACAGATGGCGTTTCACCTCTTTCCGATCGCTTTATTATTTCCACTTTAATTTCAATCGTGATCGTTTTCCTTTTCTTTGATGCATCACCAGCACTTGCATCGGATTTACGCTTTGGAGGCATGGTTACAAGGGTAAATAAGAGAAAAATTTAAGCCAAATACAAAGTTACACACTCAACGCAGTGTTAACGGCAACATGATCCGACCTAAAATGGCGGACGGCGTTCCCCTTCCTTGAGCCGACGAACTGCTGAAGCCGCGCAATATTTTCATGAGCGTCACAAAGTTTTAATATAATAGGCTTTATGGCAGTCCGTTCGTAAGTACGAGTTGTCCGTAAGTCAGACGTTCTTAACCCAGGAACTTACTGTACATCTTTTCTAAGATAAGGGGCCCAAAACTGTTAACAATACTCAAGGTGAGGCCTCACCAGTCCCTTATAAAGCCTCAGCATCACATCCTTGCTCTTGTATTCTGGACCTCTTGAAATGAATGCTAACATGGCATTTGCCTTCCTCACCACCAACTCAACCTGCAAGTTAACTTTCAGGGTGTTCTGCACAAGAATTCGCGAGCCTCTCTGCATCTCAGAATCCTGGATTTTCTCCCCGTTTAGAAAATATTCCGCACATTTACTTCGACTGCTTAACTGCATGACCATGCATTTTCCAAAATTGTATTTCATTTTGCCACTTTCTTGTCCATTCTCCTAATCTATCTAAGTCCTTCTGCGTCCTACCTGTTTCCTCAACACTACTTGCCCCTCCACCAATCTTCATGTCATCTGCAAACTTGCAACACGAAACCATCTATTCCATCATCTAAATCATTTATATACAGCGTAAAAAGAAGTGGTCCCAACACTGACCCCTGTGGAACACCACTAGTCACTGGCAGCCAGCCAGAAAAGGATCCTTTTATTCCCACTCACTGCCTCCTACCAATCAGCCAGTGCTCTAACATAGTTAGTAACTTTCCTGTAATACCATGTGCTCTTAACTTGGTAAGCAGCCTCACCTTCTGAAAGTCCAAATTACAAACTTCACTGCATCCCCTTTATCTATCCTACTTGTAATCTCCTCAAAGAATTCTAACAGGTTCGTCAGGCAGGATTTTCCCTGAAGGAAACCATGCTGACTTTGTCCTATCTTGTCCTGTGTCACCAAGTACTCCATCACCTCATCCTTAACAATCGACTCTAACATCTTCCCAACCACTGAGGTCAGACTAATTGGTCTATAATTTCCTTTCTGCTACATTCCTCCTTCTTAAAGAGTGGAGTAATATTCGCAATTTTCCAGTCCTCTGGCGCCATGCCAGAGTCTAATGATTTTTGAAAAATCATTTCTAATACCACCACAATCTGTAACGTTACCTCTTTCAGAACCTTAGGGTGCAGTTCCTCTGGTCCAGGTGACTTATGTACCCTTAGGCTTTTCAGTTTTTTGAGCACTCTTGTAACAGTAACTGCACCCAATTCCCTTCCTTCACACACTACAACATCAGGCATTCTTTCACAGTGAAGACTGATGTAAAATACTCTTTTAGTTCATCAGCCATTTCCTTGTCCCCTGTTATTATTTATCCTACCTCATTTTCTAGCAGTCCTATATCCACTCTCATTTCTCTTTTATTTTTAACATACTTGAAAAAACTTTGATATCATTTGCTATCATATTTCATCTCTTCCCTCCCAATGATTTTTTAGTTGCTCTCTGTAGGTTTTTAAAGACTTCCCAAACCTCTGTCTTCCCACTAATTTTTGCTTTGTTGTATGCCATTTCTTTTGTTTTTACAATAGCTTTGACTTCCCTGGTCAGCCACAGTTGTACTACTTTACCAATTGAGTATTTTTGGAATACACATGTCCTGCACCTTCTTCACTTTCCCCAGAAACGCACGCCATTGCTGCTCTGCTGACTTCCCTGCCAGCAGCTCCTTCCAATTTACTTTGGCCAACTCCTCTCTCATACCATTGTAATTTCCCTTACTCCACTGAAATACTGCTACATGACTTTACTTTCTCCCTATTAAATTTCAAGTTGAACACAATAATATTGTGATCACTGGTTCCTAAGGGTTCTTTTACCTTAAGCACCCTAATCCTAGAGCAGTTCATTACATAACACCCAATCCAGTATAGCTAATCCCCTAGTAGGCTCAATGACAAATTGCTCCAAAAAGCTATCTCTCAGGCATTCAACAAACTCACTCTCTTGAGATCCATTACCAACTTGATTTTCCCAATCGACTTACTTATTAAAATCTCCCATGACTACCATAACATTGCCCTTTTGACTGACTTTTTCTATTTCCTGTTGTAATCTGTGGCCCACCTTCCAGCCTCTGTTGAGAGGCATGTATATAACTGCCATCGGAGTGCTTTTACCCTTGCAGTTTCTTAACTCAACCCACAAGCGTGCAACATCTTCTGATCCTGTGTCATATCCTTCTACTGATCTGATGCCATTCTTTACCAGTACAGCCACACCACCCCCTCTGCCCACCTTCCTATCCCGATATAACGTGTAACCTTGGACATTCAGCTCCCAACTACAACCATCCTGCAGCCACAATTCAGTGATGGCCACAACATTGTACCTGGCGATCTGTAATATTGCAACAAGATCATCCACCTTATTTCTTATATTACGTACCGTTAGATACAACACCTTGAGTACTGTATTTGCTATCTTTTCTGATTCTGCATCTCTAATGATTTGATACTCAGCCTGCTGGCCTTCCTGACAATCTGACTGCACGCTATCTTTACTTTTTTACCGTCCGTCCTATCTTGAGTCCGTTCACTCCGGTTCCCAACCCCCTGCCAAGTTAGTTTAAACCCTCCCCAACAGCTCTAACAAACCTGCTCGCGAGAATATTGGCCCCCCTCAGGTTCAGGTGCAAAACCTGTCACTTTTGGACAGTTCATACCTCCCCCAGAAGAGATCCCAATTATCGAAGAACCCGAAGCTCTGCCCCCTGCACCAGTTTCTCAACCACACAGTTATCTGCCAAATTATCCTGTTTCTACCCTCACTGGCACGTGGCACAGGCAGCAATCCAGAAATTACTACCCAGGAGGTCCTGCTTCTCAACTTTCTACCTAGCTCTCTAAATTCTCTTTCCAGGACCTCATTGCTTTTCCTTCCTATGTCATTTGTACCAATATGTACCAAGACATCTGGCTTCTCCCCCGCCCTCTCCAAAATGTTGTGGACGCGATCTGAGACATCCCTAACCATGGCACCTGGGAGGCAACGTGCCATGCAGATGTCCTGTTCACGTCCACAGAATCTCCTGTCTGTTCTCCTCACTATCGAGTCCCCTATCACTACCACTCCCTTCTTCCCTCTCTTTCCCTTCTGCACCAATGCTCAGTGCCTGCCATCCAGTCACCGTGGCATTCTTCTGGGAGGTCATCCGCCACAAAATTATCCAAAGCGGTATACTTGTTTTTGAGGTGAATGGCCACAGGGGTGCTCTGCTCTAACTACCTATTTCCATTTCTCCTGACAATCACCCAGCTACTCGCGTCCTGCAACTTTGGGGTGACTACCGTCCTGGAACTTTGATCAATTATATCTTCACTCTCCCGTACAAACCGAAGGTCATCCAGTTGCTGCTCCAGATCCCTAACACAGTCTTCAAGAAGTTGCAGCCAGATGCACTTCACGCAGATGTAGTTCCCCGGGAGACTCTGGGTCTCCCAATTCTCCAACATCCGACACATGAGTGAATTTGGCAGCACAGGCTCACTGGAAAGCCCATCAAGGAAGTGCATCACTTAGGCATCTGAGAAGATTCAATAAGTCCATGAAACATCTCCAAATGAGCTCTCTGATGGATTGCATCTCGGTCTGGTAGGAAAACTCTTCTGCTCTGGACTGACAAGATCTGCAGAGAATAATGAACACAGACCTGGACATCACAGACGTGACAGCCATCTCTATCCAGTCCACCTTCACAGTGTGTTGCTTCAGGAAGGATAGTATATGTCAAAGATCCCTACCACCCTGGCCATTCCTTTTTCTTCCTTCTTCCTTCTAGAAGATACAGGAGCTAGAAAGCCCAGATGTCCAGTCTTAAGAACAGCTTCTTCCCATTGCTATCGGACAACTGACATCTTTCACACCTCCGTCCGAGTGATGCTGTCACATTCTCACACGGTTAACTCAACCTCTTTTGGCCACTCAGCTATTGCAACTTCAGTATGTTTTTTTTTCACTGCTTCAGATTGTACTGCGTCCTTGCACCATTCTGCTGATTTGCTCTCATCGCTGTATTTATTGTTGTATTCATTACTTCTGCATATACTGTTCACTCTCTGTGCTTCATGTGAACAAGGAATTTTTATTGCACCCTGGTGTATACGATGATTAAAAAAATCCAATCCGTCTTTGCAAAAGCCTAGTTATGTAAATCTAAGTTTATTTAGGCAAACTAAAACAAGGACTTGTATACAAATTGGATGGGTGACTGTGTTCTTTGCATGATATACAGAAAATGTGATTAGGGTTCATTGTCTTGTGTGACACCAGCTTTCAGCCTCTGTATCAATGAGTCTATTCTAACACCCTAGGCTTCTCAAACACCGTCCAGAAATAATGAAGTAATGAAACTCAGACAAAATAATGTGAAGCTAAACTAATAGATTAAATTCCTAAACTAGGTTGAGGGATTGAGAGGAGATTTGATAGAGGTATACATAATCGTGAGGGGTATAGATAGGGTAAGTGCAAGCAGGTTTTTTCCACTGAGGTTGGGTGGGACTACAGCCAGAGGCCATGGTTAAGGGTGAAATGTGAGAAGTTTAAGGAGACCATAAAGGGAAGCTTCTTCACTCAGAGGGTTGTGAAAGTGTGGAACGAACTGCCAGCACAAGTGTTGCATGTGATTTCACTTTCAATGTTTAAGAAAAGTTTGGATAGGTACACAGATGGGAGGGGTACGGAGGGCTATGGTCGCTGTGCAGGTCAATGGGAGTAGGCAGTTTAAATGGTTTTGGCACAGACTAGATGGGCCAAAGGGCTTGCTTCTGTGCTGTACTTTTCTATGACTATCACACTTACCGTGCCAGAAGGAGAGATAATAAGATTGATTTTGACATTACTGGTTAATGGGAAGAGCCGGGGGAATTGAATAGATTTGTTCTAGGTAACGATCACTGCCTTAAAGAGGAGATCCTTAAATTACCCTGTTGAGTTGCTGACACCTTTAAATGACATTGTTTCCTCAAATGGATAGCTAGCTGGCAATGCTTCAACAAACTGATGAAGAGTTATCACTTGAATCACTTAGCAAAGCTTAGCTTCCATCTTGGCCACTGTACTTGAGTCGTGTCATCAGTCAAAAGAGAAGAAAGAAGTAATTGTTTCTACTTTAATGATTGGCAAGTTTAACTAAGTACAGATCTTTAATTCCTATTACCTGTGTCAGTCCTCCTAGAGTGCTAGTACTACTAAATAGCCACAGACCTGTTCATTGTTAGTTCCTGGCTAAGTACACTCTTAAGGGATTAATATAACAAACATTGAAAGCAGGCAAAGGAAAGGTGGTGCACTTGAGTTCTAGTTACTGTTATTCACCTCATGACCTGGAATGTGATTCAGCCAAGATAAATACTTACTGGCCTTTTCTAACCAGTGAGCTATCAGACGATAGCAGCTCTGGCTTGGGTTTGGCCAAGTGTGCGGTGAGCAGCAGTCCACATTGCACAACTGTCACAGACTTGGCAGCCACAGGAATCCAGAATTGAAGAAGTGTGGGATGAGTATGTCATCCTGGGGAATAGGCATGTGAGACTTGGTGTTAGAAGCTTCCTTAGTAAAA
Organism: Mobula hypostoma; assembly: GCF_963921235.1. Lineage (NCBI taxonomy): Eukaryota > Metazoa > Chordata > Chondrichthyes > Myliobatiformes > Myliobatidae > Mobula > Mobula hypostoma. Next base: position 31,093,942 of record NC_086121.1, read on the forward strand.
TACCAGGAAAAATAAGCAATGTCTTGATCTGTTTGAGCAGGGAGTATTTCTTTACTAACACAGTAGAGGTGCCAAGTGCAAAATACTCCATTTTCTCCTGTAGAGAAAATGAAATTTTGAGGAACAATGACTATTCTGAAGTTGTCTTTGACTTCCTTTTAAGAAACATTTAAACAGAGCATTCTCTCAGTAAATGAAATCGATTTGGAACAGATTCTACAGTGCGTATGGAAAGAAGCGGGTTTGATGTGATGGTTGTAGTTTCCTTATTTATTTATAAGTTCTGTCATATCAAATGATGTCAGCTGAAGACCATTCTAGTGCATCATTCAAATGAGTCACAGCTCAGAATCTGTTGCTAGTATCTGGTCTGGTTGATCCTTCATTTCAGGCCCACAGCAATGTGGATGACTCGCAAACGGTCTTTGAAATGATTTTGCAAATCTTTTAGTTCATGATTAGTTTAGGGATTGGGGATCCATTGTGACCTTAACAGCTATAACTTGTGAATGAATTCCAACAGAATCTAAGTCCTCCAGAGGACAACAAATTGACTATTGCGTACACTCATGATGAAATTGTACAGCCTTTAGGGATTAATATGTTAACATCAGAAGTTAAGTGAAGATCAGACACCGTGTTTGATTTAAGTTACTCACACTACCACTTGAACTTCCCCAGAATAACAATAGTAAAGAACTCATTAGGTTCTTCAAATTTTCTTCTCCTTTTTCTGAAGTGCTCCTTCAGGATTGTGATGCTTCTCAGGGTTTTGCAGTGGCTGGTGAGACCCAAATGAGACCTGCAGATCTTTCCACAGATGAGATTGGAGGTGGCTAGCAGGATGAGATAATGGACCATTTGTGACCCATCCTCTCATCCTGTTAGGCACCTTCTGCTTCTTCTATTTCAGCCCAGTGCTGAGGATGCTTGATCAGCAACAGCTACAGGTCATTGATGGGGTAACCATACAGCACAGAAGAAGGCCCTTTGCTCCCCTGACAACCAAGCACCCATCTATACTATCCAAACCTGATGCAGATCTTTGACCCAAAATGTCAATAGTTCCTTACCCGCCCCCACACTGACAGATACTTCTCGACCCTCTGAGTTCCTCCAGTAGATTGGGTTTTAACATCAATAGCAACCCCATTTAGCAGCATTTGGCCTATGTCCTTGGCAATTCAAGTACTTGTCCAGATGTTTTATAAGTGTTGTGGGAGTACCTTCCTCCATCACCTTTCCAGGTTGTTTGTTCCAGAATGCAACCTCCTCTGAATTTTTTTTGCCTCTCAGATCCTCTCTAACTCTGCTACTTCTCACCTTAAACATACACCTGCTGGATTTAGACATCTCCATTATGGGGAACACTTTCTCACCATCCACCCTTCCAATATTCTGCTCATAATTTTATATTTCTCTATCGTCCTCTCTCAGAGACAAAACAAGGTCCCCATGTCAAGATCCTCCGCACCTCTCCAGTCTCTTCTTACAACTGAAACACTCTATCCTGGTGAATCTCCTCTCCACTTTCTCTAGTAACTTCATGTCCTTCCTGTAATGTAGTGACTAGAACTGCAGTCAGTTCTCTAGCTTTATAAAGTTGGAAAATAAATGATGACATTTTAACATGTCCGTTCACAGACTACCAATATCACAGAAAATATCAGTATTTAATACCCATCCTTAAATGTCTCTGACCCTGAGAAGGTGATTAACAAGTGGGGCTGTGGTCACCCACAGGCCAGATAAGTTAGGATTCCCTTCAATGAAGAACATTAATAAACCAGACAGCTTTTTATGACAAGCCAGTAGTTTAATCACTAGAAAATGAACTGACTTTAATTTCACAGATTTATAATGGACCTAAAATTCTCCAACACCCATGGCAAGATTTGAATTCATATCTCCGGGTCAGTGCTGCAGGCCTTTCTAAGCTGATCCAGGGATTTAAATATATTATTGAATTTTATCTGTTATTTGGCCCCCTCGATATCAGATTGGAATAAAGGAGGGAAAGAATGTTGCATTACTGCCAACAAGAGTCAATGTTATGATGTGTCAGGGGTTAAGGAATACGAGTATTGAGGGAAAAAGTTGTCTTGAGGTACTTAATCAGCCATAAACCTATGGAACTGTGGAGCAGGCTGAGAGCATTATATGACATGTTCCTGCTTCTAAATCTGAAGTTATTATTGTGCACGAACACTCACAAAGGAAGAACTAAGAACTAGCAGAAACATGTCACTCTACCCTTCATTCCTGCTGTATTAGTTATCAAGACAATAGCTGATCCTTTACCTTAAGGTATGACCAAATAACCACGAATACAGTCAACCAAAAACACAGGAGATCCAAATGCAAACCGAGCTCAAAATTCAGACTTTCAGAAGTCTAATTACTTTCCATGTCAGGTAAAGCAAAGCAAGAATAATGGCACAGGGACAAGTCATGGGAATTAAAGCAATCTCTCTAAGTTTCATAGGCTTCACACTAATTGTAAGAAGACGACAGAAGAAGCAATATGCACACAATGAACAAAAATGCTTCAAGTCAATGTCGACATTCCTCCAAAATCTAATAGCCCAATTCTCTAAAACCCAAAATATACTAAAAAAAATTAACTTTAATGAAACACCATAAAAACCTATATTAAACAGTTTGACATTACTTGGGTCAGCTAATGCTTCCAATGAGAGAATAACACATGCCAAAATGAAACCAAATTACTAGTAATCGCTCAGTTTGTTGATTTTAGCAATGAGGTGTCTGTTTTTTGTTTTTTTTTTAACATTCCAGGGGAAAAGAGAAGTGAAAATCTGCCAGGGCTCCCTGCACCTTCGTGGCAACCTGTAACTGTGGCCAATGGACACAGGTGTGAAATCACACAGTTCAGGTTGAGCCAGGTCATTCCCTCCACGTCACTTAAATAATAACAACATGAGCAGTTTGTCACGGCCCCCAATGTATTTCTGCAAGAAGAATTTATGAAGATATATATGATTTATTTCAAGACCTTGAATACGTTCTTGTTGATTCAGTGGCCACCTGGAGTTTCAAAAACTGTATGTAAAAATTATCAGGACAAAAGGGTGAGAGGCTGATACCACTATTGCTAGAACACTAAGGTGCCAACAACAGTCAATTTTGGCAGATCAATCTCCTTCCACGTTTATTCACAAATCTTAGTGTGAATTTGAGTTCCTTGTTCCAGAAGAAGCCCCTCATCGCTTGCTTGGTATTTAACACTGTATATCTTCCTTCAAGCACTTCAGGCGAAAGAGTTGTCAGTGCAAAATTTTCAGATGGTGCAGAAACCTATGAAGTCATAGAGGCTGACAAACGTAGGTAAGTGTAATTTAAAGGGATGGAAATCAGTTTGGGGGAAGTATGTACTAGGTTATGTGCGGAAAAGGTCTTTAAAGGGATTTTTCAACCCATGATGGAGGTTTGGAAAGGACTTCCAAGATGAATGGAAAAACAGTCCACGTGTAATCATTAGCCGACAAACATACATATGCAGGAGCCAAGCAGCAAGGTCTATTGAGGGCTTCAGCATCAACTCAGGGCATTATTCCCATTGGACCATATTACTCAATTCTGAAAGGACATGATGCCAGTGCATATACTGATTCTATGATAAATGTAAGCAGATGGTCCTCTGACCCTCGCAAGACACAATTCAATGGTTTGTAAAAGGTTTAGAGAGAGGGAGAGAGACTTGCCTTTCCATAGCACTTGATTTCGGGTAATCCAAAAGTGCAGCCAATGAGGTACTTTGAAATATTGCCAGCTTTGCAATGTAAGAAATGCAACAGTCAATTTATAATCCATTGCCGCAGTCAACGCAGTGATAGGGACCTGATAATGTGTGATGTTGATTAAGGGATAAATGTGAGCAGGGGATTGAGAATAATTCTTCCTCTTTCCTTTTAAGTAGAGAGAGCAGAAGAAAGAGACATCTAATAGTGAAGTACTCACTGAAGCAACAGACTATAGTTGTGTGCTCTAGTATCTGGAATGGGGTTGAGCCATGACTGACCATGTGAATGGAATGTAAGTCTAGGCTGCTGGAGCATCTTGGGAGTTTGTTGACCTTCCATGCATTCTTTTATTCGTTACCATATTCACTGAGGGTTTTGGGAGAAGAGCTGTTTTACCCCATCTTCAATAGCAATCAGGAAATGTCTTCAGGTTACGAAGGTTGTGATTGAGATTTGCCGGCAGCCAGAATAACTGCGGTAATCTCGGAGCAGGGCAAGTACCACAATGCCCAAAACTGCGAAGGGGGTCATTACTTTTAACATTTACTCATTTAGCTTCTTTCAGGTTTCTGCTGGTGAGTTACTGTAAAGACACTGCAGTTGACAGCTGTATTACATAGGTTATGAATGGTCCCCAATAAACAGTCAGCCTCGTCTCACTCCCTCTTGCCAGAAAAATTAACCAATGGAACAAGCACAAAAGTTTACAAAATTGGGCATCTCCACGGAGAGAGAACCACACTGCCTGGAGTGTGGCCCACGTGATCTCCGCCAGGTATCCTACTCAATGTGCAGCTGATGTCAGCTGCAGGCAAGTGAATGCCTTCTCCTAGCAACTGTGACTTTTCCATTCTGCGGGTATCTACCTTGCCACCTATATTCAAAGCTAAAGACTGGCTGCTTTTTCCATGGGCTATCCCATCATAGGCTGGTTTATACTTCTGGTCAGGGAGCCAACGACATCGGTACAAGAGACTAAGTGAAGTAAAAAAGGGAAAAAGGTCTGATTATACTACAGGAAGGGCAGAAAGCAAGAAGCAAGTGCTTAGATATACTGCAACCCTGTGAAAGAAAAGAGCTTTCTAAGTTGAAGGAGACAGGGGCAGAGTTAATATTGAATCCTCTGGCCCCTGTCAGTGATGCCATCCCTCATTCTGGGTCATTCTGCAGAAAACAAACTGAGCCGAACTGAATACGCAGGGACCCTTTCGATTTTGTGTTTTATATTCTGTGCTTCTTGACTTTTTTTTGTTGCCGTTTCTGAAATTTGTTTTTTTTTGCATGGTGGAAGGAGTAGATGTTTTTCTTTGAACGGGTTCCATGGTTTTCTTAGTTTCGTAGCTGTCTGTGGGGAAGTCAAATCTCAGGGTTGTATACTGGATGCATACTCCGATAATAAATGTATGTTGAATCTTTACTGTCCTGCACTCTCTTTATGGTTTGTTTGCAGTTTTTTCATGAGGTGGTTAAGTATGTGGATAGGAAAGATTTAGAATGCAGGACAAACACAGGCAAACGCTACTATTTAAGTGGGCACTTCGGTCAGTATGGACTACTTGGACAAAGGGCCTATTTCCTCTATAATTTTATGACACTGGTGAGACAAACACCTACTGACAATCCTCTGAATTAAATTACTTACTAGGCCATTCCAGAGGTCAGCTCAGAATCAACCACATTAATGAGTTTGGAGACATTAAAAGGCAAACTAAACAAGGATATCAAGTTCCACTTGGAGAGGTCATTAGTGTCTAAAGATGATAATGACCCAGATAATTTCCTGAGGTACTGCAACTTTTTGTCTTCTTGGCTGATACCAACTTTTTATGCTAGATTTAATTATTGGGATTTCAACCTGTTTTATCAAAAAGGTTCCAGGCCTCCATCTGTACAAACACACAAGTGCTGGAGGAGCTAGGAGGTGAGGTAGCATCTATGAAAGGAAATGATCAGTCAACAATTCGGATCAAAACCCTGCATCTGGACCCCATCTATGCAGTCAGCAGTATCTCGTGAACCTGAAGTTCTTTCCCATCGTACCTCTGGTCATCCCGACTTCTCTTTAGAAAAATGCGTTGTACGGTATGATGTAGCTGTTTTCAATAGATGGCCACATTTGTGAAATGTGTCTGGCCAGAAAACTTGCATCCGCAGTCAATGCGAGATAGCGAATTAAAACAAGTGGATTGAAACATTTTGCAGTGAACATTACAAATTGTTGCTGGATCAGTGATGGGAGTGCAGTGAACTCAGCAATGGATGAGGCAAGTGGGTGAGACATGTTCTTTTGATGATATTAACTCAAACTCCTGGAAAAATTCGTACCCATTCGGTACACTTCCTTTCTGCATTGCATCCTGTTTGTAAAGCTACACACTCAGAACTGAAACACAAAACAGTCTGCTGGAAGAACTCAGTAGGTCAAGCAATGCCTGTGGAAGGAACGGAACTGTCAATGTTTCAGGTCGAATTCTATTACATCCACTAAATCTGTAACCTCCCAACCTTGAAACAGGGAGGATGGAAATTTGTTCTGCAGCTGCCATACTGTACCAGACCCAGGTGGAGCGACGTCCGATGCTGAGAGCTTAATGCTCACCAGTCAGCTCAGTTTCCTTCTTTTGATGAACACATCAGCCGTTGATTCCTCCCCACCAGCTGTTGCTCGTCCCTCTGAGTTCCTGCAGTTCCTTGTTGTCCAAAGTCCAGCATCTGCCTTCTCCAGAGCCAGATCCCTGCTGCTACTTGTGGTGTTCCCGACACGTATACCTGGAGGGCCCCTTTGGTTCATCAGATTTCCGTACTTCCCTCCGTGTCTTGGACCAAGACCTCCCGTTTTGCCTGAGAGTAGAGCGGACCTGCTGAAGCATACAGTTGATGACCATTACAGGCCATAATGGCTGCAGAGGGAGCATGGATATCACATGTTACATGTATTGGATATAGCAATTCCCCCAGGCCAAACTTGGGGTCTTCTGCAAATTAAATTCCGATGCTTCAGGGGACGAATAAGCAAGAGGAAATCCCCTAATGATTTCAGGTGAAATGCAGAACTGCCTCATAAAGAGGAACCTCTTGAACTGGTGCATACTCTGAATTGCTCCTATTTTGCCAGCCCCCACTCTATCTCATCCTTCTGTCCCAGGAGAATATTTTCAGCTGCAGGCTTACCTTGGCCACAGTGCACTTACTTTCTCTCCCCAGTGACCAAAGTTATTTATCTGTGGCAATCCAGACCAGGAGTGCTGTAACACAATATATACTCTGTAATTATGCCCCTGAATATCTTCTACGTAATTTTTCTCACAATTAGACTTTGTTAAAGTGCCAGATCATTTAAATGACAACAGGAAAGCGAGAGACTTATCCAAAGCTTTCCATGCCTGTTGTCAGGTCCACATAATTTGTACACATTCTGTGTCTAGACATCTTAATCGAGTTTCATTACTGTTTTTTTTTAAGTAATTTGTCATTATTGAGGCCACATCTATTGAAGATGTCAACATTGCAACATTTGGCAGAAGTTATCACTTCCAGAGTCTATCTCAAGGAGTAAACAAACCAATAAAATAAATACATTCTTGGATTTTGCATAGTTATTATAAATAGTAGAGAGTTCCATAAACAATCATACACATGTTTAGGTTATTGCTATAATATTTAATCTGTTTGTTATAGAATAGTGCACGGTGGGTCACAAGGCATCAGCAGGAACACCGAATATTATATTTATATGTTTAGTTCAGAGTAATCACTCTTCTCCTGCGTGCTTTCCACAGTTGTACTAGTGCCAGATCCTCTCCTAGGCCCCTGCAAGCAGATGCATTTGCATAACAATGAATGTTCAAGGGCTGATCGGCAACATATAGCGTCATGCTCCACTAACACCACTACCCCACCTCCCCCCCCCCCACTCCCCACCATGGCTGCCTTTGCCCTTTCCAATCAGATTCACTCAGTAACAATCGGGGGGCGGCAGCATAGCACAACCCTCCTGTCGCTAAGAGCCACCTAATGCGTTCTTCATTTTCTTTGCCCCCCCCCAGTCAGATGCCCCCACCCCCAGTCAGATGAGAATAGTCCCATAGCTGTGTCAAGCTTCTCATGCAAAAATTGTGTGGATGCTCAAAATATGAGATAACACAGAACATTTGGGAAATGCTCAGCAGGTCGGGCAGCATCTGCAGTGAGGGAAATGAGCTGACATTTCAGGTCAATAACCCATCGTACATCATTAATGAGTTGTCTGAATAAAATTCCAGTTGTTCAGTATTGCGAGGATCATACCTCTCCTGGGGATCTTGAAAATAGAAATGGGTGAGGAGAAATGTCCTTTTTTTAAAGTATTGAGAATCTTTGGAATTTTCTATGCCTGAGAGCAGTGTGGCTGAATCTGGATACAATCAAGGCTGACATGGATAGGTCCTGGGATGCTGGATAAGTCAAGGGGTATGGGGGATAAGCATGGAGATAAAGCTGAGGCCAATATCAGATCGAATATAGAGCACAAAACAGAAGTGAAAAGAAACGGGCCCCTTGGCCCAAAATATTGTGCCAAATTAATTAAATTAGTAATCAAATGCCCAACTGAACTAATCCCTTCTGCCTGCACAATGCCCATATCCTTCTATTTCTGCCCATTGATCTGCCTGTCTAAAAGCCTCTTGAATGCCCCTGTAATATGTACCTCCACCATCATCCCAAGCAGCAAATTCCTGGCATCCTCCACTCTCTGTGCAATAACACTTGCCCCACAGTTCTTCTTTAAACTTAGCCCCTCTCATTTTAAATGCATGCCCTCTGGTATTATACAGATCTTTCATGACATTATCAAATGGCGCATCTGGTTTCATAGTCTTGTGTTTGCATTTTAATTTCCAACAGCAAGTGGAGTTATTGTCACATGCACAAGAACAGATAGAATGAAAGGCCTATTGCAGCAGCATCATATAGGTTAAGACAACATGCAGAATATGAATTATACATAAATTACACAAGACAATGAAAAGAGAGGGAAAAAATTGATTGGGCAGAAAAAAGGTTTTAGTTTAAAAAGCACAGAGAGGTGGTCTGAAGTGTTCCTTTCCTGAAGCAGGATTAGAATGTGCAGGTTGATTCAAGAATCTGATGATTGGAGAGAAGTAGCTGTTCCTGAAGCTGATGGTCAGGGACTTCAGTCCTCTGTACCTCCTGCCTGATTGTAGCAGAGAGCCTAATCCGAGTTTCCTGCTTCCCCAATATTAATATGCACAAAGCTATTAGCCGCAGCATAGAGGGGTCTCTGTTGCTGATCACTATTTTTGGTGTCCCCTGATGCAAATGCATTTTCCAGTAACTGTAAGAATATATTTTCATGTATGTGCCATTTGAGGAAAGATGATTGGGGACGCTATGGTAATGTACAGTTGAACAGCCAGCGATCGCTAGGTAATTTTCCCTTTTATTATTGCTGTCAAATGTGTGTGAGAGTGCAGATGTTGTTCTGTCAGCCTCTTTCCATATTTCCCTCACTAAGACATGAAGTGGTATGCAACTACGTATGTGAACTAGCAAAGAACTTCCAGTTTGCAAAGCAGCATTTCTGCACTGCATGCCTATTACCAAGTAGACAGCCATCTTCTTAATGGAGACAGCAGAGCGGGTCTTGAAGCCACGACTTGCTGCAGTGTTCAGAGCTTCTCAGTTCCTGAGCAGATACAAACCATTCTTACACGTTACAACACTCACCTCTGCAGGTTTCCCCACAATAATCTGGTATGCCGCCGAACACTCTAACAGATCTCTACAGATGTGCCATGGAGAGCATTCTGACTGATTGGCTCACTGGCTGGTGTGGAGGGGCCAGTGCACAGGACTGGAAAAAGCCGCAGAAGTTGAAAACTCAGCCAGCTCCAAACTGGGCGCTAACTTCCCCTCGAGGACACCTTCAAAAAGTGATGTCTCAAAGAGGCAGCATCCATCATCAAGGACCCTCACGACCCCAAATACGAACTCTTCTCATTACTCCCACCAGGAAGGAGATACAGGAGCCTGAAGGCATGCACTCAATGTTTTAGAAACACATTCTTCCCTTCTGCCATCAGATTTCTGAATGGTCCGTGAACCTGTGAATACTACTTCACTATTTTTATTCTATTTTTGCATTATTTATTTACATATATGTAAACCACAGGCTTGGCCACTGGGTTTAGTCTATGGAAGACAGTCTCTGGCCCCACCAAACGTGTGAAATCTGAGGTGCAAAACCTATTGTTCATGTGGATACTGTGTGATCTGTTCTCCCGTTACAAATCAGTACCACGAAATCACAGAAACCACAACAAATGCAATTAAACTATTTAGATTAGGTTAGATTCAACTTTATTGTCATTGTGCCGAGTACAGATACAAAGCCAATGAAATGCAGTTAGCATCTGACCAGAAATGCAAAGAACAGTGTTATTTACAAAATAACTGCGAATAAAAAGTAAGTGCTACAGCACACAAATATAAAAGTACTGAGACAGTTCAATACGGGTGCAATACTGCTTAGCGCTGTGATGTGAGGTTCAGCAGGGTCACAGCCTCAGGGAAGAAGCTCTTCCTGTGCTTGCTGGCGTGGGAGCGGAGGCTCCTGTAGTGCCTACCGGATGGGAGAAGAGTAAAAAGTCCATGGTTAGGGTGAGGTGCAACCTTGATAATGCTTTTCACCCTGCCCAGGCAGCATTTATGGTAGATGTTCTCAATGGTGGGCAGTTGGGTGCCGATAATCCGCTGGGCAGTTTTCACCACACGCTGGCGTACTTTGCAGTCCGATACGGGACAATTGCCATACCACACTGAGATGCATTTGGTGGGTATGCTCTCAATGGTACAGCGGTAAAAGTCCGTCAGTATCCTGGGACAGTGGTGAGCTTTCTTGATGCTCCACAGGAAATAAAGGCGCTGTTGTGCCTTTCTGATCAGGATGGAGGAGTTCAGGGACCAGGTGAGACCCTCGGAAATGTGGACACCAAGGAATTTGAAGCTTGATACACGCTCCACTACAGCTCCGTTGATGTAGATGGGGATGTGAGTGTGGCTCCTAGCATGCCTGAAGTCCACAAAGTCCTTGGTCTTCTGGGTGTTAAGGGCCAGGTTGTTGTCAGCACACCACGTGGCCAGGTGCTGGACCTCATCCCTGTAGGCCATCTCATCATCCACTCTGATCAGGCCAACCACCGTGGTGTCATCTGCGAACTTGATTATGGAGTTAGAACCATGTACAGGAACGCAGTCATAGGTGAAAACTGAGTACAGAAGAGGGCTCAGCACACAGCCTTGAGGCATGCTGGTGTTCAGGGTGAGAATGGAGGAGGTGAGGTTGTCTAACTTAACTGATTGGCGTCTGTTAGTCAGAAAGTCCAAGGTCCAATTGCAGAGGGATAAGCTGATACCAAGCTGGCGAAGTTTGCTGATCAGCTTGGAGGGGATCACAGTATTGAATGCCGAACTGAAGTCAATGAACAGCATTCTGACGTAAGAGTTGGGGCTGTCCAGGTAGGTCAGGGCAGAGTGACGTGCCGTGGAGATGGCATCCTCTGTTGACCTGTTGGTGCAATAGGCAAATTGATTGAGGTGCAGGGTAGTGGGTAGCTCTTTAATTCTTAATTTGACTAAAAGGCTAGTAAAGAAAAACAAAAAGGGCCCATTTTAATGAATCGGTCTCTAATGTGCACATTGGAGCTCACAGTTTCCCTTCCAACGGCCCTCCATCGATTTCCCCGGGCTTCATTGACTCCCGCTCCACACCAAGTCCACTCCGTCCTGCTGTCTACGACCTCTCCTTTCTGGTGTCTTCTTTCTTCATCTTTCGCCAAACAAAAGACACAGATCACCTCGTTCTCAGGCACACAACAAGTGAAAACACTCGCTATCTCTAGCCATAACCCAAACATTGCTGCTACAGAAAACCCATTACGTTAGCAGTGAAACATTTCCCAAGGCGTTACACTCTCCCCTTGGGCCATGTCTCCCTTTTCGACCACTGACCAAATGTTTCTGATGCCCGGGTCATCTCGCTGAGCAGCTGCCACTTCCCCTGGACTCAATTTCAGTAACTGATTTGTCTTCAGATCAGTCAGGTTACAGTAAACTCGTGTAATGGCATCATCAGAACTCCCAATTGATCCAACACTCGATCCTGCCCTTGCCTTCCATCTGCCTTCACGGTGGTGGCAAACTGACACATGGCTTTCACTCCCGGGGCAGGAACGCTCTCCCACTCTCCATCCCTGTCCAGCACTTCATACACATGTCGGGACAAAGCATCAGCGTCAATGTTCCGGTTCCCCAGCTGGTACTTCAGGCTGAAATCATAGGCAGACAATGCTGCCAACCACCGATGGCCTGGGGCATCCAATTTCACTGAGGTCAGGATATAAGTTAGGGGGTTGTTGTCTGTCCTCACCTCAAACTTGGCACCATAGAGGTAGTCACTCAACTTATCCACCACAGCCCATTTCAACGCCAGAAACTCCAACTTGTGCGTGGGATAGTTTTTCTTGGAGGGTGACAGACTCTGGCTGACAAACGCAACAGTTATCAACCCAGTGCCCTGATCCTAATACAGGACAGCCCTTAAGTCCTCCCTGCTGGCATCCGTAGGCAGTACATACAGCAATCGGGGGTCTGCAAAAGCCAGCACGGGTGCTTGGGTCAGCAGCTCCTTCAGTGACTAAAAGATCTTCACATTTTGCATCCCACCTCGTTCCAAAAGGCTCCAAAGGGCTAAGATACTCTTTACCCTCTTCTCCTTTTGTCTTCCTCCCTTTCTTCCCCAAGGGAGGGTAAGCACACAGAAGTTGATTTAAAGGGTGACTGACTTTCACATAGCCCTTCACGAACCTCCGATAGTAACCATAAACCCAAGGAACGTGCGCAAAGCACTCACAGTCTGGGGCCTTGGCCATGTGGTCATTGCCTCTATCTTGGACGGATCCGTAGCTACTCCATTTCTGTGAGACTATGTGCCCAACATAGGTGACCGACGTCTTGTAGAACTGGTACTTGTCCAGGGAAAGTTTTAACCCTTCAGCTTTCAGGAGACCCAGCACCTTCAGTAGCCTCGCTTCATGTTCCTCCAAGGTGGACCAAAACATTATGAGGTCATCCAGATACACCAATACCTCAAGCACGTTCATGTCTCCGTGACAGGCTGGAAGTTTGCAGGGGCTCCCGATGTGCCCCGGGGCATCCTTTCAAACTGGAAGAATCCCAATGGACATATAAATGCCATCTTCTCTTTGTCAACCTAACTCATGGAGATGGTAATATCTACTCCTCAAGTCCAGCACACTGAACCACATTGCACCACTCAGACAGGTCAGTGCATCTTTGATCCTCAGCACCATATACTGGTCGGGACGGTACGCCTGTTCAGAGTCTTATAGTCCACACACATCCGTACCTCCCCATTCTTCTTACTGACCACTACTACTGGGGACTCATAGGGGCTTCTGGACTCAGTGACGATCTCAGCTTCCTTCAACTTACACAAATGCTGCCGAACATCTTCCACCTTTGCAGGGGCAGTCGCTACGACCTCTCTCTGAACGGGGTATCCTCAGTCACCCAGATAGTGTGACGCGCGCTCTTGGAACAACCCACATGAAACTCATCAGTGGAAAAGGCACCTTCCAGCTTCAACATCTTCTCTATCAACCTCCTCTTTCAATCCGCAGGTACTGGGGAGTCCCTGAAGTTCAATGACTCAGCAGTCAACATCCCCCCCACCCCCCCACACACTTTGCAGAGGGTTTCTTCCCGGCTCGTCTCATAGGGACACTAGACATTACCGTCACTGGGAACAGATGCGCCAGGGCATCCCCCATTTGAAGGTGACCTCCCTTTTCACAGTGTTCCTGACAATCACTGCCATCCTGCTCGCCTGTACAACCGAGGGCTTCTGGAGTTCGGGCCTCACCGGTACCCCAGCAGGTAATCCTGACTCCTTGTGGTCTGCCGGAGCATCTACTAAGAGGGCCTCGCCCTCAGGCTTCCTGGGAAATTTGGGGGTCCCCATCCCTCTTGCTACTTCCCTGGGCCGTAACACAATTGGCTTTGATTGTGAACCACACAGTCCCTTGTTTAAACTCAGTAACTGGCCCAAGGTAGCCATGCACTTCCTCAAAAGCAGCTCGAAACACCGGGTGAACGGACAATGTTTCCAGAAAACTCTCCCCAGCCTTCTCCTTGCAGGCCCCCATGACCCTCCTCACAAGAGGAGGGTTGTCGCCACCAGAATTTAAACGCTGTCCTTCGCAACAGGGTCCGGACAAACCAGCACTAACGTATCAAGGCCTCTGAAAACTCCAGCTTCACTGTCAAATAACCATCGTATGGATAATCACCAGCACTAAGACTCCAGATCCCTGGTGCACTGAGTGTTATCAATGGTAAATGCATCAGATACCAGTTGTAAAATATACAACACAGCAGTGAGACCTGTGACGCAATGTTGAGTATGGCTTTAGCATAAATACCTTCTATCCGTAGCGATACACTGGAGCTTGGCCCCACTAAGCCCTCAGGAATAGTATCTTTCCCTTTTGAGGGTTCCTTGGTATATTGCTGGGAATGTACTCCCTCAGAGACACCAGGCCATTCCCTCACTGGGTCTCCTCTAAGTTTCCCGAAGTCTCTCTCTTCTTAGGTACCCAGGGGCTCACTCTCTGAGGGGTTTCCTGTTGTTCACACTCCAGCCTGAAATGCCCCTCTTCACCACAGTTATAACAGACAATACTGGCTATTCCCCTTCTCGTGGAACCCCGGCCACCTGCAACCCTCTGCGTAGTCCGTCCCTTAGGGGTTCCGCCTCCCTATCAGTTCCATCATATGGGGGGGGGGCAATACCCGCTGATAACAAATGGGACATCTCAGTTCTCAATTCTGCCACGGTCTCCTTTACCACTCCCCGGGATGGGTTGCTCGTGGTCACTTCAACACAAGAGGCTACAACCGAGGACTGTACCCTGCTGACGGAGCCCTCCCGCACCTCTGACATGTTCTTCTCCTCCCGTACTTCTCTGACCAGCTCAACAAACGAGGGAGGGGGCATGTCTTACGAGACTGTCGGAGACCCCAAGCGATCAGGTCATGGGACTGGGCGCCCTTTGCTATTTGGTCCATTCTTAACTGATCCACCTCAGGCACCTGAATGACCTCTCTGCCCTGCAAACAATTTAGCTGCCACTCTAACCAAAATATTTAGCTGCCTCTCTAGCCAAAAGATGTAGGCAGAGAGCTTTTCCCCCTTCTCCTGACAGATGTTCTGAAATCCCGTCATGAGCTCCATTGGACTTCCTGTCGTGCCAAGCACATTTTCCAGTGCTTGCGTGTAAGCGGCAGCAGTGGCAAGGGGGTACTGGGACTTTGTGGCTTTCACAATGTCAGCAGCCCGCCACCTAAAACTCTTAACCAATCTCTATCTCCTTACGTCATCAGAGCACTGCCACTCATCTAACAACTGAGAGGTCTGCTCCGCCCAAGTCTCATGCTCCTCTTTCCCCTCAGGGGTGGGTGTTATTCCAGATAATATACTTAGCTTCTGATAACTAGGACCCTTTTCTCTGTGCGCTGGGCCACTTATTCACCAGAGAGGTAAGGGCTGATACCAAATCAGAACTCTTACTCTTCACTGGGGAACAGAGACTAATTAGACATTCCAAATCCGACCACACTTTCCCCTCACTCCTCAGAAACGAGAGAACCCTGTCCTTGAAGCACGCCACCCCCCACCCGCCCCAGCTACGGGAGACTCAACTTGCGATTCGACCTGCTTCTCCTCCTGGAAAGTATGGACAGCCCGCGGCCCACCCTCACCTGGTGCCCCAATAGTACCAGGCATTTCCACTGTCGCTACATCAGCGCTAGTCTGAACTAAAACAAGGTCTGTGCCCACCAATTTTTCAAATCTCCGCCCCACGATCGTAAGTTTGCCTACAGCTTTAACAGTACTTAGAAATTGAATGAACAATTCATCCGGAGTGCAGATATCTACCCCACTCATCACACGCGCATTTGTTACCGGTAACCCCATGGATGCACACCACTGCTCAACCCCAGCCTCAGCCTAACAGCACAGACTTAAACACACAACCTACTGGTTCAATGCCCAGGGCAATCACACAGCATCCAACGAAATCAATCCTGGAACAATACCCCTACAATTGTAAACCTCAGGGTTCGGCCGGTGGCGTTAGTCTCGGGAAGACAGTCTCTGGCCCCACCAAACGAGTGAAATCTGAGGTGCAAAACCTCTTGTTCATGTGGATGCTGTGTGATCTGTTCCCCCGTTACAAATCAGTACCACGGAATAACAGAAACCACACCATATGCAATTAAACTACTTAGCTCTTTAATTCTTAAATTGACTAAAGGGTTAGTAAAGAAAAACAAAAAGAAAAGGTCCCATTTTAATGAATCAGTCTAATGTGCACATTGGAGCTCACAGTTTTCCTTCCGATGGCCCTCCATCGATTTCCCCGGGCTTTGTCGACTTCCAGCCCCACACCAAGTCCATTCTGTCCTGTTGTCTACGACCTCTCCTTTCTGGTGTCTTCTTTCTTCATCTCTTGCCAAACAAAAGACCCAGATCACCTCGTTCTCAGGCACACAAGTAAAAAAAACACTCCCTTCAGTGGACGGGCGCACATTCTAAAGCCCCCATTATCTCTAGCCATAACCCAAACACTGCTGCTACAGAAAAACCATTAGATTAGCAGAGAAACATTTGCCAAGGCATTACATATATTATATTTACATATTTCTTATTGTGGTTTATCGAATATTTTATGTACTGTAGTGTACTGCTGCCACAAAACAGGAATTCTGCAGAGACTGTATGCCAGTGATAATAAACCTGATTCTGATTCTGACAATTATGGTAATTGAAATTAAAGTGCTGCAGACAACGTCTCCTCTTATATCTGCAGCAAAGCACAAAGCTGAATCACTCTCTCTTTTTGTGTGCTTATTGGTGGTGAAGGAAAGTCTAGGTGATTCTCTGGAATTGGAAATGGAATTGGTTTATTATTGTCACATGTACCAAGATAAATTAAACAGTGCATTGATGTATTCAAGGTGAAAACAGTAATTGAATGCAGAATAAAATGCAGTGCAGGTAGTTAATAAGGTGCAAGATCACAATGAGGTAGATTGTGAGGTCAAGAATCCATCTTATCATACTTTTCATACATTCAATAGATTTTAGCAGCAGGGTGGAAGCCGTCCTTGAGCCTGGTGGCATGCGTTTTCTGGCTTTTGTATCCTGCATAATGGGAGAGCAGGGTAGAGAGAATTCTTAGAGTCAGTGGGATCTTTGATTAAGTTCCCACCTCTACTATCCTCCTCTGGTTGGCGGAACTGGTTCTCACACTTAATAACTTCTCTTATGGCTCTTCCCATTTTCTTCGGACTAAGAGTGTAGCTATGGGAACTCACATGGGCCCTAGCTATGCCTGCCTCTTTGTTGGTTATGTGGAACCCTGTGCTCCAAACCTATTCTGGTACTGCTCCCCAACTTTTCCTTCGCTACATTGACGACTACATTGGTGCTGCTTCCTGCACCCATGCTGAGCTCGTCAATTTCATCGACTTTACTTCAAACTTCCACCCAGCCCTCAAATTTACTTGGTCTATCTCGGACACTTCTCTCCCCTTTTTCGATGTCTCAGTCTCCAACTCTGGATACAGACTGTCCACTGACATCTTCTACAAGCCCATTGACTCTCATAACTACTTCAACTATACCTCTTCCCACCCCACCACATGCAAAATGCCATTCCCTATTCCCAGTTCCTCCGTCTCCGCCTCATCTGCTCCCAGGATGAGGCTTTCCATTCTAGGACATCTCAAATGTCTTCTGTCTTTAAGGATCCTGGTTTCCCTTCTGCCATCATCAATGATGCCCTCACCCGCATTTCCTCCATTTCCCGCACTTCGGCCCTCACCTCATCCTCCCGCACCACAACAGGGACAGAGTTCCCCTTGTCCTCACCTACCACCCCACCAGCCTCCGGATCCAGCACATTATCCTCCACAACTTCAATCACCTTCAACAGGACCCCACCACTAAGCACATCTTTCCCTCTCCACCCCTCTCTGCTTTCCGCAGGGATTGGTCCCTCTGCAACTCCCTGATCCACACGTCCCTCCCCATGGATCTCCCACCCAGCACTTATCCCTGTAAGCGTAAGTGCTACACCTGTCCCTACACCTCCTCTCTTGTCACCATTCAGGGCCCCAAACAGTCCTTCCAGGTGAGGCAACACTTCACTTGTGAGTCTGTTGGGGTCATCTATTGCGTCTGGTGCTCCCGGTGTGGCCTCCTCTACATCGGTGAAACCCAACGCAGATTGGGGGATCGCTTCGTCAAGCACCTCCGCTCCGTCCGTCACAACAGACAGGATCTCCCAGTAGCCACCCACTTCAACTCTGCCTCCCACTCCCATTCAGATATGTCCATACATGGCCTCCTCTACTGCCATGATGAAGCTAAGCTCAGGTTGGAGGAGCAACACCTCATATACCGTCTAGGTAGTCTCCAGCCCCTTGGTATGAACATAGAATTCTCTAACTTCCGGTAATTCCCTCCCCCTCCTTTCCCCTATCCCTATGTCACTCTGCCCCCTCCCCCAGCAGCCTATCACCTCCCTCATGGTTCCGCCTCCTTCTACTAGCCATTGTGTTTTCCCTTATTCTTTCTTCACCTTTCCTGCCTATCACCTCCCTGCCTCCCCTCCCCCATCCCTTTATCTTTCCCCTTACTGGTTTTTCACCTGGAACCTACCAGCCTTCTCCTTCCCACCCTACCTCCACCTTCTTTATAGAGCCTCTGCCCCTTCCCTCTTCAGTCCTGACGAAGGAAGGGTTCCGGCCCAAAACGTTGATTCATCATTTCCACGGATGCTGTCCAACCTGCTGATTTCCTCCAGCGTGTTGTGAGTGTTGCTTTGATAAGCTGTCTGTTTTACAGAGACAGCAAGAACTGTGGCAGAGGTAACCTGTGAGAGTGTTGAAGCATTTTGCTCTTCCAGAACAGGGACTACAAGGCTATAGATTTTTTAAAAAGCTGTTTAAAGAACTCATTAGGTCAGGCAGCATCTTTTTAGAGAAATGAACAGTCAACATTTTGGGTCAAGACCCTTCGTCTGGATTCAGATGCTGCCTGACAACTGAGTTCCTACAATGGGCTGTTTGTTTTAGCTCCAGATTGTGGCATCTGCAGTCTTTTATGTCTCCATCCTACAAACTGTCCAACTGACCTGTGATCCTCTCAAGCAAGGCTCCCCACACAGGGAGCGTGAGAGCGCTGGGTAAACCCTGCAGTAGGGAGCATCACAAAAGCACCTCACATGCCAAACAGCCATCAATCAGCAGCCAGGGAAGCTAATGATCACACTATCCAATTTACTGTCATGTCATATGGACCCTCGGATGTTCCCTGCCCTGTAGTTTCCGAATTTTTCAATGTTTGTTTTCTGAAATAAAGCTCCTGAAATTGATTTTTTTTGGACCGGTTTCCAATGTCTGAGGCCAACCTGGATTCCCTAGCCAAGTTTAATTTTTTCATATTATAAGGGTCATTTAGTATAATCAAGTGTGCTCTGGAGGCTAATATTCCCAGACTCACTTGTTCAAACTGCTGGCTTAGTTCTGCCAGCTTTTCTCTTCCAGCCAGCCTTATTTAAATGGAAGTGGAGTGAGCGGCAGCGACTGAAGGCTGGAATTGAACAAGGTCAGACAGCGCCCAGTGTTCGGCAGGAAGCCGTGGGTTTTGCAATGCTGGTGAAACCGGACAGTTTTAATGTCCTCTAAAACTGTCTCTGTAACAAGGAGTGCCAGGGTACCATTTCCACACCCCGACCTGTCCAAAACAAAGCTTTCAGTATTCGTCTGGGCAGTCTGTAAGTTTAACTCTTAGAGATGGTCCCTTTAGTCCTCCCCCACCGGGTTAGGGCTAAACACAAATTACAATAACAATACCTCATATTCCACATAGGCAGTCTCCAACCTGCAGCATGAATGTCAAATTCTCATACCTCCTGCCATTTCTTGTCTCTTTCCTCTTTACTATCTCTCCTCCTGCCCTACCTGACCCCCATCACCCTAGTCCTTCCCCATCCTATATACCATGCTTCACCTTCGTTTCCTGTCAGACTCGATTATCTCCAGTCCTATGTTGCTTCCCCCTTTCCATTATTTCCCAGCTTCCGGCCCTATTCCCATCTGTTTATAGTCTCCCCTCACCTGTATCCACCTATGAACAACCAGCCAGTTCTTCTTCCAACCTTTTATATTGGCTATCTCCCCTCTGCCTTCCAGCCCAAGTGAAACGTCTCAATCCAAAAATGTCAACTGTCTATTTCCCTACAGTGTGTTCCTCCAGTACTTTGGTCTAGTGTCTGAGAGAATGTTTTAATTAGGTTCCAGTCAGTTAGTGTGCAGGTCGCCATGGTTTTAGGTCATACAGGTTTAAATTCTTTGCTCTGATTTTGGACCAGTGGCAGGGAGAATACTATCAATCCCTCGGCAGGTAAAAATTGGTTGAGGTTTTCTTTGTTAATGCTGCTACTTATTAATGTAATCTGCAAACATTTGAACAACACAGTAAGACACCGATCAGTGCCAAGGCAACACACACAAAATGCTGGAGGAACTCAGCAGGCAAGGCAGCATCTATGGAAAAGAGTAAACAGTCAATGTTTCAGGCCAAGACCCTTCATCAGGACTGGAAAGAACTAGGAGGACTTCTCCTCATCCTTTCCAGTCCTGATGAAGGGTCTCGGCCCGAATCGCGGACAGTGTACACTTTTCCATAGATGCTGCCTGCCGACTTCCTCCGGCATTTTGTGTGTGTTTCTTTGGATGTCTATCATCTGCAGATCTTGTGCTCGCCATGTCGTATGACATGTATGATCATGGCCTTTCCATAACCATGATTGCCTTGGCAAATTTTTCTACAGGAGTGATTTTCCATTATCTTCTTCTCTGCAGAGTCTTTACAAGACAGGTGACCCCAGCCATTATCAATACTCTTCAGAGACAGTCTATCTGGCATCAGTGATTGCACAGCCAGGACTTGTGATGTGCACCAGCTCCTCATACAACCACCTACCACCTGCACCAATGGCTTCACGTGACCGTGGTTGGGCAGCTAAGCAGGTGCTACACCTTGCCCAAGGGTGACCTGCAGGCCAGCAGAGGGAAGAAGCACCTTACACCTCCTTCGGCAGAGATGTATCTCCACCTCACCACCCGTCTTTGAGGATCAGGCTAGTATTTTAGAAAAGGGGAAGCTTGTGGTTATGGTTTAATTCGTTTTTCTGAATGCTTTCGATGAGGTTGGTCAGCAGATGGATCTGGAGGTAATAACTGGCATGAATTGTAAACTGGTTGAGAGACTGAAATAGTCTCAACAAACAGACCCTCAGTGTGGCTGACTAGTGAGAAACTGCAGGGGCTCGGGCTGCTACTATTCCACTGAGAGTTCACTCAACACACCGAGGGATGTCGCAAACTAATGGGGCATACGATATTAACAGTGCAGTAAGAGAGGGTGAAGCAGAAGGAGGGTCTATATGGATGGAGCGAATGGCTGTGTTGGCTACTGTGTATTTGTGTCTAAGTTTGTACAAACTGTACGTATACTTGTGAGCAAACGCATGTCTCTCTGAGAGAGGGGCTCACCCTGTTGTATTTTGAGAGGTTATACAATTTCCTTGTGCATTGCCCCATTGAGTGGGGATTCTCTCGCCTGGAGGAGTGCACTCAATTCATCTCCTGATAGACTCTTTAGAAGGTGGTTCTAGGTGGTTTCATACACCCTTTCTTGCCACGGATTTTGCATTGTCCTGGTCTTCCATGTCCCTTTGATGGACTATGGTTATCTGCTTCGGCCCTGAAATCTTGTCTCTCCATGGTAGCCATAGTATGTGCTCCTATCGTCTGGCTGCTGTGGGAAGCGCGTCTTAAGAGCTGAAGGCCATACAGCAGGGTATCAGAAGCTGCATTCGGTTGAGCCTGATTCCACCGGAAAATGTTGATATTGTGTTCGACACACTGAGAGCAATGAAGCAGCATAGACACAGAGCAACAATAACACTGAGAGAGATAGTGATACTTTGGTCAATACTTGACAAAGCATTAATCCTGTTGAAGACTCAGGGAGATGGCAGTGATATGGTATATAACAAATAGAAAGGTCAATGTTCTAACCAAGGGTTTACAAGCTGTAACATAATATCTATCCTCATATTCCAGTCCAACAGAAATAAAGCCTTGCAGTCTATGACAGTTTCTGACTAATTTTTTTTTGCATTGTCCATAGCACTTAACGATCTTTGTGTAGTCTCTCTGAACTTACAACGTTTCAAATCTTTTACCATTTGAAAACTATTTTCGACCATTTTTGGGACCAGAGTGAGTGACTGCACAATTACTTGCATTAACCTTTTGGTGTGGCTTTGTTATTTGCTCAGAGTCTATTAGAGGCTCTTGAACAAAAGGGATAACTTCACTCAACTTCACTTGCCCCATCATTGAAATGTTCCCACAACCAATGGACTCACTTTCATGGACTCTTGCTCTCATGTTCTTGATATTTATTGCTTATTTATTTATGTTATGGTTTATTCTTTTTTGCATTTGCACAGTTTGCTCTGTTTTGCACTCTGGTTGAAAACCCTCAGCTCTCCAGCCTTTCATTGATTCTGTTGTATTTACTATTCTATAGATTTGTTGCGTATACCTACAAGGAAATGAATCTCAGGGTTGTATGTGGTGACATATATGTATTTTGATAATAGAATTTACTTTACTTTAATATAATTCTTCAATTTACTGCAACAGCTAGCTCTATGTTATCAGCAAACCTGAATATACAGCTTTCAATTCCATCACTTAAATCGTTTAAAACTTCAGTGAATATTTGGCATCCCAACAGAGATCATTAAGGGACATAGTTAGTCACATCCTGCTCATTATCCCCCGTCTCTGTCTCCTGTCCCTCAGCTAATTTCCCAGCTGGGTCAATAATCTGCCTTCAATTCCATGAACTACAACATTAACTCTTCTGAGGGAGTTCATTAAATGCCTTCTGGAAGTCCATATAAATAATACTCATAGACATTTCCCAGTCCTCCAGTTACCTCTTTATAAAATTTAATAAGATTCAATCAATTTGAGCTACCTTTTACAAATCCATGTCGACTCTCCCTCATTAACTGAGAAATTACAAGGGGTTCAAAAACTTAGTCAGTCTTGAAGTCTATGTGAGGATTTTATCTCTGAGTTTTCTGAAATTGAGAGTAACATGCGCAATTTTCCAATTGAAAGTAAATGTTCACAAATCAAAAGAATTTTAGAAAAAATGCCAGGATGCTGTCAAATAGTGACTCATGATCTAACTAGAATGGTCCAGAAGCAAGCACACCACCAACTTTCCAGGAACAATTAGAGAAAATCATGTCTGCCATCATAAATAAATGAAACAAAAGATGGCACCTTCTCCACAATCCTCCCTTCATCGTGTACGGGGGCTTTTTTTGCATGTTAAATTTAAAATGGCTTCTTTGCTATGTTAAACGCTGAGAAAGTCCTTCCCACTAGCAGTTTGTTTTGTATTATCTATTGATATGAGGACGAATGAACCAATTGGGATAGTTGCTATGACTTTGGTGTATCTGGAAGATTTGTATGCCCGGGGTTTTGAGGCAGAAGGCGGAAGAGAGAGACAGAGAATGGACCGGGTGCTATGAGTCTGCTAACGGGGTCGGACCCCGAGGAGGGCGTTCGGCGAGGAGGGGAGACAGAGACGGACTTGTGTGGAGCGTCTGGTCGACCACTGTTGTTGTTCCCAGGTGGCCATTTGAGGTGGTCCGAGGGGTCGCAGGGTGAAGAAAAAGGGTCCAGAGCTCCAACTGTTTGTGCACGAAGAGATTGAACTTTGATAAGTGTGGCGCCTTTTATTTTCCTTTTATATTTTCTTCTCTCTTAATTATATAGTCCCAGTAATATCTATAAACTGTAAATCATTTAATCGTATCTGGTGTATTGTCTGTTATTTGGGCAGGGTGGGGTACATCACACAGCATCCACACAAACTAATTACCCAGTTTGGCGGGGCCGAAGGCTGTTTCCCTAGACGACAGCGAGCCGTGCGACCCTGAGGGTGGCCAGGCGGGCTACAATCGTAAACAATACAGACTTTATAGTGCCAAAACTGAGATCAACTGATCACTTATGCTCTGTCCTTTACTGTCCAAACAAAATGTGTTCATCTACCTGTTTAAAACAGCTTTTCCTTTCTCTCTGCAGTGCCTGAAATATTTGTGTAGAGGAAACACTCATAACAAAATATTGGGAACTAAAGTTATTTAGCTTATGTGTGGACAGTATACAGTACATTGAATGCCATCATTGCTCATCCTGATAGGTGGCAACTTTCACCTCCTCATACCTACCCCTTGAAGAGGACCCCACTCCATACCATTAGAAAACGGTCACTGACCTCATCAACTCTTGAGAACTCTCATCCACTGGCAGAAAACTCATAGTTTCCTTACCCCACATTGCTTGCTTCTACCTCCTTCCCAATATCGATAAACTGGACTGCCCAGGTAGGCCTATTGTCTCTGCCTGCTCCTGCCCCACAGAACTCGTGTCTTGATAGCTTGACTCTATTCTATCCCTCTTGGTTCAGTCCCTTCCCAACATTCGTGACACTTCCCATGCTCTTGATCTCCTCAGTAACTTTCAGTTCCCTGGCCCTGAAAACCTCATTTCCAGCATGGATACCCAGTCCTTGTACACTTCTATCCCCCATCAAGAAGGCCTTAAAGCTCTCCGTTTATTTCTCAATAAAAGAACCAGCCAGTTCCCCTCTACCATCCTCCTCCATCTGGCAGAACTGGTCCTCACCATCAATAATCTTTTTCCTTTGGCTCCTCCCATTTTCTCCAGGCTCGAAGGGTAGATGTAGACATCTGCATGGGCCCCAGAAATGCCTGCTTACGTAGAACAGCCCATGTTCCAAGCCTTCCCCGGTAATGCTCCCCAACTCTCCCTCCGCTACATCGATGACTGCATTGGTGCTGCTTCATGCACCCATGCTGAGCTCCTCAATTTCATCATTTTTGCCTCTAACATTCATCCTGCCCTTAAATTCATTTGGTCATTTCTGACACCTGCCTTCCCCTTCTTGATCTCTGTATTCTTCTCTGGAGGCAAACTGTCAACCAACATCTTTTATAAACCTACCAATTCCCATGGTTATTTTGACTATACCTCTTCCCACCCCATTTCCTGTAAAAAGGCTATTCCTTTTTCTCAGTTCCTTTGTCTCCGTTGCCAGGATGAGGCTTTCCTGATGTCCTCCTTCCAGGAATGGGGTTTCCCTTCCTCCACCATTGATGCTGCCCTTAACTACATCTCCCCCATTTCCTGCTCACCCCATCTTCCCTCCTCCGTTACTCTTGTCCTTACCTACCACCCCTTATGAGCCTCTGCAACTTTCACAATCCCCAAAGGAAACCTTCCACCAAAATATCTTTACCTCCCCCCTCTCTCTGCTTTCTGCAGGGATTGCCAGCCTCGCAATTCCCTTATCCATTTGTCCCTCTCCACTAATCTTCCACCCGACACTTATCCCTGCAAGTGGCCAAAGTGCTACACCTGCTCATTCATCTCCTCCCTCACCTCCACTCAGAGCCCCAAACAGTCCTTCCAGGTGACGCAAAACCTCACCTGCAAATCGGCTGAGGTCGTTGACTGTGTCCGATGTTGCCAGGTGCATTCCTCTACATTACTGAGACCTGCCTTAAATTGAGGGACTGCTTCATCAAGCACCTCTGCTCCATCCACCCAGTGGCCGGATATTATAATGCTGATCCCCATTCCCGTTCTGACATGCTGGTCCATGGCCTGCTCTTGTCCTAACATGAGGCCACCCTCAGGGTGGAGGAGCAACATCTTATATTTCGAACAAGAGAAAATCTGCAGACGCCGGAAATCAAAGTAATACACACAAAATGCTGGAGGAACTTAGCAGGCCAGGCAGCGCCTAAGGAAAAGAGTGAACAATCGACATTTCGGGCCAAGACCATTCATCACGACTGGAAAAAGAAGTTAGAACCTGATTAGAAGTCAGAGTAGGAAGGTGGGGGAGGAGAGGAAGGAGTACAATGTAGTAAGTGATAGGTGAAACCGGGAAAGGGGAGGGGCGAAGTAAAGAGCAAGAATGTTGATTGGTGAAAGAGATAAAGGGCTCGAAAAGAAGGGGATCTGATAGAAGAGAACAGGTCCATGGAAAAAAGGGAAGGGGGAAGAGCACCAGAGGGAAGTGATGGGCAGGTAAAGAAATGAGGTGAGAGAGGGAAATGGGAATGGGGAAATGGTGAAAGAGAAGTGGGGGCAATTACCAGAAGTTCAAGAAATCAATGTTCATGCCATCAGGTTGGAGGCTACCCAGTCGGAATATAAGGTGTCGCTTCTCCAACCTGAGTGCGGCCTCATCACGACATTAGAGAAGGCCAAGGGCTGACATGTCGGAATGGGTATGGGAAGCAGAATTGAAATGGGTGGCCACCGGGAGCAATGTTCCCTCTAAAGTGTCCGCATGCACACATCTTTTGCTACAAGCACACAAAGGAATTTAAAGTGCATACAAAAGGTTGTCACCCTCTACCTCGTTGGCATGTTAAGTATATTTCACAATCGTACACTATCACATTTCCTTTGGTGGGGGGAGTGCGCAATTACCAGAATATTGAGAAATTGATTCTCATTGGCAATTGCTCCCCCTTCACCATTCCCAAACCTGTTTCCCTCTCTCACCTTATCTCCTTACCCGCCCATTGCCTTCCTGTGGTGCTCCTCCCCCTTCCCTTTCTTTCATGGTCTTCTGCCCTCTCCTGCCAGGTTTCCCTTCTCCAGCCCTCTATCTCTTTCACCTATCAATTTCCCAGCTCTTTACTTCACCCCTCCCCCTCTCCTGGTTTCACCTATCACTACCAGTTTTTTGAGGAAGAACTTTTTCACCCAGAGAGTGGTGGATATATGGAATGTTCTGCCCCAGAAGGCTGTGAAGGCCAAGTCTCTGGATGCTTTCAAAAAAGAGATGGATAGAGCTCTTAAAGATAGTGGAATCAAAGGTTATGGGGATAAGGCAGGAACTGGATACTGGTAGAAACATAGAAACATAGAAAATAGGTGCAGGAGTAGGCCATTTGGCCCTTCGAGCCTGCACTGCCATTTGTTATGATCATGGCTGATCATCCAACTCAGATCCCCGCCCCAGCCTTCCCTCCATACCCCCTGACCCCCGTAGCCACAAGGGCCATATCTAACTCCCTCTTAAATATAGCCAATGAACTGGCCTCAACAGTTTCCTGTGGCAGAGAATTCCACAGATTCACCACTCTCTGTGTGAAGAAGTTTTTCCTAATCTCGGTCCTAAAAGGCTTCCCCTCTATCCTGAAACTGTGACCCCTCGTTCTGGACTTCCCCAACATCGGGAACAATCTTCCTGCATCTAGCCTGTCCAATCCCTTTAGGATCTTATACGTTTCAATCAGATCCCCCCTCAATCTTCTAAATTCCAACGAGTACAAGCCCAGTTCATCCAGTCTTTCTTTATATGAAAGTCCTGCCATGCCAGGAATCAATCTGGTGAACCTTCTTTGTACTCCCTCTATGGCAAAGATGTCTTTCCTCAGATTAGGGGACCAAAACTGCACACAATACTCCAGATGTGGTCTCACCAAGGCCTTGTACAACTGCAGTAGTACCTCCCTGCTCCTGTACTCGAATCCTCTCGCTATAAATGCCATGGTGGATAAATGCCATGATAGTGGATGATCAGCCATGATCACAGTGAATGGTGGTGTTGGCTTGGAGGGCTGAATGGTCTACTCCTGCACCTATTGTCTATTGTCTATTGTCTACCACCTTGTACTTTTCCTCCCCTCCCCCCACCTTCTTACTCTAACTTCTCATCTTTTTTTTCCAGGCTTGATGAAGTGTTTTGGCCTGAAACGTCGACTGTTTACTCTTTTCCATGGATGCTGTCTGGCCTGCTGAGTTCCTCCAGCATTTTGTGTGCATCACAAGGGAACTGTGAGGTTGATGTCAGTGGATGGGAGATCCCCAGAGTTACTAAGGTCAGTGATGGTGTGGGTGACAATGGTCCGCTGCTCCTTAGTGGGGCCTGCTCAGGGGATAAGTAAGAGGAGTTGTTGTCTGGCTGCAGCAAGGTAGAGGTTAGTCAGCCAGACTACCACAGCAACCCAGCAACCCCCTTATCTGCAGGTTTGATGGTGAGGTTAGTACAGAGAGAGTGGAGCACCAGAGGGAGGTGAAGGGCAGGTAAGGACATGAGGTGTTCGTTTTGAAGGAGCGAGGTTAGAATTGGAAAGAGTCGTAAAATTGAGACAGTTGATGTCTCATCGGCAGTTAGCAATGAAAAGGTCCAAAGCAGGCAGAAGACCTGAGCAGGTGTCCAGGAAGAGGGGAAGGCTTGGAGACGGGAGAAGGGGTCACCAGTGCAAGCTGGAAAGTCGTTTCCTTACGAGTAGGCACGTAGAAGGAAGCAGCAGAAAGAAGAGCTCGGCAACATGGTCGTGAGGAACTCAATGAGATATGGGTGCAGGTGGACAAAGGAGAGGCCCATACTGAAGACAGAATGCTTTGCCTCAGAGAGGGGAAGGTCAGAGGGAATTGTGAAGACCAAGCACGGATGAGAGCTGGGATCAGAGGGGGGAAGGGGGTTGATAGTGTCTGAGGAGAGGGGAGGTTTGGGGTGTTCAGGCAAGGTGGGGTGAGAGGAAGGTGGAGTCTCCAAGGACCCAAGAGTTGATAGTGGGGTTTGAGAGACACAGAATTGCATCCTTCCATCTTCTTCTATTCCCCATTCTGGCCCCTTACCTCTTCTCACCTGTCTATCACCTCCCCCTGGGTCCTCTCCTCTTTCCCTTTCTCCTGTGGTCCACTCTCCTCCCCTATCAGATTCCTTCCTTTAACTTTTTCCCCACATGACTTCACCTATCACCCTCTAGCTCTCCTCCTTCCCCTACCTCCAACTTTATATTCTGGTGTCTTGAGAGCATCCTGACTAGCTGCATCACTGCCTGTTATAGGAACTGTACTTCCCTCAATCGCAGGTGCAGAGGGTGGTGCGGACAGCCCAGCACATCTGTAGATGTGAACTTCCCACTATTCAGGACATTTACAAAGACAGTTGTGCAAAAAGGGCCCGAAGGATCATTGGGGACCCGGCTCACCCCAACCACAAACTGTTCCAGCTGCTACCATCCGGGAAATGGTACCGCAGCACAAAAGCCAGGACCAACAGGCTCCGGGACAGCTTCTTCCACCCGGCCATAGAGACTGATTAATTCATGCTGACACATATCTATTTCTATGTTATTCTGAGTGTCCCATTGTACATACTATTTATTATAAATTACTATTAATTACACATTGCACAGTTAGACAGAGACGTAATGGAAAGATTTTTACTCCTCATGTAGCTGAAGGATATAAGTAATAAAGTCAATTCAATTTAAATTCCTTCCTTTCCTATCCCAAAGAAGGGTCTCGGCCGGAAACGTCGGCTGCTTATTCATTTCCATAGATGCTGCATGACCTGCTGAGTTCCTCCAGCATTTTGTGTGTGTTACTCATATTCATTATTTCAGTTCTTTGATAAACAAAGTGGAACCTGTATTTAATGCAAATTAAGTAAATCATTCAGTGAGACACCCGGAATAAAAATGAAACTGAAAAGTTTGACAACCACCATTCTTCAAATTTCCAAAAATATAGTCATGATTATCAAAGTGTGTTCAGATATTTAGATGTCTCCTACAAACTAGCAGGGAGATGACAAATCATGTTGCCATTCTTTTTATGAGATGTAGAGACTGAGGGGGAATGAAGGAATATTTTAGTCTTTATTAAGAGAGATCAAGATTAGGTGATCTGTGGCTGTGAATCAAGATGAATTAAGTTAGAAAGAAGCCCTCTTTGAATGGATGGCACCTCCTTTCCCAAATAAACAGCCTCTTATGGAGCAGAAATCCATTTGGATGACAATGCAAATCCAATTTAGACCATGCTCTATATATAGTTCCAAGAAGTTGCAGTTAACTATTGAGCAGGGGGGGTGGACAATACAAATATTAGCTGATTCTGCCTTAGACTGAGTCCACCATCATTTCTTGCAATAAGGATCCTTGCACCGAATGAGGAGGGTGAATCTTGGACAAAGATATTCTTCTCCTCCGTAGAATCAAGAAAATGAAGGCAATTGAACTGACACCCATTCTCACGAGGAAATCCGCAGATGCTGGAATTTCAAGCAACACACATAAAAGTTGCTGGTGAATGCAGCAGGCCAGGCAGCATCTCTAGGAAGAGGTACAGTCGACGTTTCGGGTCTCGGCCCGAAACGTCGACTGTACCTCTTCCTAGAGATACTGCCTAGCCTGCTGCGTTCACCAGCAACTTTTATGTGTGTGACACCCATTCTGAGCAGTTAACCCACTGAAGGAGGGGAACTGAACTCTACCAATTTATTCAAAGTATGTGCTGGGGACCAATTTAGTATCACAGGATGGAATATCATCAAATATTTCTTGGCACAGAGGTTTCTATGTGTACATTTTATTGGAAAGTTGTGGAGGTGAGAGGGTGATTGTAACATTCAAGGTAGTGATGAGTAGTACCAGCTATATATTCAATTAAAAAACAAAGACCAAATTTTCCCAGAGTGGAAATCCCTCTAATGCAATAAAAATGATCAATTACTACTTCCTTTAAGAAAGGTTTTGAGTAGAGTCTGTAAATCCAAATGTGAAAACTGTCATAATTCTTCTAAAGAACATGATTATATGGCAAACATACACAGATTTAACTTACTCATTACATCTGGTTTATACTGTACCTTCCCACTCCTTTGCTGTTTATTTCTCTGTTTCCCTGCAACTTATTCTTTCACACATGTCCATCAGTTGCCCTTAGATTAACATGATGCTTACCTATATTAGGGATAATTTAAACTACCAGCATTCATGATAGCTTACAACACGGTGGTATGAGTATTGAACTTGCTTCTTTCAGGTAACCCAGACCCGTGGTGTTCACTTCCCTCACACTTTCATCTTTCTGACTAGTATAGTTTCCCTTTGTTCATCCATTCCATCCCTGGTTCCATTTTCACATCCCCGTCTCCATATCTGGCTCCACCTATCACCCATCCTGCCTCTCTTCATACTGCTAAATATACTGACAATCGTTCTTGTTTCCTCTCAGCCTCTTGACACAGGGTCTCATAAGAACATAAGAAATAGGAGCAGGAGTCAGCCAACTGGCCCGTCGAGTTGCTCCGCCATTCAATAAGGACATGGTTGATCTGGCCATGGACCCATCTCCACTTATCTGCCTTTTCCCCATAACCCTTAATTCCCCTACTATGCAAAGATCTATCCAACCTTGTCTTAAATATATTTACCGAGGTTGCGTCCACTGCTTCATTGGGCAGAGAATTCCAGAGATTCACCCGTCTCTGGGAAAAGCAGTTCCTCCTCATCACCATCCTAAATCTACTCTCCCGAATCTTGAGGCCCCTAGTTCTAGACTCACCTACCAGTGGAAACAACTTTAGAGCCTCAATCTTATCTATCCCTTTTATATTTTTATATGATTCTATAAGATCTCCTCTCATTCTTCTGAATTCCAGTGAGTACAGTCCCAGGCAACTCAATCTCTCCTCATTGTCTAACCCCCTCATCTCTCGAATCAACCTGGTGAACCTCCTCTGCACCATCTCCAAAGCCAGTATATCCTTCCTCAAGTAGGGAGATCAGAACTGCATGCAGTATCCAGGTGCGGCCTCACCACTACCCTGTACAGTTGCAGCATAAATTCTGTGCTCTTACTTTCAATCCCTCTGGTAATGAAGGCCAACATTCCATTTGTCTTCTTGATAGCCTGCTGTACCTGCAAACTTCTGTGATTCATGCACAAGCACTCCCAAGTCCCTCTGCACAGCAGCGTGCTGCAATTTTTTACTATTTAAATAATAATCTGCTCTTCCATTTTTACTTCCAAAGTGGACGACCTCGTATTTACCAACATTGTACTCCATCTGCCAGACCCTTGCCCACACTTAACATATCTATATCTCTCTGCACACTGTCCATACCGTCTGCCCAATTTGCTTTTCCACTCAGTTTACTATCATCAGCAAATTTAGATACACTACATACGGTCGGCTCTTCCAGATTGTAATGTATATCGTGAACAGATGTGGGCCCAACACCAACCCCTGTGGCACACCGTTCACCACTGATTGCCATCCAGAGTAACACCCATGTATCCCAACTCTCTGTTTTCTATTAGTTAACCAACCCTCTATCCGTGCTAATACATCACCCCCAACTCTATGCATCTTTATCTCAACCCAAAGCATTGATTATGACTTTACCCCTATGCAGGCTGATTGATCCATTGATTCAGCAGCAGATCCTTAGAGTGGATTGAAATTGAATTTATGCTGTAGGATTCAAAGTCTATTGAGATGATGATTGATGCCTCTAATTATCTGGTTTCTCATTCTCTACAGAAGTATCCCTTTTAATGAAACAATTACAAACATGTCAGAAATATTCAACAGACTTGGCAAGCGAAACTGTGTTAACATTTCAATTCTGATGAAGGGTTATTGACCAAATATTGACTCTTGTTTCTTTGCCCATCTTTTTTCAGAACCTGATTTGCATGGAAGGTATCAATCAATGTTCAAAGAACATTGGATAACTCTAGAGCATCATGTCAACCAGCAGCCAATCATGTCACACAATACATTATCAAATAGCAGACCAAATTATCTTGACACGTCACAAGCAAAGAATTGGATATCATGATAAAGGTCTACAAAGAGATTGACAAGAAAAGAGAGCAGAAAATGGGAAATAGGTCCCTAACTTTGTCACTTTAGCCATCAACTTTATGTGCTTTCACTCAATAAAATTCTGAATATTACTTTTGGGGATAAATTTGGCATTTGATTTCTTATATCGCTAAGCCATGTGAAACCCAATTCTCTCAACAATTACCAATGTCAGTCGGTGAAACCACAGTTTGCTGCTTTCAATTTACATTCATTGCCCGTGATGTGGTCCCTTCTACACCAGGGAGTGCAAATGGAGGCCGGGTATTGTAGGACACCTTCACTCAGTGCAAAGCTTTTAGTCACCACTTGCGTTCACTGGGGGCCTCAATCCCACACTGAACCCTCTATAACTGACATCCCCCAAGGTTATAATGAAGTTCAGTATAAGCTTGGGGAGCAGCATTTCATTTTCTGACTAGACATGTTACACCTTGAGTTTAACAATTTCATGTAGTGATCTGCTAATTCTATTTACTTCTCCCTTAAACCCACCTAGTTTCTTGTTCGAAGTCCGGCTATTTGCCCTTCACATTTGTAATTTAATCTTTCTTCTCTTCCATATTTTTGTAGGCATTCTCTTTTTCTAATTCTTCCCTTCCCTCTTTCCTTGCATTCTTTAAACTCAGAATTATAGTGTCCTGCTGAACAGCAACAGGCCCTTTGACTTGTTAAGTCTCTGACAACTCATCGATACTGTTCCATCTACCGTGGTCTGTAGGCTTCTATAGCTCGGCAGTTCAAATACTTGTCCAGATACTTAAATGTTGTGAGAGTCTTTGTGTCCACCACCTGCTCAGGTAGTGCATTCTGGATTCCAGATTCCAAACAGCCTCTAAGTGAAAAGAAAATTCTTCCTCGTATTCTTCCAAACCATGCAGCATCGAAGCAGACAATACTGCCCACCAAATTCAGAAAACTGTCAAGTCCCAATTTTCACTAATCTCAATTTATTCTCCCCTTATTCCCCTCAGCTCCCCTCAGATTCCATCATTCAGTTACACACTAGAGACAACTTACAGTGGCCAGTTAACCAATTACCTTGGATGCGTGAGTCAAAACTGGATTATCCAGAGTAAATTCACATGGTCACAGGTACAAAGTACAAACTCCACACAGTAGCACCAGGAGTCAGGAGTGCAAGCTGTCACCCCAAGAAACCTGCAATTCATACAAGCTGTTTTATGTTCTCAGTTGTATTGGCCTGAAACATTTACTCTGTTTCTCCACAGATGCTGCCGGATCTGACGAGTATTATGGTCTGTCTTTATTACATGTGCAGCACAATTTGCTGACTCTCAGTCATCTGAGGTGCTGCACCTATCCTGTGTGTTCAATTAGCTTGTTGTGCAATTTTTAAGTTTAATAAAATAAAATCATCAGGGATGCAGCTGTTTCCTTGCAGATGTTGCAATGTCCACGGAACCTTGTAACTATTTCTCCGAGTTGCCCAATGGTCCTCTTTGTGCACCAATGTGACATGTGTCTTGTAATGGCCGTTACCATGGCAACGGCATTCTTAGCTCTCCACGTAAGGCTTCATGCAGCCAAAAAGAATGTGAGTGAGTGGAAACGCTGAGGTAAAGATAACTAGAAAAAGATTGAAAAAGCTGGAAATCTGAAGTAAAAAGTGCCAGCAACGCAGGGCATTCGTCATGAGAACAGTCAAATTAACGTCTCAGGTGGGACACATCACCACAGCTCAAGATGGCTCAATAGCAAAGCGCACAGTGGTAGACAAGAAGAATCATCTGAATTTTAACCCCAGTCAGTGCTACATGATCACTGTAATGATACCACAGCTGCTTTTATTATCCCCCTGCTCTGGAAGCAGGAACTTTAGCTAAAGCTCCTGTTGCTGATCTATACCCAAACATTCAGAATTTTCCAGAACAGATGGAGGCCATTTGGCCCATAAGCCTTTGTGTCTCTTTCAGACTGTTCGTCGCAGTCCCCTCGCTTCTCATCATCCTGTTCTAATTCTTTTTAAAGATATTTATTCACTTTTCTCTTGCAAGATGTTGTCAATTCTCCTTCCACCCCTGTTTCAGGAATATCCATATTGATATCAAAACAGTTTATCAAAGAAACCACCCTTTACATTGTTACGTACCCCGTAACTGGGTTGCCAAACCAGCAGAAATGGATCACTCAGTTGGATTCTGGATTACTAGAACTAAGAAAGTTTTATTAAAGAAACAAGCAACACAGTACTCTAATCAAAAGGATAATGAATGCAACAGTTCAGCAATGATAGACATACATGTACACAGAATTCAGATAACAGGATCAACCAAGCTCTATCGTTGTCTAGGGGTAAATGACCAGTTTCAAAGTGACGCAAAGTTCAGTTCAATTTAGTTCAGTTCAGTTCGCAGTAATCGCTGCCGTGGGAGATGGACAGTGTGGGGGAAGGAGAGAGAGAGCAAAACGAATGAATATTCAAAACGACTTCCACACAGACCTTCACAGTCAGCTTTCGGGTGAGTCCTTTGTGATGTCATCTGAGGTAACCGACCGTGACCCCTCCGTTTCCAGATGCGATCGTTTCTCTGCGGTGAACCTGGCACCCAGGCAAGGGTGGACACACACCAGGTTCCCGCCGATCGTGCCTTTTCACCCTGTGCGTCTATGGCCCGATACTTCCCACCGACTTGTGAGAGACGCACCGCTTCCAGGGTCTTGTTACCTCCGGTGTCGTGTGTGTGCTGCCTTAGCGAACCTGTCCCTTTTTATCCCCCTGCTGGGGTATCGCCTGTCCATCACTTCAAACAGTTCAGGGTTCAAAGGGGGAGCCAATCTTGACAGCTCTCCTTCCCCTTCATTACACATCTCCAAATGCTGCTCCATTGTTTTCCTTATCTCTCTCTTTCTCCTGAAGACAGGTGGCAAACCAACTGCTGATTCCCCTGGTGCCAGCCCAGGCCAGCTACATCTTAATCTATGTGTATTCTTGTCATAACATCCTTTTAAAACTACCATCTCTTCTAGTGCAACTTATCAACCCTTTCAATAACTCTGAACTTGTTTCTTATAAACTGTGTCTCTTCTTTCTGCTGACATTTACAACCCAGGAATCACATGAAAAAAGGGGGCAAAACCCCAGCAACAATGTGAAGATGCCTCTGATGATCAAGCAGTGGGATGAATAAGGGAAAGTGATATTTAAACTTCTGAACCTCTTCACAATGGTTAATGATTGTTTTTCAGACTAGTGCACATTATGGGGGGGTTAGTTTCCTTGTCGGTCAAAAGCCACTTCCACTGTGCCAGTCTTTGAGTGGCCATTTGAAATACACAGCATCTCTTTCCCCTTGTGTGCCAAACACCGGTGAATGGTTCAGGCCTCTCAGGGGTATAGAATAGCACGTGCGGGAGGCTTGGCTTCCTTCCTTTGTTCCCAGAGCCCGTTCCATACTGAGGTTGTGACCGGTGCTGAGAAAACATTGGGTACATATGCTCCAGAAGTAGAAGGCCCGTGAGCACTCTTAGCGAGATATCTGTTTGTTGAATATTTAGATTTGCAGTTTGTGTAACTTCGGCGGGGGGCGGTGGCGGGGACTTAGCTGATTGGTTGAATCTTTTATTGCTTGTCAATAAAATATTAATATGCTTATTTGTAATCAGTGTCTTCTGTCTCACTCACCAAACCCACGAAGCTGCTTCTACATTACAGTGCATTAGTCCACTTACCAACTATTCAATGGACTGGCCAACGGGACGGACTATGGCACATTCATCTTCACACCATCTCTGGAATTATTTCCCTCATCCTTTCCAGCTCTCTGTCCCTCTTCTTTTCAGATACTCCATAAAACCCTCGTCTTTAATTAAGCCCTAACACACCTGTACCTTAGTCTCCTTCTTGGGCTCATTGTTTTGCCTTATTTATATGTAAAGCCTGATGGAAATGCAACTTATCATTAGTGGTCTATAAAGCAACAGCATGAATATAGAATTCTCCAATGTTGGGTAACCCACATCCCTCTGTTTCTTCTCTTCCCTTTTGATCTACCCAGCTCTTCTCACAAGACCCCTTCTATCCAATTCTTTACCCCATCCCCAGCCGTCTATTACCCAGTTTCACTCCTCTCTCCCACTTGCTTCCATCTGTCTATCACATACTGAGTTCCTTAAATCTTCTCTCTACTGTTCACCATTTCTCCATTACCTGGTTTCACTCATCACCTTCCTTTCTTACCAGAATCAACGTTCTGCAGCTCTTTGTTTCCACTAATACCTCCCAATCTGTTGCTGTCTCCACCCCTCTCTTCCCCACCTGCCTCCATCAATCCCTTCTCACTTAGTTCAGCCTGTTACTCACCAGCTCCTGCCTCGCACCTCCTCATTAACTCTCCATTCAACTTCAGACCTGATGCAAGGTCACAACCCAAAATGTCCACAATCCCCTTCACTCCACAGATGCTGCCTGACCAGCTCAATTCCTCCAGCAGTTAGATTTTTGATCCAGGCTCCAACATCTACAGTTTCTAGTGTCTCCACTGTTAACTCGGCTGAGATGCTTCTATACTCTGAGATCCTGAATCCAGCAAAGTCACCTGAAGCCCTAAAACTCTTCCGAAAATCACTTAGAATTTATCCTGTTGGCCCAGAAGAATGCTGTCAAAAGCTGTAAAAACCTAATGACTTAAACAAAGCAGGAGGAGGAGAAGATGGCGGCGTGATGCAGCGCGCGCGGCCTCTCCGGTGATGAGTATCTGTAATCTGTCAAGTAGGAGGCTGTGCACAATTCTGATTTGATGGAGGCAGACGTGAGAGCACAGATGAACATCTGGTGAAACTTCTGAAATGCCTGCTTCGCTGCTGCTGCTACCGTGTGATCTGAAATCTTGGGAGGGGAAGGCCCCAAGTCCTCGGCTTTGCTTGTTGCTCAGCGGCTGGGGTCGGGGTCGAAGCGCTCGGCAGAGATGGTGCTCAGTGCTCAGTGTCGGGGGGCTGGTCGGAGGCTCGAAGTTTTCGGACGGACTCAGAGTCGGACTGTGGTCGGGTGCTTCCAGGATGCTGCATCGGCAAGTTTGCGGCGCTGGAGGTTCATGGCAGGGAGAGGTTTTTTCCTTCTACCGTCTGCGTGAGATGTTGGGGCTATTGGGACTTTGAGACTTTTTTTTACCATGCCCATGGTCTGCTCTTTATCAAATTATGGTATTGCTTTGCACTGTTGTAACTATATGTCATAATTATGTGGTTTTTGTCAGTTTTAGTCTTGGTCTGTCTTGAGTTTCTGTGATATCATACCGGAGGAACATTGTATCATTTTTTAATGCATGCATTTCTAAATGACAATAAACGAGGACTGAGTATCCTCATAATCTAATCTAATCTAAATTGAGTTTCCTGTGCTCAAAATATTAGAGTCCACCCACAGAAAAGATCACTGTTTGTGTATAATTGTAGATGAATAATATAAGATGGAGTACATTAAATGTATTCACAGATACAATAGTGATACTATTCTGGATGAGATGAAGTACTAACTGTTTATCAGACACCTAACTATCATGCGCTGTGTGAGCAGAGTAGGGAAGGAATCCGTGCATTCTGACATTGAATGAATCACCACGCCAGATTTTCGGGTCCAACATTTAATCAGAGAGTTCTCAAATGCTTTGCTAATACATGAAGTTAAAGCCCCTGTTTTCTGGAGGCAATAAATTGCATAATGAACACTTGCATTTCTAACAGGCTTTACATAGCAATGGGACTGTAAATCAGACAGAACATCGACACTGGGCCTAAGAAGGAGAGTTGGGAACAGGTGCCTAAATCTTTAAATAAAAAAAGGTGGGTTTTATTGAGTGCCTGAGAAGATGAGAGGCAACGAGGTGGAGAGGACTAGCTAGAGAATTCCAGAGACTGGAAAGCTGGATGCACAGCTGTCTGTGAATGAAGGAGGCAGGTAAGAGGCAAACACATACCTGACCCTCATATGCAGTGCACAGACATGAGTAATGATTCCTTGGGGATGGGCTGTCAAGATCTGTTTGAATACACTGAGTGAGAGTCAGCAAGGGGAAATCTATCTTTAGTCACCAAAACTAAAGGCAAATAACAATATCAGTTGCCCATCGATCTCACCTTTGCAAATTTGGATCCATGACCAGCAGCCAATAATCTCTTAGAAAAATGGTAGCTGAAGAGAAATCATTCTTCCAACATTTGCAGGAAAGTTGGGGAGAGAAGGCGGGGATCTTCCACTTGAGAAACATGCTGTTGTTGATTGGTCTAGGTTTCAAAACAATTTTGATCAGTTGGAAAGTCATGAATATTGAATGAGTGGCATCACTCAAATCCAAGCAACCTATAGTCAGCAAACTCGCGGAGCCTTCAACTAATGAAAATGCCATACAGGCTCACTAAAGCCTGTAGAGGAAAGCAGCCTGCCTTCTTTGCCATTTTTAGCTCAGTTCCACTTGGGGTAACCGACCAAGCCAACTCAACAAAACTGCGAAGCAGCCAGGGAGGAATGCGAGCTGCCCACATCCTCTGAACTACAAAGTTAGCTGCGAACCAGCAGCTAAGTTGTGTGGATGCTAGTAACTGGAAATAAAAGCAGAGATGCTGGAAATACCCAGCAGCTCACACAGCATCTTTGGAGAGAGAAATAAAGTTGAAATTCTAGCTTACTGAACACATATTAGAAATAAGAAACATGGCAGAAATAGGCATCAGCCCCAGCTTTGTGTGGGTTACATTGTGGGTTCACGTCAGCCTCAGAGTTGTTTAATTTCCACTTAAAATGACTTCTACATAGACACGTAATACTTTTGAGAAAGAAAACAATTTCATTAATACAGTTGCGAAATAGCCTTCTCACAAAACCTACTTAATCAGTCCACTATGTGTGAATCACTCAAACACAAATAACAGAAAATTGCTTTAAAATCTACACTGATCAATTCACTATTTGCAATGAAATTGGCGGTTTATTAATAAACTAAAAAGGAACATATATGAAAGGATTTAAAATCTGACTTATTTGAGTAAATGTGTAAATTTTTGGTTGTGAGAAAATACCAAGGACCATAAATTGTCTCCAGTAACGAATACTCTCACGATGATTAATTCAGTTTCATAAGGTGGATATTGCTTCAGGTGAAAGTACCTTCAACCATCAGGCTTTGTAAACCAACTCATCAGATCGTAGAATATCTACTTGCAAGCTCAAAATTCCACTGACTGAGACATTGCTCTTTTCCATGTGTTTGCCTGATTTTTAAGACAACGGTAAAAACAGAAGGACGAGCAATTTTTAAGCAAGTACAGACCCAAAGAAAGGTTGCATCGGGATGGGATGGTTAAGAAAGGAAAGTACAAAGATCTACAGTATGTTGGACTGAGTGTCAGGGGTGAAGAAATGGCTGAAATAATGACAATGTAAGATATGGGGGCAGGGGGAAAATGAAACCAGATGTCGGTCTCAAAGTTTTCCAAAAGCTCATTAGCTGCTGTCGTTACTGCGCGGTCGGGAATCTTTCAGAGGGTAGGCCTCAAAATCCCCGGCCTTGCCTGCTGTTGGCGACCGAGAAGGAGGTTGAATCGTTCGGATAGTGATGGCACTCAGTACTCGGTGTCAGAGACCTGATCAGAGCTCGAAGTTTTCGGATGACTCAGAGTCGGACCGTGGTCGGGTATGGCAGGGAGAGTTTTTCTTCCTTCTCTCCGTCTGTGTGAGATGTGGGACATTTGAGTGACTTTGAACTTTTACTGTGCTCATGGACTTCTTCATCAAGTTATGGTATTGTTGCACTGTTGTAACTATATGTTATAATTATGTGGTTTTGTTAGTTTTTTTCAGTCTTGGTCTGTCCTGTGTTTTGTGATATCACACCGGAGGAAATATTGTATCATTTCTTAATGCATGTATTACTAAATGACAATAAAAGAGGACTGTGTGTCTTCATAATATAATCTAAAAAATACATACCTTAGAATTGCAGAGAAGATCACTCAGAAGGTGGTGGTCCCGGAAAGGCCAACGCCTGGCAAAAGAAAAGCAGGCGGACCTCTGTAACATGGACTTTTTTTTTCAGTTATGGGGATCCAAAGCACTATGCAATTCCAGTTTGTTGTATATTGAGTTTAGTTTGAGAAACCCAAATTTTTAAATAACATTTTCTTTACACACAATCTTGTGTGAAGATGCCCCTGTAATCCATCAACTGATGAATTAACTTTTTTTTTTCATTTCTTCACTTCCATCATTTCTACGATTTATTCACAATGATGTAATGAGGACCTCAGAGGGTTAAAGTTTCTCGTTCTGGCTCGCCTGTACGGAAAGCCAGCCAGCGTTGCCTAATTTATGGGACTGAGGATCAAAAAGGAAATTGGCAGAGGAAGAAAATGTAAAGGAAACATTATCAATTCTAAGTGTTTTTTTTTCTTCAACGAAACCACAGCTCATCATACTGAATCACATACTCAATTTGTCAAACAAATTGATGCAATAATTAACAGCAAGATGGATGTCATAGACTTCTTCATTGAAAGAAGAATGCCCAAGGTCCACCTCATCACTTCTTCCCTGCAACCCCCGTAATACTGATGAGAACCAGAAATTTCACTGCTCCTGCTGCATTGACAAGTAAAATCTTGTTCCCCCCCCCCCCCACCACTCTTCAGGAATAGAAATTATGGGCTGCCTGAGCAATATCAACCCAACAAGAAGTATGACTGCTTGGATGGATGTTTTTAATTATAGCAGTAAAGGGGTGTTGTGCATTGGGAGGGGGTGGAGATGATAGGAAGTGATTTGGTACATTGGAGCAATGTAAATTCGAGAGGGAGAATCAATGTGCTAAATCGGCCTATCTATAGTGTAGAATTACAACCCCTGATACCTGAATAAGGAACTCACTACTCTCCAAAGCCCAAACATAATCAATCTGTCACTATACTGACTCAGGTAAGGGTTTTATGTATGTTAACTGTGTAGGGGCAAAATTAAATGGAGAATACAGAAAGAGGATGAAGTGTTCTTTTCCGTTTTGACTCTTCCAGCAGTTCTTCTCACAAGATTGAGGATCGTTTCTCCTGGTTTTGGTACTGACATTAGCCTGGCGTGAGACAACATTTGCCATAGAGGAATCAATGGGGACCTTTCTTATAGACCATGATTCCATCAACATGCACGTTGTCTATGGTAGGTCTGACAAAGTGTTTACCAAAGCTGATAGTGAATACCCCTGCCCAGAAAGCCTCCAAGTCTTGGACCAAAATTATCGAATGTGGGGTAGGAAGGAGCATATACCCATTGGTGATTTTGTAGAGTGTACGGGTCATGGCCCATTGTTGGCCTGACAAGATATTGCACTCCACAGGCTCCATTCAACAGTAGCACCTCCTGAAGCACTGGCTTATTCAAGCAGAGGAGCAAAATGCATAGCATCCTAGAGATGAAGAAATTTTTATTCAGAAGAGACTACTTGTAACTTATATTTTAGCTCATAGCTATTCATTTTCAATTGTCATTTAAGTCTTTAAATAATGTTATTGAGGGTGGTTTCATCATTTCTGAGGCAAATATTTCATCCAATGTTCTTATGGGACCATTCATCTTGGATGTGAATGCATTTTAACATTAACGGAATCAATGAGACTTCTTATGAAGATGGACGTGCTTGTTTTCCATACAGATACTGGGTCCATCTAGCTTCTAGGTTAAAAAACGCTCTAATTGATATAACATTTGTTAAGGCACAACTAGAACACTGTGTTCATGCTATATGAAGGACAGGATTGTCATTAGAAAGGATGCAGAGGACATTTCCTAGAATGTTCCCTGTGGGGGAATGCTTCAGTCATGTGAAAGAGAGAGAGAGAGAGAGAGAGAGAGAGAGAGAGAGAGAGAGAGAGAGAGAGAGAGAGAGAGAGTGGGGGGGAAGAGAGAGAGGGAGAGAGAGAGAAAGAGGAGTTGTTGGGCTTGATTTTCTTGGACTGAAGGTGGTTGAGAGGGGATCTGATGGAAGTATATAAAATTATGAAAGCTATAGATAGCGTAGATGGCAAAAAAAACTTTTCTTAATGGCAGGTGTCTAAAACAAAAAGGCATACATTTAAAGTGAGGTGTAAGAAGTTTAAAGGAAAATAACATAGTACTTTTTTCCAACCAGAGGTTGGTTAGAATCTGAAGAGCATTGCCTGAGACAGTAGTAGAGGCAGGTACTCTCATAGCATCTTCTGCAGATGACCTTGAGTTGACAAGAAATGTAAAGCTACAGACCAAGTGCTGGTGAATGAGATTAGTATAGATGGGTACTTGATGGGTCACATGGAAATGGTGGTCTAGAGAGGCTGTTGCTATGGCATATATGCCGCTTTGAAAGGTCATTTACTTGAAGACATAACCATGTTGCTTTCTCCTTGGATGGTGTCCAAACTCCTGAGTGTTTCCAATGTTTCTGTTTTTATTTCATATTTCCAGCATCTGCAATTATTATGTCATAATAAAAATCAAATATCATTAATTCCTTGTTCCTCAAAGAAACCTAGAGCTGACTTCAGACTAATCATGTCTCAGCAACCTCATCCTCTTGGAAGCAGGTGAGAAATCGTTCCCAGATATCCGTCAGAAGGCTGACGTTAGACTATGCCCACACTTAGCCTCTACTTATGTTGACCTCACGAAGAATTGCCAAACATTTTATCATCAAGCAGGCTGCATTTCAAATCATCCATTGAGTTGCTTTCATGACAAGAATGGATGAATCTTGAACTAATTTGACTTTTATTTTCAGCTTTTAACCTTTGAATCCCACACATACTTCTGAATTTTTCTTTCGCGATTATCTTGATCTTGTCCATCCATGTATTGATTCTGTAGTGGTCCTAGAACTAATCATAAAGTATTACATCCTGGAAACCGTCTGGCCGGCCTAAATGGTCCCGACCAACCAAGATTCCGTCTAAACTAGTCTCATTTGCCTACCTCTGACCCATATGCTCCTAAACCTTTCCTGTCTATGTGCCTGTCCAAGGACCTTTTAAATGCTGTTAATTTACCTGCCCCAGCCACTTTATTTGATAGCTCATTCCATATACACACCATCCTTTATCTTGAAAAAGTTGGTCCTCAGGGTCCTATTAAATCTCACCCCTCTCACCTTAACCTATGACTTCTAGTTCTTAATTCCCCACCGCTGGGAAAAAGGCAGTGCTGATTGACCCTGTTTTTGCCTCTCATTGTTTTATAGATCTCTAAAAGACCATCCTTTATTCCCTGATATTCCAATGAGTAAAGTCCCAACTTGCTCATCCTCTCTCCATTACTCGGTTCCTCGAGTCCCAGCAATATCCTTGTAATACAAGTGCCATTACAATCTCCCCTTATGCCCTTTCTTACTTTGCCCCCTGCTCATTATTCCTACTCACCCCTCCCCACCGCAATATCCCGATCACTGACATGATGCTTTATCAACTCCCCCCCACCAACCTCTAATCAGCCAACTCAGTAAAAAGAAGCACAAATTGAACCTGGCTGCTATGTGCTGGTCTTCCCTAGCCCGGGTGGCATATTTACTGGCTAGCCCCTCAGAGTTCCATTTTGTATAGCACTTGTCTAAAATGGCCAATCATGACTTCATCCTGAGTTAAAGCACATTGAAAAGCAGGAACACTCCTCTGTTTCCAATGAAAACAATCTCTGTCTACCGACCATAGAAACATAAGAATGAGACAAGGTTTTATAGCCCTTGAGCCTGTTCCCACATTAAGCAATATCATGGCTGATGTGTCCCTTAACTCCATGTGTTCAACCCTGTCGTTTACTGTATCAGTTAATAGCTTTTGTTCATAAAAAGTGATCAAACTTGACAAATTGACCAGGCATCAGCTGCCGCTTGTGGAAGACAGTTCCAAACTTCTGTCACCTATTCTCTGGAAAAGTGCTTGCAAGCTTTACTCCTGACAATTTATGGATCAGGAGCTTGAAACAGTAAAGCGCCTGAAAACACGTGTCAAAGATTTGTTGCAGGAAGGCAGATCTGTGGAATGAACAGATGATCAATATTCAGGAGTGCAAAATTCAAAGTAAACTTCTTATCGAAGTACGTGTATGTCACCAT
The DNA here is from genome assembly GCF_963921235.1 of Mobula hypostoma. Taxonomy (NCBI): domain Eukaryota; kingdom Metazoa; phylum Chordata; class Chondrichthyes; order Myliobatiformes; family Myliobatidae; genus Mobula; species Mobula hypostoma. The sequence goes on from NC_086121.1 coordinate 31,138,758, forward strand.
ATACAACCCTGAGATTTATTTTCTTGTGGGCATACTCAATAAATCTATCATAGAATAATAACCATAATAGAATCAATGAAAGACTGCACCAACTTGGGCATTCGGCCAGTGTTGAAAAGTGTGCAAGTCCATAATAAATCCAAGAAATTACAATAATAAATAAATAAATAAGAAATATCAAGAATATGAGGTGAAGTGTCCTTGAAAGTGAGTTCACAGGTTGTGGGAACATTTCAGTGATGGGACAAGTGAAGTTGAGTGAAGTTATCCCCTTTTTTTCAAGAGCCTGATGGTTGAGGAGTAATAACTGTTTCTGAGTATGTTGGGTTGAGTCCTAAGGCTCCTGTACCTTCTTCATAATGGCAAGAGCAAAAAGTAAGCAAGACCTGGGTGGTGGGGTCCCGGATAACGGATGTTGCTTTCTTGCAACAACGCTTTGTGTAGATGTGCTCAATGATAGAGAGGGGTTTAAGCCATGATGGACTGGGCCGTATCCACTACTTTTTGTAGGATTTTCCATTCAAGGGCATTGCTGTTTCCATACCAGGATGTGATGCAGTCAGTCAATATACTCTCCATCACACAGCTATAGAAGTTTATCAAAGTTTTAGATGTTATGCTGAATCTTCAGAAACTCCTAAGGAAGTAGGGCTTTCTTTGTAATTGCACTTAGATGCTAGGCCCAGAACAGGTCCTCTGAAATGATAACACTGATAAACTTAAAGTTGCTGACTCTCTCCACCTGTGATCCTTCCACAAGGACTGGCTCATGGTCCTCTGGTTTCCTCCTCCTGAAATCAATAATCAGCTCGTTGGTCTTGTTGACATGGAGTAAGAGGTGGTTGTTGTGGCACCACTCAGCCCAGACATCCCACCTCTCCCGGAAGTTCCGGGAGTCTCCTGCATATTGATAGTAGCTCCCAGATGCCCGGAAATTATATACAATATCCTGGAGATCGATTTTTTTGAGAGGGAGAGGGAGCACCCTGATTGGTCTCCCTTCGTGCTAAGTAGACCTATCAGTTTTCTCTGTGGGCGGGCTTTACAGTTGACCTCAAAAATAATGACAGTGTTGCTCGCTGCACTGTTTGCAACAGTGACTTTTCTATTGCCCATGGTGGGTTAAAATGTAAAAGACATGTCGAAGTGAGTTTAACAGGTGTCATTCATTCATTAGCATAGCTAACGTTATTTAAACTAGCTGGCTAGCTGCGAAGAGCTACTCTATTGATGTCCTACGTGATGAGGCCAAACTCCCTGTAGACTTGCTTAAAAGTTGTAATAGAATTTTTTTAAAATGACTCCATGATAATATAATATAATATCAGTGCATATTTTAATGTCACATTTTCTGCATATAGCCAACTTGGTTTTCAGATTAGACAAAATCACTAAACAAAGTATTACATACACACTTGGAGGTCCACCGGGGGGGGGGGCGTGGGGGGGATATGGGGTTGCGGGGGGGGGTGCGGGGTGCTACCTCCCTGAAATGAGTTTTTGCAGGGTGGAATATCTGTCAGCCAGATTTTCAATCTCCCTCCTATATGCTGATTTGTCACCATATGTGATTCGGCCTAGAACAGTAGTATGGGCATCAAACTTAACTATGGCATTGGAGCTAAGTAGCTAGGCACCCAACGGTGACTTCTTTGCTTGCATCTTCGAAAATAGTCCTATTTCCATCTTTAATGTCTCTATTTTTCCCTTTCAGGGTTCTTTTGAAGACCCTGACCTGGAGTTACATGCTGACTACGGTTCTTTGCGGGAATGGGACCCGCTCTCGGGGCTCCACAACCGGCCGCTATTTGGCATGCCAAAGTCTCGGCCTAAGATTTTGGCACGGCTTCAGAAGCCTAGGATCTCGAGTAACTGGAGACGGGTGAACCAAGGGTCAGTGTTGCCACAGGAGATCCGTGTGTCGTTGGGGGAGTCGGAACATCTGCTGTTTGCCTGGGGAACCCGGGATCCTTGCGATCTTCAGGCACAGAGCTTGAAAAAAGTGACATAATGGGCTCTTAACATCGTAAACCAGCGAGTTATTTGTTATTGGAAAATGGAGTCATCTCTTTCTCCCTTATTAGGAGAGAGAGAGCCTGGAGCATGTCAAATTATTGGGTGAACAATGTGGTCTTTGGGGTAACTGCAAGTCTGTGTCTTTGCTACTGCTTTGCTCACGCTTGAGTGCTGGTAGCGGTTGCGCTTTATTTTTGCCGGTGGGGCGGAGGGGATTGTTGCTCACTGCCGCTTAAGCACAGGAGGGGGGACTTTGGGGTTCTAACATTTAACTGTCGTTCATTTTCTGGGGCACTCCTCTGTTTTTGTAAACAGTGGCGAAGAAAAAGCATTTCAGGATGCATATTCTATACATTTCTCTGACATTAAATGTACCTTTGAACCTTTGAACCTTTGAGCTGTGCTTAGTCACACAGTCATAAGAGTAACGTGAGTCGGGCAGGGGGCTGATCAGATTGTGGAGGAGGTGTTGCCAATCTGAACTGACCGGTGTCTGCGAGTGAGGAAATTGAGGATCCAATTGCACAAGGAGGTGCTGAGGCCAAGTATCAAGCTTATTGGTTAGTTCTGAGGGGATGATTGTATTAAATGCAGAGCTGTAGTCGATAAAAACATCCTAATGAATGCATCTTTGTTGTCCAGATGTTTCAGGGTTGAGCGAGAGCCAATAGAATAACATCTGCTGTGGACCTGTTGCTCCTGCAGGCAAACTGGAGCAGATCCAAGACATTTCTCAGGCAGGAGTTTATATGTTTCATCACCGACCTCTCAAAACACTTCATCACAGTGGACTTAAGTGCTCCTGGATGATAGTCATTGAGGAAGGTTGCCACGTTCTTCTTAAGCACCAGTATAATGAAGCCTACTTGAAGCAGGTGGGTACCTCACACTGCTGAAGCAGGAGGTTAAAGATCTCAGTGAACACTCGAGTCAGTTGGACAGCGAAGGCCTTTAGCACTTGGCCAGGTAGCCTATCTCGGCTGAATGCTTTTTGTGTGTACGCCCTCCTGAAGGCTACTCACACTTTGGCCTCAGAGACTGAAATCATTGGCAGCTGCGGGAGTTCATGGTGGTTCCTCTATGTCTTGATGGCCAAAGGGAGCATAGAAGGCGTTGGTCTCATCTGGAAGCAAGGGGACATCGAACATCTGTAGGTTTCATGGGGTGGGGGCAGATGGAGGAAGTGTGGGGAGAGGACAGTAGACCTAGAGTGTACGATGATGTGACAATCATATGAAGTCAGGAGATTGTGATGGGAAGGGCAGGAATAGATAGTCTTGTGGAGGATTCACCTGGGAATATATAGAATCTATATTATAGATAAATAGACATAGAACATAGCATTGCACAGAAACAGGCCCTTCAGTTCACAATGTTATGCTGGACTAATTAACTAGTAATTAAATGCGAACTAAACTAATCCCTTCTGCTTACATAATGGTGACTCCATTCTCTGCACATTCATTCGCCTACCTAAGACCCTTTTGAATTTGTCTATTGTGTTTGCATGCACTACCAGCCTGGCAGTGCATTCTCGGCACCCACCACTCTGAGCTAAAAAATGTACCCTGCATACCTCCTGTGAATTTACCCCTCTTACCTCAAATGCATGCCCACTAGTATGAGAGACTTTGCCCCTGGGAAAAAGGTACCGGTTTTATGTGCCTCTCATTATCTTGTAACCGTATATCAGGTCCCCGCAGCCTCTGCCACTCCAAAGAAAATAACCAAGATTTGTCCATGCTCTCTTCATAGCATCTGCCCTGCCATTCAGGAAACACCCCGGTAAACCTCTTCTACACCCTCACCAAAGCCTTCACTTTCTTCCTATCATGGGGAGAATATGAACATAAGAAGTAGAAACTGGACTTGGCCCTCCTTTGTTCTCTTTCATTCAATAACTTTTTTAACTCAGTGCCATTTTCTTACTTAACTCATTTCCCATAAATCTCTTAAGGACTACAGACCTATCATGGTTCTCTTTTGAATACTTAGCAACTGGGTCTCAGCAAACACTTACGGTGGAGAATTCCATTTGAAAAAATTTCTTCTAATTCCACCCTGAATATTGGAGTTCAGATGGCTCCAAGTGGCCTGCCTCTTCAAACCCATCCGCAGAAATAGCCTAAATTCCTCTCTTTAATATTTCTTTTTCCCCTTTTCAAGATGGTTGGGGATCCATCAAGGTCCTGATCTGCAAGTGGCACTCAAACTGCGATTTTTTTTACAGTGGATAAGTTCTTGTTCTTGGAGCTTGTCTGCCGACTGTTTTCTGACATTCTCCAGGCACGGCTTTGAAGATGGCGCCTCTGAGGTGGACTGATTCCAGGCCAGTGTTGCCGACTGAGGCATCACGGGAGACGGAACAGCAGGATTTCGCTGCGGCAGATTGTAACATCGTAACAGCGACTGTCAGTCTCCCCTTTCGCTGTGAAAAGGGTTGATGTCTCTCTGGGCTTTCTTAGTAAGAGAGAGATAGAGCCTGTGGCATGCCGAAATGTTGGGTAAACGATAACTTTTGTTGACTGCAGATCATGGTCCCTCTCTGAACGCTTTGCTGTTGCTTGGTGGGTGGTGGCACTGATGCTTTTTGCTGAAATGGGTTGTGGGGGAGGGCGGAGGTTGATGCATTGACGCTTGCTGCTGCTTGAGCGTGGGGGGGGGAGAGGGGTCTTGGAGTTCCAACATTTTTCTGCCGAACATTCTTTTGGGGAGCTTCTGCTTTTCATGGATGTCTGCGAAGACAAGTATTCAGGTTATACAACGTACACATTCTCTGATAATAAACGGAACCATTTGAACCATTTGATGCCTTATCCTGGGAGTGTGCTTTCTGCATTCTCACCACCCAGGCAGGGGAACATCATAAACTCCACATTTATGCTAGCAACCCCTATTAGAATTTCACACGCAACATTCTCACTCCTCCCGATTATAGGGCAGGGGCCTTCATCTTAATCTCTCCTTTGACATCCCAGGAATCAGTTGGATGAACCTTTACTTCACTCCTGTTGCAAGGTTGGGAGACCAAACGTGGACACATGTTTCAGGTGTAGTTTTGCCATGGTTCACTGTAATTGGAGCAAGATATCTCTAATCTTGAACAGAAATCTTCCTGTAATTAATATCAATTTTTGTTGCCAATTGCACTCTGATGAGCACATACACTAAAAACAGAATACTGCTGTGCTACATTTATTCTATCCTGACTTATGGAAGTGAATGCTGGACCATTTCCCCAGCAATGGAAAAGAGACTAGAAGCAGCTGAATTATGGTTCTACAGGAGAATGTTAAAAATATCATGGACCACACACAGATCAAATGAAGAAGTTCTCAAAAGAACCCAAGCAGTTCGATCACTCATGCCAACAATAAGAGAAAGATAACTCAGATTCCTAGGACACATCATGCAGAAAGATGAACTAGAAAAACTCATACTCTCTGGAAAGATTGAGGGGAGCAAACCTAGAGGAAGACCTTGGCTTACGCACATCAAAAGCCTAGCCAGGTGGATACACATCGAGGAAATGGAAGTTAGCCAAAAAAACGAAGGATAAATCTATATGGAAAACCATGGTCACCAGAGTCCGCGTCAGATATGGTTCTTAGACAGACAGACAATTGCACTCTGTCCCTATATAGGGAGTTAGATATGGCCCTTGTGGCTACGGGGATCAGGGGGTATGGAGGGAAGGCTGGGGCGGGGTTCTGAGTTGGATGATCAGCCATGATCATAATAAATGACGGTGCAGGTTCGAAGGGCCGAATGGCCTACTCCTGCACCTATTTTCTATGTTTCTATGTTTCTATATGTAAACTTTTGGTGACTTGGGTACAGGGAGAGTGGTGGGGGCCTTGAATGTGCTGTCAGGAGGAAGAGTGGAGGCAAGCAAGTTAGAGGAATTCAAAAGACTCTTAGATAGGCACGTAGTGCAGTAGCAGAAAAATAAAACAGAAGGCAGAACTTTGTTAAAATGGTGAGAGATTGCTTTCATGCATTGGGTTGCTGGCACATGATTCGCGGGTCAGATATTTGCATTAATGAGCCAGTGTACAAATGTATCTAATAACCTAATAACATTTGTACCTAATAAAGTGACAATGGAGTGTACGTTGCAGATATCTGTTATTCATTTATACACAATACAATGTGTTGGATGTGCACACCCATAAAGACTGCAGGACTGGCCCAATAACGTTAAACAACAAGCAGTGTCCAATTCAGCTTCTCCTGTTCAAAATTAAACAAAATACAAGACTTGTATAGGGTAATATAATGTGTAGAAAATTTTTGCATAACTCACAACCACCGACATAGAGTTGGGGTTCACTTTAAGAGGCAGGTCTGACATGATGTTGTGAAGTTTTTTTTACTGCACTTTATGTTCTGTGCTTCGTTGACAATCAAGGAGTTCCTAGGGTTTCCTTTAAACTTAAAATGCTTCTGCCACTTTATTTAAGACAACCTACATTGGTGACCTGGCAAACAATGAGCATCAAAAGCCCTGACGAAGGGTTTCGGCCCGAAACGTCAGTTGTGCTTCTTCCTACGGATGCTGCCTGGCCTGCTGCATCCAACATTTTGTGTGTGTGGATTGATTTTAGCCTCACATTTTTCCACTTTGTCTCTGCCTTGTAATTGTCCATTCATTTAAACTTTTAAAGCTCCATAAAGCTTTATTACATCCTTCTCCTAGATCACAGTGACATATCGTATTGCATCATCAGTGAACATGGTTCCCTCATCAGCAAGCTTGCACCCCTCATCCAAATCATTGATATAATCGTTGGCAGCTAATTCCTACAGCATACATCTAGCCACAGTTTCACGATCTTGTAATGACCCATTTGTTTTCTGTCCATCAGTGAAACTTCAGTCCCCATTTATTGCCCATCTCTAACTGCCCTTGAGAAGATTGTGGTGGGCCATCTTCTTGAACTTGTGTAATCTTTTCAATGAAGGTACTTCCATGGCTGTTCCATCAAAGTTGCTGGTGTTCAGTAATAGGAAGTTTCAATAGTTGGTTACAGTGACCGTGAAGATAAGTGACATTAACATCCAACTCAAATTTTTTTTAATGATCTCTTGTCCCACTTTATTGAAGGTCTTCTGAAAGAATAAATAACTATTTTGGCCTGTTAAAAATCACTAAAACTCTAGATTTGTCAAATGTGATTCCTTTATAAGTCAATGTGATTCTACCTCTTATTCCAAGTGCACTGGTAACACCATCTTAGTATATTCCCAAACACAAGATTTTCTGGAGAGGTTGGAAATCCAAATTAACACGTACAAGATGCTGGAGGAACTCAGCAGTAAAGCAGTATCTGTGGAAAGGAATAAACTGCTGATGTTTTGTGCTGAGATCGTTAATTAGGACAGGATAGGAAGAGAGAAGAAGCCAGAATAGCAAGATAGGGTGAAGAGAGGAGTACAGGCTGGAAGATGATAGGTGAATCTAGTTGAAGGGGAAGGTAGGTGGTGGGGGACGGGGGATGAAGTGAGAAGCTGGGAGGAGATAGGAGGAAAAGGTAAAGGGCTGATGAAGAAGGAATCTGAAATCCCTGCTAATGTTCACTTCCAATCAACTTTGGCAAGCTCCTGACTCTGTAGTTACCTTTCCTCAACTTTAATATTAATTCATCCTAAAACTGGCAGAATTGAATGATTTATTGAGAAGCAGGGCAGAATATATGATCCATATAACCAAATATAAGTATTATGCCGAAGGCAGCAGACAGAGCCATCTCTTAGCACTAACGCTCGAACAACAGGAAGCTAAAAGGTCTATACCAGCGATTAGATGTGCTAAATGTGGAATAGTATCTTCAACAGAGGAAATAAACGAGACATTCAAGAATTACTTTAAAGAGCTGTATATAAGTGGCACAGTTCCTTCTGAGAATGGCTTCACAGATATTTTTAGTGGATTAGACCTGCCCACATTGTTATTAGAGGACATCAAAACTCTAGACGCTCCTATTACACTGGATGAGCTACTTAAAGCAGTCAAAGCTACAAATAAGGGCCGTACGCCAGGTATAGATGGCATACCTGTGGAACTTTACCTAGCGCTTTGGGATATTCTTGGGCCAGTATGGTTAGAAACATTAAATTATGCTTTTGGAAATGGCGCTTTCTGTAGAGATCTAAACACAGCCCTGATCACAGTTATACCCAAGCCCAGTAAGGACCCCTTGGAGTGTGCCAATTACCGTCCAACCTCCTTGATAAATGCCGACCTCAAGATATTTTCCAAAGTCTTAGCCAGTAGACTCGTGACAGTGGTTGGGAAAATAATTAGCCCAGATCAAACGGGCTTTATCAGGGGGTGTCTCGCATCTGATAATATTCGCCGGCTCTTACACATACTGAGTGCAACACATAAAATCCTGCCTGCCTGTGGCCTGCTATTTCTAGATGCTGAAAAAGCATTCGATCGCCTTGAATGGCCATATCTTTGGAGAGTTCTAAAAGAATTTAAGTTCGGCGATAAAATTATCAATATGATTCAAACACTGTATGCTAATCCTTCAGCCCAGGTATGTGTGGGAGGAGGTTTCTCAGAGTTATTTGACATAGGACGGGCCACACGACAAGGGGACCCTTTGTCTCCTTTAATTTTTACTATATCTATTGAACCACTTGCACATTTAATGAGAAACTCTCCTCAGATCTCCCCTATTACAATAGGTACAACATCACATTCGATATCACTTTTCGCGGACGACACACTAGTTTATATGGCAAATGTTCAACAAACTCTCCCCTATATTTTAAAAACACTAGAGCAATTTGGATTTCTTTCAGGATACAAAGTTAATTTGTCAAAATCAGCACTGATGCTGATTAATATGGATAAAAGTAAGGCATCTCACCTTCCCCAGATGAAGGTTACAAATGAGGTCCTCTACTTGGGTATTAAAGTTAATACTTCCCTATCATCTGTGGCTAAAGCAAATTACTCTTTAATTTTGAAAAAAATAGAAGAAGATATTAATAGATGGAGACACCTGTCAGCATCAGTCCCAGCCCGTGTATCGGTCATTAAAATGAATATCTTACCCTGCATTAATTTTATCAGCTCAGTGATCCCACCCACTTGCACCTCCAGCAGGATATTGGTAAAAACTGGACTCCTTACTACGATGCTGTTTGGAATGGTAAAAGACCCAATATAAAATGGTCAGCTCTACAATTCAAAAAGTCGGATGGGGGATTGGCATGTCCAAATTTTAAATTGTATCACTGGGCATTTGTATTAAAAAGTCTCAGCTATTGGATGGAGGAGAATAAAGTTTCATCATGGAAAAATATAGAACAAGAGCCAATAGCACCAATAAGGTTGAAGGACTTTCTCCTTCTAGGTATGTCTACCAAAAGATCTGATTTGTATTACGGTCCAATTTTAACCCATATGCGACAAGTGTTTAGAGCAGCAGAGAAATTCCTAAAATTTAAAAGCGTATGGTGCAAATCATCTCCATTATGGAACAATAATCGTTTTCTGTCTGGCGGGAAACCATTCATTAACAGAACTTGGGAAGATAAAGGTATTACTACTCTTCAAGATATTAATGGGGCAAGTACTATCCTTAGCTTTCAAGAACTGATATCTGGATATAATATTGATAAACACTCTCTTTTCTTCTACTTTAGAGTGTGATCAGCTTGTAAAGCCTACGGCGTTCCCTGAGGGTCAGATTTAAAGGACCATCCCATTTTAGGTTGAATACAGAGTGCTCCAGGACAGATAGTGTCATATATCTATGATAAATTAAACTCCCAGAAATATGTTCCCACATCAGGAATGAAAGCCTGAGATAGGGATATATCTGAATTGGGACAAGACTTAGACTGGGATGCGATTTGGGATAATGCTGCCGGTGCTTCGAAAAAGCCAAATCATCAGTATGTACACATGAAATGTTGTCATAGAGCATATTTAACACCGAGAATTAGACATCAAATGGGACTGGTTCCTGACCCTTATTGCTCATTTTGCCCCGACGGAACTGTTGGCTCTTTTATACATGTTGTATGGGAATGTCCAGGGGTTTTTGGTTTGTGGGGAAGGTTATCAGTACCCTTACAGAACTAACAGGGGTACAATTACCAATGGACCCTGCTGTACATCTTCTAAATGATGAATCCCACCTTTCCCTTACAGAAAAAAACACACAAAATCTGGCTGGCACCCTGACTGCAGCTAAGAAGATTGTAGTCCAGCGTTGGAAACCTCCCCATGATATTTCAAATACTCACTGGCTTCAGAGCTTTTTGGACATTTCTTACCTGGAACTTTCACAGCAAGAGTAAATGATGCACGACCAAACACAATCTTAATGTGGACAAATCTGATACCTAACTTCAAAGATCTTTTGTTAAAATAGGAATGCTTTGTCTGTGTATGCACTACTATTCAGTTGGTTGGTGAAGGGGAGAGGGATGAGGGGGAGAGAGGGGTGGAGGGAGGATGGTGATGAAGGTAGGGGGATGGTTGGGTTAAACAGTCAAAATTGAATATAATTTGTTGATGTTGCAATAAATAATTAGTAATAAAAAAAATCAATTCATCCTCTCAAACTGCAGGATGAATTCCATCATACTATCATCACTGACTCCTAAAGGTTCCTTTACCTTAAGCTTCTTGATCAAATCTAGTTCATGACACAACACCCAATCGATAATAGCTTTTTCCCTTCTGGGCTCAACCACAAGCTGCTCTAGAAAGGTATCTCGTAGGCATTCTACAAATTTCTTCTCTTGGGAACCAGCACAAAATTGAATTTTTTCTATCTACCTGTGTATTGAAATTTACAATCACCTTGCTCTTTTCACATGTCTTCACTATCTCACACTGAAATCTGTACCAGCATCCAGCCTACTGTTTGGAGGCCTGTATATAATTTCCATCAGCATCTTTTCACCCTCGCAGTTTCTGAACTCTACCATCAAGCATTCTACATCCTTTAATCCTATGTCACTCCTTTCAGAGGATTTCATTTCATTTTTTCCATACAAAGGCACCCTACCCCTTCTGTCCATCTGTCTGTCCTTTGATACAAAGTGCATCCTTGGATGTTAAGCTCTCAGTTGTAATCTTAGAACAGTACAGCATAGGGCCAGGCCTCTTGGCCCACAGTGTTTTGCTGAACCAATCAAATTACTAATCAAACACCAACTAAACTAATCCTCCCTGCCTACTCAATGTCCTTACCCTTGTATTTTCCTCACATTCACCTGTCTATCTAAACATCTCTAAAAATATCTAATGTATCTGCCTCTACCAGCTCCCCAGGCACCCACCACTCTCTGTGTGTAAAAAAACTTAACCCTCACATCTCCTTGGAAATGATCCCTCTCATCTTAAATGCATGCCTTCTGGTGGTGTCAGGGTTGACATTTCAACCCCGGGGAAAAGATATTGTCTGACTACTTTGTTTATCCCTCTCATAATTTTGTAAACCTCTATCAGATCTCTGCTCAGCCTATGTTGCTCCGAGAAAGTAACCCAAGTTTTTCCGATGTCTCATTATCGTTATGCCCTCCAATCCAGGCAGCATCCTGCTAAGTCTTTTCTGCACCCTCTCCAAAGCCTCAACATCCTTCCTGTAGCGGGGCAACCACAACTGTATGCAATACTCCAGATGTAGCCTAACTAGAGCTTTATAAAGCTGCAACATAACTTTTTGGCTTTTGAACTCAGAGTCTTGACTAATAAAAGCAAGCAGGTCATATGCCTTCTTAGACACCCCATCAACCTGTGCATCCTATCAGCCATGATCATACTGAATGGCGGTGCAGGCTTGAAGGACCCCGAATGGCCTACTCCTGCACCTATTTTCTATGTTTCTATGTTTCTATGTGCAGCCTCTCTCAGGGAGCTATGAACTTGGATCCCAAGATCCCTCTGTTCTTCAACTCTGTTAAGGGTCTTGCCCTTCACAGCGTGCTGTCTTTTTACAGTTGTCCTACCAAGGTGCAACACTTCACATTTGGCTGTGTTAAACTTCAACTGCCATTTCTCCGCCCGTATCTGCAACTGATCTATATCGCATTGTATCATTTGCCAGTCATCTATGCTATTCACAACACCGCCAACCTTTGTATTGTAACCCAGGTTAATTAAAACCAAAATTGTAATGTTAGAAAGTTCTACCTGCAGAGGGATGAAAACAAAATTTACCAATCTAAAAAAAGAATTTGAAAAAGTGCTATGTAAGGGGAGGGCAGGCTGAATACAGGACAGACAAGGAAAGAAATGCAGCATCGATTAGAAGCTGAAGACATGAATTGTTAAGAGCAGAACTAAGTGGAACTAGTAGTGAGTATCTTTACCCTACTAACTTGAAACCCTTGGGGGAAACCCCTGGAGGAGAGACAATAGCGATAAAAGATTTATTGAAGCTAAGGCTATAACATGCAGCAGCTTTAACAAGACAATATTGGCAGAGACCAGTGTCCAAAATCCCTACCGTGTGGTCAGGAATTAGTTCTGCAAAATCATACCAAGGCACTTGGTCAAGTTTTGTACAAGTTTGTGAATTGACTTTTTGTGGATGATAAACTATTTCATTTCAACAAAACCAAGACACAAGATGGCAAGCAACCCAGATGAAGAACCAGCTTGGGAACGAAATGTGTAATGGCGCAGAGGATTTAATACGGTTGGATGTATAAGTATATTTTCATTCAAAGAATCCAAATTTGATTTTCTATGAGAACTGATAATTTTTGCAAAGTCTTTGGTAAGTTACTGAATGAGATTTACTTTGTTAAGAGTTGTGACGATGGAGAATTGTCGTGAAAGTATCTGTGTACATATATTTTTGGAATTTGAATTTAAGCTTATAGATACACTGCCTGGATCTGAACCTGAAATTAACCCTAATACTTGAGAATAGGAATTATATTTGGTTTTCTAACTAACTAGGGATAAGTAAAAAGGAAAGTTTAGTCTGTAAACTTTTAAATAGGGAATAACACTAGATCTAATTAGTTAGAGAAATTGGAGTAACAGAGGTTATTCTAATGAATATCACTGACTCTAACTAAACAGGAATTTGGCTTTTGTTGATATCTGAGATTTGGAACCTAAACAGAATGTTGGAATTTTGAATTGTTCTTGCTCATGTAAATAATTGTACACATTGTTTTTCTTATAAACAATACCTTATTTCCAGAAGTGTGTGGTTTCTATTCACTACTTCCTTCAAATACCTGGATTCTTCTGATGGCTTATTAGCACCTAGTGTAATTTGATTTTCTCTAAAGGATGCAACGACAAGTCACACACAATAAGACTGGTGCTACACAGGTGTTACAGTATCATCTGCAAACTCACTAATCCACCATTCTATATTTTCTCTAGGTCATTTATATACATCACAAACTGCAGAGGTCCCAGTACAGATCCCTGCAGAACACCACTAAACACACACCTCCAACCAGAGTAAGACTCTTCAACCTCTACCCTCGGTCTCCTGTGGGCAAGTTAATTCTGAATCCAAACAGTCAATTCGCCATGGATCCCATGCATCTTGTCAAAATCTATGTAAGATAACATCCACAGCTCTATCTTCATTAATCACTCTTATCACCTCATCAAAGGGCTGAAAGAAGTTAGTAAGAATGACATTCCCCACACAAAGCCATGCTGGTTCTCCCTTATTAGGCCATGGTTTTCCAAATGCTCATAAATTCTCTCCCTAAGAGTTCTCTCCATCAACATTCCTACCACTGACGCAAAACTCACCAGCCTATAGTTATCAGGATTATCCCTGGTTCCCTTCTTGACCCTACGACTTCTTGATGGCCACAATGTCATTCCTGCCAATGTATTAACAGTGCTGCAAGATCATCCATCTTATTTTATATACTCTGTACATTCAGTCCCATATTCACCAGTCTCCTTTTCAATTTTGTCTCCATGTTGTCTGAATTTAAATTCTTATCACTTTCTGAACTTTTCTTGTTGTCTTAGTCTTTATTCTGAAGACTTCAGTAACCTCTCCTGCATTCTCCTTCCATTTTACTTTATCCATCCTTATCTAAGGTGCTGAATCCATCCCCCTACTGCTTAGCTCAAAGCCCTATTCACAGACTTGCTGATATGATTCCCCAGAATCCTGGTCCCAACATATTTCAGGTCGATTCCATCCCACCGGAGCAGCTCCCTCCTTCTCCAATATTGGTGCCAATGTCTCACAAATTCAAATCCACTTCTCCCACATTAATCTTTGAGGCAACCATTTAACTCTCCGATCTTATGGATCCTATTTGCATGTGGTTCAAGTAACAATCCAAAGATTAATACCTTTTTGGATTTGTGTTTAAGTCCCTCGATGCTCACCTTCCCTCAGCAGGACCTCTTTCCTTGCTCTTCCTACATCGTCGGTACCCACATGGACCACAACAGCTAAATCTTTCCCCTTTCACGCCAAACTCTTCTGCAGGTCAGTTGAGATGTCCTAAACCCAGACACCAGTCAGGCAACACAGCCTTCATGACTCTCAATCCTTGTGACAGAGAATTGTGCCTATTTCCCTAACTCTACTATCCCCAATTATAACTACATTCTTCTTCTCTGACCCCTCGTGAATGACTTCCTGAATCACAGTGCTACGTTTTGGTTCCTCATCCTTCCTACAGCCCCCGCTCTCATCCTCACAGGGAGCAACTATCTCAGACCAGTTGGTCTCACTCAAGGGCTGAGGCTCCTCCAGCACTACCTCTCAGGACCTCTACCTGCCTCATTTGCAGTCTCATCCTTTTGTCCCTGGCCACAGACTGAATTTGAAATAATTAATCTAATATATGTGACAGCCTCTTGAAACACAGTCAAAATAACTCTCTCTTCCCTGATGCATCACAGCATTTGAAGCTCAGATTCCAGACCATCATCTTTTAGCCGGAGTTCCACCATTAATCAACACTTGCTGTCAATGTGGTCATCAGAAACCACAATGGGGTCTACCTGCACAGGTGGAATGCAGATGGTAGGCTGAATTATCCATCCATTTCCTCTGTGTCCATTTATGTACCTCTGCCAACTCAGCATTAAACATGTCATGCAGCTACAACACATCACCTGACCCTGTGTACCTACTTTATTTAATTAGTTGCAATTAGGTATCTTTTTAGTTAACTACTATTAAAAACCCTTACCTGATCTTACCTACTAGTCACCTGTACCTCCTTGCTAGAGACTATTGAGCCAAAGTCTCAGAACTCACACTTCTACATTGGCCCATTCACACAACGGCCATTCCAAAATGGCCTCTAGGACCCGGCCTATGCCTCTTCTCACCAAATTCTCCTCTCTAATTTTGTCCACTCCCACAATGGTTACTCCACTTCAACCTAACTCCTTTTTGTTGGCCCTTGCCAATTGCTTAATACCCCAATGGATTTCAAACTCAGCAGGAAGTCCAAAGAGGCCCAGTGTGCTACTCACAGGTAATGGCTCCTGCCTGTCTCAGTCTCAGCATATGACATGCAAAATGCATAGATGTGGATGCACAGGAAGAATGCAGACGATAGGCTGAATTATCTATCTATTTGCATGTGCTTTATCATGCTTCTGTGTCCATTTATATATCTCTGCCTACTCAGCATTAAACAAATGGTTCACTTACACATGAACACTGCACACTGCTTTCCCCTTTGAAAGAGCGTTTTCACAAACATTAGCAATTACAGTTTCAGTCTATTGACTGCCTATCTCTGACACTGGAATCCATTATCATGTTCAGGTCTGTTAAATCTTAATCTGAATCATGGGCAACATCCTGACTCAATTTACTGTTGACGTGTGTCTCCTCGTCAGAGGTTGATCCTGCATTCAATTCCGGAACAAGTTTGTCATCACATATTTCTTCAGTATGTTCCGAAGTGTCTCTCATTGCAATCATTTGATTAATGTGGAAACATCTGACTTCTCTAATTTATACAAGACATCACTTTGGACCACAGACTTGTTCAATCGCTCAATACCTCATTGCTGTATGGTGTACGTGTTCACCACTCTCAGTCCCTCAAATTGTACGAACAACTTTTCCTCACCTCTCGTCAAATTGTTTCTGAATATGCTTCAACTGTTCTCTATCCACTCTCCTACAGCCTGGTATGTGGCAAATACAAGCACCTTTAGATTCTGCCATTCATTGGTGGTTCTGCAGGGTGAAATCTGTAATGTGGCACTAAAAGAGGAAACTAAATAAACAGCAATTGACTCAAGGAACTTCAAAAAGTCTCTCTCTTCAGAACTTATTTGGGAATGGGGACTGACACTATAGTTACAATATTAGAGTTTATTGAATGTGGGATTTAAAAAGGACATAGTTCTTCCCCAGGTTATGAATACCCAACCTAAATACCACTTCTACATACAACCAGATGTTTGGGAGACCAGTGGAGTGGGCTTGCTGGTTGCTATGGGGCTACAGGCATCTTCTTCTGTGTGGAAGCTCGGCTCATGGTTACAATTATGACTCACAAATTATCCACAGAAAGAATTCACAGGAACAGAACCCTGCTATAACTTGGGGAGGTGGAGCATGATGCCCACTATGTGGAGACTTCTTCTCACATAGGGTAGTAAATATCTGAAACTCCTTACTTCAGAGGCTGGTGTCCATTAGAAGTATTAACAGTGGAGGGAGGTAAATTTCTGGTAAGTCTGGGGATTAGCAGTCCTGAAGAGCTGGTACAGAGGGAGAGTTGAGGCTTGGGTAGATCAGCCATGATCATATTGAATGGTTGGGCGGGCTTGAGGAGGATAGTGACTTTATTACTTTCTGTTCTTTTCTTTCTCATAAAGTATTCAAATTTCAGAAAACGTGTCTCTTCACAAGTCACCTGAGAATGGGTTCTGGCCCTACAGTTGCAGGAATAAAATGAAATGTGATCTGCTGAATGACAGTCAGAACTCTGCCTCAGAGCTCCGTGGATCTGACTTCAGGGACCTGCGTGTAAAGCTTGTACATTCTCTCCATGAATGGGTGCGTCTGCCCCAGATGCTCGGGTTTCCTTCCATTCCTAAAGGTCGTGCTTAGTCAATTGCCCACTGTAAACTGCTCAGTTTTGGAAAGTGGCAAGAGATTTCCAAAAAAAGCAAGGTTGATGGGCATGTAAGAGTGAGTTATGGAGTTGCAGGAGGAAATAGAAGGGAATGGAACTAGTGAGATTATGTCGCTGGGAGTTACATGACTTCTTTCTGTGCCAGAGTAAGGAAGTAAGTAGACCAGAGGTTCCCAACTTGGGGATTATGGACCTGTCAGTTAATGGTAGGGATTCATGGCATAAAAAACATTGGAAACCCTTGATGTAGACCATAAATGATGAATATCAACCTCAGCTCATCAAATGCACATCCTACAGTTATGCATGATTTCACAAAATGAGCATCAACAAGGACTACATGATGCTGCCAATAGAAAGGAATGTGTGGCCAACTTCAACTACCTTCGTTAGTCTAGCTTTGTGCTCTTGACAGCCTAAAGCTACCAGATGTTAACTATTATTTGGCCAGCATACAAAGCTCTTGGCAATAGCTTTCATATCTACAATGCGCATAAAGGAAATGAGCCACTGGAGAAACTTAGCAGAGAGTCTGCCATCATCCAGGATTCATCTGGACTGATGAAGGGTTTCAACCTGAAACAGCAACTGTCCATTTCCCTCTGCAGACACTGCCTGATCCGCCAAATTCCTCCAGTTGCTCAGTGTGGCTTCAGACTCCAGCCATTGCAGTCACCACTCCCACAATGTATTCCACACTTCATTCACCTATGATAGGTCTACCCTGGGACTTTGGAGAAAACAGGTCACACTTTGGCTATCCTTGATCAGTTGAAAACTCATAATCATACAAAATCAAGTTTAATATCACCAGCGTACGACATGAAATCTGTTGTTTTTTGTGACAATGCAAGACATAATATTTTTTTAAATTGTGAATTATATGTATATATCTTCAATAGTTAAATTAAATAATTAGGAGAAGAAGCTGCTCCTGAATCATTGAGTGTGTGCCTTCAGGCTCCTGTACTTCCTTCCTGATGGTAGCGATGAGAAGAGGGCAGGTTCTGGGTGATGGCGATCTTTAATGATGGACACCGCCTTTCTAAGGCATTGCTCCTTGAAGACGTCCTGGATGCTGTGGTGGCTAGTGCCCATGGTGGAGCTGACTGAAATGTTTAAGGGACATTTAGACAGTTACAGGAATAGGCAGGGAATAGAAGGGTAAGTACCGTGGACTGGCAGATAGGATTAATTCGACTGGCATGATGGTCTGCACAATATTTGGTGGGCCACAGTACGGGTTCCTGTGTTGTACCTATGCTAATACAAATGATCAACGTGTACAGTAAACTGAAGAGGCTGTTTCTGTGTTGTATGATTCTATGACCAGATAAAATACTTTCTTACTAGAGTCCTTACTCCAAAAAAGATGCAATTTTTTTTCAATATATGCATAATTTGTTTATTTATTTTTAAAGTTTATTTTATACAAATACAGACCATTATTCATTCTGTGCCTCATCACAGCACTAACCTCATTGTCTGAGGCATCACACAATAATCTTAATGTCCTCCTTGTGCATATAATTGTGTATAAATAGGCTGAGGCTCTGTTCTCATAAGTCCATGGCCTCTGACTCATCTTTCATTCTTTTCAGCCAGCTGGTTCAACAATCCGAGAACCTTGGCTACATCAGATAAAAGTCTTGGGTAATAAAAAAAACCCAAAGGGATTTGTGTTCAGAATTGATGCCAGCGCTGTCCCAGACAGGTTGTCAACCCTAAATGAATACCTTTCAGTCAGACAAATGCACATTTATGTCACTATGTTTCAGAATATGGCAATGTAATCATTGGAGACGTCTTCTAAAATGCAACTATTTTCTTCCTTGTTAGCTGTGTCACCTGATGGTATAGGCAATGGTCTTTGTCTTACATAAGAACACAGGATTAGAAGCTCCCTTTATCTATCCCAGACTTCAATTCCTGTCCTAGTTCCCCATTCCCATCAATTCCCCGATGTTTCAAAATTTTAAATACTCCCTTTTTTAAATTGCCACAACAATGTAGCTGCTAGAACTTTCTGAGGTAGAGGGTTCCAGAGATCAGCCTCTCTGCAAAAAGACCGTCCAACTGATTTCCTCTGGGCTCTCTGGTTTCCTCCCACAGTCCAAAGGTACACTGGTTGGTAGCAACTGGTCTTTGTAAATTGTCCCATGGTCAGGCTAGGACTGAATCAGGAGATTGCTGGGCGGTGTGGCTCAAAAGGCTGAAAGTGTCTATTCCGCATTATATCTCAATAAGGAAAATAAAATCTTGTAACTTTATCTGTTCATTCAAAATCCGCCTACTAGTGAAAACAGCTGAACATGAAAAGAAAAGAAATCCATGATTCTCCAATCTATCTATGCCTGCTTTCTTCTTGTTCGCCTCCATCAAGTCACCTCTCCTTTCCTTCACTCCAAAGAGAACAGCCTAGACTGGTTAACCTGTCCTCATAAGACATATTGTCTTTCCAGGCAGTATTCTGGTAAATCTCCTGGGCAGTCTCTCTAAAACTTCCACATCCTTCTTATAATGAAGCGACCAGAGCTGAACAAAATGCTCCAAGAGTGGCCCAACCAGAATTTTATAGAGCTGCAACATTATCTGACAGCTCTTGAACTCAGTCCCCCCAACTAATGACATCCAAGACACTGTATGCCTTCTTAACAACGCTATAAACTTACTCGGTAACTATGAGGGATCTATAGATGTGGATCTCAAAACCCCTCTGTTCCTCCACACTGTTAAGAATCCTTGCACTAATCTCGTACTCTGCCTTCAAGCTCAACCTTCCAAAGTGTATCACTTCACACTTCTCCAGATTGTACTCCATCTCCCATTTCTCAGCCCAGCTCTGCATTCTATCAATATTCTGTTGTAGTCAATGACAACTTACTACACTATCCACAATATCACCAAACTTGGTGTCATCTGCAAACCTACTAACCCACGATCCACTTCTTCATCCAAGTTATTTATAAAAATCACAACGAGCAGATGTCTCAGAATGGACATGTGGAACACCACTGGTCTCTGACCTCCAGGCAGAAAACTTTCCATCTGCAATCACCCTCTGCCTTCTATGGGCAAGCCAATACTGAATCTACACAGCCAAGTTCCCCTGGATCTCAAGCCTTCTGACACTCTGCAACACGCTACCTTGGGGAACCCTGTCAAATGCCTGACTAAGATCCATATACACCACATCCACTGCTCTTGTCACTTCTTCAAAGAACTCAGTCAGACTCGTGAGGCATGGCCTGCCCCTCATAAAGCCATGTTGGCTAGCCCTAATCAGACTATGCTTCTCCAAATGCACATAAACCCCGTCCTTAACAATCCTCTGCAACAGTTTGCCCACCACCAATGTAAGACCCACTGGTCTCAAATTCCTAGGGTTATCCCTATTCCCATTCTTGAACAAAGGAAGAACATTTGCCACACTTCAATCTTCTAGTACTACTCCAGTAGCCAGCGAGATTGAAAAGATCAGAGGCACAGCGTTCTCTTCACTCACTTCCCATAGTAATCTAGGGGAGTTATGTCTCCTTATGTTTTTCAAAAGTTCTAACACAGCCTAAGTCTTAATGTCAACATGTTCAGACATGTTAGGCTGTTTTGCACTGTCCTCATAATCATCACGGTTCTTCTCAATGGTGAATACTGAAGCAAAATATTCATTAAGGACATCCCCTACCAACTTTGATTCCAGGCTCCTGCTTCCCCTGCTATCCCTGATCAGTCCCACCCTCACTCTGGCCACCCTCTGGTTTTCTACATGCATGTAGAACATCTTGTTTTCCTTAATCCCACTCATCCCCTTCTAGCTCTCCGAAGTTCATTCTTAAACTCCCTACTGGCTACCTTGTGGCTCTCCAGAGTCCGTTCTGATGCTTGCTTCCTACACCTTCAGTATGCTTCCTTCTTTCTCTTGACTAGATGATCCACATCTTTTCTCACCCACTGTTCTCCTACAAAGATTATCCCTTAGCAATAATGATCAGTTAAACATAGAAAGAATCTCTATTTACTGCTAAGTACCTTTATTATTTCAACCAAAAAGCACATGAATTTTCACAACTCAATACCTGTGGGCACACTAAGTTTCCCTGGCCCTCCATGTACAGTTGAAGAAGAGACAAGGTAAATTCCAGGGAAAAGAGTCCATGTTGTCCAGGTGATCCTCATGGTCCCCGTGTGATCTCTATATGTCTGATGTGGGGTCCTCCACATCTGCAATAGTTAGTCTCTGGAGATATGTCACTGCCTGTGCTCCCAAAATCCTTCATTCCTATCGTTCCCTTATCAATCCTAGATGTTTCAGTTTCGTTAGCTCAAGGTCATCTGACTGACCTGTGTCAGTTCTCATTGGACATAGTCCAGAGCTGCAGCAGTATTGTTGTATGCCCTTTGCCTTCAGCTTCATGCCTTAAGTGATGACTTTTGTTCTATTCAACTTTGATTGGTTCAAACTCGTCAAACCGGGTCACCCAGGCACTGGTCCTGGATGACTAGATTACTTCTGCAAACCTGCCATTTTACACAATAAACAACTTCTTATCTGAAAGTGGTCTGAGGTTTAGCAGATCACTAGCAGAAACTCCTTGTGTCCATGTTAAATTGCTCTGATTAAGTCATCCCAGAGGAAGAATCAGTTCATCAAACAGTTCACAAAATGGTGGCTGCAAGGACAGTCTCACAAAATGGCCACATTCATTTCTGTTCACTGATTGTAGTTTGTTCTTGCCAACAGTCTGTTCACCCTACCATCCTTTCCCTGCCTCAATAGGTCAGACCTATCAGACTCCCATGCAAGTTCTCCTAAACATGCTCCGTATTTCCATTGTGCATTTCCCTGAGTACGTCTGTTCCCAATTCATACTCCCAAGTTCCTCCCTAATAGTATCATAATTTGCCATTCCCAATTAAGTACTTTCCCATACTATCTGTTCCTATTCCATTCACAGGCTACAGTAAAAGATCAGGGATTTGTATTCACTGTCTCTGAAATGTTTATTCACTGAGAGTTCTGTCAACTGTTCAGATACATTGACTAGTACCATATCCAGCATAGCCACTCCTCTAGTCAGGCTATCCAGCAAATTTGGTACACCCAGCAAATTATGCCCCATCTAAATCTTTTGCTGTAAGGAGGTGACAATCCATATTAGGGAAGTTTAGGTTACCACCCATGACAACAGCCCTGTTATTTTTGCATTCTAAAATCAGAAGATGGCGGCGCAACGCAGCGGCCACTCCGGTGGTGAGGTCTGTTAATTGTCAAGTAGGGTGCCGTGCACAATCCTGATTTGATCAAGACGGACGTGAGAACAAGGAGGAACATCTGGTGAAACTTCTGAAATGCCTGCTTCGCTGCTGTGTGATCCAGAATCTCCGGAGGAGAAGGCCTCGAGTCCTCAGCTTTGCTTGTTGCTCGGCAGCCGGGGCGGGGTCGAAACGCTCGGCAGAGGATGGTGCTCGGAGAGGCTGTGTTGGAGGGGCTGGTCAGAGGCTCGAAGTTTTCAGACAGACTCAGAGTCGGCTGCGGTCGGGTGCTTCCAATGCAACGGCAGTTGTCGGTGCTGGGAGGTTCATGGCAGGGAGAGTTTCTCCCTTCCTCCACCTGCATGAGATGATGAGTCGATCGGGACTTTGAGACTTTTTTTTTACCGTGCCCATGGTCTGTTCTTTATCAAATTATGGTATTGCTTTGCATTGTTGTAACTATATGTTATATTTATGTGGTTTCGTCAGTTTTAGTCTTGGTTTGTCCTGTTTTCTTTTGTGATATCATTCTGGAGGAACATTGTATCATTTTTGAATGCATGCATTTCGAAGTGACAATAAACGAGGGCTGAGTGTCCTCATAATCTAATCTAATCTAAAATCTGCCTCCCAATCTGTTCCTCAGTGTCTCTGTTGCTTTAGGGGGGAGGGGGGTTCTATAAAATTCTCCCTATAAAGTAATTTCACCATTCCTGTTTCTGACTTCAACCCACACTGACTCAGTAGACAATCCCTCCATGACATTCTCCCTTTCTGCAACTGTGACACTATCCCTGAATAGCAACGCCATTCCCTCACCTTTTTACCTCCCTCCCTGTCCCTTTTGGAATATCTAAATCCCAGACAAAAGCCATTCCTGCCACAAGTCTCTGTGATGGCCTCAACATTGTAATTCCATCCTCTAAGTACATCACCCTTGTTTCCGATAATTATCGCACTAAAATAGATATATTTCTACCCATCCAACTGCTTATGCCCTTTCTGTTATGTTTTGTAACTTCAAAACATTAAACTAATTCAAAGGAAGATACAGACGTCTGGGAATGTGGGTCTAGCTTCGTGTTTACTTATAGCGAAGCACGTAAAAATCACATGGTAGCGTCATGATGTATGCACCACTTATTTTTACATATAACCATGAGTTATTTAACAAAGAATGCTTCATCAACAACATATTTAGAAGATTACTCAATATTACTGATAGGTTAAATACATAACACTTTCCTTTGCTAATCCTTCCTCACAGTCTCTCTACTCGATGCAGCACCTACCTTTATACACCAGCGGCTTCATCCTCTGACCTATCACTAAGGTTCCCCGGCCCCAAGCAAACTGCTTTAAAATCTCCCTAACAACGCTAGCAAACCTGTCCACGCAGGGGGATATTGGTCCCCCTCAAGTTAGTTGTAGCCTGTCCCTTTTGTACAGGTCATACATTCACCAGAAGAGATCTCAATAATCATAAATCTGAAACCCTGACCCCTTCTCCAGCTCTTCAGCACACATTCAACTGCCAAAGCATTCTATTCCTACCCTCACTGGTGTGTGGCACAGGTAACAATACAGCGATTACTACCCTTGAGAGCCTGCTTTTCAGTTTCCTACCTATATCCCTATATTCTCTCTTCACGACCTCACCACTTTTCCAACCTATGTTGTTGGTACCAACATGTGCCATTACTTTTGGCTGCTCATCCATCCCCTTAAGAATGCTGAGGACCTGATCAGAGACGTCCCTGATCCTGGCAGCCTGGGAGTAAACATACCATCCATGGCTGGAACGGCTAATACAATGGCCATAATTTTAAGGTGATTGGAGGAATGTATGAGAGAATGTCAGAGGCAGGTTATATTTTACATGGAGCGTGGCGGGTGCGTGGAACACTCTACTGGGGGTTGTGGTAGTGGTAGATACACTAATGACATTTAAGAGACTCTTAGATAGGCATATAGATGAAGGAAAAATGGAGGCCTATGGGGGAGAGAAGGGTTAGATTGATCTTAGAAGGTTGGTAAAACATCATGGACCAAAGGGCCTATATTGGGCTGTAATGTTCTATCTTCTATGTTTTGTCTACATAGTACACAGACTTTTATTTCGTTCAATAAAATCACCCCACATTCATCTAAATGCCGAAGAATATAAGGCTAATTTCCCAGGAATTAGCCTGGTGATTCTTATTTGAACAGCCTGCAATGCTAGCTTTATCCTTCCTTAAACAGGAGACCAAGACTGCATAGTGCTCCAGGTGTGGCCTCACCAGTACCCTGCTTAATTGTAAAAAGTTATTGTTTCTAAATTGCAACCCTTGTACAGTGCTGCACCTGCCTACTGAATTTTTTTGTGCTTTGTGAACAAGAACATTTAGATTTCCCTTTACTTAATTCACCTGCAGTCTTTCTCCACTTAGATTCCTCTCACTGAAGAACATGACCTCACATTAAACATTATTTGCCAAGTTTTCACCCTTTCAATAAATCTCTCTATATCCTGTTGTAGAGTCCAAATATCCACTTAACAACACACCCTCCAACACATTTTTGTGTCATCAGTAAATTAGATTCCTCATGCTCTGCCCCCTTCCTCCAGGTCATGAACATAACTTGTAAGTAACTGAATGTCAGGAACTGAGCCTTTCGGAGCTCCACTCCTTATGTCCTTCCAGTCTGCAGAGAACTCACTATTTTGATGAGATCTGTAGGTACTGGAGTCTGGAGTAACAAACCATCTGCTGGAAGACCTCAGCACGTCAGGCAGCATCTGTGGGGGCAAGGAATTCCTTACTTATCAGATTCCAGTGTTTCTGGTTATCACATTCCTAGCTGTCACGTCACTTAGTCATCATATAGCCTGTGGGAACCTCAGCAACTGGATTCCTGTAGGAATTGATTCACGTTATGACGTGCTTCTGGTTTCTGGTTGCACCTTTTTTTGTTGTTATTTTGTGAGATTTTGAAATGGGGCGGCCTGTAGATAACTAACACTGGGGAAGACTGAATTTTCCTAAATTCTTTTGATTTTGTGCATTGTGTACTGTGTTTATCACTTGTTTTTTTTTTGCTGTTTGCGCAATTTATTTTTTTTGTGCATGGGGGTGATGTTTATTCTTTAAATAGGTTGCATGGTTTTCTTTCTTTCGTGACTGTCTGTGGTGAAGACAGATCTCAGGGTATACATACTTTGATAACAAATGTACTGTACATTGAATCTTTGAATTTTCACTACATCTCAATTACATTCTAGCTTTCTAATTTCTAATTTGATAAATGAAAGAGTTAGCAAACAAGGCTCAAGAGAAAATGGACAATACAATGGCTTTGTATTAGGCTTGAATTGTATATGTACCTGTAATGCCAGTAATGGTAATACGAAGCAGTCTTAACTTTATGCAATAATATCTGAAACCTGACTTTGAGGTATTTTCACAGACACTAAAAATATCTCTCTGATTGATCCTGTCAGCAGCTCAGTGTAGTATTATCAGTAATTCTAACTACTGGGTATTATAGCACTTCGTGCATCTCTCTTGACCTTTTACTTTTAGTACTTTACTGGATTGAATCTTAACACCAACCCTGCTTTTTGTCAAAGAGAGATGGCTGAATTTGGTCCTGTAGGTGTCCCTACCTATAACAGAACATCCTGCTGTATCAACGTGCCTCCCCGCTGACTGGTCTTTGATTGGTCTTTGGTGAGGCCAGATTTGGAGTATTGTGTGCAGTTTTGGTCGGTTACCCACAGAAAAGATGCAAATGAGGTTGAAAGAGTACAGTGAAAATTTATAAGGATGTTGCCAGGTCTGGAGGAGCTGAGTTATATGGAAAGATTGAATAAGTTAGGACTTTATTCCTTGGAACGTAGAAGATCGAGAGATTTGGCAGAGGTATACAAAATTATGAGGGGTAGAGACAGGGTAAATGCAAGCAGGCTTTTTTCCACTGAGGTTGGGTGGGACTACGACGAGAAGTCAAGGGTTAAGGGTGAAAGGTGAGAAGTTTAAGGGGAACATGAGGGGAAACTTCTTCACTCAGTGGGACATGAGAGTGTGGAGCGAGCTGCCAGCGCAAGTGGTGCATTCGAGCTCAATTTCAACATTTAAGAGAAGTTTGGACAGGTACATGGATGCTTAGAGGTATGGAGGGCTATGGTCCCAGGAAGAACAATGACAGTTTAAATGGCTTAGCACTGATTAGATGGACTGAAGGGCCTTTTTCTATGACTCTATGACTTTATCTGTTCCTTGATCCTGAAATCTAACATCTTTCCATTATTTTTACTTGTATCATGGATATTGACAATTGATCCTCTATCCTAACAGGCTCCAGTTCAGTGTGGAGAGATTTCCCCCCCCGAAGGGATGACACTATCTTTTTTAACCTGGTTAGCTGCTCTGGCTTCGGACTATTACATGTCCCTTCAATCTTCTAAAGTACTGGCCGATGCATTCTTCAACAACATCAGGAGTTCCAAGTTCCTGGGAATGTTATCAGTTTACAACTTTCTTCTAGCCCGAGTGTCTATATGCTTATTTCCTCATCACTACTTGTGGTCTATTAGCAGATTATGCGTGGACCAATAATGTGGTGTTTCAAACACATTACAGGAGGTACAGAGACCATTACAGCAAGTGGCTCATTCCTTTATTGAAGACTATTAACTATTACCATGTGTGCTTGTGTCTTTCCTACAGTTACAACATTACATCACACAGGTGGCCTATTTACATTTAACTATACCACAACTAGCCTCCATAAGGACCACAACCCTCTTGTGGTTTGGAGGCTTGCATGCCTTAATGACCCGGAGAGCTTATGCTGGCTGGAATCAGGGTTTTCCCCATGCCAAACAGGTCAAAGGATAGAGGCCAGACTAAGAGTGGTCTACTGGTTCTACAGGTTTGGGGGTTCAGCTCAGGGCTAACAACCCTGACTGGTAATCAAGATTGTTACAGAAACAGCAATGAGGAATCCTTCGACAGATACATCTGAGAGCAATAGTGCTCTTGAGTCTCCACCCGAGACTTGCATGACTGACAGTAGTGAAAACCAAGAGAAAGCTACTGATATGATGAAGGAAGCCCTGAACACAGTCAGAGTTGGAGGACCTTCATTGCTGTCCTAAACACCAGCAGCACAACGTAACCTACCTAACGGCAGTAACATACCACAATTATGTTAACAAATCTGCTGACGCCACAGAACACAAAAAAAGTAGTTTCTTTAGTGAATTGGTGCTAAAATCGCAGGATTGTTTCAACCCTACATTTGTCAGTGATTGTAGACTGCTATAAACTGGGAACAAGAAATCAAACATCAAGAAAGACTGTCAACATGCTTATTAATTCATTGAAAGTTTGTAACTTTGACATCTCTTTAGATTATTCAATGTGTGATGTGTCACTTAAGCATGAATTAATTAGTAAATTCAATGCACGTTACTAAACAGACAGAAATTCATGCTTGAGTTACAATGCTATGACTGTCTATGAGTGGAATTACTATTGATTGACATGGACTTTGATTGCAAGTACCTCAGGTCAAGATTGATGTTTGGAGAAGGACATAAAGATACGGAAGGCGCTGGCGTGGAGGGCTATGTACGACATGAAGGAAATCTGGAAGTTGAACCTGAGCAGAGGGCTTAAAAAGCGGATATTCATAGCAGTTATAGAGTCCATTCTCACGTATGGATGTGAGGCGTGGACACTCACCAAGACGATGTGAAAGTCTCTAGATGGTTGCTATACACGAATGCTCTGGATGGCTCTTGACATGAGTTGGCAAGAGCACATGACGAACGTCGAGCTCTATAACAACCTACCGACGCTCTCCACTAAAATCGAGCCAAGAAGACAGCAACTAGCGGGGCACTGTCTACGCCACCCCGAGCTACTTGCCAGCCTAGTCATCATATGGGAGCCCAAGCACGGGAGGATGAACCCTGGGCGTCCCCCAAGACTATGGTCAACACGCTCCTAGAAGACAGCGGCGCAGCTAATGTGGATGAACTGAACACACTGATGAGGGAGAGGGAGGAGTGGAGAGTCCATCATCGTGCCTGACGCTGGCCCCCTAGGCCTGAGTTGACGTAGTAGTAGTCGTAGTTGACATGGAGATAATGGGCCGAAGTTCTACACTGTACAACTTTATGACTTTGGATGCATCAATGCAACAGCCATGTGGATGACACCAAACAATGCCACAGACTTTCTTCCAGCTTAAGGTACAAGTTTGATTCCACTTTATAGCCACTGAGTGGCATTGAAGGCTAGAGCTTCAAACAAATCCAAAGCATGTGGGTAAGGCTGGAGTGTACAGCCACTGTAGGTGCAGTGGGAGTTATCCATCACATGAATGTCAACTCAAAATGGCAAAATGTTTTAACTGTGAGAAAAATAAGGCCAAATATCCCCAGCATGCGACTGAAAAGCCATGGTAGTGAATCAAACCAATTTTAGCTGTGTAAATTCCTCACAAAAGGGCAGTTGTCACAGCAGGAAACCACAGAGAAGTCTAAACAGTAATGAAACCAGTGAATAATAGAGAATCGAA
The DNA here is from genome assembly GCF_963921235.1 of Mobula hypostoma. Classification (NCBI taxonomy): domain Eukaryota; kingdom Metazoa; phylum Chordata; class Chondrichthyes; order Myliobatiformes; family Myliobatidae; genus Mobula; species Mobula hypostoma. The sequence continues at coordinate 31,167,687 of NC_086121.1, forward strand.
CTTACGCAGCATTCATGCCATGAACAGAACGCAGAATGACTTCACAACCAAAGTATGGTTAAATGGCCAATATATCAATACAAGCATTGGTGCAACAATGCATTACTCAATTGCGTGCAAGGGTACGTGTCTAAATAATTCAGCCAAAACACCATTATTAAAAAGTGCACAGAGCATGAAAACATATTCATGCAGAATTTAAACTAGTTGAAGTATTTAATACCTTACATGTCAGTAAATTTAACAATTGATTACACATGTACCTAATTATGCTAATTGACAAATTTTGACGGGCAAAGATTAGCTCAGAAATTTCCATAGTCACATCCATGATCCATTTGATAGGTGGCAGTGGAAATCTGCTCTGTCCTCTGGTTATAAGACCGCCTGATAGGTCTGGGCAGCTCCTAAATGAAGTTTCTTGTGCCTCAGTTCAAGCCTTGATTTAGAACCTGATCCCAAATAAGACAAAAGGTGGCTGGTTGGAAAAATTGTTGAGGTGAAACAGGTGACTGCAATAGATAAGAGGAGGCATCATTCTATACCAAGCCTGGCTACGAAGAGTCCCATTGCCCAGAAGAACCACCCTAAGCCTGGATGAGCGCATAATTCAAACGCACATAATTTTGTGGGTTGCAGCTCATAGTCACAACATACTGTATTTTCGCCCACACGTCATTGCGTGCATCCTAAGCTAGTCCCTGCCCTGAGTGCACGAACATTGGAGCATATTACAATGCACCTTACTCTCCACGACAACTCCACATATCGTTTGCGATGGGAGCCAGCCACAAGCCGGTGAGTGACACTTGGAACTGAGCGGGTTAAAGCCAAGATGCGATAAGCTTAAAGGTAAACAATCCATTTTGTCTGGGCTGTCAGGCTGTTGACAATGAAAACCAGATGAACAAGGCCTGAAACACTGGCTTGTGGAAGCAGCATGCGACACTTTAATAAGTTACATGTCAGTATGACTGATGGACTGGACCACCGGCAGCTTGGAGCCTAGTCTACAAGCCTCAGTGTCTATTTATTAAACCTCAGCCTCCGCATCCAAACTCCAATAAATTTCATGCCACTAAAAGCCAGAGCTCTTGCTGATGTGTTGGCAGCAATCACCAGGCTTACTCTTCCAACACCTTAATAAATCTTTGAGGTTTTCCAGATACGGTCAGGATAGTCACTGCTGAATCCCAGCAGGAAGCCAGCAGTCTGGGGCAAGTTTTGAACCGTACGTAAGCGTGGTTACAGTGACACCACATTGCAGGATGGATCTGGTGCGGACGGTCAAAAGGGGACCCGGAGCTTTTGAGGAAGCCGCGATCCACCTTAAAATGGATGATGCAACAGAAGCTTAGAACGTATTCATTACTCCTTCCTGATGTCATGTCAATGACTGATTACGTGGAGAAGGCCAGATGGTAGGGAGTGTATCCCATACCATGAGCACTACTGCAGTGTGGATGATAGGAAGAAGCCCACGAGTGACGAACTACAGAGCCTCTCCCTCGGGTGATGTAATATGTACTCATTCCCAGCAATCATATCACTTGTCTTTGCCCACTTTTCTGGCCCCATTATTAATCATTTATGTAATCCACATTAGCCGGCATCTTTCTTTGATTCTTTCTGCATTTTTTTTTCCCGGCTCAAGGTACTGACTCACACCAGGGTCCAGTTTTGGAGACACTTGATACCCTCCAGGATACGATCATTCTTCATTCATTTCCCAAGGCAAAGGAGGTCCAGACCTTTGGATTTGGAGGTCAGGGGCAGAGGATTGTGGCAGAAGAATGAGAACAATACTGTGTCTGTACCGTGCTGATACACATGCCACAGGGTGTGAATATTGACATCAGATGGTGAATGGAGCATGGATAACTTTGCTTGCATTAATTCAAAAGCACATATTCAACATTTTGGAGCTCCTGATTTCCATCATCTGCTAATCTTCCACTTGAACCAATCACTTGAAGTGCCCAAAGCCCCAGATTCCTGCCCTTCCCCACCCAATAATCCCCTCCTATCATCGGCCCACCTTCACGATTGTCTATCAAACCCACGTAACAATAACAGAGCGTTCTCTGCCCCTGATCACATGCCCGCCACCATCATCTGCCTTCGGTCCCAAAGCTATGCCAATCTTCTTGGCCGTGCGATACGTTTCCTCTGCAATAGCTTCCACCTGTTGTGTGTTTTGGAGCATCAAAACCTCCCTTTCACAGACAGTGTCCTCCAGTGGCCAGCCCTAGCTTGGAAGCCCCAAGAGAGGGTGGAAGGTGAGGTGGTGGGTTGGTGGGACAATGGTTGTGTGATAGGTGGAATGGACTCAGTGGACTGCAGACCCTGCTTCCTTGACTCTATGACTTGAGACTCATTGAATGCTCTCCAGTTAAATAGGACCTTTCAGCAGACATCAATAGGTAACAATCACTGTTTGAAATGTTCAATAGATTTAGCCCCTTATCTAGATTAGGCCAATCATTGTTTGTGTTACCATAGGTATTAGGATAAAGAATGGGGATCAAACATTGGCTCTTCTTCCTTTCCTATCTTACAGCAATGAGTCCAGCAGAAAACTGAAAAGTTATAAGCGGATGCATAAGGGTTTTCTTTTCCAAATCACCTTTCTCACTCTGGTTTGCAGTAGAATGCAACAAGATTTAATGCTGACACAAGAGACGGGCAGATGCTAAATTCAATGCAATCTAGATGAAGAGTTTTGTTCCGAAACACTGACCATTCATTTTCCTTCCGTTAAAAACATAGAAAACATAGAACATAGGCAAGTACAGCACAAGAACAGGCCCCTCAGCCCACATTGTTTTGCCAAACCAGCTAAAAAAACAAATCAAAAACATTTAAACACTAATCCCTCCTAGCTTCCATCTTCCTCACATTCATACTACTACTAGGGGGCTAGCGTTGGGCACGATGACGGATTCTCCACTTCTCCCTCTCCCTCGTCAGTGTGTTCAGTCCATCTACATTAGCCGCGCCGCTGTCTTCTAGGAGCGTGTTGACCATAGTCTTGGGGGGGCGCCCGGGGTTCATACTCCCGTGCTTGGGCTCCCATATGATGACTAGGCTGGCAGGTAGCTCAGGGTGGCATAGACAATGCCCCGCTAGTTGCAGTCTTCTCGCCTTGATTTTCATGTGCCTATCTAAATGTTACTTAAAAGCCTCTAATATATTGGCCTCTGCCACCATATCAGGCAGCACATTCCAGGCCTCTCTCTGAGTAAAAAACTTACCCCTCACATTCCCTCTGGAACTACCCCCTCTTACCTTCAATGCATGCCCTCTGGTATTAGTCATTTCCACCTTGGGAAACAGATATCCCCTGTCTACTTATCTATCTCTCTCAAAATCTTAAAAACTTCCAGCAGATCTCCTCTCAGCCTCCACCATTCCAGAGAAAACAAGCCAAGTTTATCCAGCACACGCTCTCTAAACCAGACAGCATCCTGAACAGCTGAGATCTTCCAGTGGTCTGTATGTTGCAACAAGACTTAATCCCAGTTCTGTGCTCAAATGTGTGATCTCCACTGACAGGCAAGTGAGAACAATTAGAGTCATAGAGTGCAGAAACAGGACCTTCGGCCCAAATTTTCCATACTGACCGAGATGTCTGTGTTTGGGCATATCCTTCTGAACCTTTCCTTATCTTTGCAACTGTTCAATCACACCGCTGGCTGGGCCACGTACACCGCATGTCAGATGGGAGGATCCCGAAAGACCTGCTGTACGGGGAACTGGCCTCCGGCAAGAGAGCACGATCTCTTCGTTTGCAAGAGAGACATGAAGTCACTGAAAATGAACGTCGAGAGGTGGGAGGACATCGCAAGCGATCGCTCTCACTGGAGGCTGGAACTACGCAGAGGTCTAAAAAGAGGAGAAGAGAAGCTGAGGCTTGCTGCTGAAGAAAAGCGCACTCGTTGGAAAAACAGCACCAAGACAACACTGGAGGACAGCACCTTCAAGTGCAGTCGCTGCAGCCAAGACTGTCACTCCCGTGTGGGCCTCTACAGCCACAACAGACGCTGCTCTAACACAGACTGAAGCAAGACTTTCCAGGCGCAGATCCATGGCCTCGCGAGACTAACGGATGCCATCACCACCACATATTGTACCTCTCCATACGCTTTTACAGGCCCTTTTTTCCATATATGCACCACCCTCTGCGTGAAGAAATTGCTCCATAGATCCCTTTAAATTCTTCCCCCTCTCATCTTAAACCTTTGCTTTCTAATTTCCAGTTGTTTTTTTTTGTGTAGGAAGAAGAATGTGTTCATTCACTGTATCTTTGCCACTCATGAACTTGTACACCTCTACAAGGTCACTTCTCTGCCTCCTGTGATCAAAATAATAAAGTCCTAGTCTACCCAACTTCTCCCTATAACTCAGGCCCTCAAATCCTGGAAGCCTCTTCTGGCCCTACTTAGCTTTTGGAGAGGAAGCATTTAAGAGGCTTTCTGAGGAGTACTGACCAGAATTATACTGAGAGGTGCAGCTACTGAAGGCATCTTCTGTCTGAGAACTTTATTGCAAGAGATTAAAATAAAAAAACACATTGAAATGCTGGAAGTACTTGGGAGAGACCAGGCAGCATCTGTGTAGAGTGAAACTGAGTCAACATGTCAATGCATTCACCTTTCCTCAAAACTGCGAACAGGTTAAGAGCTTCAAGAAATTTGGTATCCAAAGGTGCGGAAGGTGAGTGGGAGAGGAAAGGGGGAGAGGTGGGTGGGTGGTGTAATAAAAAGGGAGGTGTGTGAAAGAACAGAAGGAAACTGTGCTTGAAGACAAAACGTGTGACAGCACAAAAGTAGGTACGATGGGCTGGGGCCTATTTCTGAGCTCTACGTACAACTCTAAAAGATGAAGTTATGACTGATAAACACTGAGCATCATTTGAAATGGCAGTAATTGTGGAGAAAGTCAGCAGGTCAGAAGTCATCTCCAGAGAAACAGTACCTATATTTCAGGTCAATGACTTCCCGTCATGACTCCATTCATCTATCCGCAGTTGCTGCCTGAAATGTGGGAATTCCTCGCATCCTCTGTTTTTATCTCAGATTTCCAGCATTTGATTTTCAAATAATAAAATCCTCTGGCACTAACACATGGAACCACTGGTTGAAATGGCAACATTCAGTGTTGAATTTGCCAAGCTGAAAATTGTAGGGTTCCTCCTTAAGATCTTTTGGTCTTCATAGTAAAAGTAAAGGAAGTCTGAGAAGAATGTTCCTCTCTCCACACATAGAGGGTGGCCAACTGAGTATTGCCAAGGATGCTTGTTTTTTTATTTCAGATTCCCAGCATTCTCTGTCTCCCCCTTTGGTAATGGACTGAGCTGGAACCCCACTCTTAACTGGAACTCTGTTTGGAGCCTGCACCTTCATGGAAGACTTCATTAATTGAAGTTTGATTAGTTAAACTTTTCCCATGTAATCCTGCTGAAAAGAATGTTAGTCCTCATCACCAGCAGTGCCCACAACAAAAAATCTCAATATGCCGGAGTTCAGCAGGGCCCAGTGCAGGAACCGTTGGGTGATCGCAGTGAACCAATTCCAAGCTATCTCAGCACCAAAAGCTGCTTATGATAAGTATGTTTGCATTTTTCCTTAAGGCTGTAATAGGCCACAACATTCAGTGCTGTACAGCTGATTCCCTAGGGTAGAAGATTAGTGGAAAAGTCGACTGTTCAATTTAAGATGTTAGAAAAGTCACAGAGCTTCAGAGGAGTAGAGATTGGACTTCGCGACACTATGTTCTTGTTCTCTTCTCAATCCAGATTCACTGAAGATTGGGGATTTCATACAAGTTGCACCCAGACCACAACTATTGCTCTGGGACCTGTGTGCCTCAGACGTGCTAACCCACAGTGAAATCCTGGTACGGGCTTTGGGATCCAGTGCTAGTTTGATACTTCATCGATACCATGAACTGCCCATAGGCCACACAGGCAGTAGGATCCTTTCTTGGCATCTGTGAAACCTGTTTCAGAATGTCAAAGGGAGCAAGCTAAAAAATTCTAGTCCCGAGTGGCACATAACCTGACGAAGGGTCTCGGCCCGAAACGTCGACTGAGCCTCTTCCTAGAGATGCTGCCTGGCCTGCTGCATTCACCAGCAACTTTGATGTGTGTAACTCCAGTTAAGGTGGGTACTCATCTTGCTATTATTTAGGGCCATTTTATAAGACATAAAATTCCCCCACCTGCCACACCCATTATCAGGAGTACCCCACTTTCTGAAGGCTGCCTCCTTCCTTTCATTAATTCTAACCATCAGGACAACCAATGCTATACCCTCAACTACAAATCAAACCCCAATCTACCAATCCTAACCCCCATCAATCTCTGGTTCATTTCAATCCTTGAGCTCCAAACCATTCCCCTGCCTATTAGGTCCAATCCCAGCCCCAACCCCTAGACTCACCTAATTTCCTCAACCCTTGGGCCTCATGCCCTGCTGAATCTTCCGGGGGCAGGCCCATGATCAATTCATTCCTTGGCCACAGAGATGCCACCAGCTAATGTGAATATTTCAGAGCAGCATCTACCTGCATCCAAAGGATGGACAGGTAACAAAACTGGAATAAGCAAAGATATGCCAGCAGGATGGGTCAGTGATAATGTGGCTCACACTATCACTTTGTTGCACCATGTTTGAAAGAGAAGTTATTTGCTTCGGTCACACAGTTAAACGAAAAACAGAAGAATATTCGGGCAGAAAAACTCCACATACATTGCACGTTATTTCTTTGCAAATTTATTGATTGTAAATCATCAGATGATGATGCAGTCCATATTATGCAGCAAAATTTTGACAGCATTCAAGTTTGGACTAATAATAAACACAGGAAAAGAACAAAGAAGAATACAGCATAGGATTAAGCTCTTCAGCCCATAACATCTTTGCCAACCATGATGGCAAATTGAACTAATCCCAACCACCTCCACATAATCTGCATGTTCTGCACATTCATGTGTCTACATAATCAGATCCCATCAATATCCTAAGGGTCGTTATTGCCTAGGAAGGTAAATGGACCAGCCACATAAATACTGTGAACAGATCAGAGACTAGGTACATTGTATCTTCCTGGCTTTATCACTGTCTGCAATGTAGGGAAGTGTTGGAATGTTATCCTGGGATGGGCATTTCTCCATCTAAAGCCAATAAATTCACAACTATCCAGAATAAAGCGGTCCACTTGCTTGACTCCTGACTCACTACTTTCAGAAAGTACTCCTTCCCTTATTCTGCTCAGGATTAAGTGAAGGAGTTCATGCATAAGATGGTGAATAGGTTGTCTATGAAAGTGACTTGAAGCAGCATCTGGAAACCCTTTAGCCTCAGCCACTTGGAAGGGCAGTGCACTGCAGGCAAGGTAAGCTCAATATTAAGCCAAAAGCACGCCAGTCTGGTTCAGAATCTACCACTGTTCCTTCATCAGCACAGTGCAAAAGTCCTGAATCTCCCTTCCCAAGAGCTCTGTGTGAGTATGTCCATCACATGATCCACAGCAACTGGCCGTCATCTCCTCAAAGACAATTAGAACAGACAATAATTGGCCTATCCAACAGCATCCATATGCCACGAATTAATTTAAAAAGTAGGACTTTAATGAGCCCAACTATTTGATGTTATTGTATCTTGCATGATTCAGCCAAACTGGTTGGAGACTAAGCTCGATCTGCCAAACCCACTTAGTTCCACATGCACTTCTAATCACCATTGCATCATCTCACACTTATGTGGTATGGGGGGCAAGGGTCCACCAGCTTTTTCTGATTAATTAATTGAAGCAATACTGCCTCATTGATTTGGCCAGACCAAAGTCATCTCTGGTATCTGTGGAACGCCGATATAAAAATGAGTCAGTGAGCCTTTGTTCGTCCTGATTGAAAATGATCTATGAAATCGATCCCAACTCAAGTCCAACCAAATGATCCTGGCACCCCGTAAAGCATTAGTGGGAACACATGTGGATTATAGATTCCACTTATCGCTCCTGTAAGAAGTCAGGGATCAGAGAAAAATAGAATTCTAAGTTTTAGATCACTGAACTATGAAGAAGCTCCAAAGGAGCAGGTTTGATACTCATGAGAAAACCTATTAAGTGGTCTAAATCACATCTTAAGTAACGGGTTTGGGTGGAAATAGGCTCATAGACAGGGCCAAAGTGCAGCAAGTTAAATTCCGTCTTTTTCTTTCCATGCCGATATTTGGAATAGACTGCCACCTAGTGAGCTTGTGGATGGCTTCTCTGAAGAATCACAAAGAGTGTTAAGAGTGTTTCTTGACTCATCCGTGAGAGAGGCAGGCTGGATGTGAAAGGGAAACATGGCTGAACTGGCCCAGTGAAGAAGAATGGGAACTGGCAGTCTGAGGCCAACACCCATTGTAGCTTTCCTCAGACTCCGTGCTGCCTCCGTAAAGCAGCCAACGTAATCAAAGTCCCCACCCGCCTTGGATTTTCTTTCTTCTCCCCTCTTCTTATCACTGCTTTGGTAAAGCGGCCGTCAGAATCAAAGACCCCACCCACTCCAGATATTCCCACTTCTCTCCCCTCCCAGAAGATACAAAAACCTGAAGCATGTAAAACTAGGCTCCAGGACAGCTTCTATCCTGCTGCTTTGAGACTATTAAATGGCGATCTAGTACAATAAGATGGACTCTTGGCCTCACAATTATCTCGTCGTGAACTGTAGCTTATTGTCTGCTTGCTCTGCTCTTTTTCTGTAAATGTGGCACGTCATTCTGCATTCTGGTTTTGTTTTGCTTTGTATTAAAGTTCAAAGTACATTTATTATCAAAGTACATATATGTTACCATTTGCAAATCTGAGATCCATTTTCTTCAGGACATACTCAAGAAATCCAATAATCATGACAGAATCAATGATAGGCCGCACCACCTGGGTGAGCAAAAGACAACAAGATGCAAAAGGAAATAAGAAATAATTATGATAAGTTATATTATGATTGATTTGCTATTACAGATAGGACAATCCATAATAACCATCAGGACATAATAATACAGGACAAACAAGTAAGAACAACTTATTTAATAGAGATTAGTGTGCAAACTTAATGCACACGGTATTGGGGGTAAGGTATTGATGTGGATAGAGAATTGGTTGGCAGACAGGAAGCAAAGAGTGGGAATAAACGGGACCTTTTCAGAATGGCAGGCAGTGACTAGTGGGGTACCGCAAGGCTCAGTGCTGGGACCCCAGTTGTTTACAATATATATTAATGACTTAGATGAGGGAATTAAATGCAGCATCTCCAAGTTTGCGGATGACACGAAGCTGGGCGGCAGTGTTAGCTGTGAGGAGGATGCTAAGAGGATGCAGGGTGACTTGGATAGGTTAGATGAGTGGGCAAATTCATGACAGATGCAATTTAATGTGGATAAATGTGAGGTTATCCACTTTGGTGGCAAAAACAGGAAAGCAGATTATTATTTGAATGGTGGTCGATTAGGAAAAGGGGAGGTGCAACGAGACCTGGGTGTCATTATACACCAGTCATTGAAAGTGGGCATGCAGGTACAGCAGGCGGTGAAAAAGGCAAATGGTATGCTGACATTCATAGCAAGAGGATTCAAGTACAGGAGCAGGGAGGTACTACTGCAGTTGTACAAGGCCTTGGTGAGACCACACCTGGAGTATTGTGTGCAGTTTTGGTCCCCTAATCTGAGGAAAGACATCCTTGCCATAGAGGGAGTACAAAGAAGGTTCACCAGATTGATTCCTGGAATGGCAGGACTTTCATATGATGAAAGACTGGATCGACTAGGCTTATACTCGTTGGAATTTAGAAGATTGAGGGGGGATCTTATTGAAACGTATAAATTCCTAAAGGAATTGGACAGGCTAGATGCAGGAAGATTGTTCCCGATGTTGGGGAAGTCCAGAACGAGGGGTCACAGTTTGAGGATAAAGGGGAAGCCTTTTAGGACCGAGATTAGGAAAAACTTCTTCACACAGAGAGTGGTGAATCTGTGGAATTCTCTGCCACAGGAAACAGTTGAGGCCAGTTCATTGGCTATATTTAAGAGCGAGTTAGATATGGCCCTTGTGGCTAAAGGGATCAGGGGGTATGGAGGGAAGGCAGGTACAGGGTTCTGAGTTGGATGATCAGCCATGATCATACTGAATGGCGGTGCAGACTCGAAGGGCCGAATGACCTACTCCTGCACCTATTTTCTATGTTTCTATGTTTCTAAACACACGGATCTAACAAGAATGAATAAGTGAAAAACAACAGAAATATGCTGAAATAAAAGAGAAAATTGAAAGGCTTTGGAACGTGAACAGGGTATACGTTGTCCCAATGGTAATATCTACAACTGGTATCATCCCAAAGTCACTACACAACAGCATTAAACAATTAGGGCCACACAATAATATCTATGTAAATCTTCAGAAAGCCACAATACTAAACATCACTAGAAAAGTCCGAATGTTCCAAGCAATTGACAAATGAGCGTGCTGGGCTATGCCCCTACCTTAGGTCGCACCAGCTTGAACTGAGAAAAAAAATAATGAAAAAAAATATAAGTATGCAATAAATATCAAGAACATGAGATGAGGAGTCCTTAAAAGTGAGTCCACAGGTGTGGGAACATTTCTGTGAAGGGGCAAGTGAAGCTGATTGAGGTTATCTCCTTTGGTTCAAGAGCCTGATGGTTGAAGGGTAATAACTGTTCCTGTACATGGTGCTGTGAGTCTTGAGGCTTCTGGGCCTTTTTCATGATGACAGCAGTGAGAAAAGAGCATGACCTGAGTGGTGGGGGTTCCTGGTGATGGAGACTGCCTTCCTGTGACAACACTCCGTGTGGGTGTGCTCAGTGGTGGGGAGGTCGATACCCGTGATGGACTGGGCTGTACCCACTACTTTTTGTAGGATTTTCTATTCAAGGGCATTGTTGTTTCCATAGCAGGATGTGATGCAGCCAGTGAATTGCTGTGCCTAACATTACCTCAATGTACCGATATGGCCAAATGATCTGTATGGATAGAATGCAAAACAAAGTTTATCATTGTACCTCAGTACATGTCACAATAATAAAGGAATTACCCCGAAAGAGAATGAGAAAAAGGCCACTCTCCAATATGGACTCTTCTTCTACCTTCATTCTCATTGGTTCATCTCCAATCACTCCAATTTCCTTCTCTCTTGTAAAGGAACCAACTAAGTGACACGTTATTGTGCCTTAACTCCTCTCTCACTGGTCCTCTCTCCACATATGCCTCACTTGAATTAGGTTGATAGAGCAGATTGAGCAGGAGATATGACATTAGTCCTCCCTCCAGATGCCATCTGGAGACAATACCTCTTCTTCATGTTCTTATAGCCCTGACCTAAAACTTTAAAGGTTAGGTAAACATGTTTGGAATCAGCATTGTTTTGTTCTGATGACGTAAGCAACATATTAGAAACAGATTTAATATCACCAGCATATGTTGTAAAACTTGTTAACTTTACGGCAGCAGTACAATGAAATACACGATAGATAAACATAGAGAAAAAACTGAGTTACATTAAGTATATACATGTTGATTAAATAGTTTAATAGTTTATTAAATAGTTCAGTTAAAGTAAGTAGTGCAAAAACAATAGAAATAAAAAGTAGTGAGGTAGTGTTCATGGGTTCAATTGGATTTAGAAATCAGATGGCAGAGGGGAAGAAGCTGTTCCTGAATCATTGGAGTGTGTGCCTTCAGGTTTCTGTACCTCCTATCTGATGTTAACAGTGTGAAGAGGGTATGTCCTGGGTGGTAGGGATCCTTAATGATGAATGCCACCTTCTGAAGTTAGTCCATATAGATAGTATCCAAATCACTTTGCTCAAAGGGATGCTTGAAATCAGCCCACTGGACTCATTTAAGTAGCTATCCACTATAAAGAGAAGTCAGTAATGTTGGTACATTGAAAGATTGCATGAAGATGGGCTAAGGTGCCTTCTTCACTTGGTAACTTATCTTATTTGAAACCAGCTCTACCCTAGAATTTGCCTGCAATGTTATGGTATGTCTGTGGGCTATGCTATTATTAATGAGGAAATTAGCTGATAAATCGGTATGAGAACAAAATGCCCTGCGAACTACAAATCACTACAAATTGCTGGATAATTTACACTGCTCTGCCATTAGCCCCAGCAAAAAGGGCAGCTCATTGTTAACCTCCTTGTAAGTTTCAAGAAATTGCTGTGTCTGTGTAAAAAATATGAATGATTTACTGAAACGTTCTCAGCCCCGGAAAATCCAAGGCCAATATCCAGGTTTCTGACTGGGAACAAACTTTAAATAGCTCCATTTTATCTCTGGAGGAAAGGTATTTTCAAAAAAAAAGAGGAACAATGTTTGACTTCCCTGTGAAGTTTGTCTCAGGCCACATTTTGCAAGTTAATGCTGGGTGAATTCACGGACCCATAGTCAGAGTTCTCTGTCGGAAGAAGGCTGTGTCTCCTTTTCAATCTGCTCCGCTGACCAGATTACACCCTGAATTTACAGCTGGAGGATTTCAGAGGTATCACCGATCACTGCTTATGCACTGCTGACACGCTAGAATCTTCAAGGGTAATCTTATTCAGGAAAGCTGGATTGTGTTGCTGTGTGACTTGTGAACATTGTGATGAAAGTCTGTGCAGATTGAACTCAGTTAAGTGATCACTTTGGTGGTACAACCCCCATGTATTTGTTTCATACTAACACATGGGTTGTGGGTGTCATCAGCAAAGCCATTATTGCCCATCCCTAGGTGCCTTTGAGCAGAGGGCAGTGAGACCCCTTCTTGAACAACAGCAATCCCGTTGTGGAATGTAGTCCTGGTTATGCGGGGAGCTCCTGGATTTACACCCAGTGAAAATGAAGGGGAAGCAATATATTTCCAAGTCAGGATGGCGCGTAACAAAGGGGAATTTGCAGGTGGCGATGATGCCCGGTATCTGTTACCCTAGTGCTTCCGGCTGGCAGAGATCACATGATCATTGATGAGTAGGGTGCAGTGCATTTTGTTGATTGGACGCATGGTGTACCAGCAATAGAGGGAATGGACCCATTGGGTGATGGGTGAATTGTCAACCAAGCAGATCACACCGACAGAAATGGAACTGAGCTTCAGGTGTTTTCATCACCAGATTCCTGACAAGTCCTTTGACTGGTGTAGTGACCTGGCGTTCCAAGAGATGATACATTCGGCACAGGATACCCAGCCTCTGACCTCTTCTGGGTGCAGATCAGATTCCGGTAAAAGGTATTGATGGAACTTCTTGACAGGAATACCACTGAATGTCGAATGCAGGTGATCAGACTTTCCCTTGAAAGAGTCTTCTGGTGACCCTTCACAGCCCGTGCCTGAAAGTTGTCTACAGCACAGTACCTTGCCAGGGCAGGAAGACTTGTGTATTAAGGAAAGGTTGAATAGGTTAGGACTTTATTCCTTGGAACATAGAAAATTGAGGGGAGATTTGATATTCAAAGTGAGGGGTGTAGACGGGGTAAATGCAAGCAGGCTTTTCCACTGAGGTTGGGTGGAGCTAAAGCTAGAGGTCATAGGTTAATGATGAAAGGCAAAAAGTTTAAGGGGAACTGGAGGGGAAACTTCTTCACTCAGAGGGTCGTGTGAGTGTGGAATAAGCTGCCAGCACAAGGTGCATGCGAGCTCAATTTCAACATCTAACAGAAGTTTGGATAGGTACGTGGATGGTAGGGGCATGGAGGGCCATGGTCCCACGCAGGTCGATGGGACTAAGCAGTTTAAATGGTTTGGCACAGACTAGATGGGCCAAATGGCCTGTTTCTGTGCTGTACTTTTCTATGACTCTATGACTCTGTTTACAGGTATGGAGCGCTTCATCTGCAAAGGTATCACAGGTGGAAATGGACAGTGTGCAACATTTAGCTTTCTGAATCTGACGCAGCAGCTGAAGATGTGCAGACCAAAGGCACTTCTTTTAATGAGATACTGACGTTCAACAGTCACAAGCGTCTCTCTTCAAGACAAACCCTGTCTCCCACCGCAGATGCACATTGAGTTCAATGTTGTCAGGGCTCCTTACTGTCACAGTCAAAGGCTGCCTTGATGTCAAGGGCAGTCACTCCCATCTCATCGCTGGAAGTTAGTTTTTCAGTTTCCGTTTGCGCCTAAGCTGTGGTTCAGACAAAACCCAAACCAGGCGCCAGTGGGTTCAGTGGGGAGTAAATACCACTTGACAGTGCTGTCAATAACACCTTCGTTCACTTTGTTGATGATTGTGAGCAGACTGATTGGACTGTAATTAGTAGGGCTGGCCCGGCTTTTTTTGTGAACAGGACGTACCTGGGCAATTTTCCACATGGCTGGGTAATGTGGTAAAAACACCAGCTGAAGATACGGTTTGTCCCGGAGAGAAAGTCTTCAGCACAATAGCCAACATGTTGCCTGCTCTCTTTACCTTTACTGTTTCCTGTGCTTTCAGTCTTGTTGCTTCATGTGAATTGAACGGAGGTGTCAGAAGACAGGTCTCTTTGTTGGCAGGATCTCAGGAGGAAACTCAGTTAAGTAATCCACATCACGTTGCTGATTGTGGAGCTCACAAACGCTATTGATTTGGGTTTTTGGCTGGGTTCACAGGGGTTTGTGTTGGGCACATGACCAAGTGGTTAAGGCGTTCGTCTAGTTATCTCAAGGTCGCTAGTTTGAGCCTCAGCTGTGGCAGCGGGTTTGTGTCCTTGAGCAAGGCACTTAATCACACATTGTTCTTGTCTGTGCGAGGAGTGGCGCCCCACATAGACTTCTAATCTGCACCTTGTAAGGCATGAAAATGCCCGACGCAGGCCTCGTGGTCTGAGTCGACGTTCCCTCCCCCACAGGGGATGGGGATGTTCAAGGAGCCGATTTTAATTGTCCATCACCAATCTCCTACTTTCATCAACCTTGTTTGATCATTACCTGTCACAGGTAATACGCTTGCAATGACTGAACCCAGGTCCGGAGGAATGACAGACTCCCATGTAGAGATGGAAACAAGAGCTTATACACAGGAATTCAACAAAACATCAGTGGCTCCACCGAGTGCCATCACAAGATAAATGATTCTCCAAGCAAGGACCCCACGATAAGCACCAATCGGGAGCTGCTTGAAATAATCACAGCACGGGGAAAACCCATGCCAGTCAAAATAAACTTAACAAGATTAAACAGAAGGCACAAGGGCTCAAAGACTCTAGTTAAGACAACAATTAGCAAATACAGCCACTCTAGAAACCTCGCAGCCCAAAGCTGTACGGCTCACAGCACAGGCCCGCAGAGCTCATGACGATTACCTCTGGCTTGCTCACTGGCTCGGTCCTGTGTGGACAATGGAAGGAAAGGCTGGACACAGCACTGCCTACTTCTTAAGTACACATTGGGACCAGAATTCAAAGACACAAGAGGTTTTACAGCTGCCGAAAATCTCAAGTAACACACACAAAATGCTGATGAAGGATCACTACTCATTTCCCTCCACAGATGCTGTCACCAGCATTTTGTGTGCAGGGCCTGAAGTCACTGTGCTGAGGGCACTGTCTCCCATAGGGAGAGTCCGGCTGAACTGGATCTGACTGATGGCTGAAACAGAAGCTCCTCCAATGTGCCCCCAAAATCAAACTGCCCTGAGTCCACCAGGTGCTTCCCAGATGTAGATGTAGTCTGAGAAGGAACCACCTCATATGTGTTTTTTTTTAAACTTGCTGTGAAGAGAACATGAGAGGTCTCAGAATCCCACTAGCAAACCATGGGCAGAAAACCTTCCTCCCATCTCTCTCCCTAAGGTTGTTGCTGGGCCTTGAAGCTCGTTGACTTTAAACAGGCTGGTGTAAATTATGCAAACACGAGGAAATCTGCAGATGCTGGAATTTGAAGCAACACACATAAAAATTGCTGGTGAATGCAGCAGGCCAGGCAGCATCTATAGGAAGAGGAACAGTCGACGTTCCAGGCCGAGACCCTTCGTCAGGACTAACTGAAAGAAGAGACAGTAAGAGATTTGAAAGCGGGGGGAGGGAGATCCGAAATGATAGGAGAAGACAGGAGGAGGTGGGATGGAGCCAAGAGCTGGACAGTTGATTGGCAGAAGGGATATGAGAGGATCATGGGACGGGATGCCTAGGGAGAAAGAAAAGGGGAGGGGGGAAGGCCAGAGGACGGGCAAGGTGTATAGTGAGAGGGACAGAGGGAGAAAAGGAGAGAGAGAAAAAAAAAAGAAAAATAAATAAATAAATAACATGTGGGGTACAAAGGGGAAGTGGGGCTTTAACGGAAGTCAAATTATTAAATTGTTAAATTAAATTAAATTGGTGTAAATTATGTGTGGGATTTCCCGCCTGTGCTCCAGTTTCCTCCCATATCACGAAGAAGTGCAAAGTTAATGGCTTAATTGGCCGCTGCAGTGCTTAGGTGAGGGATAGGATCAAGGGAACGTTGAAGGGACATGAAGAGAATAAAATAAGATTTAAGTAGGGTTACGTGAAATACATTATTGACAGTCAGCACGGACTCGATGGGCTGAAGAGCCTGTTCCCATGCTGTATCTCTATGGCACAATGAGTCTAACCTAGGCATAGACAATTCCGTTGTGCAGAGGGAAAGGGCCATCTGCTCACCAGATGATTATCTTAATTTGATAACAATGAGCAAAGAAATCCAAGGTATTTATCATCATTTCCGAAGTCTAGTATTCTGTCACCTTGTGCACATGACCTCAGCATCCACTGTAGGGAAGATTGAATCAAGCAGGCTTCCCTCTCCTAGTCATTGCCCATTGATCCCTCACTGAATAGAGCTGGGGTATCTGTTGTATCTGTTTTTGATTTTTGCCCAGATGTTGCTCCGCTAGCAGCCTGATGATATCACAGCGAAAGGCTTTCCCATGAAGATCATGAAGAAAATCAGAGCCTAAAGCTTTTCTCACACAGAACCACATCTTCCCTCCACCACTGTCTCTCCCCTCTATAAACCCTGCCCACGCACCCCCACACACTCACACACAAGCTCACTATGATTTCCGCTGGTGATACAGGCCTGGTTTCATCGCCACATGTGAAGATTTCTGAATGCGCGCCATTCTCTCTGTGCTCCATTCACCCACGAGTCACATAGATATTTTTTGCCAGGCTTCTTTGAACCTCTGGTGTCAGGAGCTCCTTCACTCCTTCCTAATCCTCACATAAACTGCCATCTTACTTCCTCCCACCACCATCCAAAGTGGTGTTACCATGACAGGGATGGTGGTGGGGGAGACCATTTCAGCCCAGCACAGTGGACAGGAATCCCACATGAACCACAGCCTGGATTTACACCTCAGCCGCCAAACCCAATAGCAAGTAAAATCACAGCAGTGAATATGCTTAGTGGGACACTGGTGATAAGATTCTAATACAACTCAGACAAAATGAACTCAGCAGGTCAGGCAGCATCTATGGAATGGAATAAGCAGTCAACTTTTCAGGTCGAGACCCTTCTTCAGGACACATGTTTCTGATGATTCTAATATTCTGATGGTGGGTTAGATCAAACTTACTCCCTGACTATTCTTGTTCAGGATTTTTTTCTGTGAAGGACAGGCACATTAACATTAACACATTTTCCGCCCATTTAACTATCAGGATTAAAAAGAACAATTGTGAAGTTCACACCTATGAACCCTTTTTGCTTTCCAATAAATTACCTCTTCAAATTGTGATTCATGCAACAATCTTTCCCTTACTTTCATAAAATATATGACTTGAAGGGGAGGCTGGTTTGTCAGAGTTGCCTTTCATCCTGGGGATTATATTACACAAGGTAGAGAAATAGGGTTAGGCTTCAGAGGACTTTGCCCTTAAATTTGTAATTTAAAAGCTCTGTCACCAAGGACTGAAGAGGAGCAAAAGAAACATTTGCAGCAAGCACCAATTGATTTATTTTTGTAAGGACACCAAACAGGTTAGTGGCTTTGTATGTGGTTCTTGTCCATTTGCTGTGAAATGCCACTACAGACTTGAATGGCTTTGCGCCGTGAACTTAAGGAATGGGCAACTGTGGCTTGGCAGAGCACAGTGTCTGGGTGAGGAGACCTTTAACCTGTGAGTCCAACACTCCTCCAGGAGTCAACACATTCAGGAGAGCAAGGAGAAGATATCCCTGAATATCACTACATTTCTACATTCCATCAGCGACTACACTTCAAAAGAGCTTTCAGATCCCCGCCGACCTGGAAAGTGGCTTTGTAGATGCAAGACCTTTCTTAACTTTTCTTCAGGCATTCCACTCCACAAATAATTTATCCTGGATCAGGGTTCCATGTTCCTATAAACTCCGTCTTGTGTTATTATATATCTTTGGTTAATCACCACGCCTTAATGCACATGACAATCTCTGTCAACTCATGAAATCCCTTTTATTTTTACACCTTAAAATCTCTCCACAGATGCCACATGATGTTTTAAAAACTGATGGGCTCACAGCTGCTTGTCTGTCTGTTCCACCTTCAGAATTTCACACATGACTGAGGCTTCACCCCACTTGTGCAGGGGCTGAGTGCCAATTATCTTATCAGGAAACCTATCAGCGTTCTTTGACTCCTATCTGAAATGACTGGGAAATAAAT
This sequence comes from Mobula hypostoma, assembly GCF_963921235.1. Taxonomy (NCBI): domain Eukaryota; kingdom Metazoa; phylum Chordata; class Chondrichthyes; order Myliobatiformes; family Myliobatidae; genus Mobula; species Mobula hypostoma. Next base: position 31,186,319 of record NC_086121.1, read on the forward strand.
AAACTTCAATGTTTATCATTATCTGTTACTTGGCCCTCAGCCCTGTCATATCAGTCTGATCTACATGTGATTTTTTTGTGTGTGTGTGTCTCCGTCTCTTCTGTCAGATTTAGTCGAGGCAAGGTTACAGAGCGGGGAGGGAAAGTGAAGGAGGATTATTGTCAGGAATGTGATTGAAGGTGAACTCAGAGTAAAATGTTCAAAGAAAATTATGTGGAATGTATTGCTTGAAGACCTGGTGAAGGCAGATACCTTTATGACATTTAAGAAGCATCTAATTCTTAAATTGCCAAGGCATAGAGGTCTATGGACATAATGTGGGTAAATGAGATTAATGTAGACAAGGCCTGTTTCTATACTTTAAAACTCCGACTTTAATTTCTTCTTCAGGACAGGAACAGAAAACCTCATGGCCGAGGCTGTCTGCTGAAATGAGGAAGAAAGAATGAGAGTTGGCTGCAATATTTTTGAAGAACAAATGTTCTTTTCCTATTATACATACTATTTATTACAAATTACTATAAATTGACAGAGACGTAACGTAAAGATTTTTACTCCTCATATATATGAAGGATGGAAGTAATAAAGTCAATCCAATTTAATTCAATATGTGGCCTGAACAGAAGTGATATGCCCTTGTACTTACAGCTAACACATGATGTAGGGGCTAAAGGTACTCATTCATGGTCTTTGAGACCAGCGGCCTGGCTGCCAATTCAATCGATGATGCTGAGATTTTACACTGAGAAGTCACTGCCTTTGCAAGTGTATGAGAAGAGGTTTGAAACTACTTGGGGAACTGGAGAATCAAACAGAACTGCAAAATAAACTCAGAAAACCAGGCAGCATCCATGGAAAAAGAAATATTCAATGTTTTATGTCTGCAACCCTTCATTAGAGTTGTGAGAGAGTTAATTTTTAGATTATGAGGACCCTTTTATTGTCATTTAGTAACACATGTATTAAGAAATGATACAATGTTTTTCCAGAATGATATCACAAAAACACATGACAAACCGACTTAAAAACTAACAAAAAACACATAATTATAACATATAGTTACAACAGTGCAAGCAATACCGTAATTTGATAAGATCAGACCATGGCACAGTAAAAGTCTCAATGCCTCTCGAAAGTCCCATCATCTCACGCAGATGGTGAACCTCCAGCACTGCCAACTTGCCAATGCAGCATCCTGGAAGTATCCAACCACAGTCCAACTCCGAGTCCATCCAAAAACTCCGAGCCTCCGACCACCTCTTTGACATCGAGCACCAGCACCTTCTCTGCCGAGCGCTTCGACCCCCGCCCCGGCAACAGGCAATAGGCAAAGCTAAGGATTTGGGGCCTTTGTCTCCAGAGATTCTCGATCGCACGGTAGCAGTGGCAGCGAAGCAGGCATTTCAGAGGTTATTCCAGATGTTCCTCCGTGCTTCTCATGGCTGTCTTCATCAAATCAGGATTGTGCACAGCATCCTACTTCACAAATACGATATTCATTCGGAATGGCCGCGCACGCTGCGTCGTGCCGCCACCTTTTCCTCCCTCCCTCACTTAAAGTCCCTTACTTTTCAGTAAGATGGAGGACTGTGCGGAACAAAAGCAGTGTGTCCCACGTCTTTGTTTCATGGCTACCTGCAAGGAGATGAATCTCAAGGTTATATAATACATACATACTTTGATAATAAATGAACTTTCAACTTTGAACAAGAAAATGCTGAAAAACCACAACAGGTCGGGCAGAATTTATGTTTGTATGAAGACTGGGCATTTGTGCTTGCCATTCTACTTGCCTTTTTACTTTCTTTCATTGGTCTATTCTGGTTTGCTCGAGACATCCCAGTCATCAAGAGAATACAACACCAGTCAGACTTCAGTGCATTAGCAACACATTACACAAAGGAGTTGGACTGTGCATGCAATAGCGATATCATTCCATCTTCTACCTCTTAGACCAGGAGTTCCTGACCTTTTTTGAGCATGGGCCAATACCATTAAGCAAGGGATCTGTAGACACCAGGTTGGGAACTCCTGGATGTTGAGGCCCTGATGAAGGCTTTTGGCCCAAAATGTCAGCTGTTCGTACTCCCTCCATAGATGCTGCCTGACCTGCTAATTTCCTCCAAATCTTGAGAGTATTGCACAAGATTTCCAACATCTACAGAATATTTTCTGTCTCTGCGTTCTCTCTTGGAGACAAAAAGAAACTCAGCTGCTGGAAACTAGAGCAATAACAATTTGATGCAGTTTTGACCTGGAACATCAACAATTCCTTTCTTCCCTCAGATGCTGCTCAGTACATTGTTATCTTCTCCCACTCTTAGTTATGATGAAGAGTCTTCAACCAAAAAAAAAAGACCTGTTTCTCCTTGCACAGATGCTGATCTGCTGCACTTTCCAGCATTTTCTATCGGACATTACCTTTGTTCTAGACATCTCTCATCACCCTCTCCCTTATTGAATACAAGCTTGCAACTCCTGTGTTTCTAGTTCTTACAATCAATCGAGACCCAAATCATTTCTTCCTCCAGAAACCCTGTCCGAGCTGCTGAATGGTCCTGGCATTTTCTGTTTTTATTTCAGATATACAGCGTCTAAACTTTTCCTATTGAGTTTTGGTGTCTGAGATAGGACGAGGCATCATATTTCTCTCCCTTTCTTCCATTCCTCTTCCCTCTGTTTAACTCTCTGTTGCTCACTTTCTGAGAATAAATGAGTAGATTACCAAGACTGTGCTGATGTTGAGAAGACCAGCTTGCACAGCGTTGCTATGGTGCAAGGACACAGCTGCTGAGACTCTGGGCTTGTGTCAGACCAAGGCTCGTGGCGTAAGTGATGCTGAGGATACTGGTTTGCACCATGTTGCCTGTTTATATAATATGAAGATCGCTTCATTAAATGGATGAAAATCAATCGTGTCAGAGAAAGAAATTCTGAGAGAATTTTGAGGAATGTGATTGGTCATTCAAGCTAACCAGAAATAGTTGAATTTGAAACTGACTAATCAAATCTCTCACAATGTGCTTCACTCTCCCTTCTTATTAGTCAAGGATTCTGGAGTAACTTAGCAACCTATATTGGCCACCTTGCAATTGGTTGAGGACAGACTTGGACTTAAAATAAAACCGTGTGCAAATCTGGTTGCCCCATTACAGGAAGGATGTGGAGATTTTGGAAGGGCAACAAAAGTGGTTTATCAGGATGTTGCCTAGCTTGGAAGGAATGAGCTATAATGGGAGGTTGGCCAAATTTGAAACACATGAAAATCTGCAGATGCTGGAGATCCTAAGCAACATACACAAAATGCTGGAGGAACTCAGCAGGTCTGGCAGCATCTACGGAAAAGAGTAAACAGTCAATGCTTCAGGCACAGACCCTTCTTCAGGATTAAGAGGGAAGAGGGGGATGTCGGAATTAAAAGGTGGGGGAAGGGGAAAAAAGGTTGGCTGGACGGTGATAGGTGAAGCCAGGTGGGTGGAAAAGGTCAAGGGCTGGAGAAGAAAGAATCTGATAGGACAGGAGAGTGGACAATAGGAGAAAGGGAAGGAGGAGGGGGCCCAGGGGAAGTAATAGGTATATAAGAAAAAGTAAAAGCTTAGAGTGGGAAATAGAGGACGGGAGTGAAATTGTTTAAGAGAAATTGATATTCATACTATCAGGTTGGAGGGTACCCAGATGGAAAATAAGGTGTTGCTCCTCCACCCTGAGGGTGGCCTCTTCTTGGCACAAGAGGATCAACACGTCGGAAACAGGATTAAGAATCGGAATTAAAATGCTTGGCCACTGGAAAGTCCCACGTGGCAGGTGTTGTGGAGGTGCTGGACGAAGCGGCCCCCCAGTTTACAGCAGGTCTCACCAATGCAGAGGAGGCCACACCCGGAGTGCCCGACACAATAGACGATGCCAGCAGGTGCACAGGTGAAGTGTTGCCTCACCTGGAAGGACTGTTTGGGGCCCTCACTGGAGGTGAGGGAGGAGGTGTATAGGGAGGTGTAGCACTTAAACTGTTTGTTAGACATTAATAAGATTAAGAGAGGCATAGATACAGCAGACAGCGAGAATCTTTTCCAAGGGTAGAAAGTTTGAAGTTAATAACTCATCAGGGGTGATTGATAGGTCCGTGGCCTGAGGTAGAAGGAGATGGATGCGTTATTAACTTCAAACTTTCTGCATAATCAGGAGTTGAACTGCATGTGCATGTAACGAGAGCCGTATAACTCATCTCCTTCTACCTTAGGCCACAAACTTATCAATCACCTCTGCTGTGGACACTTTCTGGAGGTCCAAGATCCATATGCTCCACAATCGCTGGACTGTGTGTGTAAATGTAGGAGGGGACTATGTTGAAAAATAAATGTGCTAGGTTTTTTAAAATCGACTCCTTCTACCTTAGACCATGAACTTATCAATCACCCCTCGTATTGTTTCAGCGTTAAAAAATCAGTTTCACCGTGTGGAAAAGGCACTTGTATCTTACTTGGATTTGCTTTCCAAGTCAGGAACAATAAAGCAGCTCTCTACCTCCCCGGAGCTACTTCATGGCTGGCTGTTTTATCTTGGAAGCACTGACGGAACTTGGCATGGAGTGTGGAGAACAGAGAAATTTTCATTCCCATTACACTCTGTGTCATTTAACATTAAATCCTCTTTAAAGACCAGCTTAATCCAAAATCCCAGCTGATGAAATATTCAGCTTTGCCTGTCCATGAGAAGGTATATTTCAACAGCAACTCTAGGATTTTGCTCCTCAGCCCCATCCCGACCCTCTTACATCACCTCATCACCTACCACCCCTCACCAAGCCTCCCCTTTCCCATCCGCCCTCCAAATATCAACACTTAATCTTTCTGATTCCACTGCACTGATTTCAGACATCAAATGTGGTTCCTTGTTCAATTCTATTGATGATTTATTGGTTTATTTCATTATTTATTGAGATACAGCATAGGATGGGTCCTTCTGGACCTTCGAGCCACGTCACCCAATTTAATCCAAGCCTAATCATGAGACAATTTATAGTGACCAATTAACCAATTAACTGATGTGTCTTTGGACTGTGGGAGGGAACTGGAGCACCCAGAGGAAATCCACACGGTCACAGGGAGAACGTACAAACTTCTTACAGGCAGCGGCGGGAATTGAACCTGGGACACTGGTACTGTAAAGTGTTGTGCTTACTACCACTCTACCGTGCCACCTTATCGACTTACAGGTGAATGAGTTCAAATCTGGCCTCAAACCACAAGCCAGATTCAAAGGTAGCCCAGGCAATCAACAGTGGAGGTCTCCTGCCTCTGCTGGTTCACGTAATGATCCTGTGTCACAGTCCTGACCGTTAGTTCCCCATTTTCTCCTAATTTCCTTTGATGGCAGCACACCTGGTTTTCATCAAGACCTGCAGCATAAGAACCCCGGCTTTGCACCCACTAGTTGCCAGATCGTTGGTTTTGCCAATGTGGTAATTAACGTTTCCCGGCCGCTTAGGACTGTGTGTTCTAAGTTTTGCTTCAGTACTGAGAATTACCTGTGAAACTCAGTCTCCCCGTATCAAGATAAGTCTTTTAAGTTTTATCTCAGCACTGAGGTTTACCTGTGTAACTCTGTCTCTCCATGCTAAGAAAAGTTTTGTCTGCTGCTACCCCTTCTACGCTCCGTGTTAGGGTCAGTTCTGCCTGTCTCCTGCCTTCCTGCACTCTCCCCTGTTTACCGATCAATGTTCACGCCCGCGTCTACATCCTAACGCAACCTCCGTGCCTGTGTTCCGCGCTTGGGTTTGCCTTGTTCGTTGCAACAGAATGATCTGGCCTCCGTGGACCCAGCAGACACGAATACCCTTCAGCAAGCCCTCGCCAGCCAGGGTTCCCTACTGGGACAGCACGACCAATTCCTCCAGGAGGTCACGGAGAACCTCCATTCCCCGTCTGCTCACGTCACGCAGATCGGTGACCAGGTGGACCGTGTATCCACTCAGTTCACTCAACTCACTCCTGGAACCCTGTCTAACCAGCCCAGACAGCCTATAGCAGCAAACCCCTACGTGTCAGCAACGCCCCCGCCAAGGGAGCCTCACGTACCTGAACCGGAGCACTACGCTGGGGATTTGGGGAAGTGCCGGGCTTCCTTCTTCAGTGCTCCTTGGTGTTCGAACAGCAGTTGTCCACATACTCCACGGATAAGTCAAAGATTGCTTATATCATGGGGTTGTCGCGGGGAAGTGCCTTAGCGTGAGCCACATCTGTTTGGGATAACCAACCGGATATCAGCTCTTCTTCTGCCACCTTTATCGTGGAAATGAGAAAGATCTTTGTCCACCCCGTCCATGGAAAAGGCGCCGCCAAGCGTCTACTCACCCTCCGCCAGGGGTCACGCAGTGTTGCCGAATATTCTGTGGCGGTCCAGATGTTAGCGGCCAACTCAGGGTGGAACGATGAGGCACTCCAAGGGGTATTTCAGAATGGTCTCAGCGACATGGTGAAAGACGCGTCGGTGGCAAGAGACGACACCGACAGCCTGGATTCCCTGATCTCCCTCACCACCAGGTTGGACAATCGTCTCCGAGAACGCCATAGAGAAAGAACTGGGCGTCCACCATCTTTGGCCACTCCTCGGCAGTCATTACCGCCTCCTGCCAGAACAAGTCTCTCTCTTCCTCCTGCTCCTAGAGTAGCTCCCAGCCCGGCCGTTTCCATCGCCCCGAGAGGGGAACCTATGCAGCTGGGACGGAACTGCCTTTCTCCCACAGAGCGACTCCAGAGATTGAGAGCAGGTGAGTGTCTATATTGTGGCCAGTCCGGCCATTTCCTTGCTACCTGTCCCCTTCGGCAAAAGGGAAGGCACCAGTAGCAGGGGAGACCCTGGTGAGCCAGACAACATCCCCTTCCGTCCCCCGACCCCGGATGCAGCTTCAAGCCACTCTGCGTTACAACCAACAGTCCCTGCCTTTGTTAGCAAGAGTGGACTCCGAGGGAAACCTTTCGGATGAAAACTTAGCTTTCGAGGCCGGAATTCCTCGTGAGCTGTTGAGTAACCCCGCCCCCCCCCCCCCGGAAGCCCGGGCACTGGACATTAGACTACTGGCCTGAGTCACACACTACACACCACCCCTGTCTCTCCTTCTCTCTGGAAACCATCGGGAACAGGTACGATTCAATTTAACTTCCTCTCCTCAAGCTCCTATAATTCTTGGTTACCCCTGGTTAAGTCGGTATAACCCCCACATTGACTGGTCCACTGGGAAAATAGTCAACTGGAGTTCGTTCTGCCATTCCACTTGTCTACAATCAGCCCTTTCCCCAGTGGAGGTCACCGTGACCTCGTCTGCCTCTGAATCCCCCGACTTATCCAAGGTTCCAGCAGAGTATCACGATCTGGGAGAATTGCTTAGCAAGAAACAGGCTCTTTCCCTGCCTCCACATCGCCCTTACGATTGCGCAATTGACCTTCTCCCCAGAGCCCCTCTACCCACCAGTCGGCTGTACAACCTGTCCCGACCAGAAAGGGAAGCTATGGAGACTTACCTGAATAACTCTCTTGCGGCTGGTGTTATCCGACCCTCATCTTCCCCTGTAGGCGCAGGTTTCTTCTTTGTGGAGAAGAAAGACAGTTCACAGCGACCCTGCATTGACTACCGTGGCCTGAACAGCATCACCATAAAGAATAAATATCCCCTGCCCCTTATCAACTCTGCTTTCGAGCCCCTTCACGGAGCCACAATTTTCTCTAAGCTGGATCTATGGAATGCCTATCACCTGGTCAGGATAAAGGAGGGAGATGAATGGAAAACAGCTTTTAACCCTACCCTTGGTCATTTCGAATATCTGGTCATGCCATTCGGTCTCTCTAATGCCCCTGCCATCTTCCAAGCCCTGGTAAACGATGTCCTTAGGGACTTTATTAACTGTTTTATTTTCGTTTATTTGGACAACATCTGAATCTTCTCCCGCAGTTTTCAGGAACACACCTACCATGTCCGTCAGGTTCTTCAGAGGTTTTTGGAGAACAAGCTATTTGTTAAGGCAGAGAAGTGCGAGTTCCATGCCCATTCTGTCAGTTTCCTGGGTACATCATTGAGAGCGGGCAGGTGAGGGCGGATCCCGAAAAGATCCGGGCAGTGGCGGAGTGGCCAAAACCCATGACGCTTAAACAACTCCAGCGATTTCTGGGGTTGATAATCTTCTACCGTCGCTTCATCAGGGACTACAGCCGGGTGGCAGCGCCCCTTACTCAGCTCACCTCTCCTGCGACCCCTTTTCACTGGACTCCCAAAGCGGACTCAGCCTTCTCGGAGCTGAAGAGGCGTTTTGCCTCTGCTCCCATCCTGTTCCAACCTGACCACTCACGCCAATTCATTGTGGAAGTCAACGCCTCCGACTCTGGGGCGGGAGCGGTCCTCTCCCAACGCGCTGGCCCTGACCAAAATCTCCATCCCTCGCCTTCTTCTCTTGCCGCCTATCCCCCGCCGAACGGAACTACGACGTAGGGAACCGGGAGTTACTGGCTGTCAAACCCGCTTTGGGGGAGTGGAGGCACTGGCTGGAGGGAGCTGAATATCCATTCATCATCTGGATGGAACACAAGAACCTCCCATACATCCAAACTGCCAAATGCCTGAATTCCTGCCAAGCCCATTGGGCATTATTTTTTGACCGTTTCAGACTTACTCATCTATCATCCTGGTTCCAAAAATGGGAAGCCCGATGCTCCCTCCCGTCAATATGTCTCTAAGGAGGGCCTTCCCAACCCCGATACCATCCTTCCACCATCCTGTGTTGTGGCTGCCCTCACCTGGGAGATCGAATCCATAGTCAAAGAGGCCCAACGGACTCAACCTGACCCAGGCAATGGACTCACCAATCACCTCTTCGTGCCTGACTCTCTTCGGTCTCAGGTTCTCCAGTGGGGGAATACTTCTCGTTTCGCCTGCCATCCCATACATTGATCAAACTCTGCCCCTTCTGAAGTGACATTTCTGGTGGCCCACCATGGACGCTGACACTCGCTCTTTCGTTTCTGCCTGTTCTGTGTGTATGTGCGGAAAGGCCTCCCATCAACCACCTAGGTTGTTTCGGTCCCCTACCTGTCCCTAGCTGTCCTTGGTCTCACATTGCTCTGGATTTCGATCCTGGACTACCCTCTTCACAGGGGAACACTGCTGTACTCACTGTGGTGGACCATTTCTCCAAAGCTGTGCACCTCGTAGCCCTTCCCAAACTCCCTACAGCCCGTGGAACAGCCGATCTCCTTGTCCATCACGTCTTCCACCTTCATGGAATTCCCTCTGACATCATTTCTGACTGGGGCCTCCAATTCATCTCTCAAATCTGGAGATCCTGTTGTCAAGCCCTTGGAGCCTCAGTAAGTCTGTCTTCCGGTTTCCATCTGCAGAATAACGGTCAAACGGAATGAGCGAACCAGGATTTGGAAGCAGCACTGCACTGCATATCCGCCAACAACCTGTCACCCTGGAGCACCCATCTCACTTGGGTGGAGTACGCCCACAACTCCCTGGTCAGCACCGCCACCAGAATGTCTCCCTTCGAATGCTCCCTCGGTTACCAACCCCCTCTGTTTTCTGCCCATGAAGATGACACCGCTGTGTCTTCAGTTCAGGCCCATCTCTGCCGGTGCCGCAAGGTCTGGGAGGATGCGTGCTTGGCCCTGCTCCACTCAGCTGACCGCAACCGGAGGACTGCCGATCGCCTTCAAGTTCCTGCACCCAACTATCGGCCTGGTCAGAAGGTTTGGCTCTCTTCTGAATACATCCCCCTCAAGAATGAATCCAAGAAACTCGCCCCTCACTATCTTGGACCATTCGAAATTGAGAGCATTATCAACCCCTCGTTGGTCAGACTCAAACTGCCCAGATCTATGCACATTCATCCCAAATTCCACGTCTCCCAACTGAAACCTGTGTCTGTCAGCCCTTTGTGCCCTCCTGCTGAACCTCTTCCACCCACCCGGGTCATCGACGACTACCCAGCGTACACCATCCGGCGAATACTGGATGTGTGCCGCCAAGGCAGGGGTCTCCAGTACCTGGTCGGTTGGGAGGGATACGGTCCTGAGGAGCGCACCTAGATACCCCGCTCCTTCATCTTGGACCCTTCCCTCATCCAAGATTTCCATCGCGACATTTCGGACAAGCCTGGTGGTTCTCCTGGGGGCTCCAGTTGAGGGAAATATTGTCACGGTCCCAACCGTTAATTCCCCATTTTCTCCTAATTCCCCTTGATGACGACACACCTGGCTTTCATCAAGACCTGCAGCATTTCAACCCTGGCTTTGCACCCACTACTTGCCAGATTGCTGGTTTTGCCAGTGTAGTAATTAACGTTTCCCGGCCGCTTAGGACTGTGTGTTCTAAGTTTTGCTTCAGTACTGAGAATTACCTGTGAAACTCAGTCTCTCCGTGTCAAGATAAGTTTTCTAAGTTCTACTCCAGTTCTGAGGTTTATCTGTGAAACTCGGTCTCTCCGTGTCAGGATAAGTCTTTTAAGTTTTACTTCAGCACCGAGGTTTACCTGTGTAACTCTGTCTCTCCGTGCTAAGAAAAGTTTTGTCTGCCGCTTCCCTTTCTACGCTCCGTGTCAAGATCAGTTCTGCCTGTCTCCTGCCTTCCTACACTCCCTCCTGTTTGCCATTCAATGCTCACACCTGCGTCTACATCCTAACGCAACCTTCATGCCTGTGTCCTGCGCTTGGGTTCGCCTCGTTCATTGCAACATCCTGTCAATGTGTTACCTAAAGGCTTCGTTTCACAACAAACTAATGCCCTGAATTTCTCAGAGAATTTTCAGTCTCAAATTCAGAGAAGAATATCAGTGAGCCAATGTTGAACTAAGACCAGTGGACTTATGAGCAAAGTAGTGGTCACAGAAAGAAATAGTAATTGGGGGTAAAGGGGTTATTTTTATAATGACAGGCTGTAAATAGTGAAGTCTAGCATGAATCAATACTTGAACTTTTGTTTAAAGCCATGTTAATGACCTAGTAAAGAGGATGGAGTTAAAGTCGCACTTACACAAGATATAAGAGTTTTCTGACCATGCAGATCTCAATATGAATGGTGATGGGTAGAAAAGATACCAGATGTAGAATAATGTAGGGGAAATATGCAATTATTCACTTGCAATGGAAAAAGTGAATGTATTTTAAAGGGAACAATTACTAGTAATTGCCAGCATTCATACAGGCTTGGGTGACCTGGCTTACAAACAAATCATAGAATGTTCTTTGCACAATAAGTAATTCAGAAGGTTAACTATATCTTAGCCTTTGGCAAAAGAGGATTCATACATATAATTTTATGACATTTATATCTTGTGTAAGTACACTTTTGTCAATAAACAGGATCTTGAACACAATAGGAATGAGTGCAAGTCATAAAGATCCCTGGGTCAGATCTAAAGCTTGCAAAGAGGGAAGTCTTCCTGCTGATCTACGGGGCTTTAATGAGATCATATCCAGACAACGGTACAAATTTGTGTTCTGCACCGACGGAAGACCATACCTGCTTTGAAGGTCTGCAACAACGACTCACTAAATCTGTGCCAAAGAAATGATGGAGCTATCCTCTCTTAGGTATTGAATTGGTTAAACATAGAACATAGGCAGGTACAGCATAGGAACAGGCAATTTGGCCGACAATGTTGTGCCAAACCTTTTAAAAAGCAAATCAAAAGCACCCTCTTACCTACACAATGTCCATATCCCTCCATGAGCCTATCCAAGCGTCCCTTAAAAGCCTCTAATATATTTGCCTCTAGCACCATACCAGGCAGCGTATTCCAGGCATCCAGCACTCTGAGTAAAAGACTTACCCCTCACATCCCCCTTGAACCTACCTCCCTCACTTTCAATGCATGCCCTCTGGTATTAGGCGTTTCAATCCTGGGAAACAGATATTCCCAGTCTACTCTATCTATGTCTCTTATAATCTTATAAAGCTCTATCAGATCTCCCCTCAGTCTCCACCACTCCAGAGAAAACAAACCACGTTTATCTGGACTGATATTATCTGGATGTTTGAAGACAGACTGATTATCCCATTAACACTTGTTAGTAGAAGACATGACAGGATGGATGCCAATAAAATAAGGACATAAAAATAAAGAATAAGAGAAATATTCCTGAATAAGGACAGACATATGGAGAAATATTTTCATTTATATGCTTGTGAACATTGGAATTCTCTACTCTGGAGGCCTGTGACTAAAATAGAAGCAAAACTGATAGATTTTGGAGTTCCACATGAAAGGAGAGAAAATGATGTCAATGTGAAAATTCAGATTTTATTAAATGATAGAACAGGCTTGAAAGACACTAAGTGATAGATAATCACCTTCCAGGGCTCAAGAGGCTTAATGCCAACCTCAGCTTTCTAGCACACAGCATGAACTTGCCAAAGAGTCAGAGTTGTTCTTGACGAAGTTAAGCTTCCAATCAATATTCCTTATTCGTCTTCTTATTGTAAACAAGTAAACAGTTAAGTCTTGTAGGCTCATGTTTAATCAACTTAAAGCAATGGGGTTATGTTAATTGGCCTGTATCAAACCAGACTACAGCTAAATTATTTGCACCATTGTGACTGAGTTCAAGGACGTTTGCAAACCAGACTAATTTTGTCACTTAGCACATCAAACATGTTACAGGTATAGTGGATCAATCAATAGTTGAGATATTTGTGTACTCAGAGAGTCAGCCCTCACAGCATTAATTTTGGGTGCCTAGGATCTCTGTCCCCAGAAATATTTAGACAATCTGTATGAATTGCATTGTTCCAGCAAAGGTACCTGAAATACATCACACTCAGGTAATGTCAATAAGTAGTAAAACAATATAATTGTGAGAAAGCATTGTGGATTGTTAGACATGACAAGGATAGACAATAATTGTTAGACAATGACAGAGATACTGCGTGACTGAAAGAAGAACTGAAATTCATTCCACAACTGTGGGCAAACAACTTGTTCAGCTACAACTCATAAGTATGTTCTTTTAGCTTGTAAGAATTGTACCTGTGTTTGCAGATCCTTTGCAGTTTATAAATCTTTCGTAATTCAGAAATCTTTTACAAATCCGAAAACGTCTGAGGGTTTTAAATGTGTGTTAGGAACTGTTCGTCTAAACTTAAATGTCTATCGTGAAAAATAAAATAAACTGTTTAAACTACTTCATTAGCTGGAAGAATTACCTCCTTGTTATGGGTTTTGGCAGCTAGACCTTGCTGCAGAGGCTAGACAGGGAAGTAAGCTAGTCCTTGAAAAGTAGGTTGATACAGTATAACCTCCTTACAGTTCCCATAGATACCTATGTTGGATAGGGCTTAAAATTTCCTTTTGAGTTTAGGGCTTTGCGGACAGTGAACCCAATATCTATGCCTTTTTTTAATACTCTAAAGGAGAAGAGGTAATGAGTTTCGCGTTTGGGTTTTTGAACCCACATTTTTATATTTGCTCCTGAATGTCTGAAATGTCAAGCATTTGATGCTCTACCCCAATCCGTATTTCCTATCCCAACTCAGATGTCCTGCCCCAACTAGAAAATTATGATTTCCCTTAATTTTATGTGCTAGTTTTTCCTTCTGGTGGAGGAGGATGGAGTCGTGATGGTAGAGCACAAAATATCTTGTACAGCTCCCTGAGAGAAGGAAGGGACTGATTCAGGTATGATGCCTTCCCTGGTGGATCAGCCCACTTAGACCTCGCAGGGATACAGGCCCTTGGGAAAGATTGGAGATGAATCTAAGTTTCAGTTTGGCCAAGGAAAGACTCAGGGACAGTTAGCCTTACTTCTTGCCATAAACCTCACTTCTTGTTTTAATCAACCTGAGCATTTTCAACACCCTGCCTCACATCACAGCTAAAGGAAGAGAACAAAGCATCAGGCAGGACGGGTTATTGTTCCTAATAGTGTGAGAAATTGGGATTAACGCACGTAATTCAAAGCAATACCAGCAAGTCGCTAGAACAGGTGCAGGGAAAAATGGCATAAGGATTTACAGAGGGAATTTCATCAGCTGGGGAAATGGGCTGAGGAATGGCAAATGGAGTTTCATTCGGATAAGTGCAAGCTGTTTGTCTTGGGAAGGTAAATCAGAGTAGGACATTCACAGTCAATAGCAAGGACCTGGTGAGGTCGTTGTAGAACAGAGGGACCTTGGAGTACAAATACATAGTTCCCTGAAGGTGACCTCGCAGCTAAATAGAACCATAAGACCATACGATATAGGAGCAGAATTAGGCTATTTGGCCCATCAAATCTGCTCCGCCATTTCATCATGGCACATCAATTTTCCCCTCAGCCCCAGTTTTCTGCCTTCCCCCCGCCCCACCGTATCCTTTCATGCCCTGACCAATCAAGAATCTATCAATCTCTGCCTTAAGTATACATAAAGACTTGGCCTCCTCCTGTGGCAAAGAATTCCACAGATTCTCCACTCTGTGGAAATTGGGCGGTGAAGAAGGCTTTAGACATACTGGCCTTCATCAGCCAGGACAGAAAGAAAGATTAAGATTAAGATTAGCTTTATTTGTTACGTATACGTACATTGAAACATCGAAACATACAGTGAATGTGTTTTTTGCGTCAATGGCCAACTCAGTTCGAGGATGAGCTGTGGGCACCTTGCAAGCATCACCAAGCTTCCAGTGCTAACATAGAATTCCCACAATTTACTAATCTAATCTATAGAAATTGGAATGTTTTGTTGTAGGTGTGTAAGTCATTGGTGAGGCCCCACTTAGAATAACGTGTTCACCCTACTGAAGGAACGATGCAATCAAACTGGAACAAGTGCAGAGCATATTTATGACGATGTTGTTCTGATGTGAAGGACAGAATTATGGAGAGAGGGTGACCAGGCTGGGACTTTCTTTTGTTAAGAGCATTGAAGAATGAGAGGTGATTTTACAGAGGTGTAGGAAATCATTAGGGCCAAAGACAGAGTTAATGCACACAGTCTTTTCCCCAGGTTCAGGGGATCAAAAATGAGAGGCATAATTTTAAGATAAATCTGGGATTTAGTCAGAACCAGAGAGGCATCTTTTTCACCTAGGAGGTGATCAGTGTGTTGAATGAGCTGCCAGAGGAAGTGGCTGAGGCAGGTACATTAACAACATTTAAAAAGTACTTGACAGGTACATGGATGGGAAATATTTAGAGGGATATCAGTCAAATGTGGGCAAATGGGGTTAGATTAGACGGAATCTTGATTGGGCCTACAATTGAGTGAAAGGCTTTTTCCATGCTGTGTGACTCCATGACTCTATGCTTTATGACCTACGTCATACTGACGTTCCTCCAGCTCTGTCACATTGCCAAATATGTTCTTCTAAATGTTACAACTGGCAATTGTTGAGTAAACAAACTTATTGCCAAAGAACAATACTGTTATCAAAAGGATGTTTAAATTTGAAATTATTTTTCCTTTTTGTGGGATCCTCGGAATGATTATATTTGATTTGAGTTACTCTTGCAAACCATGATAATAACAAGAGAAAACACTGGAGGTTTGCTGGAGGTCAGGAAGCATTTGTGGAGAGAGTCACATTTAACACAAATAAGGAAAATGAGACCCGACTCAGACAGGGAGATCGTCTTGCTAAACACCTACGCTCTGTCCGCCAGAGAAAGCAGGCCACACCAGTGGCCACACATTTTAATTCCACGTCCCATTCCCATTCTGATATGTCTATCCACGGCCTCCTCTACTGTAAAGATGAAGCCACACTCAGGTTGGAGGAACAACACCTTATATTCCGTCTGGGTAGCCTCCAACTTGATGGCATGAACGTTGACTTCTCAAACTTCAGCTAATGCCCCACCTCCCCCTCATACCCCATCCGTTATTTATTTATATACACACATTCTTTTTCTCTCTCTCCTTTTTCTCCCTCTGTCCCTCTCACTATACCCCTTGCTCATCCTCTGGGTTCCCCCCCCTTTTCTTTCCCCCTGGGCCTCCTGTCCCATGATCCTCTCATATCCCCTTTTGCCAATCACCTGTCTAGCTCTTGGCTCCATCCCTCCCCCTCCAGTCTTCTCCTATCATTTTGCATCTCCCCCTCCCCCTCCAACTTTCAAATCTCTTACTCACTCTTCCTTCAGTTAGTCCTGACAAAGGGTCTCAGCCTGAAACGTCAACTGTGCCTCTTCCTAGAGATGCTGCCTGGCCTGCTGCATTCACCAGCAACTCTGATGTGTGTTGCTTGAACTTCCAGCATCTGCAGAATTCCTCGTGTTTGCATTTTTAAAATGAGACCAAGGTGTTTTTGCAGAAGGGGAGAGAGGTGGACTTCGCAAAGGGAATGTTAGTGATGGGGTAAAGATTGTCTGGGTGACAGGAAACATTAAGTGAAAATCAAAAAAGAACTAGAGATGCTGCAATTCTGAAATAAAAATAGATATTTCTGGAAGCGCTCAACAGGTTAAGCAGCGTTGGTGTTAACGTTTGCAGGTGGGAGGATGAAAGCTCTTTGTCCCGAATCTTTAGCTCCGTTTCTCTCCACGCAGATACCGCCTGGCCTGATGAGAACTTCCAGCATTTGCTGCTTTGATTTCTGATTTCCTGCATTTAAAGGGCTTTGGTAGGTAAAAGGTGGCTGTTTTGTCTACATGTTAAAAAAACAGGTTTTGCTGCAACTTTGTCGAAAATTTCAGGTTACACATTTAGGAAAATCTGAAAATGAGAAACACTACTTTCTGATCTCTTCTGCTTTCAAGTGCTTTAGCATCTAGAAAGATTGGGAATTAAGTTATTTTTCTTTAAATTAATCTGAGCTAGAAATTCATTTGCTCAGCTCCAAGAAAAATGACTTTGTGCTGCTGAAATTTTGCGATGAGAACTATCAGGAAATGTGTCTCCTCAATATTACTTTCATTCTCTCTAAGTTTTAACCAGTTAAAAACTACCACAGATGACAATAGTGTATTCTACAGAAAGAATTGTAATTTTGCTGTTCCGAAATAGGACTTATTTCACCCATGACTAACTTTCTCTCAGAAGTGAGTTTTACTAACCCTCATTTCCATAGACAAACACTCAGACTCCATTCTTTGCTTTTAACGGGATCGGTCCCTTCTGCAGCCTCTTCTTGCTTTTAGCAACAAATCCAACAAACAATGTGCTGCAGGAAACAAGTATCTGTGGGGGGTGGGTGAAGACACGATTGTTGACATTTCAGGCTGAAACCCTGCATCGGGACTGAGCGTCGAGAAGGGAGCTGGCCAGTTGGCCAGTATTAAGAGGAGAGAGGGAGGGGTGAGACAGGAGTACGAGGTTTCTCCAGCAGGTTGTTTGTTGCAGCCACACGCACAACACGCTGGAGGAACTCAGCAGGTCGGGCAGCATCCGTGGAAACGAACAGTCAATGTTTCGGGCCGAGACCCTTCATCAGTGTTGTGCGTGTTGCTCTGACCCCAGCATCTGCAGAGTATTTTGTGTTTATTGCAGCATCTGACATCTCTTGTGTCTCCTTTTTGTGCACTGGCTGCTTTATCCTGGAGGCAGCCATGGTTACGGTCAGCTTCCCTGTATCATCCTGGGTTGCTGCTGCCAGTCTCTGCCACATCTTACGCTGTCGCTCACTTCTGCATCGGTGAGCTTCACCCAGAGGCAATAATCATGGGGAAACCTCTTTGGCCAGAAACACTTGCCTGTTGGACTCTGTGTCCCCGTGGTCCTCTGGCACGGAGAACATGCCTACTCCTGACCAACCTCTCCAGGTCCCTCTAACCCCTGGAAAGCACTCTCCTAGATCCTCATCATCGTTTCAGCATCCGGTCACTCTCCTGAAGATGGGAAGAAGTCTATGTTGTATTGCATTCCATCTCTTCACAAACTGGCCGCATTTGCTGGGTCACATGCTGACAACTGGGGGAACTTGCAATGCGTCAGAAAGGAAAGCCTGGGCCTAAATGGCATTGCACTGCGTTATACAGGGACACCCAACAGAGCGAAGCAGGCTTTCTCCACTGAGGCTGGGTGGGCCACGACCAGAGGTTATTGCTTAAGGGTGAAAGGTGAGAAATTTAAAGGGAACGCGAGGGGCTTTGGAGAGGGTGCAGGAGAGGTTTAAGAGGATTGCTACCTGGTTTAGAGTGCATGTGCTATCAGGAGAGGTTGGATAAACTTGGATTGATTTCTCTGGAGCATTGGAGGCTCAGGGGGAGGTATGATAAAGGTCTACAAGATTATGAGGGCCATAGATAAGTGGACAGAGTATCTGTTTCCCAGGGTTGAAATGACTAATAGCAGAGGACATGCATTGAAGGTGAGAGGGTGTAGGTTCAAGGGTGATGTGAGGGGTAAGCTTTTTACTTGGAGAGTGGTGGATGCCTGGAGTGCGCTGTCTGGTGTGGTGGTTGAGGCAAATACGTTTTAAGAAACGTTTGGATAGGCATATGGATGGAGGGATATGGGCATGATGTAAGTAGGAGAGATCAGTGTTTGGGTGTTTTTGATTTGCTTTTTAGCTGGTTCAGCACGATAATGTGGGCCGAATGGCCTGTTCCTGTGTGTACTGTTCTATGTTCTGTGCTCTATCACACTGTTTTATAAACCTTGCCGATGGAGATCTCTTTGTTTGCAGTGTCAGTGTGGAATGCAGGATTTAAACTCCAAATAAACAGCTCAGAGCAACTCAAAGGCTTCTGTCTGGAAACAGCAGCCGTGCAAAATAAGCTGTGACGTAATTGAGCTGCAGAACTGCAGGTGTAAAAGGTTACTCATACTCATACCCACCCTGCTATTTGTAAAAATGTCATCTCCTTATCTCAATTCCCCGACTCCGCCGCATCTGCTCTCAGCTTGACGCTTTTCATTCCAGAACGAAGGAGTTGTCTTCCTTTTTCAAAGAAAGGAGCTTCCCTTCCTCCCCAATCAACGCTGCCCTCAACCACATCTCTTCCATTTCACGCACGTCTTGTCTCACCCCATCCTCCTTCCACCCTACAAGGGATAGGATTCCTCTTTTCCTCACCTACCACCCCACTAACACATAATTCTCCAGAACTTCTGCCATCTCTGAGAGGATCCCACCACCAAGCACACCTTTCCCTCCAGCCCCCCACTTTCTGCTTTCCACTGGGATTGCCCCCTATGCGACCCCTTTGTCCATTCATCCTGCCCCTACACCTCCTCCCTCACTACCATTCAGGACCCCAAACAGTCCTTCTCAGTGAGGTGACACTTCACCTATGAGCCTGTTGGGGTCTATACATATTGCATCTGGTGCTTCTGGAGTGGCCTCCTGTATATCGGAGAGACGCGATGTAGATTGGGAGACCGTTTGCTGAGCACCTACGCTCTACCTGCCAGAAGAGGCAGGGTTTCCCAGCGGCCAGGCATTTTAATTCCACTTCCCATTCCCATTCCCATATGTCAATCCATGGCCTCCTCCTCTGTCACGATGAGACCACACTCAGGTTGGAGGGACAATACCTTACATTCCATCTGCGTAGCCTCTAACCTGATGGTATGAACATCGATTCATTGAACTTCCGGTAATGCTGCTCCCCCTACCCTTACCATTCCCTATCCCCTTTCCCCTCTCTCACCTATCTCCTTGCCTGCCTGCCCATCACCCCCCTCTGGTCCTCCTCCCAGCTTTTTTTGTCTTCTGTGGCCTTCTGTCCTCTCCTATTAAATACCCCTTCTGTGGCCCTGTATCTCTTTCACCAATCAACATCCCAGCTCTTCACTTCACACCTCCCCCCCTCCCAGTTTTACCTATCATCTTTCAATTCTCCTCCCCTCCCTCCCCCGACCTTCTAACTCTGACTCCTCATCTTTTAATCTCCAGTCCTGTTGAACGATCTCGGCCTGAAATGTCAGCTGCGCCTTTTCCATAGTTGCTGCCTGGCCTGCTGAGTTCCTGCAGCAATTTGTGTGTGCTGCTTGATTTCCAGCATCTGCAGATTTTCTCTTGTTTGTGATTCACATTCCTCTGCTCAGTCAATAAATTTTTTTGAGAGCTTTGTAAACCTGTTATAGTCTTTCAGTGCTAAATATCATTCCACGAAGGATCACAGGCAGCATTAACCCACCAGCCTCTGTCTCTACATGAATCCACTGGCTCCATCTGCCCATCATTCGACCTCCTCACATGGTTGATCTATCACCTACCAGCCCTTAACTCGCCCATCCTGCTCACTTACCATCCAGCTACCTACCATCTAGGCCTTCTATACACTCACCCAAAACGCTGAGCATCTCATTGCAGGAACATAAGGAGAGTAGCGGACTCAGCTCTCAATACTTCACAGGCACAGTAGCATCAACATTCTTGCCATAGAGGGAGTACAAAGAAGGTTCACCAGATTGATTCCTGGGATGGCAGGACTTTCATATGATGAAAGACTGGATCGACTAGGCTTATACTCGTTGGAATTTCGAAGATTGAGGAGGGATCTTATTGAAACATATAAAATCCTAAAGGGATTGGACAGGCTAGATGCAGGAAGATTGTTCCCAATGTTGGGGAAGTCCAGAATGAGGGGTCACAGTTTGAGGATAAAGGGGAAGCCTTTTAGGACCGAGATTAGGAAAAATTTCTTCACACAGAGAGTGGTGAATCTGTGGAATTCTCTGCCACAGGAAACTGTTGAGGCCAGTTCATTGGCTATATTTAAGAGGGAGTTAGATATGGCCCTTGTGGCTAAAGGGATCGGGGGTATGGAGGGAAGGCTGGTACAGGGTTCTGAGTTGGATGATCAGCCATGATCATACTGAATGGCAGTGCAGGCTCAAAGGGCCGAATGGCCTACTCCTGCACCTATTTTCTATGTTTCTATGTAACATGAAGTGCTGCCTCAAGAAGGCAACATCTTCCAGCAAAGATTGCCCCTGTCCGGACAACAGCATCTTCTTGCAGCCACCATCAGGCAGGAGGTACAGAAGCTTGAAGTCCCACACCACCAGGTTCAAGGACAGCTACCTTCCTTCAGCTATCCAGTTCTTAAGCAACCAGCACCACCTCAGTATAGCAACTCTAGGACAAGCTTGCCCTATAATGGATTCTTTGCGTCTAATTAGCTTCTGGTAAAATGGTATAAACTTTATGTTCAATTAGGATATTCATATGAACGCTGCTTATCTGATACCATGTGGTGTCGATGCTGCTGAAAGTTTTTCACTGCACCTGTGCACTCGTGTACTTTTGCAATAACCTCGGCTTTGAACTTAATCACTTCACCTGAGCTCAGATAAAGCAAAGGGCATGAACTTGTGCCTGTCTGAACCAAGGATAGGCTTGCTATTGGCATCAGCAGAGGCCCTGAACAACCCCACCTCCTCCTCCACTCCTTCCCACAACAAACCAGGCTCTGTTGCAGCAGTAGAACCTCGTAAAATTATCTTTATATTACGGAGGCTTGATGACAACAAATGACATTGGTTTACAGAGACTACTGCTGCAACTCAAGCCCAGCACTTATCTAGAACGTTCTGACTGTTTATCCACGGTTCCTGGCCATGTTGCAAGTAACTGCTGGAGGGATATTTGTCTAACTTCAACTCACACAGCTGCACATTGATAAAGGCTTTGACCAAAATGTCACAATCCATACTAATTTTGCCAAATTGATTCCATGCTGTGCAAGAAATCAGCCAACCAGTAAGTATCATCATCAAAGAAGATGCAGTTCTGCTATTACTGAACATTTTTTGAATAGCTGACTAACCATCAGATAATTAAATGTATCTTTTGAAATCACGCATCCATTTCTTTTGGTTTTTTTCAGTCAATCTCAAACAGATGATGGATGCTTTTGAACTGTGCAGAGTCCAAAACCTGGCCATTTTTTTTCCAAGTAGAAATCTAGGTAAAAGACCAGACTAAATCCCCAGAAACTTAGAAATATAATGAGTTATACATCACCATTCTAAACATGGCTTTTGGATTCGTACTTGACCTACAATGAGGGAGCTGAAGCTATTGTAAAGTCCCTGAAAATGTCCTGCTAGAGATCGTTTTGGACTAGCCAGTGATTCACCACAGATTAATGATTTCATTTTTTGATCTCCTGGAATGACAAATTGAATCTGGTCTTGCATGAAGGAGCTTCTTAGTAACTGGGTGAGCTCACTGGCATGAAGAAAACACATTGAAATCAGATTTAGAAAATGGTGCATTTTTGTGGCATAAGGGTGTCGGAACCTCTCAAGGAAGGACGAAGGATCTCTAGGTGCGAGAAACTTGTAGACAGTATATTTGATGCTACCATCCTGTCTACTATTTTAACACTTCCCACTCAACAATTAAAATTACACACACCAACAAACATAGAGTTAAATATTGATGTCCGCCAAGTCATCTTGCAAGAATGACTCCTGACTTTCTCCAGATAACATGCCTTGTTATAAAGCATTATGTATACACAATTATCATCAGATGGAAATAAAGTTAATTTTGGTTCCCCTTTAAAATTATTACCTTATTACCTTATAATGCCATCTTACACATTGTTCCATGATGCCCACATTATATCAGGGTTGCACTAGAGCAGGGGTTCCCAACCTTTTTTTATGCCATGGACCAATACCATTAAGTAAGGGGTCTGTGAATCCTAGGTCGGGAGCCATCAAGTACCTACCTATGCTAATCCCATTCGCCAGTATTCGGCATGGCTATCCCTCGAGGTCGAGGATGATGGTCCTCATTCTGAAGAAGTGACCCACAGAGTGAAGACGCCTGTGTGTGTATTTGTTTAACATGTACTTGATGTTGCACTCCAAGAAGCTCACAATACTTCACAAATCAACCAACTGATTCCAACAGCATGGAAACCACGACGATTGGAGCTGATAGATTTGTTGCAGCCTTCATCCGCCTTCACAGCCGTTGAGTTCGTCCGCCTGTTCCACCGTTGAGGTCTTAGCTGGATTGTTCTTTGTCAGGGATCTCACCCTTGACCTTACCGCCATGGGTGACCCTACCAGGAGCATAGCTCCAGACGGCATTGCTCTCGGGATCACAGGACCACACAAGCTTCTCCACCACGACAAGGTGACAATCCACGGAGAAGTCACCAGTATTACAATGCTATTGGTGCAGTTTGCATACTCTGCCTGTGGCTGGTGCACTTCCCCCACCCTACCCCAGGTGATCTGATGTCTTCCCACATCCTAAAGACATGCTTATAGGTTAATTGGCCAATGTTGGTTGTCCTAGTTTGCATGTGGGTGGTAGAATCTTGGGAGAGTTGATGGGAATAACAAAATTACATCAGAACAGAATTAGTGTAAATGGACATTGATGGCTGATGTGTACTTGGTATGCCAAAAGGCCTGATTCAGTGCTGTGTGACTCCTTACTCAAGTGCAACCTCAACATAATGGCCAAATGGAACTTACTCAATTCATGGTAGTTCTTCCAAAAATTCGCAATCCATAGTAGCTCAAAAAATTGAGAACTATGGAAGGGAAGTCCAGAAAAAAGGGAAAAAGTCATTGCTGGAGATAACTGTGGGGAACACCTCGTGAACTGAAGAGGGTAAAAGGTTGAGGGGAATTCATTTTTATTCCAACCATAGAGGAAAACCAATCATATTTCATTGAACTGTCCATTGTACTTCCCTTCTTCGGGATTTTCCTGAGATGTGCAGCAAGGAAATCGTTAGGGTCATAGAGAGATACAGTATGGATGCAGGCTGTTGGTTCGCTGGCCAACAACCATCCAATTACATAATTTCTACATTGAGCCCATCTTTTATCACCTTCACATTTTCCCCAATTCCTCCCCCCCCCCCATCCCAGAAAGTACAACTCATCTAGCTACAGCGGCCAAGTTACCTTCATTGAGAAGTGGGAGAAATCCAGGGCACCTGGAAGAAATCCCCACAGACAAACTTCATACAAACAGGTCCTGTGGTCAGGATTGAATATAGAACATAGCACAGTACAGACTTTTCAGCTCACAATGTTGTGTGGCATTTTAATCTACTCCAAGATCAATTTGAACCTTTCCCTCTTACTCAGCCCTCCATTTTTCTTTCATCCATGTGTCTACCTAGTCATAGTCATAGTCGTAGTCTTACTTTATTGTTCCTGGGGGAATTGGTTTTCATTACAGTTGCACCATAAATAATTAAATAGTAATAAAACCATAAATAGTTAAATAGTAATATGTAAATTATGCCAGGAAATAAGTCCAGGACCAGCCTATTGGCTCAGGGTGTCTGACCCTCCAAGAGAGGAGTTGTAAAGTCTGATGGCCACAGGCAGGAATGACTTCCTATGACGCTCAGTGTTGCATCTCGGTGGAATGAGTCTTTGGCTGAATGTACTCCTGGGCTCCACCAGTCCATTATGTAGTGGATGGGAGACATTGTCCAAGATGGCATGCAACTTGGACAGCATCCTTCATCTCTTAAATGTCCCCTAATACATCTGCCTCTACCACTACCCCAGCAGTGCCCTACAATGCACTTACTACTCTCTGTGTGTAAAAAAAACTACCTTTGACATCCACCCCTGTACTTTCCTCTAACACCTTTAAAGTATGCCTTCTCATATTAGCCATTGCCACCCTGGGAAAAAGGCGCTTGCTGTCGATCTTAACTATGCCCCTTAACATCTTATGCTCATCTATCAAGTCATCTTTCATCCTCCTTTGCTCCAAAGGGAAAATCTCTAGCTCCCTCAATGTTTCCTCATTGAACACAGACCTTTGGAGGTGGGAGGTAACAGCTCTACCAGCTGGGTCATTAGCTGCTGGTTAAAAGTCTTTTGACTTCCTTACTTTCCTCGCAGTTAAATAAAAGTATTAGCTTGAAAGCAACATGACAATGTGGAGCCAGCTGACACAAAATTATACTGACAGATTCCCCATTTGGGAAAAGATGTAATTTAACACTAGATTCAAGTTAAAGCTTAATCTTCTAAGTGTTACTGTCAGCTGCAGAAATGACAGCCCTTTCTTAACCTTCCAAGGTTTAAAAACAAAAGCCAACTCAGGCAGCAGAAAACTGATGTTGAAAATATTGCCTCCACAAGTTAGCCTGAAAATTCGCACTACAGTTCTTTCGTCCCTTGGCAGTGTTACACCCCGGTTAATGGACAAGATTTGTGTTGTAGTAAAGTGCAGAATATATTGCTTCAAAATGCATTATACTTCATTTTAACTGTCCTATTTAACTGAGATCCCAGCCTATATCTGACAATCAATGGTTCCTGGGGAAAGCTCAAAAGGCAGCAGCAGTGCGGCACTGATCCACAGCCTCTGAGATATAAACAACTGCTGTGGTTAGTGTAATGGAAACTAGGGAGCCCAGGGGAGATTGCATTAAGTAGTTTCAACCGTATTACCCTTGGATTCTGCATTATCCTGACCTTCTCCTCCCTTCCTGCAACAGTCTGCCAGCAGAGATGTGCAAAGAGTGTAGGCAAATGGGGGTCCTCACAGTTAGGGGTGTGGGGATAGCACACTGCCCTCTCCTGGGGCTGAGGTCAAGATCGTTGTTTTCTTCGTGCAGCATGACATCTTTGACTCATAATCTGAAAGTGCTTGAAACATGTGTTGACAGTGTAAAGGGAAAAGATTCCACTCCTAGCATTACTGCCTCCTTGATTTAAAAACTTAAACTAGCTTCTGCAAAATCTTCCCATTCTCAGTTTGGGTGCAGAACATTCTGAAGATGCAGGAAGAACTGCCAGAGGTTGTAGGACATATTGGTACCTAACAATATGTGTAGGAAGAGGGATGAGGTCCTGCAGTGGAGATACAAGAGACTGCAGGTGCTGGAATCTGCAGCAACAAGCAATCTGCGGGAGGAACTCAATGGGTCAGTCAGCATCTATGTGTAAGGGGGTTTCGTCTCTTATGTTACTGTGTAGGCTAATTAAAATGGCTTCTTTGTTATGATATAATCAGGAATGCTTCTTTGTTATGTTAAATGCTGAGAAAGCTTTGCGCTAGCAGCTTGTTGTGGGTTAGGGGGTGATAAGAGGATGCTATTAACCAATTGGGACAGTTGTTATGATTTTGGTGTATCTGGAAGATTTGTATGCGCGGGGTTTTGAGGCAGAAGGCGGGAGAGCGAGACAGAAGATGGACCAGGTGCTGTGATGTCCACTAACGGGTTCGGACCCTGAGGAGGGCGTTCGGCGAGGAGACGGAGACGGACTCGTGTGGAGCGTCTGGTCGACCACCGTTGTTGGTCCCGGGCGGCCGGTCGAGGTGGTCCGAGGGGTCACAGGGTGAAGAAGAAGGTCCTTGAGCTCCAACGGTTTTGTGCATGAAGAGATTGAACTTTGATAAGTGTGGCGCCTTTTATTTTCCTTTTATATTTTATTCTCTATTAATTATATAGTTCCAGTAATATCTATAAACTGTAAATCATTTAATCGTATCTGGTGTATTGTCTGTTATTTGGGTGGGGTGGGGTACCTCACACAGCATCCACACAAACTAATTACTCAGTTTGGCAGGGCCGAGGGTTGTTTCCCTAGACGACAGCGAGCCAAGCAACCCTGAGGCTGGCCGGGGGGCTACATATGGGACAAAGGGAATTGTCAACATTTTCACACTGATACAGGGTTTCAACTTCAAGCAAAACAATTTCCTCCTTTCCAAAGATGCTGCTTGACTCGCTGAGTTCCTCCAGCAGATTGTATGTGCCTGAGGTCCACAAAGTGGGCTTGAGGGAGTTTCTCAGAAAATTAAAAAGCAGGGCCTCTATAAGAAAGATGCAGCTGCACTGGAGAGAGGGCAGAGGAGATTCACCAGGATGTTGCTGGATTGGAGGAATACAGCTATGAGAAGAGACTGGACAAGCTGGGTTTGTTTCCCCTGAAGCAAGGGAGGTTGAGGGTTGACCTGATAGAGGTATCGAAGAGGCATAGATAGAGTAGATGATCAGAATGCTTTTCCCATGGTTGAGATATCAAGAATATGAGGGCATAGGTTCAATGGAAGAGGAAAGATTTTTAAGTATTTTCTTCAGAAAGTGGATGATATCAGAGGAAGTGGTGGAGTCAGATACAATCAATATATTGAGAGACATGTAGAAAAGCAGATAAACTGGCGAGACACAGACCTAATGTGAGAAAATAGATGGACTGAGTAGATAGACCGAAAGGCCTGCTTTGGGCTGTAGGACACAATTGTGTTCTGTGCAACTCTGTGACTCTAACTCAGAGATACTGCATCCTGCATATGGTGTTGGAACCAGCCCTTCACATTCTCCACACGCCTGGCTTCACCTGTCAGCTTCTAGCTGGTCCTCCTTCCTCTCTACTTTTTTATTCTGGCACCTTCTCCCTTCTGCTCCAGTCCTGAAGAATGTTCTCGGTCTGAAACGTCAATTGCTTATTCTTTTCTATAGATGCTGCCTGACCTGCTGAGTTCCTCCAACAACTTAAGCGTGTGTTTCTTTCCTGCTTTCTGCTCTCTATAGCACAGCTTCCACTGACTCCATCCCACAATAAAGGAGGAAGTCTTTTGTAGGAAAGAAATCTATACCACTACCCCTGACCCATTCCGTACCATTTCATTGGTGACACTTAATACAAATGCAGAGGCTTTATTCATGCAAAATGAAAGAGAAAAAATAATAAAAGATAGTTTTCTAAGACTTCTCCAACACCGCCACCAACAGGCAAACAGGATATTCAGCTTACCCCTTAACACCTTCAATGGATCTAATTGCTTTTCATTGGATCTCATTGAACCTTATTGTGAATATAACTGGATATATGTAAGCGTATACAATAGAACTACTCATACATGCTCCACCATTTAAAAGTTCATACCTGCTCCACTTACAACATCAACTCCACACTTCCTTAACTCTTTACTTCCTGCCATATTTATTATTGTATCTACCTCCGCCTTAAAAATGTTCTAAGACTCTGCTTCCAATGTCATTTGAAGACGAATTTCAAAGGCCCAAAACTTTTGAGAGAGAAAATAAAATACCTTAATTGGATAGCGCCTTACTTGTAAATAGTGGACCTAATTTTAGACTCCCCTGCACGATAAAACTTCCTCTCTACATCTCCTCAGGATCACAGACACATCATTGCCCCATCTACTTGTATGCGCCACTCTCTTATGTAATTTATGCACAACTTATTTTCTGTATTTTGTTGGCACAATTGATGTGCCTGCAGTACCACTTCAAGGAAGTATTCACTGGACCTGTACCTCACCAACTTTGTGCATGTGACATAATCTGACCTGATTGGACTTGACTTGAAATGAAGCGTAGCATCCCTTTGCAGTGTATTCGCCCAGCAATAACTGATAGCATTTTGTTTTGTCTTCCCAATGACTTGCTGTAATACTGCATCCTAGACTTTTATGAATCATGGATCAGGATACTCGTCCCCCACAGTTTCTCACCCCTTGGATAGTATGCCATATTTTTTTGTTCTGTCCACATTATATTGTATCTGCCAGATCTTTGCCTACTCACACAGTCTACCCATAACCTCATTATATTCTCTTCGGTTTACTTTCCGATATGCATTTGTGTCATCAGAGCAAATTTAGCAACCACACCTTCATCCATATGATCAATATAAACTAAAATGTTGAAGCCCCATCATAAATTGCTACGGCACACCACTTGTTATGCTTTGTCTTCTGATAAAGACCTATTTATGATTGCTTTACGTTTCTTGTTAGCCAACCAACTTTCTGCACACTCCACTTCCTACACATGAGCTTTTATTATCCAGAATAACTTCTGAAGTGGCACCTTATCAAATGCCTTCTGGAAATCTAAATATATTATATCCACTACTTCACTTTTATCCATAACACATGCTAATTTTTATTAACTCATGAAAGCCTTTCCTGATCTCTGTTGGCCTTTTTTGTGTGCTGGGGCAGAGCAACTAGTAAACAGGGCCAAGAAGTACACCTTTTAAGATTTTCTGAAGCTCTTGATTTAGTTTCATTTTTGTGGATGTGCAATGGGACAAATGGACTCCGGAGTACCAGAAACTCAAGCTGGTTGCTGAAAATAGTTTCATTTATTTACTTGAGATTTAGTGTTGAATAGGCCCTTCCAGCCCTTTGAACCATGCTACCTAGCAATCCCTTCATTTAATCCTAGGCTAATCATGGGACAATTTACAATGACCAATTAACTAATCAACCCTCTTTGGACTGTAGGAGGAAACCAGAGCACCTGGAGGAAACCCACGTGGTCACAGAGAGAATGTACAAACTCCTTACAAACGGTGGTGGGAATTGAACCCGTAAAACATTGTGCTAACCACTACACTACCGTGCTGCAGATAAAACGGGGAGAGAAGGTCTGCAGTCAGCACACACAAAATGCTGGAGGAACCCAGCAGGCCAGGCAGCATCTATGGAAAAGAGTAAACAGCTGATGTTTCAACTGTTTCTGCAATGTTCCGTTCACTTCCTTCTGTCTTCTTTTAGCTCTTCGTTCAATTTCCTCTTCTTCTGCTCTACAGTACATATAAGAAAAATATTGAATAGTGAAGATGTTCACTTAAAACTCACACTGACTGAGATTTCTGGGAAGAAATATTAGTAATCTAGCTTCTCAGCAATCTAATGCAAACTCCTTCATTCCAAACTCAGATATCAAGGGGTTAACTAATCTTTTATCAGTGTCTAAACCCTTATTTGCCTTCTTGATTCATATCATAAATTGGGCGATGCACCTTGGACGATGTTGTGACAATTCAGATAGCTCACCTGGTACAGCCATACTCCTGAGAAGACAGCAGCAGTTATAGGTGCATTGCAACAATGCTTGGACACACAGCCCCTATGTACCATTATCAACATACTCAACGCAGTGAGTTCCTGCTGTCAGCAGCTCACACTCGATGACAGGCTAAGTGTATTTAAGCATATCCTGTAGCTCAGCAGCTTGTCCTAATGAAATTAAACACTGAACGATAATTAATTCTCCATTGTGCGCTGGAAGCCTTGCTGTTCCATTTTGCTTAAGGCTCGTAATTCCTGTCATCCACTTTGTTGCTTGTGCGTGCATGCATGCATACACACACACACACACACACACACACACACACACACACACACACGCCTACATACAAAAATAAGAACTGATACATACAAACGAAAATAAGAACACATATATACTTTATACACAGCTTTAAGCCCTATCAGCACAGCTCATCACCATAGTACTATCTCCTCATCCCCGGCACACCTACTCTCTCTCTCTCTCTCTCTCTCTCTCACACACAGGCACACCAGAAAACTGCTGAAGTCTTCCATTTCTTTGCAAACGCCTGTTAACCAAAGACTTACTTAAACAACTTGTCCTGGTGGTAAAAAAAAATTAAAGGCAATTGTCCAGTAACATCTAGCTCCATCTCACATTGACATGAACAAAAAAATTGTTTTCCACTCATGATGGCACTCTGAAATGTGCATTCCAGATGTGGTACCACGTGGAATGGCAAGGCTGTAAACTCCACTGATGACCTAGATGTGCCGAGATTGCCATTTATGAGGACAGTTGTTTGCGTAATAAACTAGGCTTGGAAGCCATGCAAATGAACATCTATAAGTGAACATCTTTGTGGCAGAGGGAGAGTGAAGCAGAGTACTAATAGTCGAAGTCAGCAGGTTCAATAGAATGGCGAGAAGTTTAAAAGGCAGACTAGAAAAAAATAGGATGCCCTTGCAGGATCTCCCACATCACAAATAAAATTCCACTCTTGCTTTAACCAAGACAATGCCCCTCGGTCTCATAATGCAGGTGATAATGATTGAAGTATTACGTTGTCAGATGCACAGCAAGATAAATATACCTGCCCAACTCCAATAAACCTCCTTGACATCTTTGGATGAAATAGATCATTGTTGACTCTAGTGTTCAAATGTCAGGAGAGAGAATTCAAAAATTAGCTGGAAGAAATAAGTTGTGACTTTAATACGTGGTGAATGTGGACTTCATTGATTGATTGCAGAGGAAAGTTCCTGAGGCAAGTATTGGGATAAAGATGTAAAGATACCCATTTCTGAAGAGAGAAGGGATTGAAGATGTATTGAGAAGGTGCATAAATGGGATTGTGATCAGTCAAAGTGGATAGATGAAAAATAATCTGAACATTCCCTGCTCTTAAACCTATCCTTGAGACATTCTCAGTGCTTCTGACTGACTGCTAGTAACTTCAGTGGAACCTTATATATAAGTCTAAAGGGTATTCTGGTAGACTTTTCCACCCCCAGTTTAATCCCATATAACATTACAATACCTGGAGATGCATTCTCTCACTGGCTCAGTTTTGTGTCTATTTAGCCAGTAAGAGACAGTTTTCCCCATTTTAATATTTGGCTTTGTGTTATCGGTTTACATGGTACCATGAAAGAAACATAAGAAATAGGAGCAGGAGTAGGCCATCTGGCCCGTTGAACCTGCTCCATCAGTCAACAAGATAATGGCTGATCTGGCCATCGACTCATCTCCAGCTACCTGCCTTTTCCCCATAACCCTTAATTCCTCAACTATGCAAAAATCTATCCAACCTTGTCTTAAATATGTTTACTGAGGTAGCCTCCTCTGCTTCATTGGGCAGAGGATTCCACAGATTCACCACTCTCTGGGAAAAGTAGTTCCTCATCGTCTCCGTCCTAAATCTACTCCCCCGAATCTTGAGGCTATCTCCCCTAGTCCTAGGACTTCAGGTGTTTTTTTGAAGATGGATCAAGCAGGATAGATAGAGTAGAGCCAAAAGATCTGTGCGTTTGTATTGCTGGGAGACAGCAGATAAGGTGCCGCGTGAAGGTATACCGCGCAAAAGTCGGTGGAGTGGAAGAAAATACATTAGCGTGGACAGTTGAGTGAACAGAGTCATGGCAAATGGGTCATCTTTGGATCAACAAACAGTAACTGGTGGGATCAGTGTCAGGGGATCAGCTATATACTGAGGATATTAATGAAAGGTCTGAATGTGTGTGCTGAACAAACTTGCTCATGATGAAATGATAGTGGGTCAGCAAGCTGGGCGAATGGCAAAAAGAAAAAATGCCTACAAGGGGATGGAGCTTTATGAATGAGCAAGAAGTTGGCAGAGGGAAAATAAAGTGAAAAAACACAAACAGGTAGAAATCAGTTGCAATAGAATTTTGGTCTTTATTCTAATGGACATGGACTATAAAAACAGAGACATTTTATACAGGTTTACAGGGTTCAAGTTGACCATGTCTGGCATGCTACACACAGATTTGATCTCTATTTCTAAGGAATAGTATATTTGAATTGGAGGGAGCACGGGGAACAGGCAGCTGGTTGATTTTTGTGATAAAGGTGTTGATGTGTAAAGTGAGGTTGACCAGGTTGTGTCTGGATTCATCGGAGTTCGAAAGAATAAAAGGCGAGAGGTGTCGAGACCAGTGGATTTTGTTTTTCAGAATAAGGGGTCGCCCATTTTAAAACTGGACCTAAGAAGGAATTTCTTCCCTTGGAAAGTCATTAAATACTCTGCTCCAGGGTAGACAGGAGGAAAATCATTGAACAGATTCAAATATTGGCGGAGAGGTTGCAGTGGGACCTTGACGGGATGCAGAGCTGAGCTGAGAATTGTCAGAAGGAGTTCAACCCAGAAAAGTGTGAAGTGATTCACTTTGGAATGTCAAATTTGAAGGCAGAATGCAGGGTACATGGCAAGATTCCTGGCAGAATAGAGGAACAGAAGGATCTTGGTGTCTACGTCTATAGATCCCCCAACATTGCCACACAAATTAGATTAGATTATGAGGACACGCAGTCCTCTTTTATTGTCATTTAGTAATGCATGCATTAAGAAATAATACAATATTCCTCCGGTGTGATATCACAGAAACACAGGACAGACCAGGACTGAAAAACTAGCAAAACCCACATAATTACAACATATAGTTACAACAGTGCAGCAATACCATAAATTGATGAAGAACAGGCCGTGGCACAGTAAAAGAGTTCAAAGTTTCTCGAAAGTCCCACATCTCACGCAGACGGGAGAAGGAAGAAAACTCTCCCTGCCATGCCCGACCACAGTCCGACTCTGAGTCGTCTGAAAACTTCGAGCTCCGATCAGCCCTCCAACACCGAGTACCGAGCACCATCTCTGCCGAATGGTTCGACCTCAGCCTCGGTCGCCAGCAGCAGGCAAAGCCAGGGACTTTGGGGCCTTCAATCGCACAGTAGCAGCGGCAGCAAATCAGGCATTTCAGAAATTTCCAGATGTTCCTCTGTGCCTTCTCACGTTTGTCTCCATCAAATCAGAATTGTTCACGGTACCCTCTTTAACAAATACGATATCATTTCACTGGAGAGGCTGCGCACGCTGCATCGCTCCGTCATCTTCTCCTCCCGCTTCCTGTATTGATAGGATTGTAAAGAAAGCATATGGTGTATAGACCTTCATTAATTGGGGGATTGAGTTCATGAGCTGTGAGGTAATGTTCCAGCTCTGCGAAACCCTGGTTAGACTATAAATGAAATATCGTATTCAATTCTGGTTGCTGCATTATAGGAAGGATGAGGAAGCTTTAGAGAGGGTGCAGAGACTTACCAGGATGCTGTTTGGACTAGAGAGTAGGTTTGGACTAGAGACTAGAGAGCAGAAATTTTCAGTCTTTTTTTCTATGAACTGTTAAGAGGAGAAGTGGTTCTTTTTTTTCTTTATATTAGATTAATACTATATATGATTCTGACAGTGTATATTCCTTTCTTTGTTTGTACTATTATTGAAATATGTATTTGAGATCACCTCTCCTCTGGTTTGTATTTATCCTTATTCTTTTAAATCAATAAAAAGATTGAAAGTAGAGAGTGGGTCTTATGAAAATAGGCTGAGCAAGCTAGGGCTTTTCTCTTTGGAGTGAAGGAAGATGAGATGTGAGTTGATAGAGGTGTACAAGAAAATAAGAGGCAGAGATAAAGTGGATAGCCAGAGACTTTTTCCCCCCAAGGCAGTAATGTCTAATACAAAGGGATATAATTTTAAGGTGATTGGAGGAACGTATAGGGGGATTATAAGAAGTAAGTTCTTTATACAGAGTGTGGTGGGTGTGAGGAAATTCCTGCTAGGGGTAATGGTAAAGGCAAATACATTAGGTGCATTTAGGAAACTCTTAATAGATACATGGATGATAGATTTTTTAAAAAGGGCTACATAGGAGGGAAAGGTTTGATTGATCTTAGAGTAGGTTAAAAGGACGGCACAACATCGTGGGCAGAAAGGCCTGTACCGTGATGTAATGTTTTATGTTATATGTTAAACATCTAAACTGCAAGCATATCAAAGAATAAGGAGAGAGAGAGAAACAGTATTGAGATCAAAATTGGACCAGCCATACTATTACTGAATATTGGAAGGGCTGACTGTCTCATTGTGGCTGCTGTCCCTTATGTTTGTTTGTTGCTATGCACTGAATCTGGAGCTGATATTGTCCAGAATGTTCTTCAGAGGTCAAGAATGAGCCGTAAATCTTTCGGTTACAGCCATTTTATTAGGTGTTCATAACAAAGAAATGAGAGGAAATAACTCATTGTACTGTAAGTTAGAACCAAAGAAAGACGACATAGAGCAAAGAACAAAGAAGCTGTGGTTGTCTGATACTGAAAATGAGCTGAAATTATATAGATAAGGAAATTCAGGATAAGAGCAGCCTATGAAACAGTTCAATTTATGATGTGACACAGGCTGCAGACAAAGAAGCCATAAAAAGTACAGACTGCATATACTACAATAACTGAAAATCCACCAAACCATTACAGACAAACAGGTGATTAACAAATATAAGCAAGCATAAAGAAAGTTAGACTGCAAGAAAACTGACAAATCAGACCCTAATCCAACGTATGTCAGAAGATTGCACAAAAGTCAGAGGTGCATTTCCCTTTGCATTACAGGAAGACATGATGGTGCAGGGAGGAATAATGCATTCTTCTCCTTCTAGTTCAGCACAGCCCCCACTTGGAACTGCATTGCTGCTGTTAGGTGCGTTAAATCGCAGAACCACCATGCTACAGAAACACCTTGATAGAAGTCTTGCAGCAGTTGAACAAAATGCCTTGCCAGCACCTTCTCAAGGACTGTTAGAGTTAGACAATAAATGTCAGTGTTGTCGGCAATACCTATGTCCTGAGAAATGGGTTAAAACAAATAAACATCATCATTTCTTACTAAGTGTTGCCATACCTACCTAATCTGCATACTGATCACTAGCCCTAACCAATATATCATCTGGTAGACACATCTTGCAAATGTGCTCACCTGGAGCTTCACTCCGGTCACTAAGCTACTTGCTCTACTACATTGAATCCAATGACTATTCCTCCATGATAGTATCACTAAACCAACACACAGTCTGTTCCACTCACAAGACTGCCAGACTGCCTCAGCAGCAACACATCAGTATGGTACCTGGGTTGGGCTAAGAACTGTGTTCAAGTGAATTCCAGCTAAGTCCAGAGGATGCAAGATGCAGTGGGAACACGATCTTGTGTTTCCTGAGTCAGCTTCATAAATGGAAGCACTGGAGCCATCTCACACTGACTTCAATGTCCGTCGGAACTTGATTCAGATGGGACATATGTACAAGGCGTGATTGGTAAGTTCGTGGCCTAAGGTAGATGGAGTCAATTTTAGAAAACCTAGCACATTTATTTTTCAACATAGTCCCCTCCTACATTTACACACTTAGTCCAGCGGTCGTGGAGCATACAAATCCCTTCTTTGTAGAAGTTGGCGTTGGACCTCCAGAAAGTGGTCTACAGCAGGGGGTGATTGATAAGTTTGTGGCCTAAGGTAGAGTTATTAACTTCAAACTTTCTACATAATCACCCAAAGAGTTGAACTACATGTGCATGTAACGAGAACTGTATAACTCATCTCCTTCTACCTTAGGCCACGAACTTATCAATCACCCCTGCTGTGGACCACTTGCTGGAGGTCCAAGACGCCGACTTCTACAAAGAAGGGATCCGTATGCTCCATGACTACTGGACTAAGTGTGTAAATGTAGGAGGGGACTATGTCGAAAAATAAATGTGCTGGGTTTTCTAAAATTGACTCTTTCTACCTTAAAGGCCACGAACTTATCAATCACCCCTTGTATAAACCATCTCGAGGGATAGTGAATGTTTCTATGATAAAGCAGCTCCACAATATCATTATAAAAGGATGTCAATTCATAGAATGAAAATGTTGTTTAACGGGAGTACATGAATCAGAATATCTGAGACAATCACACATTCTGGATTTTGTTCAAATATGTGACCACAGACTTAATTGATGTGGAGCCACAATTGGCAATGGTGGAGACTGTGTTGTGACTTTAAGAAACAGGACAGAGAAATAAATTCCTTGTGTGTCTACCACCAACCTAAATAGAAGCAAATGTATTAAGTAATCCTTCTACATTGCATTTTTGGGCAGAGCAATAGTGGTTTCATTCCAAAGGGAACGGTCTCCCATGTAGACATATGCTTCGGCTCCGAGCCCATCCAAGTGCACTGCTATGTGGAAGAGGGGCAACAGCAGCCCTGCCCATTGGTGCCTGTTGATTGATTCCAAAGGCTTGTTCTGAGTACAGCCACATTGCGATTACCAGTGTCTGAGCTTTGAGAGGTATCACAGTTCGTAGGCTGCTTCCCCCTCTGTCCGTGTGTGATTACAGTGTAATAGCAGCACCGAGCATTGAAGGACCCCAGTGGTCATGCCAACCTTCCATTTCATCCATCTTCCCTTAACTCAACAACTGCCTCTTGAACCTTCCATTGATTGTGATTCCTAACCTTTCATCCCAAACAGTGCAGGTCATAACAACTCTCAACATTATCAAAATTACCCGTTACCTTGGCCCCTACAACATAAGTCAGAGCGGGGAGAGATCATTAAGCCCCCTTGCACTGATCTGAA
The DNA here is from genome assembly GCF_963921235.1 of Mobula hypostoma. Lineage (NCBI taxonomy): Eukaryota > Metazoa > Chordata > Chondrichthyes > Myliobatiformes > Myliobatidae > Mobula > Mobula hypostoma. The sequence goes on from NC_086121.1 coordinate 31,223,181, forward strand.
CTTCAGCTAGATTATGGATAATGTTTTACCTTAGTGCTATTTCCCTGTGTTAATCTCTTGTGACTTAATTTGTTTCATATTCAAAATTCTATCATTCTCATTCTCTGCAACTGGACCTCCGCACACCTCTGTGGTAGAGAACTGCAGAGATGCACTATCTTCTGGGTGAAGGAATCCAGACTGGACGACCCCTTATTCTGATGCCTCGCTCTAGACATCTCTACTAAGGGAACATCATCCCTGTACCTAGACAGTTAAGACCAGTAAGAACCTTGCATGATTCAATGCCATCTTCTCTCAGTCTTCTAAACCGAGGAATATAGGTACAATCTGTTCATTCGATAATCCCTCAATCCTAGGAATCAAGGTGGTGAACATTCCCTCCATTGAAATTATATCCTCCAATACCATGTGCCTGTGCTCCCCAGCAAGGGAGATGAGGCTGAGTACAGGGCTACGGTAGGAAACTTTGTCACATGGTGTGAGCAGAATTATCTGCAGCTTAATGTGAAAAAGACTAAGGAGCTGGTGGTAGACCTGAGGAGAGCTAAGGTACCGGTGACCCCTGTTTCCATCCAGGGGGTCAGTGTGGACATAGTGGAGGATTACAAACATCTGGGGATATGAATTGACAATAAACTGGACTGGTCAAAGAACACTGAGGCTGTCTACAAGAAGGGTCAGAGCCGTCTCTATTTCCTGAGGAGACTGAGGTCCTTTGACATCTGCCGGATGATGCTGAGGATGTTCTACGAGTCTGTGGTGGCCAGTGCTATCATGTTTGCTGTTGTGTGCTGGGGCAGCAGGCTGAGGGTGGCAGACACCAACAGAATCAACAAACTCATTCGTAAGGCCAGTGATGTTGTGGGGATGGAACTGGACTCTCTCACGGTGGTATCTGAAAAGAGGATGCTGTCTAAGTTGCATGCCATCTTGGACAATGTCTCTCATCCACTACATAATGTACGGTTGGGCACAGGAGTACATTCAGCCAGAGACTCATTCCACCGAGGTGCAACACAGAGCGTCATAGGAAGTCATTCCTGCCTGTGGCCATCAAACTTTACAACTCCTCCCTTGGAGGGTCAGACACCCTGAGCCAATAGGCTGGTCCTAGACTTATTTCATAATTTCCTGGTATAATGTACATATCATTATTTAACTATTTATGGTTTTATTACTATTTAATTAGTTATGGTGCAACTGTAATGAAAACCAATTCCCCCGGGATCAATAAAATATGACTATGACTATGACTGTAGAATGGGAGACCAGACCTGTATATAACATCCCAAATGCATCTTAACCGATGTTCCATATAACTAGAGAAAGACATCTCTACTCTTGTACACAGTCGTCTTGCAGTAATAGCTGACATACCATATGACTTCCGAATGATTTGCTATACCTGCATGTTAACTTTCAGTGATTTGTGCGGAAGGATTTCTGGGTCTCTTTGAACAACAACAACATTCAATCTGTCTGCAGTTGAAACATATTCTGTTATGCATGAGTACCAAGGCATAATGTGTGATAGAACAAAGGTCTCCCTTCTTATCACCTGCCATTGTGGAGGTTGTTGTGTCTGTGCACAACTACATATCAATTAAATAAAAGCAAGCATGCAGGAGATGGCTTTAACTAGTGTATTCACACTGCAGCGAGAAAAAGAGAGAGAGAGAGAGAGAGAGAATAATGCGCATACATAGACAACAGCGAAAGCACAGACAACAGATCAATACATAGTGCTGGGGGGGGTTGCTCTAAAAGAATGATCCATACATTACACTTCCTCCCCCTTTAGATTAATACCACATAAACTGTATATTTACAAAGCATTCAACTTCCCTTTCATAAACCCATATTCCAAAAGAACATGCTTTCACAGTAACAGTCCATAACTAACTTCACAGTTTTAAAGGTTCAGTCTTTTGGATGGCACTCTGTTTCTTTCAGGATAGTGCCTCTGGACCTGTGGAGAGGCATCAGGTTTGGTCGGTGTCTTGTCTAAGAGAAAGTTCTAGGTTTCCGATGTCACGCTGCTGTCAGTGACATCATCACTGAGAGGTAAATCCGGTGGCTGTAATCTGTCCGTCTTGTTGGATGCAGTCGACTCAGATGTGTCCTTCGGTTGAGCATCCAGTATCTGGTTCACATGACATCTCCATATCTCATCTCCAACATAATCAGTGGTCCAGTCCTTGTAGCTATCCTACTGGCTGTCTATTTGTCCTTTCGGTACCCACACGCTAGGACATCCTGTCCAATCTCGAAGCTCCTTGCAGCTTCACTTGGCAACTGGCTGAACTGTTTATTCCGTACTTCCCTCGGGAAGTCTGGTTTCAGGAGGTCTATGTGAGATCTCAGATTCCTGCTCGTGAACAGCATTGCAGGTGCTTGATTGGTTGTCGCATGAACAGAGTTCTGTTACACACAAAGGAAGTTGTCCACCTTGTGCTGTAGAGAAATGTCGTTCCGGTCCACGGCTTTAATGGACTTGTTGACTGAATGGTTGGATAAACCTTTCAGCTAACCCATTCAATACTGGGTGGTGAGGAGCTGACTTGATATGTTTGATGCCATATTTGTTGATGAACAGTCAACATGAAGGGCACAGCAAAGTCAATATATACTCTTTGCTAAGGTGGACAATGGCCACTCTCACAGGTCTAACGGTGCCTGAGGGGTGTATTTTGAACTTTTTGACCAAGTCACCTTTTGGCCAAGTTTTCAATCTGTTTATCTATTCCCAGTCACCACACATAGGTCAGGGGAGGAGTCTTCATCTTAACTGTACACAGGTGTCCTTATGCAGATTTTCTAACACTCTGGTGTGCAGTTTAGAGGGAACCAAAACATAAGATCTACACATCAGTGTTCTTTGACATAGTGAAGTTGGTCTCATCTCACTGAGAACTCTGGAAATATAGGGTTATCATGAGATGGCCATCTTTGCATGGTAATTTCATAGACTTTTGACAATGTCAGATCATTCCTTGTTTCCCTTTGTATTTCGGAATTTGTTACTGGCAACAGGTCCACCAATGTGGTGTGGAACTCTTCTGCTGGGTGACAGTATGAAGGCCTTTCTTCTTCAGTTGCCAGTAGTAGAAGATGTTTCAAGCCATCAGCATTGCTGTGTTATTTGGTACCCTTGAACTCTATGTCTTCAGAGTGGGCTCCTAGGAACAGTGCCCAACATTGTAATTGGGTAGCAGTCATCACTGGAATTCCCTTCCTGGGATTGAAGATGGACACAAGGGGCTGGTGATCTGTACCTAGCGTAAACTTTTGTCCATAGAGGTAGTGATGGAACTTCTTCATTCTTCATACTAAACTAAGGGCCTCTCGGTTGATCTGTGCATTGTTGTGTACTGCGCTCATCAGTGATCTTGAAGCAAATGCAATCGGATGTTCAGATCCATCATTCATAGTGTGTGACAAAATGGCTCCAATGCCACAAGGGGATGCATCACACACCAGTCTGATGGGCAGGGATGGGTCATAATGAGTGATCAGTTCATCCGACATTATTAAACTCTTTGTTTCCTTGAATGCTCTTTCACATCTTTCTGACCATTCCCACTTTGTTCCTGTCTGCAACAGTGCATTCAATGGGTGCAGCACTGTAGCAATGTTTGGGAGAAACCGGTGGTAGTAGCTTGCCAGGCCAAGTATGACCTGAGATTTGACATATTTTCCAGTTTGGGTGTCTGCAGCACTGCTTCAATCTTCTCTTGTGACTTATGTAAGCCATGCTTGTCAATGACGTTTCTTGAATATGAGATTTCGTTCTTGAAAAACTCAATTTCTCCCTCTATGTGCACAGGCCAAACTCGCTCAGCCTGGGTAAGCATTTTACCAAGGTTCTGGAGGTGCTCTTCATCAGTCTTGCCAATCACAATGATGTCATCAAGGTAACATTGTATTCCTGGGATAGCTTGGAGCACTTAGCCCATTGCTCTTTGCCAAATTGCTGGAGCTGATGTCACGCCAAAGACAGGTAGATTATTCTCACCCTTGTGTGTGTTGATTGTGAGGGACTTTCTACTTGATTCCTCAATCTCCATTTGCAGATAGGCTTAAGACAAGTCAATCTGTGAAAACTTTTCCCTGCCTGCCGAAGATGTAAATTTGTCTTCTATTCATGACAGGGGATGCTGCACAGTACACAGCACAGGGTTGATGCTCACCTTGAAATCCCCACATATGCAAATGGATCCAGCCTTCACTTTCTTGATCACAGGGACCATGGGTGTGGCCCAATCACTCCACTCAACCTTGGAGAGAATTCCAGATGTGTCCAAGCTCTGCAGTTCAGCATCCACTTTAGGACATAATGCATAAGGCACTGGATGAGCTTTATGGAATCTTGATGTTGCTGTTTCATCCAGTTCAGTTCGGGCCTTTATGCCTTTGAGTTTACCAATCCCCTTCTCAAACACCTTCTCATTAGAGTTAAGCAGCTGTGCCAGTCTCTGGTTAGTGCTACCATTTGGGCTGCTGTTGCCTGTTGATGCCACACTGAGAGCTTTGATTAAGTGCCAATCCAGTTGGATTTTTCTCAACCATTTAGGTCTGAAAAGTGCTGACTCTCTTCTTTTCAATATATAAAGCTCTAACTGCTGTGACTGGCCTCTATACATCATATTCACTTTCAGTTTGCCTTTGGGAGACTTTTTCAGCTGTGTAGCTCTTTAGTCTCACAGAGGTATTCTTGATGGTATCTTAGAAAACAGTCGGTTGTAGTCAGCCTGTGGAATTATAGACAAAACTGATTCTGTATCCAGCTCTATTTTCAGTTTTACACCAGACACTTCTATTGTGATCCATATTTTATTGCAATCTGCTTCAGTTATACTATGGATTTCTAGGCGTGACAGTTCACCTTTGTCAGACTCTATGTTGTCTGATTCTGTTTTACATTCGCTAACTTTATGCATTTGCTTAGCTTTGTGTTTGAAACTTTTCACTCAGTTGTGCCTCTTGTCTGCCTTCCACATTCTCTCTATGTGACCTGGTCTGTGACACTTTCTGCAGACTTTTTCTTTGAACCAACTTGCATCATGAGAGGATTTGCCACATCGATAACATTTTTGGGTTTTTGCACCATTCAGGGACATTTTGTGCATTTCATATTCTAATCTTATTTGTTGCTGTCTCTAACAATATTGCAATGTCCAATGCTCATTCTAAGGATGGGTCTCTTTCTGCCCGTAACCTCATTTGAGTGCTTTGATTATGCATGTCATATACAAGCCTGTCCCTTAATGCATCAGAAAGTCCATCTCTAAAGTCACAACACTGGGAAAGCTTGCGCAGTTCTGCAATGTATTCAGAAAGGCTTTCAGCTTTTGACTGGTTCCTTTTGTAAAATCTAAATCTCTCAACTATTATTAGCAGTTTAGGGCTCAGGTGATTTTGTAAAATGGTAACAATATCATTGAATGTCTTGCTTGCTGGCTTTGCAGATGTTACTAAGTTGCGTAAGAGATTGTCCGTTCTTGGGACCATTAAGCTAAGAAGTGAAAGGACTTCCTTTTGCTCCTCCACGTTGATTGTGTTACAATACAGTTCAACTCTTTTGATATATGACTCCTAGCCTTCATTAACGCTATCAAATTCGTCAACTTTCCCGACTGAAGCTATTGCCAAGTTTTTTCCCCACTTTATATTCAGCGCGTCCTTCACTGTTACTCACGTGTTCCTTTGTTAGTGTCAGTGATGGCTTTCTCGTGCTGTTTAACTCTCGCTGATTCGTCCCATAACTGTTGGTGCAGTTCATGATATTTTCCAACATTCAGGTTTATATTCGTCCTCAATTTGTTGCTTCTGTGCACAACTACATATCAATTAATTAGAAGCACACAAGCAAGAGATGGCTTTAACTTTGTGAGAGAGAAAGAGAACAATATGCATACACAGACAATAGCACAAATGCAGTCCACAGATCAATATATAATGCTAAGGCTGGGGGAGTCATTGCTCAAAAAGAATAGATCTATACATTACAGGAATCTTTAAAAGATTGCACTGGGACAGGAGGATGGCAGAGAGGGATGCCCTTTACTTCTCCCACCCATCTGGCTTCACCATTCACCTTCTGGCGAGCCTCCTTCTCCTCACCCCACCTTTTTATTCAGGCGTCTTCCTTTCCAGTGCTGAAGAAGGGTCTCGCCCTGAAACATCAACTGTTTTATTTATTTCATAGATGCTACCTGACATGTCAAGTTCCTCCGGCATTTTGTTGGTGTTGCTTTGGTTCCTGAAGGTTGTTATAGCTGGGCATGGTAATGGGGACAAGCTCCCAACCCTATCAAATGTTCCCAATGGCGTGTGCCTCAAACAGCCCCTGACAACCAAGTCCAGCTCCTGGCCTTCATGTGTTGCTAGGCTAGCAAGCTCTGCAGAACCATTCCTACTGACAGGAGAAGGGGCAAAGGCGGGTTACTGGCACATTAAAACCAGTCGCTTTGGGCAGATGGGGCACGTCAGCCGTGATTGGCAGCTCATCTAGGAGAAGGAAAACTCTGATCTCAAACCTCTGCTGCCTTGCAGCTCTACCGATTCACGGGGAAGGTTTCGGGAGTAAACCCCGAGGGAAAAGTCTGGAGCTGGAGTCCCTAAGACAGTCAATGCTGACTGGCAACTCCTGCGGTGCTGCTGGTACCTGACTGGTACCTAGGGAGAGGCAAAGCAAGGTCAAGATGGCGTTAAACAGCGACTCCTTTGCTTGCTTCTTCAGAAAGAGCTCTATTTCCATCATTAATGTCTTTATTTTTTCTCTTTCAGGGTTCTTTTGAAGACCTTGTCCTGGAGTTACATGCTGACTTTGGTTCTTTGCGAGAATGGGACCCGTTCTCGGAGTTTCAGGACTGACTTTTGTTCAGCACGCTAAGGGTTTGGCTTGAGAGTCTGGCTCGAATTTGGAAACCAAAGATCTCAGGGCTCTGGAGACGGGCGGATCGAGGGTCAGTGTCATGGCAGGAGACCCGTGTGTCGGCGGGGGAGTCGGAAAATCTACTGCTGTGTGCCCAAAGACCCGGGATCTTTGAGATCTTTGGGAACAGAGCTCGGAAAAAGCAACGCAACGGCCTTTTAACATCATAAATCAGCAGGTTGTTTGTTATGTCTCCCTGCTCGCTGGGGAAAATCGGAGACATTTCCTTTTCCTTTATTAGGGAGAGAGAAAACCTGTGGTATGTCGAATGCCGGGTGAAACGTGAAGTCCATGGGGTAACTGCAAGTCTGTGTCTTTGCTGTTGCTTTGCTCACACTTGAGTGCTCAGTGGTGGGTGCCAATGCTTTATTTTTGCTGGTGGGGAGAGGGGGGATCGTTGCTCGCTGCCGCTTACGCACTTGAGGGAGGGGAGCTGGAGGGGGACTTTGGGGTTCTTACGTTTAACTGTTGTTCATTCTTTGGGGCACTCCTCTGTTTTCGTGGACATTTGTGAAGAAAAAGCATTTCAGGATGTTTATTGTATACATTTCTCTGACATTAAAATGAACCTTTGAACCTTTGAACCTTTGAACTGAATCAGTTCCTGCCATTCCTTTGGGTTCATCAGATGCATGGGGGGAGTGGGGGGAGCTTCTACTTGGGGAGCAGCCTGCTCCCCATGTTCTACAGCCTGGGCTTGCGTATCTAAACAGCTCGGATGCTATATCCGTGGTCAACTCTGACCAGCGGAGGCCTCAGGCTCAGACTCAGACAGAATCTACAAAATGTCTCGAGTGTACCATCAGACAAACGTAAGGTTGGTGTACAGCTTAAATGGTTGTGTCCATCAGATGATGGAGAGAATGAGGAAGGAGATGTCAAGGAGATTGGGGGCAAGGGTAGCTTTTGGGGGGATGGACAGTGAAACCTACCTGGAGAAAGATGAACGCAATGGCAACATCCCAGGTGGAGTGGAGTCCATAAATGTTAAAGCAAGCCTGAGCCTTCAGGTAAAACCTGCCTTAGCATTCGGACCACACACCATCCTCAGCCCCCATATGTGGAATAGCTTTCTTTTCAATTAACATAAAAAGAATGCTGTATGCTGTTTCACATTACCTAACATGTCCAAGTTCTCCAGCTGGCAAGATTTTCAGGGCATTCTTTGCTGATCTGACCTGGGAATGACCTTCCAAGCCCAGAGATTTGGGGGCTCTTTTACACCTCTTTCTCTAATTACCCTTCCATAAATAGAAACAGCTTTTCTCCAGAAACTGAGTCAAATCTCTTAATTTTAAAAAACCATTTTTCTCCTCTTTTCTCACATCAGACTCACCCTGAGGCAGACTTTCAGGGCAGTGTCTGCCTTCTGGAGCCACACCAAAATAATCACTTTTCATCTCTGAACCTAGACTGCAAATTCCATTCCATGAGGCACTGCAGCCAAGCCTAATCATGCCCTCCGCTAGTGACAAGATGCGAAAAGGTAATTGGAAAACAGATCAGTCTAGCCGAGAAGACACTTCTTTCTGCTAGGAGCTGCTGTCAGGAAGAACGAGAGCTTGAACTTGAGATCCAGGGACAGATAAATATACTGAACAAATATAGGGTCACCTCACGAACTCAGGTGTAGAATTAGAGTCTGAGTACAGCACAAAAACAGACCCTTCAGCCCATCAAGCCTATGCTAACTACTTCAGTTATCTATACTGTTCCTGTTTACCTGCAATTGGTCTGTAACCTTCTCGCCTTGGAGTTCCATTCAATCACAGTATATTATGACATAGAACAGATCAATACAGAAACAGGCCCTTCAGCCCAAGATGTCTGTGCCAACCAAATTAGACTAATCATGGCCTAATCCTGGTCCATATCCCTCCATTCTCTGCATATTCACAGGCCGACTTAAATGCCACAATTTTAGCTGCTTCCACCCCAACTGCTGCCATCCCTTTCCAGGCACCTACTTACCCTCTGTGTGAAAATCTTAGCCCACACGTCTCCTCTAAACTTTTCCCCTCATGTGGGGTGGCACGGTGGCACAGCGCTTTATGGTATGGGTGACCCCAGGTTCAGTTCCTGACACTGCCTGACAGGAGTTTGTACGTTCTCCTCGTGACCGCGTGGGTTTCCTCCACGTGCTCTGGTTTCCTCCCACAGTCCCAAGACGTACCAGTTGGCAGGTTAGTTGGTCATTGTAAATGGTCCCGTGGTTAGGCTAGGATTAGATTGAGGGATTGCTGGGCGGCGTGGCTCAAAGGGCCAGAAGAGCCTATTCCGCGCGGTATCGCAATAAATCTTAAAACTCTGATTTTGCTCAATTAGTGATGAATCGGGCAAGCATTTTGCATCACATTTGGCTTCCATTGGCAAGATGGAGTTTCTGCCACTTTAGTGGAGAAGCCCCAAATCTTCTTCACCCTGATAATTCTTGATTCTGCTTGGAATAGTAAATCAGAAGTTGCTGGGAACTTCTCAGCAGATCCAGCAGCACCCATGGAGTGTTTCACCGGTCAACAAAGATTCATCAGACCAAAATGGAAGGTCCATGTTCGAACAGGTGGTAGGAGAGATTGAATGTAAAGGTACTGATGAAACAGAGGGGTAAAATCTGTAGAATAACACAAGGCATGCCTGGGGCTGATGTGAATAAAAGAATACCAATAAACTCTGAAATTAACCAGAAGACAAATTAGTAAAGTCTTGATGCAGGGTTTTGACCTAAGTCATCAATAATTCCTTCCTGTACAGATGCTGTGTAACCTGCTGAGTTCCTCTAGCAGGTTGTTGCTTCAGATTTCAGCATCTGCTAGTCTTTTGCATCTCCTCTTTATAAAGTACTTCATGGCCTTACCCCATCATAGAGTGCTCTACACTACAGTCGATAAAGTATTTTTGTAATGTAGGAAATACATCAGATAAATTTATTTGTGAAAATGCAGGTATAGGAGCAGGCAGGATAAGTCTGAAACCTAATCTGATGTGCAGTTCGAACGTGGATGAACTGATCACTGGTCTCAGTTCCATTTTGCTGCCTGAGCCCCATAACCATTACTTCCTCTGACAATAAAAGAAACTCTCAGCTTTGAATATAGCAGAAGACGAAGTGTCCACTGCTCTCTTTGGTAGGGAAATCCACAACTTCATAATCCCCGTGAGAAGAAATTCCTACTTATCTCTCTTAGATGTCTGAACCCTACCTTGAGACTAAACAGGTCTAGTCTTCTTCATCTCTCCCCCTGTAGAAAACCTTCTTTATACTTTATACTTCATACTTTATTGTTGCCAAACAATTAATACTGGAACGTACAATCATCAATGCGATATTTGATTCTGCGCTTCCCGCTTCTGTCCTTGGAACCAAAGTAATGAATCCACACTGCCCCCACCCCAAGTTGAGTATATTCTTTCATAAATATGGAGATATGGAGACTTAAACTGTGCTCTGTGTTCCTACTGCAGTTTCACCAAGCTCCTATATAAAGGCAGTAAGACATCTTTATTCCTGTAGATAAACACGTCCATAATCAATATATTATTTGCCTTCAAGTGTCACTTTTCATGTTGGGTTTCAACATTTTCCCCAGAACTGATGTTAGGTTAACAGGCTGGTGGTTCTTTACACTCCCCCTTGTTCTGTCTGTGTATTGCTAGCTAATCAGTTTGAAACTTTCCAGGATCTTGGGAATCTGGGGAATAATCACATCCAATAGTCCTGTCGTCATCCTTATTGGAACCTAAGGATGCAGCAAAATCAGGAAATTTGTTATACATTAGTCCATTAGATTAGTACTTTTTTGAAAGTAATAACAATCTTTCCTCTATCCTTTCCCCTAATTTGTTTTCAACACTTTTAGAGTGTTCTTTTGTGAAGACAGGTACAAGACTTTTTTTTCATTTCTCAGCCTTTACCACCCTGTTTCATCAGTAACTTTACATTCAATCTCTCCTGCCACTTGCTCTAAAATGGACTTTCTGTTTTGTTCTGATGAAACTTTGCTGACCAGAAAAACTTAGTTTCCCTCTCCATGGACGCTGCCCAACCCACTGAGCATTTCCAGCATCATATGATTTAAGACCTACGTCTTCCTGGAGCGCAGTCCCAGGAAAGCTGCATCCATCATCAGGGACCCCTGCCACCCAGGCCATACTCTGTTCTCATTTTCTTGTTCTTCATTCTTAGTTAGCACGTATCAAATTCTAAGAAACCATTGTTTATTTCTGCTACTTACTTCCAATTTACATACTTGACAAATCACTTAAAATATTGTTTCCTTACTAGGTTTTCTGCATTTTCCATTTTCCCCTTTGTGAATTTTTAATCATCATTTGATAGTTTGCAAAAATCTCCCATTCCACATGTTTCAGAAAGGTTTTATTTCTTAATGTTATGGCCATTTACATTCAATCGAATGTCACCTCTATATTCATTAGTCAGTAATGGATAGATACTTTATACACATAGTCTTTATTTGTCAATTGTAAAGGATCTTTGATGAGATTTATACAATAATTTGTAAATATCTATTACTATTTATTGATCTTCACAGCTTCTGCATATAGGAGGGAGACTGAAAATCTGGCTGAGTGGTGCTACAACACCAACCTCTCATTCAATGTCAGCAAGACCAAGCAGCTGGTTATTGACTTCAGGAGGAGGAAAGTGGAGGTCCAAAAACCAGTCCTCATCGAGGGTATCAGAGGTGGAGAGGGTCCTCAGTGTTATCATTTCAGGTGACATGTCCTGGGCCCAGCATGTAAGTACAATTATGAAGAAAGCATGGCCATGCCTCTACTTCTTTAGAAGTTTGTGAAGATTCAGCACGACATCTAAGACTTACACAATGGCAATTTGGTGTGTAGTAGAGAGCACTGTATATTGACCGGCTGCATCACAGCCTGGTATGGAAACACCTTGAAAATCCTACAAAAAGTGTTGGATACAACCCAGTCCATCACGGGTAAAGCCCTTCCCATTATTGAGCACATCTACATGGAACACTGTCATAGGAAAGCAACATCCATCATCAAGTACCCTCAACACCCAAGCCATGCTCTTTTCCTGCTGCTGCCATCAGGAAGAAGGTACAGGAGCCTCAGGACCCACATCACCAGTTATTACCCCTTAACCATCAGAGTCTTGAACTAGTGGGGATAACTTCACTCAACTTCATACTCCCTAACACTGAACTGTTCCCACAACCAATGGACTCACTTTAAAGGACTCTTAATCTTTTGTTCTTGATATTTATTGTTTAGTTATTATTATTACTATTTTTTTCTCTTTTGTATATGCAGTCTGTTGTCCGTCCTGTTGGGTGCAGTGTTTCAATAATTCTATTGTTTTTCTTGGTCTTACTGAATATGCCCACAAGAAAAAAAATCTCATGGTTGCATATGGTAAAATAAATATACTTTGAGTGGGCATGTGGCCAAGTGGTTAAGGCATTGGACTAGCAACCTGAAGGTCGTGAGTTCGAGCCCCAGCCGAGGGAACATGTAGTGTCCTTGAGCAAGGCACTTAATCACACATTGCTCTGCGACGACACTGGTGCCAAGTTATATGGGTCCTAATGCCCTTCCCCTGGACAACATCGGTGTCATGGAGAGGGGAGACTTGCAGCATGGGCAACTGCTGGTCTTCCATACAACCTTGCCCAGGCCTGTGCCCTGGAGAGTGAAGACTTTCCAGGCACAGATCCATGGTCTCGCAAGACTAACGGATGCCTAAAAAATATACTTAGATAATAAATTTACTTTGAACCTTAAACTAATTTCCCAATCTACTTTAGCCAACTGTCCAATTAGGTTATAACCACTATTTATTACCTCTAATTACTTTTATTTAAATTTAAGATTCATAAACTTGTCACTCTCCAACTGAATGTGAAATCCTATCATGATTAATTCGCCAAAGGATCATTTATAATTAGATTATTAATTAATGCTGAGTCTCTCAAGATGACCTTTATCCCACTTGCTGAATATCATTGTGAGGAACCTATCCTCAGGGTTGACTTTACTGATCTGTTTTACCAGTGTGCATAAAGAGCAAAGTCACTCACATGTTTTTTGACTCAAATTCTGTCTAAAAGTACAGCTGTTGGGATCAAGTTGCATATTTCTACCATAGGTTTCTTCCCTTTGTTTATTTCTTATCTTCATCTAAACTGTCATTGTTGATTACCAGAGCTACCCCAGCCTTCCTTTTTCATTCCTTCTATCTTTCTGAAACATCAAGTATCCTGGAATACTTCGTTCCCAACAATGGTCATCTTGCAAACACATCTCTTTAATGGATATTAGATCATTCATATTTATCTCTAATTGTGTCAGTACTTAGTTTTTTTATTGTAAATGATTCATAAATTCACATAACAAGCCTTTAATTATGATTTATTCCCATTTTCCCTACTCTGACCCCTTTGCTACTACAGATTACTCTTGTCTGCTCTGTCACTTCTGACCTCAATCAAATGGCCCTTTCCCTTTAACTTTTAAAACTTATCATATGAACTCATCATATCATTTTGAGCCACAGTTATAGCCTGTACCTTCTTGATGAGGATTCTTAGAGCAATATTTAAATCTTAATAGCTCAGGCAAAGTATCATTAATAAAAAAGAAAGATTTGAAATTGACCTGATGATCTGTTACATAGTAAAGCTGATATGGAATCAATATTGGCCAGGATATTGGGGATGTCTCCACTCAAAGAAATGCTCTGGAACTCGTAATATTCGCATTGGGTTCACTTTGGTCTGCTTAGTTCAGTACCTTTTATGTAACAGGATAACAGGTAACCAGCTAGAACTGGTTAACTAACCAGAGTGTACCCAGAACCTATGGACTCTAGGAGTTAAATTTTCTGATTTCAGCTAAGACATTGTGTGTGTTTAGCACAGTGTGCAGTCCCCACTGAGTCAGAGTCTACAGAGTGTGGGCTTTGATGAGTAACAGTCCTCAGAGAAATAAGGATAACAGTGCAGCTGTGTCGTCAAGGAAATAAATAAACTAAATTAGATAAGTTATTTAAAAATTGCATTAAATTAATACAAGTATGGAAAGGCAAGTGAGGTGTTGCAGCTGCCACAGGTGAGAGATGACGGAAAGCATCTTGTCTACAACCAAGATCCTTTGACTAATTGTTAATGAGCTTGCAGTCCAAATTTGGACACGGTGATGCACCAGAAGGGGAATCTTACCTGTAGTATCACTGTATTATAAATGTGAGTTATGCGATGGTGATACTAACCTCAGACACACCTACCAGTACAACACAGTGAGGACTTGTAACAGAAGAGAGAACTGATCACTAACTGTCTCTTACCATTGCTCATAACGTATTTTGCCTTCCACACTTCTGTAATTTATTTGCTTACCCATGAGAGATGAGAAATGTGAGGACTGATGTATGAGAAGGAAAAAAACTCTGAGGTGACTGCCTAATCTCAGTCAACCTTGTCCACACACGTCCCACAGGATGTTCTGTGCATAGTGCACAATGCTTGATTAAGTTAAATGAGAGAGCAGTTAAGTCAATTTTGACATGCATCTCTGTGGATTAAAGGCATCTGAAAGACCTTTACTCTTGAATACTAGTTTGTTGCTGCGTGGTTTGAGCAGTTAATGTCCCACTCCATGCTTTCAATATCTTTCATCCACTTACCTCATGGTCCTGACTCACAGTTGGACATAATCCCTCCAAGAACTCTCTGGATTAACAACATTTTGAAGGCAGTCTTTAAGGTGAAATTTAGGCAACTTACAGGGATATACAAAACCAATCCTATCCTAAGCTGAGGTGCCTTTGATATGTGTAAGGAAATCGCGTGGTTAATGGATTCACTGAACACCAGTCTGGAAAGGGAACTTGAAAGAATTTTCTCACTCTCAATCACAGGAATATTGAGATCATTTGTGTAAGTGATCCAGTTGAGCTTGGCACAGAGGTAGAAATGTCTCTTAAACCTCTCAGTTGTTTATCTGTCTTCTCTCAGGCTGTTTTGCTGCTTTGCAGCCAGCATTTCTACAAGAATTTGACCCACATTTCTTTAGAGCTGTGGAACACACTAAATAGGTACACATGACTTCATTTTGCTCACAGCAATGTCCCACAATTAGCGATGAGAAGAACAGTTAATCTGTGGTGAACCTGGTGAGAGGGGAACGTTGATCAAATCACTGGGAGAACTTCCAGTTCTGCAATCTGCACGTGAAATTTAATATTCACCTGGACAGGCAGATGGGATCTCAATTTAACATCTCATCCAAACAATGGGGGCTTCATACAATGAAGTCCCGCACAGCAATATCAGCCGAAATGGCAAACCCAAGCCTCACACCAGTGCCTCCAACAGTTCAAGAATGTTTGTCTTTCTTTAGCTCTTTTGCAGATTGCATTCACTGCCAAAGAGATTTTATCTTGCATCAGAAAGTATTTTTCTAAGTCTTTTTGAGGTTATTACAAAGTTTATCACAAATTATTATATTAAAAAATAAAATATTATTGCCAAACACTCCCATTGGTTCGTGGAAAGAGTTGTCAGGTTGGAGGCAAGTGTGGCAAATAAAACTGCATTTGGAGTTCTTTCCCAACGGAATGTTTGAGGAACTGAAGTGCTAAAGACCTTTTCTTTATGTATACCAACGAACAAGCAGAGAGAGGGACATAACAGAGAAAGAGTTAATAACAGAAGGCTAAGTGCAAAAAAGCATCTCCAATTGACGTTATAGATGGAATCAGGCAGACATCAGCTCTGGCAAGGTTTGCAGGCCATTACGTCTTACAAAGTGAAATGCAACATCATAAATGGCTATAATAGTTCAGTCGCAGATGAGCTTTTATGCACACTTTGAAAGAGAGAATAAAACTACACCTGTGAAATTCCCTGCAGCATCTGGTGACCCTGTGATCTCAGAACATCTTTCAAGAGTGTGAACCCTTGCAAGACATTAGGACCCAAAGGTGTACCTGGTAGGAAACTGAAACCAACTGATGGGAGTGTTTAAGGACATCTTCAACCTCCCACTGCTGCAGTCGGAGGTTCCCACTTGCCTCAAAGGGCGTCAATCATACCAGTGCTCAAGAAAAGCAGGATGAGCAGCCTCAGTGAATATCACACAGTTTCACTCATGACTATTGTAATGAAGTACTTTGAGAGGCTTGCCATGGTTAAAACTAAGTCCTGACTATGCAAGAACCTGGACCCACTGCAATTTTCCTACTGTTACAATGGGTTTACAGTAGATGCAAACTCACTAGCTCTTCATTTGGTCTTGGATCTCCCGGACAACGGCAATCCCTCTGTTATACTGTTGTTTATTGATTACAGTTCAGTGTTCAACGCTATCATACCCTCGGTACTAATCAGCAAATTTTAAAACTTGGGCCTTGCTACCTCCCTCTACAACTGGATCTTTAACCTTCTCATTGGGTGACCACAGTCTGTGCAGGACTGAAGTAACACCTCCTCCTCATTAGCTACCAACATCGGCATGTCTCAAGGATGTATGCTAAGCCCACTTCTCGATCCTCTCTACACTCATGACACTGTGGCTGGGCACAGGTCAAATACCATCTACACATTTGCCGATGACACAAGCATTGTTGGCAGGTTTTCAGACGGTGATGTGGAGGCATATAGGAGCAAGAGAGATCATCTGGTTGAGTGGTGTCACAACCATCACCTTGTAATCAATATCTGTAAGGTCAAGGAATTCATTGTGGGCTTCATGAAGGGGAAGTTGAGGGAGCACACCAGTACTCATGGAGTGGTCAGCCATGGAAAAGGTAAGCAGCTTCAAGTTCCTGGGTATCAACATCTTTGAAGATCTATGCAGGGCCCAACGTAGTAACACAATTACAAAGAAGGCACATCAGCAGCTATATTTCATTAGGAGTTTGAGGAGATTTAGTACATCACCAAAGACTCACATATTTCTACAGATATACTGTGGACAGCATTGTAACGGGTTGCATCACCGGCTGGTATGGAGAGGCCTTTGCACAGGATCAGAAAAAGCTGCAGTGAGGGTTGCAAACACAGCCAGCTCCATCATTGACACTAGTCTCCCCGACATTGAGGACATCTTCAAAAGGCAATGCCTCGAAAAGACAGCCATCATTAAGGACCCCCATCACTCAGGACACATGATCTCTTTGTGTTACTGTTATAAGGGAGGAGCTTGAAGACACACACTCAATATTTTAGGAACCATTTCTTCCCTTCCACCATCAGATTTCTGAACACTATATCAGGTACTAGTGTACCTAATTAAGTAGCTACTGACGGTAAAATTCTTATTGTAATTTATAGTACTTTTTTATGTACTGCACTGTACTGCTGCCACAAAACAACACATTTCACAACGTATGTCACGGATCTTAAACCCGATTCTGATTCTGATTAAATAAACCAGTCTGGTAGGGCAGAAACATTCATTGGAAGCAATTATAATCACCTCAGAAGATCAAAATATTGGTATTGGTATTGATATGTTTGTGTCATATGTACCATCAAAAGCTTATGATCTTTATACAGATCAAACCATTATGCTATGCACAGAGCTAAAATCAATTACAGTGCAGAATAAATTACTTTTGCTAAACCAGCATATCCTCCATTTCTCTTCTCCAGTTGCCTTGACACGTCGATAGATCAATTACCTATCAGATCAACTGGCCCCCAAAAATGAATGACCTTGGAGCACTGAGCCATTGTGGGGAAAGAGGTTTGTCACTCCAGTTTTCTCGCAGAAGGGAGAGGTCAGGAGAACACACAGTGAGCATGGGTCTGTACACCAGAAAACAGCACATTCTGCCTCCCCTCTGGTTATTCTAACCCCGCTCATGATTGTGGCATGTTAACAGTGCAACACTGACTTTTAAGCTTTAAGCAAACTGGTTTAAACTGCACTCACAATGAGTTGAAAAGTTACTTTTATTGGTTCACACAATTGAAGTGTTTGGTTAAAGTGGGTAGCCTGTAAAGAAAATTGAAAACCACTGCTCCTAATGAACAAAGAAGAGAATTTCAAATGCCCATGGTTTGGTTTACATTTGGAATTATAAGCATGTTTTGGTCTGTACTCTCTCATAAACAGTTCAAGTAAGTAATTCACCATGAGTCTGGGAATGATGAGAAATTTCATAATCACACCTCTTTAAACAAACATTTTTATTCTTTGTGTCAGGCTCTTTTGAACCAACTTTCAAACAAGGCCTGACAAGCTACATATCATTTTCTTCAGCGACATCTCCCATCACCTCTGTTTGTGTGTAGTATCGCTAATCTATAACGTGAGTATTAAAAATATATACAAACGACCTTAAACTCCAGATACAAACCCCCATAAAACCGAACCAGTAAATTATTTTTTAAGGTTAAGTGTTGTGAAGAGAAGATTTCAAATGTGAGTGATTTCTTAACCCCTGGAGACACAGTGGCATTATGGCTAATGCACTGTATTAGGCTATGAGTTCAAATCTCACCATGGCAACTGGGGAATTTAAATTCAAGCTATTAAATAAATTTGGAATTAAAAGGCTCACTACATTAATAATAACCAGGAAAAATACAGGGTTGTTTTAAATACCCCTCTGGTTTGCTAATTACTTTCAAGGAAGGAAATTTGCTCTGTGTATCAGGTCTGGCCTAAATGTGATTCTATGCTTGCCAGCTCTAAGGCGATCATAAGATATAGGAGCAGAATTAAGCCATTTGGCCCATCAAGTCTGCCCCATCAATTCATCATAGCTGATCAACTCCCCTCTCAGCCCCAAGCTCCTGCATTCTCCCTATATCCCTTCATGCCAGAATAATCAAGAATCTATCAATTTCTGCCTTAAATATATGCAAAGACTTGTCCTCCACAACCATCTGGCAATGCATTCCACAGATTCACCTCTCTCTGGCTAAAGAAATTCCTCCTCATCCCCGTTCTAAATGGATGTCCCTCTATTCTGAGGCTATGTCCTCTGGCCTTAGACTCTCCCACCAGAGAAAACATTCTCTCCACATCTGTGTTCTATGGCTCAGCAAACTACTTGGCTTTCCAGTGATAAATGAAGCAAAAGCATTGAAAGGCTTAGAGAAGTGACAGTCTTCCTGACTATTTCGCTTTGTAAGTATGGGCACTGGGACATTGACTGTGACACTTCAGAAATTAATCTGCGCAACCCTCAATAGTGCATATGTAGCTGTGATATTCATAAATGGCAAAATGAATTTGTAGTTCAGATTATTTTGTCACTTCAGGCCTTCTTGAACACCTTAACAGACTTCTTCAGTTTTTATCATGCATTTAAAATGCTCAGGAGGCAGGAACACGGTTTGGACCATTGGTCCGTTTCAGAAATAGGCTTTCACTTTGGATACCCATTTGGAAGCCCTGTATAATTCAGAGCCAGCGGCTTTATTGCTAGGAATACCAGGCTCTACTTACTATCCTGACAGCTCTGTATTGTGCCTTTAACATAGGGAATCACTTTGAAATGTTTCACAAGCTTTGAACACCAGAATGGGTTCGGAGCAAAACTTGGAGAAGGTGAGCCACACCAGCCAGTAAGGTAACGAGCCTGAAAGCATTTAGAAACATAGAAAACCTACAACACAATACAGTCCCTTCAGCCCACAAAGCTCTGCTGAACATGTCCTTACCTTAGAAATGACCTAGGGTTACCCACAGCCCTCTATTTTTCGAAGCTCCATTCCTATCCAGGAGTCTCTTAAAAGACCCTATCGTGTCTGTCTCCACCACCGTTGCCGGCAGCCCATTTCATGCTCTCATCACTCTCTGCGTAAAAAACATACCCCTGACATCTCCTTTGTACCTACTTCCAAGCACCTTAAAACTGTGCCCTCTTGTGGCAGCCATTTCAGCCCTGGGAAAAAGCCTCTGACTACCCACACGATCAATGCCTCTCATCATCTTATCAGGTCACCACTCATCCTCCGTCGCTCCAAGGAGAAAAGGCCGAGTTCACGCAACCTATTCTCATAAGGCATGCTCCCCAATCCAGGCAACATCCTTGTAAATCTCCTCTGCATCCTTTCTATGGTTTCTACATTTAAAGAAACATCCCAGGGAGTGGGAGTGAGGCAGAAATCAGAATCTAAATCAGGTCTAATATCACTGGCATATGTCGTGTAATTTGTTGTTATGTGGCAATACATAATAATAAAAGCTGTGAATTACACTAAGATATATATATATATATATATATATATATATATATGTATTCAAGATTCAAGTACATTTATGATCAAAGAATGTATAAATGATACGACCGTGAGATTTGCTTGCTCACTGGTAGCCACAAAGCAAGAAACCCGAAAGAACCCAATTGGAGAAAAAAAAAGAATAAAAATAAAAGACCAAAACCCAATAAGCAAGAGAAAGAAAAAAAACACAAATCACGCAAACAATTGAAGTAAACAACAACATTCCAAACAAAAATCCGTCCTCAAATCCAAACCCCAGAGCGGCCCACAGTGAGTCCAAAGCCTGGCTTATCAGTCCATCACATTAGCAGGCATGATATATCATCATATATTGCACACATAACTTAACTTTCTATATCTTTAAAGTTAAATTGTACGTAGCGCTAAAAGGGAAAACAGAAGTAGTGAAGTTGTGTTCATGGGTTCAATGTCCATTCAGAAATATGAGGACAGAAAGGAAAGAATCTGTTCCTGAATCATAGGCCCGCTGCTGTGTTTTGAAAGTATCATTGCAGAGATAGGAAGGAGTGAACTTGTAATTATTTGCAGAGGATTTTCTCCAGAATAGAAGGATCATTTACTCCATTAACACTTGCCAGGCATCAGTCACTGTTCTCCTCTGAAACTTTAAGCCCATTTACTTAACACATTGTGTGATGAACTGCAAATCTGACAGAAGACAAATATACACTACAGCTGTAATAATGATTTTCATCAAGTTTTCTGTTTTATTACTAATCTGATAGTGAATTGCTGCCTCTATTCCTTCCAGATATTCATATCAGCACAGGGTCAAGATGAGTTCACGATGACAGCTGGGTCACGGACAAGAGCGGGCTGGGCTCTGTCAATGTACACTTAGACAAAGATGTGCCCACATGTGCGCACGTACACAAACGCAGACACATAGGAGCCTGAAAATACTTTCGTTCACACAGAGGAACGCATGAAAAATATACATGTGTAAATGCATACCCACATGCACAATGCAAATGTAGATAAGCAAATGAGCGTGCACTTTCAAGTACACAATTACACATGTATATATATTTACATGGATGAACACGTGTGAACCATACACATGCAAACACATAAGTCCATGTACATACTATATTCACACACACGTATTGTGGCGACCCACTTTCTGGCACCCACGAACCGGCTCACAACAGCGCGCGCAGGCAGAGGGCCGGCCCCAAAAAGGGCGCCAGGCCATCTTCACCAGCAGGGGGAAAATCCCGCGCATGGAAAGGGTCTGGGAATATGCATTCCCCACAGCAGTCCCGCCCAGGGAGGGCAGGAACGGGAAGGCTTTAAAGCAGGCCGCGAAGTTTGAATAAATCTCTTTCATCGCAACTCTAACTCACCGACTCCGTGTGGTTATTCTAGCGCTCTGTGTAGCACACCGCTACAATTGGTGACCCCGACGGCCCAAACAATATTTGGGCCAGAGATGACCGACGCCGCATCTGTTCACGCAGTTTCGTTACAACTGCCAGGCTTTTGGCCGCTGAGACTCCGTCTGTGGTTCGAACAAGCAGAAGCACAATTCCACATTCGGCAGATAACCTCGGAGTCCACTCGCTACTACTACGTGCTGAGCTCCCTCGACCAGGAGACAGCTGCACAAGTTGAGGAGTTTATACAGTCGCCCCCGGAGGACGGCAAATACACAGCATTCAAAGCCCTGCTCATAAGGACTTTCAGACTCTCACGGCGCGAACGAGCACGCCGCTTAATGCACCTGGATGGTTTGGGAGACAGGCCGCCGTCAGCATTAATGAACGAGATGCTGGCCCTGGCTGAAAGAAACAAACCCTGCCTCATGTTTGAGCAGGCGTTCCTAGAGTAACTGCCCGAGGACATATGCCTGATGCTGTCTGACACAGATTTCAGCAAACCCCAGGAAGTGACTAGTCCACGCCAAGGCTTTTCAAACATTCTCCCTGGGTGAAGCTAAGTTGCCAGCCCCACACCTGGACTCCATCACGCTGTCCAACGATGAATTCACCAGGGTCCTGGTGGATTTCCCATCAGTACTGACACCCCAGTTCACGGCAGCCACGCCCAGACACGGAGTACAGCACCACATCCCGACCCAGGGACCACCCCTCCACGCCCGTGCTCGAAGGCTTCCCCTGGACAAGCTCCGACTGGGGAAGGAGGAGTTCAAGAATATGGAAGAATTGGGCATCATACTACGGTCCGACAGCCCATGGGCCTCCCCCCTGCACATGGTGCCCAAGGCAACGGGAGGCTGGTGACTACCGCAGGCTGAACGAGGCTACAACGCCAGACCGCTACCCTGTGCCGCACATTCAAGACTTCGCAGCAAACCTACACGGCTCAAGGATCTTTTCCAAGGTAGACCTCATCCGGGGATACCATTAAATCCCGGTACATCCAGACGACATCCCCAAAACAGCACTTATCACCCCGTTCGGACTTTTCGAATTCCTCCGAATGCCGTTTGGTCTAAAGAATGCCGCACAGACTTTCCAGCGGCTAATGGACGCGGTGGGACGCGACCTGGACTTTGCATTCATCTATTTGGACGACATCCTCATAGCCAGCAGTAGTCGGCAGGAGCATCTGTCCCACCTCCGCCAGCTCTACTCCCGCCTGAGTGAATTCGGCCTTACAATCAATCCAGCCAAATGCCAGTTCGGACTCGATACCATCGACTTCCTGGGCCACAGGATTACTAAAGATGGGGCAACCCCGCTGCCCGCCAAGGTAGACGCGGTCCGCAACTTCCCCCGACCCAACACAATCAAAGGCCTGCAGGAATTCGTGGGTATGGTGAATTTTTACCACCGTTTCCTCCCCTCAGCAGCCCGAACCATGCGCCCCTTGTTCACTCTAATGTCGGGTAAGGGCAAGGACATTACCTGGGACGAAGAGGCCGCAACCGCTTTCGTTAAAACCAAAGAAGCCTTGGCAAACGCCGCTATGCTAGTGCACCCCAGAACGGACGTGCCTACTGCCCTCACGGTGGACGCATCCAACACAGCGGTCGGTGGAGTGCTGGAACAACTCATCGAGGGTCGCTGGCAACCCCTGGCGTTCATCAGCAAACACCTACGACCACCCGAACTCAAATACAGTGCTTTGGACCGGGAGCTATTGACACTATACCTGGCAATCCGGCATTTCAGGTACTTCTTAGAAGGTAGGCCCTTCACCACGTTCACAGACCACAAACCGCTTACCTTTGCGTTCACGAAGGTGTCCAACCCCTGGTCGTCCCGCCAGCAGCGACATCTATCCTACATCTCTGAGTACACGACGGACATCCGGCATGTCTCGGGAAAGAACAACGTCGTGGCGGACGCACTATCCAGACCTACCATACAGGCCCTGTCCCAGGGGGTGGACTATGCAGCGCTGGCAGAGGCACAGCAGGCAGACGCTGAGATCCCCAGTTACAGGACTGCAGTCTCCGGTTTGCAGCTCCAAGACCTCCCCGTAGGCCCAGGTGAGAGGACCCCACTATGTGACGTAGCTACCGGCCAACCCCGCCCCGTCGTCCCAGCAGCCTGGCGCCGGCGGGTTTTCGAATCCATTCACAACTTAGCGCACCCCTCCATCAGGACAACTGTCCGGCTGGTCTCCAACAGGTTCGTGTGGCATGGACTTCGTAAACAGGTCAGTGAATGGGCCAAAACGTGTATGCAGTGCCAAACGGCCATGGTGCAGCGGCACACCAAGGCTCCACCGCAGCGGTTAGAACCCACCCGCTGGAGGTTCGACCACATCCATGTGGATATCGTGGGGCCCCTGCCAGTGTCACGAGGAGCGCGGTACCTCCTAACTATCGTAGACCGGTTCACCAGATGGCCAGAGGCAGTCCCGCTCACCGACACCACCTCCGAATCCTGCGCCCGAGCGCTGATCGCAACCTGGGTAGCCCGCTTCGGGGTACCGGCCCACATTACCTCCGACAGGGGCGCCCAGTTCACCTCGAGCCTGTGGTCAGCTATGGCCAGCCTTTTAGGATCGCAGCTATACCACACAACTGCCTACTACCCACAGTCGAACGGATTAGTGGAGTGCTTCCACCGTCACCTGAAGTCGGCTCTCATGGCCCGTCTGGAGGGGCCTAACTGGGTGGACGAACTTCCCTAGGTCCTGCTCGGAATCCGCACGGCGCCCAAGGAGGATCTACACACATCGTCGACTGAGTTGGTGTACGGCGCACCCCTGGTCGTCCCAGGAGAGTTCATACCAGCCTCAAGGGGGCAAGAGGAAGAACCCACAGCAGTCCTGGACAGACTACGGGAGAGGCTTGGTAACCTGGCCCCCATACCCACTTCACAGCATGGACAGAGCCCGACCTGCGTACCCAAAGACCTGCAGAACTGTAAGTTTCTTTTCGTACGACGGGGCGGACACCGGGCACCGCTACAGCGGCCCTACGAGCGGCCATTTAAGGTGATCAGGAACAACGGGTCCACATTCGTGCTGGACATTGGGGGGAGAGAGGAGGTTTTCACCATGGACCGACTCAAACCGGCCCATGTGGACTTGGTGCAGCCGGTCCAGGCTCAGGCACTGCGGCGCAGGGGCAGACCTCCCAAACAGAGGCCGATCCAGACTGTGGACATTGGGGGAGGTATCGCCGGTTCTGGGGGGGGGGGGGGTTATGTGGCGACCCACTTTCTAGCACACACGAACCGGCTCACAACAGCGCGCGCAGGCTGAGGGCCGGCAGCAAAAAGGGCGCCAGGCCATCTTCACCAGCAGGGGGAAAATCCCGCGTGCGGAAAGGGTCTGGGAATATGCATTCCCCACAGCAGTCCCGCCCCAGGGAGGGCGGGAATGGGAAGGCTTTAAAGCAGGCCATGAAGTATGAATAAATCTCTTTTTCGCAACTCCAACTCACCGACTCCGTGTGGTTATTCTAGCGCTGTGTGTAGCGCACCGCTACAGTACATCCAAATATATGTTAGTGTGAAGCTATTACAGCTCGGGGCGTTGGAGTTCGGAGTCCGGTTCTGACGTCATCTGTAAGGACTCTGTACAACCTCCCTGTGGATTGAGTGGGTTTCCTCCAGGTCCCCTGGTTTTCTCCCACAGTCTAAAGAAGTACCAGTTAGTAGAAATTGTCTTATGATTAGGCTGCGGTTAACTTGGGGGTTAATGGGTGATGCAGCTCTAAAGATCAGAAGGACCCTCTCCACTCTGTATTTCTAAATATATAAACAAGATTGATGATGGATTAAGAAAAAGGTGGATGAGGAAAAACAAGTGAAAATTGCCAATATTGCAAAAAGTTGAAGCACGAGATGATAAAAGTCATAGATCGAGTAGGTAGTTAGAGTGGAAATGGCTAATGCAAGGGAGCATAATTTTAAGCTAACACACACAAAATGCTGGAGGAACTCTTTAAGGGTGTCAGCCCGAAACGTTAGTTGATTGCTCTTTTCTGTAGATGCTGCCTGGCCTCCTGAGTTCCTCCAGCATTTTTTGTGTGTTGCTTTGGATTTCCAGCATCTGCAGGCTTTCTCGTGTTTGTGACAGCTTTAAGGAGATTGGAGAAAAGTATAGTGGAGGGGGATTGTCAGAGGTATGTATTTTATACAGAGACTGGTGGCTGTGTGGAACACCTTGCCAGGAATGGTGCTGGGGACAGATATATTAGGCACATTTAATAAATTCTTAAATAGGCACATGGATGATAGAATACTGGAGGGCTATGTAGGAGGGAAGGGTTAGATTGACCTTACAGTAGATTATAAGGTTGTCACAACACTGTGAACTGAAGGGCTTCTACTGGGTTCTAGTGTTCTATGTTCTATCTCATGTTTTAGGTTCGCATTAATTTCTGATGATTAATGCTCGCTGAGAGTCTTTCATGGGAATCATGTGACAATAGCTGCATGATAGTTTGTGGGCACAAAAGGACATCTGTAATTTCCCAATATGCATCAATAACAGACAAAGCAAAGTCAGCAGTCAGTATTAACCACCAAATGACCACTAGAACAAACCAAATGAAATCCAGCTGGTCTTTAACGTTATTTCCAAGTAATTCAGACATTCCACCAGGCAGATCCACATTAAGCAGGTTGCTTCCTGATCTCCTGATGCTGGGTAGCTACGGTGAAACCTGGAGGAACTCAGCAGGCCAGGCAGGATCTGTGGGAAAGAGTTAAAGTCGATGGCTCAGGCCGCGACCCTTCTTCAGGACTTGGCTTTGGATTTCCAGCATCTTCAGATTTTCTCATGTACAGTGAAACCTGTTCCTTCTGTTGCCAACACATTATCCCTCTGGTTGTTGTGTTAGTCATAGATCCAGCATGAGGCCTTGGTTCAGAAGATGCACAGGACAGGCCGAACCACAGATTACAGGAGAAGGAAAACCGGGTCACAATCAGCTAACAACCTGAGGAAACATTCTTCGGCTGACAATATGCGAAGGGCTTGTTTATTGCAGATGGCCATTCGAGGGAGGAGGGTGGCATAATGAAAAGAAAGCTCAGTTAAAGGGCAATGAAAGTCTGCTGACAACGCAAATGTTAGTTATTGATAGAATGAGATATTTCTGAGGAAAGTGCTCTTTTTAAAGGCTGGAAGTGAGACTGCAAATAACTTTACAATCAAGGCTACTTAAAGTTGTGGTCAGGAAACAGCTCTTTTCACAAGGCGAAGACTTGGAAGCCCCCACCAACAAGAAAGGCTGCGACGGAGCTGAAAAATCTTAAACGAGGAAATTGATAGAACTTTTCTGAGAAAGTCCCTTCCTTTATTAGGTGCTGCAGAGAAAATAAGGGCAGAGAGAGCTGTATGAAACTCTAGATAGACTACAGCTTGAGAAATGCAGACATTTCTCATCACCACATTACAGGGAAGCTTTATTCACTCTGGAGAGGATGCAGAGAAGATTTACTGGGAGATTTTACCTGTGAGGGAAGACTAGAAAGACTGTGGTTGTTTTCTTTGGAATGGAGGAGGCTGAGAGGAGACTTAATTGAAGCGTGTAAAATCAGGAGGGCGGTGTATGATCCTTCCGAAAAGGATCATAAACCAGAGGTCATGTAATTAAAGGAACTGATGATAAAAGGTTTTGAAGAGAATTGGGGATTACTTTTGCAATCATCTAAGGATGGATGAAGTCTGGAACTCGCTGACTGAATGAATGCAGAAATCCCATTCAGATTCTAGAGGGACTCAAAAGTATATTTCAGGAGCTGCGGTGTACAGAGCCTTGGACTTAATGTTAGAAGCTGGGATGAGATTGGGTAGCTTATATTTGACCTGAGTGGCCACAATGAATGAACGGCCTACTTCAGTGTTAGGCACTGTCTATGATTCCCTGAATTATATTTCAGTGCTCTGGGGCCAAAGTTGGTCAGAAAAGTTCAGATACGGGACAGTTATAATACGACTGGTTAGTAGAACGGGGTTCTTAAAGGGACAAAAGTTTCAGAGAATTTTAAGCACTTGTTAAGATTAGCAGTGTTAATGCTGATGTACGCCAAAGATAAGCACAGGTCTAAAAGCTTAAATACAAGGGGTAAAAAAGCCTTCTCTGTTCTCTCCCCTACCCATATGCCTCCAAGCCAAACTTAGTGAAATGCAAGGAGACACAGGAGACTGCAGCTGTCCAGATGAAGAGTTTAGACCTGAAATATTGACAGTCCATTTGCATCCACAGTTCTTCAAGTAATTTCCTTTTAGCTCAGTGAAGCACAAGAGTTTGTCTGATCGGAATTAGAGAGCAGACATTGTTGCACGGATTTACTATCTATATAACACAAGTAAGTACACGCAAAATCACACACACATACACTTGTACTCTTGCCACACCCTCATCCTTAGTTCCAAACTCTTTCCCTAATTCCCCTCTCCGAACCCTCTCCCTTTCCTCAGTCCGCCCCCCGCCCCCCACCAAACCTTTCATTCTTCTCTCTAGCCTGGTCTCCTGCTCTTCCTCTCTCCCCTCCTTCTGCTTCCTCCATCTCTCCTCCACTCTCATCCCCCACCACCCGTGAAGCACGTCCCTGCAACATTCCAGCCACCAGCCTCTCACTCTCTCAGGGTGCAACCACACTCTAGCTGCTGGCATTCAATGGCCCAGGTTGATCCCTTGACCACCCCTCCTCCTCGTTACTCCTTCCAGCAGCCAAAAAGGGGTTTGTAACCATTATACAAAGATAGATAGATAAATAGATAGATATACTTTATTAATCCCAAGGGAAATTTGGTTTTGTTACAGCTGCACCAACCAAGAATAGAGCGTAAATATAGCAATACAAAAAACCCCAACAATCAAACAACAAAATGCAAACTATGCCAGATGGAAAGTAAGTCCAGGACCAGTCTATTGGCTCAGGGTGTCTGACCCTCCATGGGAGGAGCTGCGCGTTCGATGGCCACAGGCAGGAACGACCTCCCGTGCCGCCAAGTGTTGTATCACGGTGGAATGTGGCCGAAGTCCAACAGTAAAAAGTTCAATATCCAGTCTGCAAACACGTTCCTCGATTGTAATACACCCCGGATTGCACCATCCATTGATAGCCAGAACAGTAAGCACCGAACTCCTTTACGCTTACCGCTCTCAGTGCACTTCTGGTCAGCCAGAACGGTATTACCCACCGAACTCCTCTTCTCCAAAAGTCTCTGTTGTCTCGACCTGGTCCTCTTTCCTTAGCTTTGTGATCCCCCCCCGCATCCTCTGTGTGTTTTCCTCAGGGGTGGGTGCAGCAGGGGTGTCCGCAGCTCTGTTAGCTAAGCCGGCCGGGATTTGCTGGTCCATGGAATACATAATGTGACCTTGCTTCTGTCCCGCGTGTCGGGATGTAACCATTTCCAGCGCTAAAGAAAACCCAAATAAAACTCTCTCTACCAGCATGTTAGAGAGGGTGCAGCTTTGACGTGTTACCGTGAGAAAAAAAATACAAAAATAACATAAATTAAAAAGTAAGAAGAAGAAAGTAAAAGAATAGATCGGAACGGCTGTACCAGGCTGATCGTGCATGCACACTTAGTGGTGATGGTGATGGTGATGGTGATCCATCACTCCCTTTGCCAGACTGAATCTGAGGCTCTGGAGGCCAAATCATTTGGTATATTTAAAACAACAGTTGATATGTTCTTGATTAGTAAGGGCAGCAAAGGTTATGGAGCAGGGTGGGGAAGGCGGGAGATTGGAGTTGAGAAGGAAAATAAATCAGCCATGGTCTATTGATGGAGCAGACTCAATGGACCAAATTGTCTAATACTGCTCCAATGTCTTATGATCTTATGGAAAGAGTTCTGTGCACCAGTTCACTAGCAACAGCATCCCCTTGTGACCATCTGGGCCAATGTTCTCCCATCAGTTTGGTCATTAAGACTGAGAATGGTTTCCACTAGAAAATCTTAGTAGCGTTTATTTGATTTGATAATTCAAAGTCTGTTGACAGAGAACTCTGTAAAATGGAGGGATTGGGGACAATTCTGTAAAGGATGAGATGATAAAGGAATTTATTAGTACTTTGGCATAATCAGTCTCACTGCTGTATCCCCTTAACAACCACTGTGAGTTTCTGTACTACGTTAGAGTGCTTATTTGATTTGAAGGCTTGATGGCCCCAAACAGGCACCAGTGTCAGGAACAAAGTTAACAACCCCCACCTACAGAAGGAACTATGCTTGAAGGGAACACTGGTTAGAGTATATCTGCTGCACTGAAAGTGCATTTATTCTATAATTTGGAGGAAGAGAATTTCAAGACAATATCAATTTTCCTTCTGGACAAAAGAGCCTGCAGTTTTTTCCTCATATTTCTCTGTGTGAACAACCTTCCCAATTTAGTGCTTTCCTTCTCCAGATATATATCTCATTGTAGCAGAACTCTGAGCTGGAAATGAGAAACATCTCCACTTCCCACTTACCAACTTTTCAAAGCAAGACATTTGGTTGGTGGTTCATCCCAAATGATTTGCGCCATGTTGACCTCCTCTGTTGAGATCAAAGTTCATGACAACTTCTTCCACCCACAGTCATCAAAAATTTCCTGCTCCTTCCATCAATATTCCTTCCTCTATGTCTTTGGATCAAAGGATTGATGTTCAATTTTCACTTGCTCTTCATAATAACATTGTCTACACTTCTACATTCAATCTTATTGATATCCCCTTCTCCTCCACTCCATTCAGTTTAGTTATAGCCTCTCTCCATAGTTGAATATACACTCAGTGGCCATTTTATTAGGTACACCAGCTCATCAATGCAAATATCGAATCAGCCAATCATGTGGCAGCAACTCAATGCTTAAAAAGCATGCAGACATGGTCAAGAGGTTCAGTTCCTTTTATTTATTTAGATACAATACAGAATAGGCCTTTCTGGCCCAGAATTCTCCTAATTTAATCCAGGCCTAATCATGGGACAACTTACAATGTCCAACCAGTATATTTTTAGCCTGGATCACAGGGAGAACATACAAACTCCTTATCAGGCAGCAGTGGGAATTGAACCTGGGTCGCCTGTATTGTAAAGTGTTGTACTAACCACTGTGCTACCATGCTGCCGTTGTTGTCAGGCCAAACGTCAGACTGGGGAGAAAGTATGATCTAAGTGACATTGACTGTGGAATAATTGTTGGTGCCAGACAGGGTGGCTTGAGTATCTCAGAAGCTGGTGATCTCCTGGAATTCTCACACACAACAGTCTCCAGAGTGTACAGAGAATGGTACAGGAAGTATCCATTAAGGCAGCCTCTGAGTATAAGGTGCACAAGGTCCAGTAAAGTGTACTGTAAGAAAATGCCCAACAATATCTTTGAAATACTGATAATTTTAATTTGTTTACAGCCTGCAATCTTCTCTCTTCCTCAAACCAACCTTCACTCTTTTTCCTACAGTGTCAATTACTCCCTCAATCTGCCCCTATATCTGAACTCTCAGTTTAAAAAAAATTCTTTGGATAGGACCACAATGGATACAGTGACAGCAACAAGTTAGTGCGAAGGAAAGATGATGCACAAGCTCTTTATAAATTGTGAAGGATCGTGCGGGCTGTGGGCCATTGTACAGTACCAACAAAGCTGATGAAAGGGATCATGAGGAAACACAAAATTTATGTACCTGTGTCTGCCTGTAAGGCATTTGTGCGTTCTCCCTGTGACCATGTAGGTTTCCCCTGGGTGCTCCAGTTTCCTCCCACAGTCCAAAGACGTACCGGTTAGTAGGTTATTTGATTATTGTAAATTGTCCCGTGATTAGGCTAGGGTTAAATTAGGGGCTGCTGGGCAACCTGACTCAAAGGGCCTTAAGGGTCTATTCCGTGCAGTATCCCAATAAATAAATAAATGAATAAACTTCAGAAGGAACAGAGATGACAAAGCTCAATTAACAAAAGATATCTGGAAGATGAGTATGGGAAGAATTTTGTGTTAATTCCTGAGGAAGGTGGGTGTTTGAACTGTCAGTGAGCTAACTGTTTGGAATGCCACGAACAGTTTGCAATAAAGCATGTGTTACAATCCTTGGCTGTTGACAGCTAGGATCAGCAGGTTGACATTGGTGAAGTCAGCGATTACAATGATAAATGGCCTGCCCATAATTAATTAAGCAAACCCAATATTGCGTGAACAAAAATTCTCCAGAACAGCAGTGAAGTGGAATTTATTCCTTCTGGGTTTTATTTTCCTTGTACTGAGAACATCCAATAACTTCTACAATGACCAACTCTTTTCAATCACTTTTTCTCCTTTCTTCTCCTTAAGGTGGCAACTTGTGGGGCCAAGTTCAAAGTACAATTTTATTATTAATGTACATATATGCCACCATATACAACCTTGAGATTCATTTATTTGTGGGCTTACCTAACAAATGTATTGAATAGTAACTATAACAGAATCAATGAATGGCTGCCAAACTGGGGCTTTCAACCACAGTGCAGATGACAACAAACTGTGCAAATGCAAAAAGAAGAAATAATAATATAAATAAAAAAGCAATAAATATCAAGAACATAAAAGAGTATTTGGAACAATTTTCAACAGCCCACAAAACATCATTGATGATCACCAGTGCCTCCGTTGTCCCATGTGACTAATATTGGTATGACAATAAACCAATGGAGCACGATAGTGGGGTGAGTGCAAGACACACTCTAGGCCAGGGGTGGCCAACCTTTTACATTCCATGCGTCAATTTTTTCACGCACGAGTTCAGATGCGCCATACAACTCTTGTACCCCCATTTAATTCTATATGTTAATATAGACATATTTAGCATTTTACAAGATATATTGATTTAATATTGAAACAAGATAAACATTACTTACCTTAATGAGACTTCTTTTAACAAATATATTTTGTCTTCCTTTGATTTCTTCCTTTTTCTTAATCACATATTGCTTTTGTAACTCAGACCCAAGCACTAGCTTCAGTTTTCCTTCTATTTCAGTCAGATGTTGTTTTATAGTGTCTATTAAGATCATGTCTTCTATTATGTAAGAAAGTGTTTTCACAAACAATGCACAACGGTTTTCCTGATGGACCCACTATAAATAAGAACTAATTTTCCCACTGTTCATTGAATTCACGCTTACTAGCACTTTCTGCTTTTCTTTTGCTCATTTTCTTTTGCACTGTGATGGGTAACTGAATGTGAACACAAGGCTTAATTTTCGAAAAAGTAAAAAACTGCAAATGTTCACAAAGGACGAACAAAGCACAACTCCGCAGCGCACGAGTGTCAATTGTAAACTGACCGGCAAAAACCTGCGACGTACCACTGGTGCAGACGCCCGGCGCCTCAGGATCAAACGTGTATTGAACAGTTATGGAACGACTGCAGAACAAAAGTCCTTCTTTCCTGGTTTGACTCACTGAGCATTTTTTTTAAATTGTGAAAGAAGATAACATTCGCCAAAAGATGTGCATGAAATAATAAAATCGCTAAAAATAATTGCTAAGTTTTAGATTTATTCTCAGTAAAACCCATTTCCAGTTCTAAGCTGCTTGAATTCCTGTTATAGATTTTTTTTCTACAGATGGGTTTTTGGTTAATACTTTTTGCATGAGTAGGCTTACTTGTTTATTATTATCACTGGGGTGCAATGCGCCACTTCTAATCATCCAATGCGCCATGGGTTGGCCATCCCTGCTCTAGGCTCTTCCTTCTCCACGGGTGACATGAAACAGTGCGGACGAAAGGCTCTGCCACCATCGGTGGCATCATTGATGAAGCCTGGCTGCCTTCTCACCCAATCTACAAACATCCACGCTTCCCAGGAAAGGGGATTCCATGTTGTTTTACTTCCAAGTGGAGCTTCAAACAATTGCAGAAACCTGTCAAAAAGGGTTATACTCAGACACAGGAAATTCTACAGCTGCTGGAAATCCTGAGCAACATACAAAAAAAAATGGTGCAGGGACTTAAAGGGTCGAGCAAGCGCGGGACGAGCTACCAATGGTGGCTGCGGGTTCAATTTCAACATTGAAGAGAAGTTTGGATAGGTACCTGGATGATAGGGATATGGAGAGTTAAGGTCTAGGTGTGGTAGATGGGGCAGAAAACAAGTCAGAATGGACGAGGTGGGCCAAAGGCCCCTTTTTCAGTACTCCAGTGGTCTGTGATTCTGCCACTCAGCAAGTCAGACTGCATCTGTGGAACAAAATGAAGCAATTAACCTTTCAGGCCAAGACCCTTCATCGGGGCTTCATCGGGTCCTGGTGAGGGGCCTCAACCCAAAACGTCGACTGTTTATTTCCCTCTATGGATTCTACAGGAGTGTATGCAGCCCGGACAGGGAGATTTGTGTGAAGCAGATATCACTGGCGATGCTAATGTTCATTGACCATACCATATAATCGCTGAGCCAAGCAGGTAGTAAAGAATCCGCCATTTTAGAAGGTCTGGAGTTACATTTATATAAGGCTAGATAAGGTCTCCTTCTCTGAAGGAACCAAGTCATTTTTACAGCAACCCAGCAGATTCATTTAATGACTAGAATTTAAATTGTCCAACCTATATCACTTGACCAATGGTTCAAGACACAAGCTACTAATCTAGCAAATTAACCAACACACCACAGCATCATCATGTACTATCTTATTAGCTGGTAGAGCACACTAGCACGGTCGCTGATAACTTCGCTCAGAACCACTGAATGAATACGCATTTGTCTAGAAATTTTATTTTACCCATTCTTGTAGTACTGAACCTACAGTGGGTCGAGTGTTAGCAATAAATCAGATCGCCTCAAAAAATGTAAAATTAGATTGGCCTCAAAACAATGTTGTATTCACGATGGGGATTTGCAAGAATTACAACGAGACCTGCATGGTTTCTGATAACAGCAGCATCAGAAACTCCAACTTTTACATGCAATATTTGTGTAATTTCTGATAACAAGCTAACCCATTCATTCAACTTCTATAGATATGTTATGGAGAGTGTATTGACTGGCTGCATCATGGCCTGGTATAGAAACAGCAATGTCTTTGAATGGAAAATCCTACAAAGGGTAATGGAGCTGACGCAGTACTTCACAGGTAAAGCCCTACTGACCATTGAGCATATCTGTCGTAAGAAAGCAACATCCATAATCAGGGACTCCACGACCCAGGCCGTGCTCTTTTCTCACTGCTGCCATCAGGTAGAAGGTACAAGAGCCTCAGGACTCGTACCACCAGGTTCAAGAACAGTTACTACCCAACAAAGGGGATAACTACACTCACTTGCCCATCCATTGAGATGTTCCCACAACCAATGACCTCACTTTAAGGACTCTTTATCTTGTTATTTCATGCTTTCATTATTTAGTGCTACTTATTTATATTTGCATTTGCACAGTTTGTTGTCTCCTGCACTCCAGTTGATCTTTCTTGGTCCTGTTGTAGACACTGTTCTGTAGATTTGATGAGTATGCCTGCAGGAA
This sequence comes from Mobula hypostoma, assembly GCF_963921235.1. Classification (NCBI taxonomy): domain Eukaryota; kingdom Metazoa; phylum Chordata; class Chondrichthyes; order Myliobatiformes; family Myliobatidae; genus Mobula; species Mobula hypostoma. The sequence goes on from NC_086121.1 coordinate 31,258,227, forward strand.
AATGAATCTCAGGGTAGTATACGGTGACATATACAGTATGTACTTTGATCATAGGATTTACTTTGAACTTTGAACAAAGTGACTTGAACTTCTCACTGGTATCTTATCGAGCTCTTTCACTGAAATATTCAGCAACATTGACCACTCCCTAATTTTCTAACTGTGCAAAGCCCGACATGGAACTTTGCAGACAGTGCTTTGAGATGTTACCTTATATCTTAAAGTAATATAATTGTTGTACATCAGAAATAGTATGCAAATACACACCTGAAAATATGTTCTACACCTTGATAGAATTTGCTGCTGCTTCTAGCCTTGCTTAGCACCGGGAGAATTCATTTGGTTCTTGTGCTTAGAGTTTAGTCGGATGGAGGAGGGCATTCCAATTGGCCACACCATCCTCTGCTCCCCAGTGTTGAGCTAAGAACTAGAAGTGAAGGCAGAACACCTGAGGCAAGCAAAATCCAGGCTGTGAACAACATATCTTAGTTTCAACCCTAGCCGCTGGGAGGAGGAGTACATGAGGAAAGGGGAAGGGGTGAGAGAGTGGGAGGAGGGTGATGAGGGAGAAGGGGAGGCTTTGAGAAACTGAGGGGAAGTGGCGGGAGTGAAAGAGAGGATAGGAGCATAAGAAGGGGTGAGGAAGATGAGGAGAGATGAGGGAAGGGATGGTAAGACAGAGAAGAAGGGAATGAGAGGAAGGGTTCAGAGAGCAAGGAGAAGATGTGAGAGAGATTGAGGGGTGAGTGTGAGGGGGTGATGAGAGAATGAAAGGCTGATTGGGAGAGAGATGGGGAGGGGTAAGAATATGAAGGGAATGGGCTAAGAAAGTGAGAGAGTGATGGGGGAGAGGCAAGGAGGGGTCATTCCTATCCGTGCCAATCATAATATTATAAACCTCTCTCCTCCAGAGAAAGCAGCTCAGATTTGTCCACCCTCTCATTATAGCCTATGCCCTCTAATCCAAGCAACATCCTGGTAAACCTCTTCTGCACCCTCTCTAAAGCCTCAACATCCTTCCCATAACGGGGTGATCAGAACAGTATCCAGTACTCCAGATGCAGCATAACTAGAGTTTAATAAAGCTGCAACGTAACTCCCTGACTTTTGAACTCAATGTTTCGACTAATATAGGCAAGCGTGCCATAAGCCTTCTTAACTACCTGATCAACCTGTGCAGCCTCTCTCGGGGAGCTATGAACTTGGACCCCAGCATCCCTCTGCTCATCACACTGTTAAGGATCTTGCCCAGAACAGTGTACTGTCTCCTTCCATTTGATCTACCAAGATGCAACACTTCACATTTGGCTGGGTTAAACTTTATTTGCCATTTCTCTGCCCATAGCTACAACTGATCTATATCCCGCTGTATTCTTTGCCTGCTTTCTGGGTTAATGGCCATGTGAATTAGCTGTAGTTAGTGGGAGAATGGTACAATCTGGGGAGATTGTGGGACTGTGGGGAGAATAGATTGAAGAAATATAGTGAGGATGTGTTTACTCTTGAAGCCGACATAGATTTCATGCCTTAAAGAATTGTGAACAGAGGCAGAGAGAAAGATTCAGAGAAAGACAGAGTGTTGAAAAAGATAAAGATTGAAACAGAGAAAGAAGAGAGAGACTGAGTGTGAGTGAGAGTGAGAGTGTGGGTGAGTGTGAGAGTGAGAGACTGTGAGAGAGAGGCAGCGTGTGAGTGAGAGAGAGTGTGAGAGTGAGTGTGTGAGAGTGAGAGTGGGAGAGTGAGAGTGTGAGAGTGTGGCAGTGGGAGGGTGTGTGTGAGAGAGAGAGTGAGGGTGAGTGTGAGAGTGTCAGGTGAGAGAGAGTGTGAGAGTGAGAGAGCGTGAGAGAGAGACGGCGTGTGAGTGAGAGAGAGTGTGAGTGAGAGTGGGAGGGTGAGAGTGGGACAGTGTGAATGAGAGAGGGAAAGAGTAAGTGTGAGAGCGAGAGTGATAGTGTGAGTGAGAGAGAGAGAGAGAGAGAGAGAGATAACAAACAAACGACAAACGCAGTCGACTGGTTTGCTTCCAGAACTGGTATTTTGCCACAGACCACAATTCCTCATCGAATTTGAGCTGATCTATCCTCTTTTAAGATCCATCATCATCTACCTGGAGTAGTGCTGGGACTCATTTGGTAGCACTCATAATAACCCAGGTCCAAATTCCTTTCCTGCAATTTAAACTCAAAAAACCAAATCAGCTCCTCAGTCCCGTACTGATAGGGTGCCATCTTTTGGATGAGATGCAGATTGCAAACTTTGTCTGCCCCCTCAGTTAGCTATCAAAGACTTAGGATATATCTATTGCCTGCTCAGCTTTCTACACTTAAACAATGACAACTTTTGAAAAGTACTTCATTCGATTTTTAACCCAGATTAATGTAACTACATGAATTTTAATTCCCCAGCAGTTATATTGAGATTTAAACTCGTGGCCTGGATCTATAGTACAAGACACAGGACACTAGCCCGAGAATTTGAACACTTTATTATACTCTGATTTTGCCCCAGCTTAAAACCTGAAAAATGCTCTGATGTTCACTAACGAACTGACTGACTGAATCATTTGCCTCAAATCACTCCTCCCCACTCTCCCCACCAATGCTCCCCCCACACCCATTCTCATCCGGTTATCATCCTACAAGCAAGCCGAGCAGAGAGTTAATGTCCCGAGACAGTATTCACTAGCCAACACCATCTCGGAAAATCGTTTCCCATGTCTAAAGCTCTCCTCCTTACCTGTCTACCTTTCACAGTTTTGCTCAAGTTTAAACCTTCAAGGTTATGCACCTTTGGCTTAAATTTGAGTGTCTCTTCCACACACAGCCATGTTATCCATGAGTTCCATCCACCTCCTGGTTGATCCCATTCCAGCTAACTTCCCATCCCTGCCCCACACAGCAAAATTCTTTTTCCCCATGTTCCTTATTTTCAAAACTGACATTCTTATCCATTTCTTCTGTAATAGGTCAAGATCAAACTCAAGTGTATTGTTACTCAACTGTACACACATAAACCGCCAAACATTCCTTTGATCCAAGATGCACAATACAGTACACATAACCCATATTAATATTACATAGAAACATAGAAAACCTACAGCACAATACAGGCCCTTCCGCCCACAAAGTTGTGCCGAACATGTCCCTACATTAGAAATTACCACAAATTAATAGATGCATATTCAATACAAGCTAAAAAGTAAACAGTATAATGTTACTGGGGCTTCATACGTGATGAGGTCTGGCTGGTGGCAGAGAGAGTTCAGTAGTCTTACAGCCAGGGGGAAGAAGCTGTTTCCCATCCTAACAGTTCCCACCCTAACCCTGATGGCAGGGGGGGTTCACAGAGATTGTTGGACAGATGGGGGGGGGATCATTGGCAATGCTAAGGGTCCTGTGTATTGAATGCTCCTGATAAATATCTCTATTTGGTGGAAGAGAGACCCTGATGATCTGCTCAGCGGTCCTCGCAGTCCTTTGTAGGGACTTGTGGTCAGATGCCTTCCAATTCCCATACCCGATGGTGATGCAACTGGTCAGGACACTCTCAATGGTGCTCCTGTAAAAATTGGTTAAAATGGGGGAGGGAGGAGGAGCCTCACTCACCTCCATCTCCTCAGGAAGTGGAGACGCTGCCATGATTTTTTGACCAAAGTGGTGGTGTTGATGGACCAGGTAAGATCGTCCATTATGTGCACTCTTAGGAATTTGGTTCTCCTAAGTCTCTCTGCAGAGGAGGCATGTATTTTCACTGAGAAGTGGTCAGCTTGCAACTTCTTAAAGCCCACGGTCATCTCGTTGGTCTTGTCCACATTGAGACTCAGGTCTTCGTGCTTGCACCGTTCTAACCGCCGCTCTACCTCCTCCCTGTGTGCAGTCTCATCATCACTGTCGATGAGGCCAAGCACTGTTTTGTCATCGGCCAGCTTGATGATTGGGTTTGAACTGGATCCAGCAACGCAGCCCTGCATCAGCTGCGTGCACAGCAGCGGGCTGAGCACGCGCCCTGGAAAGCACCGGCACTTACCGTCACGGAGCTAGAGATGTTTCCGCCAACATGGACTGACTGTGGCCCTTCTGCCAAGAAGTCCAGGATCCAGTTACAGAGAGAGATGAGGACCCAACGAGGACACTTTGCCCACCACTTCTGAGAGATGATCCTACTAAATGCCAAGGTTAAGTCAATAAACAGCATCCTGGTGTATCCAGCACCATTTTCCAGGTGGAACAGGATGGAGTGCAGAAGCTATAGCTTCATCAGCAGACCGATTTGATCAATAAGCAAACTGGAAAGGGCCCCCTGTAGCGGGAAGATGGGATTTAAAGTGATCCATAACCAGCCACTCAAAGCTTTTCATTATTGTTGAGGTCTGTGCCACTGGATGGTAGTTATTGAAGCAGGTTACTGTCACCAGGATAATGGTGGCTGTCTTGAAGCCTGAGATGACAGTGGACAGTTCCAGAGAGACGTTGAAGATGTCTGTTAGCATCTCAGTTAACTGGGCTGCACATTCTCAGGCTCATCATTGACCTGTCTGGTCTTGAACTGTCACGCTTCCTGGGACGATGCTCAAACCCCTCCATTCGCTCTGTGCGAGAGCACTACAATGGTCACCGATGGCACCTCTGTGGTAGTGATATATTTTCTCTTTTTCTCTCCTTCTCCCTCCCTCTGAAGCTCACTGCCGTGAATTCTTCCTCCGTTCTCTTCTTGACTTCGCTGCGGCCTTGGAACTGGATACCTGTCCACCTGCAGTAACTCTCCACTGCTTCCCCATTGAGTAGCTAGCAGCCACAGCATCTCTAACAACAGCTTTTCCACACCAATACCTCAAGACCCCACTCCTCACCTAGCCCCTATTTCCAAACTACACCCTTGCTGACAGACAACTCGGTCTACACCTGCAATTGTAACTCAGATTAACTTTACAGGCGTCCCAGCCGCCTCTGCGTCGTAAGTCTCGCCATAACACTGTTTATTAGATACACACTGATATATGTTTGTTCAGACTCGCTGACCGGCCATCTACTCAACACCTGGAATCAAGCTGTTAACACCATTTCCACTTCGCACAGCTGGTAAGAGCTGTGTCCCCACAGTGTCTGAGTCTGTTCAATCAGCTCTTGCAAATGCTGATACCAAGGTCTCATTAAAAAAAACACCTCGACGGTGGCAAGAGGACAATAATGCTTAGGTAGCAAGCCCATTGTCACTTTCAGTTTGATAGTTACTGAGCATTGAACGGGGACCACTCAACGACCTGGGGGTGGGGGTGCTGTGGTGATGCAGCGGTTAGTGCTGCTGCCCGCCTTGACCCCCCCCCCAACCTCTGGAGCTGTTCTGTATCTGCGGAGCCTGCGCCCTCTCGTCCCGACGTGGTGGGTCCCCACTGGGTGCTTTGGTTTCCTCCCGCATTCCAAGCTAATTAACCCCTTCATCAAGTCAAGTCGCTTTTTATTGTCATTTTGACCATAAACTGCTGGTACAATACACGGTAAAATGAAACAATGTTCCTCCAGGACCATGGTGCTACATGAAACAACACAAAACTACACTAGACTATGTGAGGCAACACAAGGCTTCACTAGACTACGTAAAACAACACAAAAACTACACTAGACCACAGACCTACACAGGACTATATAAAGTGCACAAAACAGTGCAGGGCAGTACAATAAATAATAAATCAGACAATAGGCACAGTACAGGACAAATTACAATATAATAATAAATGATGTAGATGTCAGTCTAGACTCTGGGTATTAGGGAGTCTGATGGGGGAAGAAACTGTTGCACAGTCTGGTCGTGAGAGCCCGAATGCTTCGGTACCTTTTGCCAGATGGCAGGAGGGTGAAGAGTTTGTATGAGGAGTGTATGGGGTCCTTCACAATGCTGTTGGCTTTACGGGTGCAGCGTGTGGTGTAAATGTCTAATGGCGGGAAGAGAGACCCTGATGATCTTCTCAGCTGACCTCACTATCCACTGCAGGGTCTTGTGATCTGAGATGGTGCAATTCCCGAACCAGGCAGTGATGCAGCTGCTCAGGATGCTCTCAATACAACCTCTGTAAATGTGGTGAGGATGGGGGGTGGGAGATGGACTTTACTCAGCCTTCGCAGAAAGTAGAGATGCTGCTGGGCTTTCTTTGCCATGGAGCTGGTGTTGAGGGACCGGGTGAGATTCTCCGCCAGGTGAACACCAAGAAATTTGGTGCTCTTAACCATCTCTACGGAGGAGTCATCGATGTTCAGTGGAGAGTGGTCACTCCATGTTCTCCTGAAGTCAACAACCATCTCTTTTGTTTTTTTCACATTCAGAGACATGTTGTTGGCTCTGCACCAGTCCATTAGCCGCTGCACCTCCTCTCTGTATGCTGACTCATTGTTCTTGCTGATGAGACCCACCACGGTCGTGTCATCGGCAAACTTGATGCTGTAATTCGAGCTGTGTGTTGCAGCACAGTTGTGGGTCAGCAGAGTGAACAGCAGTGGGCTGAGCACACAGCCCTGGGGGGCCCCCCGTGCTCAGTGTGATGGTGTTGGAGATGCTGCTCCTGATCCGGACTGACTGACGTCTCCCAGTCAGGAAGTCTAGGATCCAGTTGCAGAGGGAGGTGTTCAGGTGCTGAGGAATGATTGTGTTGAATGCTGAACTGAAGCCTATGAACAGCATTAGAAGGTACCTACCTTTTTTGTCCAGGTGGGTGAGGGCCAGGTGGAGGGTGGTGGTGGTGGCGATGGCGTCGTCAGTTGAGCGGTTGGGACGATACGCGAACTGCAGGGGGTTCAGTGAGGGGGGCGGCAGGGTCTTGATGTGCCTCATGACGAGCCTGTCAAAACACTTCACAATTCTGGATGTGAGTGCAACTGAACGGTAATCGCTGAGGCAGGACACTGAAGACTTCTTCGGCACGGGGACGATGGTAGCGGCCTTGAAGCACCTTCATGAACTGTAAGTCAATAGGAATCAAGGAGCTGGTGCACACAGATTAAAAAGAATAAGCTGCTGGAGTTTAAGAAAGGGGGCTGAGACTGATGGGATTGCTCCCTTGGAAGCCAGCATGGACCCAGAGGATTGAATGGTTTCCTTCTGCAACATCATTACAAGCCTCAAACTCCTCCCTGGCCAGGGGCCCCAACTTACGTTGTATTTAAACATGTCTATGGATTTACAAATGCACAAAGCCAGATTCCAACACATTCTTGCAGGGAACAAACATGATGGGACAGCGTGACCTTGACTCACTGCAGAGAAGCCAGGGCGCTCACACTCCAGAAGACTAAATCTCATCCTTGCAGCTGAAGCAGTCCATCATCTGTGATTCGCGTGCATTACTAATGGATGCTCCGCCATAAACCGGAATCTGTGTTGAAATTCATCCGGCTTTCTGTCCGCTCAGCTGCAGTGGCCTCACCAGCGCTCGGAGTCTCAACTGTAACAACAGCACGGCGCCACCGTACACCGCGTCCTCACCCAGCCGACACAAACTCCTCCAGTCCAGCCCCGAGAGGATTGAAGCCCAACCTCTAAACCCTTGTCCCAGCCGCTGGACTCTCCACCTGTCCCTCACCCCAGCCACTCTCTCACTCCGCATCACCCCACCTGCAATTCTGACAGCCTGCTTGCCGTAGAGAACGTCGTGAACGGAGGGCAACAGATTGTTAAAGTATTCAGGGATCAGACAGGAAAGTGAATTTAAGGTTGAGGTCTGCCTTTGGCTTTGCCGAATGTTGAAACCAAGCTTGAAATGCCGCACGGAGAGTGGAACAATTAGGAAGCAGAATAGATAGAGGCAGCATATACAACAAGTGGAGTATTGGGGAACTGAGACAGATTGGAAGTGAAACACACAAGTGGAGTAGACAGGAAGCAGAGCAGACCGTAGCCGCAACAGGCTGTAAGTGGAGCAGACTGTACAAACAGCTGACAGTACCGTACCTGGAACAGGCTGTAATTGGATCGGGGGAGAGATAGGTGCGCACTGTAGATGCAGCAGACAGGCAGACAAGTGGAGCACAGTGGTGGCTGACATCATTGGAAGGAGAAGACAGAGGAAGTAAGCACACAGAAAGAAAAACTAGTAATCAGAACCAGCTACACCGTGTTCAGTGACAGCAAAACCACTCAATCGCTCTGCTTTAGCTTCATAGAGACACAGAGCAGTGCAGCAGGGCAACAGGTTCTTCTGACTGGGATGAAAGCAATGGGCTGAATGGCCTCCTGTGTTGTAAATTTCTATGTTCTAAATCTCTATTGAGTTTGATAGCGGTTGGCATGGCACTCATCAAAAAACCACAAATCCTTTCCCTCAGTTGGCCAATCTCTCAGTACTGGGCAGGAGAGCCAAAAACTTATTTTTTTAAATGACAATAGAGTTGGTATTTTGAGAACAAAGGAGACCAACACCCTCTGGTCCCAGATTCCCCACTCCCCATTCCTTACATTCAAGTTCCTTCCACTTCTGTAACTCCTGCAGTTTTACAAACCTCTGTGAAACTGCCTGCCTTCCTTTCAACACTCCAGTGTCAGGCAGTCCTTCATCCTGTTCACTGGTCCTCGCTCCTCGCTCACTGGTCCTTTTCCCCCTTCAGTTAAAAAGGCAGAGAGCCGATGGATTAGAATTTTCACCTGAATGTCAGACAGGCCTGTCAAAGGGCAAGTGAGGTGAATCGGTGTGACAGACTGTCTGGGTTGGTTGACGGTAGTGTCAAGAATCCAATGACTGGGACAAGGGTAAAGTTTGGCTGGGCTTTAGTCCTCACAAACCAGAAATGGAGGAGATTCTGTTGGCTGGACTTGTTTGCGGTGGAGGGTTGGGTTGTGGTGGATCACTCCGGATGAAAGCTCCTCTCTGGCCAAGCTTTGTTCACTCATCCTTCTCCAGTCCCCATCCATTTATCCTCACTCTCTCTTTGAGGATATTTTTAAGCGTGAAGGCAAAAGTTTTGGTTGGTTTGGACTCCAATTCTCACCGTAGAGTGAGAGAAAGACACACTCTGTGAATATCCACGTATGTGCTGCTAGGGCAATGTGACCTCAGCAGAAAATAGACACAAAGTTGGAGTGAGATTGCACAAGAATTAAATATTAGACACAGACTCAGATTCAATCCCCAAAACATTGATCTAGAGACAAGAAGGTGGAATTCATTAGTTCTATTTACAAGCTAGCCACTGCCTGTTGACAGCAACCGACAGACATGTGTGTGAGTGACTAACCCATTGGAACTGGAGGGAAGAGAGCACCCTAATCGACTGGAAAACAGCAACAGGGTGTGATAGTGCCATCTAGTGTTCACCAGCCAGTTTGCAACATCGCCTGCATTTCAAACGCAGAATGGAATAACAAACAAGAGAAAATCTGCAGAAGCTGGAGATCCGAGCAACACACACAAAATGCTGGAGGAACTCAGCAGGCCAGGCGGCATCTATGGAAAAAAGTACAGTCAACGTTTTGGACCAAAACCCTTTGGCAGGACAGAATGGAATAACAACTGATTCTGTCTAATGCTCAAAGCCCAAAATCCATTAATTTCTCATTGGTAGGCTAAAAGGCTTCAGTTCAGATGCTTGGCCCATGACCAAGTTAGCTGTACTCAATCATCTAGCGATGGTATTCTAATTGATGTGGAGGGATCAAGGAAAAGTTAACAACTGGTACACTCACTCCTCATCAAAATCAAATGACCTCTCCTGGCGAATGTGTAATTATAGCTCGAGCTGGTTTTACTCAGTCGACAATCTGCAGCTGAGCAGGGCGAGTGATGAGGTGCTGATACCTAAGCATAGAGTGAATAAAGAGCAAAGAGGTGGGGTTGTGCCGAGGACCAGAGGGAGTTGAGGTGCCATGGTCGGTCGCAGAACGACTGGGGAAGGATTTGTAGCCAAGTCGAGGAGGCGAGTGAATGTCCTGTAGCTGAGAAAAGAGTGGCTTGAAGGGCAATAAGCAGACTGCAAGTAATTGGAATGGCAGAGGTGGTTTCGGTCACTAAACAACAGAGGAAGGATGTAAGTGAGTTGAAACTGAGTGCAGGCCAGAGTCCCTGCTGGGTGAGTGCACTGCGCCTGAACGTGGAATCATGCAGAGGCAGGGAGCTCAGTGAGGGCCCTCTACCCGAGCAAAGAGAGACCAAACAGCAGGTTAGAGAGGCTGTGAGTGTGGGATATCTGAGTACAGGGTGACTGACGACACCAAAGCACAGAGTGGGAGACAGCAGATGCATCGAGCTGAATAACTATACGACAACTGAGCAGAATGACCAAGAGCGAGAAGGCAGCACGGCTGGTAGAGCCCCTGCAGACCCCGGTTCAATCCTCACCTTGGGAGCTACCTCTGTGGGGTTGCTATGTTCTCCTTGGAAACATATAGGTCTCCTCTGTGTCTCCTCGCTTTCTCTACATCCCAAAGATTTTCTAGTTGGAAGATTAATTGGCCACTGTAAATTACTCTCAGTGCATATGGGGGAGAATTGAGAATGTCAGAATCAGATTTATTATCACTGTGAAGTTTGTTGTTTTGCGGCAGCAGGACAGTACAAAGACATGAAACTGCTATAAATTACCAAAACAAATAAGCTATGCAAATAGAAGGAATAAGGACAGCGTTCGTGGGTTCATGAACCATTCAGAAATAAAATGGGATGAATGTAAATGAGTGGCCGATGGTCAGCACAGATTCAGTAGGCCGAAAGGCCTGTTTCTGCAATGTCCCTATGACTGAAGCTGAGGAACAGAGTGGATTTACGGTCACCGAGCATGATGCAGCTGAATCAGTGTGGAAATGAGGTGCTGGGCTCTGGAGCTGAGTGAGTGCACTAAATCTGAGCACGCACGGATTGTGGGGCAGGCTGAAGAACGGTGAGGTTACATAACCGAGCAAGCGGAACATCCTACACAGAGATTAAGAGCTGCCGGTCTGCCTGAAAGCAGAGCCATCAACAGTTGAGGGCAGAGTTATTGACAGGGGTGCATGTAGTGTAAATGAGTTCAGATTTTGACAGAAAAGGCTGGTTATACTCATAGGTCAGGCAGCACCTGTGGAGAGAGAAGCAGAGTTAATATTTCAGGTCAATAACCTTATAAGAGAAATAGGAATTGTCCAAAAAAATTCTTAAAGGTGGCAATGCAGGTGAGTAACATGGCTAAGAAGGCATTTAGATGTTGACCTTCATTAGTCGGGCCATTAAATTCAAGAGAAGGAGCTTTTGCTCCAACTTTATAAATGTTGGTCAGTCCTCTTCCGGAGCACTGTGTGCATTTCTGATCACCGCACAATAGGAAGGATGTGGCAACCTGGAGAGCTAGCAAAGGAGAGTCACCAGGATGGGATCTTGCCTTTGATGCAATATTTCAGTTGTGAGGAGAGATTGGAGATGCAAGGTCTGTTTTCCCTCGTGTAGAGTAGGTTGTGAGGGAGTTATGTTTGAAGTATATAAAATTATGAGGGATATAGATAGGAAATCATTCTTGTGGATAGTGAACAAGGAGTTAGAGGAGATCTAAAGACACAGAATTGTGACAACATTTATGAAGTGTCTATACAAGCTCTTCAATTATCTAGATACAGAAAACAATGAGCTAAGTGCTGAAAGATTTTGGTATTAATGAAGATGTATCCCCACTGGTTGGCATACACATAATGGGATAAAAGGCCTGTTACTATGCTGTATGACTCTAATTTACAGAGAAGGCGTGAAGTAAAGGAAACAAAGAGAATGTCTTTTTCAGGGTGGCGGCTGAGAAAGACGGAACCAAGTGGAGAACAGGTTGTAGAGGGCGGTGAAGGCTGGATTAATTGCAGGGGATTGGTTTGGATCAGACAGAAAGACTGATTGAACCAAATGAAGAGAACAGGTTGACGGAGAGCAGTGAAGCTTGGTTTAATTGCAGCGGATCAGTCTGGATCAGATATAAATCAGAGGAGATGAATGAGGACAGAGGAGAGGGAAGAAATGAAGATTGAACCGTGAAATGCAGAGCTCAACAGGTGCTTGAAATCTGAAGTAAAAGGAAAAGCCCAGCAGGACTGCAACATCTGTGAAGAAAAAAAACTGGGCTGAAGTTACAGATTGCTGACATTTCCTCAGAACTAGACAGTCCTGATACAAGTTGGAAAGCCTGAATATCTGTAATTGTTGAGAACTGTAAAGTCAATAAGGTGCATTCCAGGAGTCCAAGGACAGAAAGATCAGAAGGGATGTAATGGGGGATTGAAGTGACAAAGTGAAAGCTTAAAGTCACCCTTGTGGACTGAATGGAGCTGCTCAGCTAAAAGGTCTCCCCAGTCTGTGTTAGGGTTCTCCGGTGTAGATCACTGAATACTAACCGGGAAGAAATACAACTTGATCACTGCTCACCTTGAACAAGGGTTTAGGTTTTTGGAGGTAAAAGGGCAGGTGCTGCATGGGAAAGTGAGAAGGGTGTGCGGTGCGGAGGGTGGAGAGACAGAATAGCAAAGTAGGGAATCAAGAAGGGGGCCATCCCTTTTCAACACCGAAAGAGGAGCTCAGAGGGAAGTGTGTGTGTTAGTGGGTACCTTATTGACCGTGACAGAAATTTCAGAGGATGATTATTTGAATGTGGAGGCAGGAAGGCTGAAGGGAAAGCCATTGCTCAGGGTGAGAGAAGAAGGGGTGAGGAGGTGGCAGAGGGCAAGTCTGAAAGTCGTATTGATTATAGTCGAGGGGAAGCCAGGGCTAAGGGCAAGGGAAGGCACCTCAGAGCACAGGTGTGGAAATGTCAACACTGGAATATACAAGATGTAGCTGGGAAAATTGGAAGAATGGAATGTGGTTCTAAAGGAAATAGGATAGGATAAGATATAGTCACGGTAACTGGAGATGTCTGTGGGCTTATATAGGATATTGGCCATCAATCTTGTCCATGAGATGTTAAACGAGGTCTACGAAGGGAAGGCAAAGTCAGAAATTGACTATGCAACAATGAGAGCAGAAATTAGCCACTATATTGATAAAATCTATGTTAACAATAAAAACAGGAATAAGTACAATACTTCATTGATCCCAAGTGGTAGTAACATTTAAAAACGCACTTAGAAGTGTGTAAACTTAACTAATCGTAACAATGTAATAATATGCACAATAATAATGTACCAATAATGTATGAAATAATAAAGCAGAGACTGTTATGCTATGATGTGTGTTCTGTCGCACAGAGATGAACAATTGTATATGCTTATTGCATTTGTTAGGAAAGATTTTCTGTAACCATCCTTATGACAATGGAGCTGAATGAACCTGTTCGAAAAGGTTCTCCGCTGCTTATTCAGCAGGTCATGGAGGGGATGAGCCAGATTGTCTGTAAAGGTTAACAGTTTGTTTAGTGACCTCCACTCCACCACTGACTCAAAGGAGTCTGGGTTGTAGCCAAGGACAGATCCAGCCATTTTCATGAATTTATTTAGTCTTTTTGCATCACCAGCACCGATGCTGCTCCCCCAACACACTGCAGCAAAGAAGACTGCACTCACTACAGACTAGTAGATGGTCTCTAACATTCTGCTGCACACATTGAAGGATCTTAGCAACCTGATGATGAAAAGAGCAGATTGAGTTGAAACTGAAATAAGGAGGATTCTACATATCTCCAAAAGAGCCAGACGTAGGTTGAGATCAATGTAGGTTGCCACTGCATCAGCTATGATTTGGAGGAGGTTGGGTGGAGTTAAAGGAAAAGTTATTCAAAGTGAGGATGTGTTCAGCTAGACAAAGGTGGGTGGTGGAAGAAGGGGACATGTCAGGTCACTGCTCAAGGATGAAGCAGAGTCATTCAGACCATCAGGTGGGAGATGTTGAGGTATTAGATATCATGTTGAGCCACTTGGGAAATGGAAACTGTCAAAGTGGCAGAAGGTATCAGAGGTATCAAAGATGTTAAATGGAAAAGACTTTACACCTGGATAAGGAATAGAGTCAAGGTAGGGAAGCAACACACATAAAATGCTGGTGGAATACAGCAGGCCGGACGGCATCCATAGGAAGAAGCACAGTCGACGTTTCGGACCGAGACCCTTCACCAGGACTAACTGAAAGAAGAGATAGTAAGAGATTTGAAAGTGGGAGGGGGAGGGGGAGATCCAAAATGATAGGATAAGATGGGAGGGGGAGGGATGGAGCCAAGAGCTGGACAGGTGATTGGCAAAAGGGATACAAGGCTGGAGAAGGGAGAGGATCATGGGACAGGAGGCCTAGGGAGAAAGAAAGGAGGAGGGGAACGCCAGAGGAAGATGGAGAGCAGGCAAGGTGAGAGGGACAGAGAGAGAGAGGAAAAAGGGGGGGGAGATTAATAAATACATACATAAATAAATAAGGGATGGGGTAAGAAGGGGAGGAGGGGCATTAACAGAAGTTAGAGAAGTCAATGTTCATGCCATCAAGGTAGGAAAGTATGGGTTCTATGGAAATAGTATAGGTTCAAACAATATCTACCTGAACATTCTTATGGATCTTGGAAGGAGAAGTGGGCTCTGTGGGATTAGGGGGACTATGAGGATGAAGACTGTGAAGGGAATGAGATTTGTGACTGTCTGGAAGAATGGGCTAGCATTTGATGAGGGGCTCAGAATTCAGAAGATGACAGGGGAAGAGGTGTCAGTATGATAGGGTTAAGGTTCAGCAAGGTAGAGATCCCTTTTCCAAACAACAACAGCGCTGCTCGTTCCAGTAAATTGATGACAATGCGGGTCTGGTCTTCAGTGAACACAGAGAGCTCCCAAGTTCAGGGGTGGGTAGGTTAGAGTGACCAAGGTCAGTGAAAAAGACAATCAAGTCACTTCGCTGTTTAATAATGAAAAAAGTCAAGAGGGAAAGGGGAAAAAATGGAGGGGTCCTGATGGTTTGGGAATTCTGAAGATGGGAGAAAAGTTTCATAATTTGCGATGAAGAGCCTGGCCAAAAGAATGGGCGCCAAGGCAAAGGTGGTGGAAGAGTTCATCACAAAAGGCTCAGAATCTACTGACATGGGTGCAGAGGGGGGACAGAGCTGAGGTTTTGGCTGATCGCGCAGGATCGGGGAAGGGAAGTTCAGAATACAGGGTGAAAACAGACGAAGGGGTGAGACTGGGAGAGAGCTGGGATTGGAGGAAATTGAAGGGGGGAGCAATCTGAAGGATTCAAGAGCTGTTACTTTAATGTCTGAAATCTTCTAACTCAACAAGAAGGAAAGAAGACTTGTTGAACATGTGAAACACTGTGGTGGAACTGGGGACGAGGACAGCTTTGAGTAAGAGTAGGCTGGTTCTGGTACAGTGGGAGATCAAGAGCATATGCTGAGATGTGGCATCAAGCATGGATCAGAGGATCAAGAGCAGTGACACAACAAGTCCTGATTGGTTTGAATACATCTACATTTATCAGTGGATCTGAAATGTGAAGGGTGGAATTTCAGCTGAAATACACAAACTGGAGCCAGAAACGTACACTTCAGAAAGAGACATGGGGGAAGTAAATTTTGGTTGATATCTTATCAAAGAGGGAAACCATTTAGGGTGAATGTGGTAAAAGGAACAGATGGAAATCCTGTCAAAGGGAGGATAGGAAATTTTTCCAAGTGGACATTCCTGGAAGATAAGCAATGGGGAATTGAAGCAGATGTAGGAAATCTGGAGTAAAACAGAAAATGGTTGAAATACTCATCAGCTGGTGCAGATTGTGTAGAGAAATGAACAGAACTATTGTTTCAGTTCAATGGCCTTACGTTGGAACGGGGAAAAATGAGTGTGCAGGGGGTGTGAATAAGGGCCAGAGCCAAGGAGCATCCTAATGCTGAGAAACGGAATTGAACGCTGCGCAGTGCTATGCGGAGTGTACACAACGTAGCTGAGAACCAAATGGTAGAGAGACTTTGTTGAGGTGTGTACACTATTCATACACAAAATGGTTGATAGTAAGCTGATTGTAGCATATGTGTACCCACTAACTGAAGTGCAGAACTGGCAATGGATTCAGTGCACTTCTCGAGCAGGGATTGAAGGAGAGCCAAGCACTGCATCTCTCCTCAGTGACAGTGCAGCAGACTGAGGAGGAGATTGACTGCACTACCCTGCAGAATGGGGTGCCAGAAGGCCAGAACCCAAGGTGAGAGGGAGTACTCTACCACCACACAGATTGCTGAAGGGACGGAGCCCCAGATCTGAGCCAGGGTGCCATAAACGTGCTAAGTGTGATTAAGAAGCAGAGCTGAGGAGCTGAGTGAATGCAGCACACCAGAGCATTGAGTCACTGATGGGTTTCACCCAGGAGCTAAATTAGTGTGATATTCCTAAACCTAGAAACTGAGAGACTGTGTTACAGCTGAGCTGTGTATTTCTTGTCAACTTTTGGTCCCTACATTCCATAAGATATGAAATATGGAATGTTTTACGCAATAATAAAATCTTTGGGAGCACAGATAGGACGGATTGTCATTGTGTTTTTCCCAACGTAGGGGAGTCTAAAACTAAAGGACAAAAGGTTAAGGTGAGAGGGGAATGTATTTTAACAGAGGGTGTTGGGTCTATGGAACAAGCTGCCAGAGGAAGTTGTAGAGGTGGATAAATTTAGAATGTTTAAAGAATATTTGGACAGTTACTTGCATAGGTAAGGTTTGGGGGGTGTGCCAAATACAGGCAAACAATACTAGCTCAGAATGGTACACAAGTTGGCAAGGATAAACTAGGTCAAAGGGCCTATTTGCATTGTGGTAAAACACTATGGCTCATCTGTAGGTAAAAGCAAATATGCATGCAAGTACATGCATTTTAAAAAGCTTGCAAATGAAGCATTGTCGTTCTGATGCGGCAAGTGCATAAATTGCAACCAAAAATGTTATTCTGAATCAGTGCCGCACCACTGCCAGATGATAATAGCTGCAAAAAGACTGATCGTATTCACAGATTTTGTCTCGGAGGCTAGCCCAATTTCACACTTGTGGTCCAGGTGAGCAGAGGTGTCCGAGTGTCTGTGTGCTCCTAAAGGTAACAGGGAAAGTGTCCAAGTGTTGGATGCAAAGGTCAGACATGACGCCGAATTAGCAATACCTGCCTCAGGGAAGGGGAATTCTCAAATCACCTATTGCTGCCCAGTGAAAGTGACCTTTACCCTCTCCTTCCGGTAAACAAACTGACTGGGGTTCTTATTCCTGAAACAGCTACAAGCTTTGCTGCCATGAATGATTTTTCCTGAGATTCGTAAGCAATGTTTGAATATGAGTCAGGATTTCCTTTGTTCTGATGGATGTTAACTGATCTTTACCTCTCTCGTGGGCAACTGCAATATTATATAGTGTTCACCATTTACCCTCATTACCTGTGTTCAATGGTTTCATTTAATGTGAGAAAATGTACACAGTATACAACCTGAAATCTTTACTCTTCACAAACATCCACAAAACAGAGGGAAAAAAAATCAAAGAATGAATGACAGGAAAACATTAGTGCCCCAAAGCCCCCTCCCCACTCCCACGCACAAGCAGCAGCAAAGCATCACCCGTCCCCCTCCCCCACTTGTTCCAGCAAAACACATCAGCCCCTCTACCACCCACCAAGCAAAGACAAGCCTCCAAAAACCGTGATCTATAGACCACCAGAAACTACTGTCCATCCCAACACTTCCACATCTCAACAGGCCCTCTTTCTCACTAACAAGGGAGAGAATAATATCACTCCTGCCACAGCGAAAGGAGAGGCCAACAGCTCGCTGTAATGATGTTACAGTCTGCTAATCTATTCAGATATTAACCATATAACTATATAACAATTACAGCACAGAAACAGGCCATCTTGGCCCTTCTAGTCCGTGCTGAACTCTTACTCTCTCCTAGTCCCTCCGACATGCACTCAGCCCATAACCCTCCATTCCTTTCCTGTTACAGCTGATTAGGAACGTCCTGATCATAAACCATATGAAAATACAATTATAGTCAATTCCCATGAGTGACACGATTTAACTTTAGTCATCTTTAATATGCCTTATCAAGCACAATTGTAGCTGCCTGTGTTTTCTTCAATGTGAGAACACTGATTGGTACCCAGCAGTGACAGTTCAAAGTTAATTTATTATTGAAGTACGTGTCTGTCACCATACACTACTCTGAGATTCACTTTCTTGCAGACGTTCACAGTAGAACAAAGACATACAATAGATAATGAAAAACTATACACAAAGACTGCCAAAGCCAATGTGCAAAAGAAAACGAACGGTGTAAATGCAAAAATACAAAGAATAAATAAATAGATAAATAAGTAAAACTAAGAACGTAAGTTGTAGAGTTCCTGAAAATGAGTCTATAGATTGCGGAATCAGTTCAGTATTGATGTGAGTGAAGTTATCCAGACTGATTCTGGAGCCTGGTCGTGTGGGACTAAGGCTCCTGTACCTCCTCCTCAATGGAGGCAGTGAGAAGAGAGCATAGCCCGAATGGTGGGGGTCCTTGCGACAGATACTGCTTTTTTCTGATTATGCTCCTTGTAAATGTGCTCAATGGTGGGCAGATCATTTTCCTGTGACGGGTTGGGCTTTGTGAGTTTTCCATTCTTAGGCGTTTGGTGCTTCCATACTAGACCATGACTCGAACCCCAGCGCATAAGTGAAAAGGTGGCCATGATCTGGGAGGGCTTCTCCAAGGCCTGGTTCCTTCCCAGACACAAAGGGCAGAAGGTAATGGGTCCTTCACCTCAACCAACAAATCCCGGGAGCACAGGTACAGCCAACCTGCCAGACTGCAATCATCTTGGAGCTAAAACTGGACAATTTTTTTACATGCAGCAGCTCACCCATCCAAAACGTTCGCTGCAAATGGAGTCTTACAGAAGATGCACATACTGAGTTAAATCAGGTGATGTTACAGAAGCTCCTGTAACCAGAGTTCAGATTTCTGTCAGGGAGTCGCTTGGAAGCAGCTTCAGCCTGGGCTGAGCTAAATCCATGCCCTTTTATTCCAAACACAACTGTAGCATGTGTTGAAATGTCCAACGTTAGTTGCCAAGAATAATAAAAGAGGCCGTTTCTGCTTAAGAGCGTGCTCAGGGCCAGCGTACGTCTGCAAACACACTCGACATCTCCCAGACCCAGCACAGAAAGAGATGCTCTGTTAACGGCCGCAGAATGGAGAATGGCAAAGTGCAGTTACAGGGAAATTTTATCCAGAGCGCAGTACCACAGCCTCACAGTGCGGTTACTAATTTAGACCACACGTGTCTCAGGGCTCCAGTAATGTTTTCTTTCCTGTGGTTTGACATCTGGCACGAGGTGACTGCTAAAATTATATTTAAACAAACAGAACGCAAAATCTTGAACTCGCTGACCTCTGACCCTGTCTCATTCTGGTCCAGAGCTGGTAAAGTGCTTTGCAAGTTCGGCTCGGGCGATGACACTGGTGCTTCCCAGTAAGCCAGTGCCCAGTTGGCTGTTCTCACTCAGCAAGCCGCCAGAGACAGCTTCTATATCTTGGATAGCGCGGTAGCACAGCAAGTAGTGCTGCTGCCTCACGGCTCCTGTGACCTGGGTTCAATCCCGACCTCGGGTGCTGTCTGTGTGGAGTCGGCAGGTTCTTCCCTGTGACTGCACGGATTTCCCTCGGGTTGCTCCGGTTTCCTCCCACATCCCAAACATGTGCAAGTTGGTTAATTGCTCTTGGCGCAGCTGTGGGGTAGCCTCTGGGAAGTTACAGGAATATGTGAGGAGAATAAACTTGGATTTCTGTGGGATTGCTCGAAGTGGGTGCTTTGGAAACAGAATTGGAACTGGTTTATTATTGTCGCATGGACTGAGATACAGTGAAAAGCTTGCCTTGCTTCCTGCTCATCCAAATCAATTCATTACACACTGCACTGTGCTGAAACAAGGTTCAACAATAACAGTGCAGAATAAACGGCAACATCTCCAGAATTATTCTTAGAGATGGAGAATAAATATAGATATAAAAGAGTAAATTGATTACTATTGATGTAATAGGAGGAGCAGCTCAAGCAAAAGAAAACCTGCAAATGCTGGAAACCTGAGCAACACACACAAATCGCTGGAGGAACTCGGCAGGCCAGGCAGCATCTATGGATAAGAGTACAGTCGATGTTTCAGGCTAAAACATCGACTGTGCTCTTTTCCATAGATGCTGCCTGGCCTGCCGAGTTCCTCCAGCATTTTAAGAGGGACCAGCTTGCAAGGGCGGCTCCAGCGCCATCTTGCAGCTCTAGCCTTGGTAGTCGGTGCAGATTTTGTGGGCCAAAGGGCCAATTTACACTCTACAAATAATCACAGCCTACTTCTTCAGTATCATCAAGAGCACATGGCCACACCATCATGAGGAAACGTTGTAGATGGATTGGCTACATGATGAGAAGCAAGGCCTACTCCATCACCAAGACAGCATGTCATTGGACCCTTGAAGGGCAGAGGAAATGCAGGAGTCCAAAGACAACTTGGCAGCATGTCTGAACCACACCCGGGACACCACAGAGAAGGTGGCCAAGGACAGACAAAGAGGGGGACCTCTACTGCTGCCCTAAATGCCAGTGGTGTAACAGGCAATAACTAACTAACTAATTTAATGTACTCTGTGTATCACTCTACACTTCTGATTCCAGAATTGAAAAGCTTATCATATGAGGAGCATTTGATAGCTCTGGGCCTGTACCCGCTGTAATTCAAAAGAATGAAGGGGGGGATCTCATTGAAACCAATCGAATGTTGAAAGGCCTTGATAGAGTGGATGTGGAGAGGGTGTTTCCTATGGTGAGGGAGTCTAAGAGCTGAGAACACAGCCTCAGAATAGGGGGGTAGCCATTTAGAATGGAGATGAGGAAGAATGTCTTTAGCCAGAGGGTGTGGAATTCATTGCCACAGGCAGCTGTGGAGGCCAAGTCATTGAGTATATTGAAAGAAGAGGGTGATAGATTTCTGACTAGTCAGGGCATTAGGGGATACGGGGAGAAGGCAGGAGATTGGGACTGAGAGGGAAATGGATCAGCCATGATGAAATGGTGGAGCAGACGCGATGGGCCAAGTGGCCTAATTCTGCTCCTACATCTTATGGTCCTATAAAACATGGGTTGGTGGTAAGAATCAGAGAAGGTTGAGCGTAGATAGTTAAATGCAAAGGGTTAATGACACAAGGGACATGGAGTGAAGATGTAAATAGACTGGTGGCTTGACATTTGAGGTAATATCAAAATCAGCTTTAAAGATGAAGTTTGCACCTTCTCCTTGTGAAACTCAGATTTACCCCCACATACCCAGAGATGTGTTAGTTGGTAGGTAAATTGGTGACTAAAAGCTACCCCTTAGTACAGCAGAATGAAGTTAGTGGGAATGTGAGAGAGAATAAGCTGCAGTAAAATGATTGTGGGAATGGGATTGAGGGAATGCTCTCAGGGCCGGCATTGACCTGGACAGGCTAATGTCATAATTTCTATGTCATAAGGAAATCTGAAATATAGAAATGGCAACTTAATGTTCCTTATTACTGATAGGTTAAGGTGATAAATAAAGGATAAACATGAGAAGGTCTACAGGAGGAGCTCTGCTGGTGAGGCAGCATCCATGGAAATGAATAAGCCTTTGACGTTTCGGGCCAAAACCCTTCTTCAGGGCTGAGAAGGAAGAAGGAAAATGCCGGAATAATATGGTGGGGGAGGGGAAAGAGGCTAGCTGAAAGGTGATAGGTGAAGCCAGGTGGGTGGGAAAGGTCAAGGGCTGGAGAGGGAGAAATCTGATAGGTGAACGGAATAGACCATAGGAGAAAGGGAAGGAGGAGGGGACCAAAGGGAAAGAGATAGGCAGATGAGAAGAGGTAAAAGATCAGAGTAGGGAATAGAATAAGAGGAGTGATTGATAATTTCATGGCCTAAGGTAGAAGGAGTCAATTTTAGAAAACCTAGCACAGTTATTTTTCAACATAGTACCCTCCTACATTTACACACTTAGTCCAGCGGTTGTGGAGCATACGGATCTTGGACCTCCAGAAAGTGTCCACAGCATGGGTGATTGATACGTTTGTGGCCTAGGGTAGAAGAAAATGTGTTATTAACTTCAAACCTTCTGCAAAATCACTCAAAGAGTTTAGCTGCATGTGCCTGTAACGAGAGCTGTATAACTCATCTTCTTCTACCTTAGGCCACGAACTTATCAATCACCTCTGCTGTGGACACTTTCTGTAGATCCAAGATCCAGATGCTCCACGACCGCTGGACTAAGTGTGTAAATGTAGGAGGAGACTATGTTGAAAAATAAATGTGCTAGGTTTTCTAAAACTGACTCCTTCTACCTTAGGCCACGAACTTATGAATCACCCCGCGTATTTATTTAGCAGAAGGTTGGAGGGTGCCCAGGCGGAATATGAAGTGTTGTTACTCCACCCAGAGGGTGGCCTCGTCTTGGCACAAGAGGAAGACATGGACTAACAGGTCGGAATAGGAATGGGAATGGGAATAAATAAGTTTCGCCACTGGGAAGTTCCGCTTATGGCAGATGGAGCGGATGAAGCAGCACACCAATTCATGTCAGGTCTCACCAATATAGAAGAGGCCACGTCAGCAGCAGCGGACACAATAAATAAAGGAAATGGCACAATTGGTTAAAAGAAGACAAACACGTCAATTAGAATAGGTATGATGAAAGATCATCAAAATTATCTATATGAATTGAACTAAAGAGACTGAGAAATGGGGCTGGTGAAATGTATGTTACATCACCAAGATGTCTAAGGGGATTGAATCACAAATTTTTGATAAGTGCAAAAGGACTAGTGTAGTAATAGAGAGATTTTTGTTCACCTTAATAATGATACCAAAGTTGTAGACAGTACAGAACTCCTAACTTGCAGCCTGGACAAGATTTTTAGCCAATATGTAGCCAGGTCAACAAGAAGAGATGACAAGCAACACACATCAAAGTTGCTGGTGAAGGCAGCAGGCCAAGCAGCATCTCTAGGAAGAGGTGCAGTCGACGTTTCAGGCTGAGACCCTTCGTCAGGACTAACTGAAGGAAGAGCGAGTAAGGGATTTGAAAGTTGGAGGGGGAGGGGGAGATCCAAAATGATAGGAGAAGACAGGAGGGGGAGGGATGGAGCCAAGAGCTGGACAGGTGATAGGCAAAAGGGGATACGAGAGGATCATGGGACAGGAGGTCCGGGAAGAAAGACAAGGGGGGGGGAACCCAGAGGATGGGCAAGAGGTATATTCAGAGGGACAGAGGGGGATAAAGGAGAGTGAGAGAAAGAATGTGTGTATAAAAGTAAGTAACAGATGGGGTACGAGGGGGAGGTGGGGCATTAGCGGAAGTTAGAGAAGTCGATGTTCATGCCATCAGGTTGGAGGCTACCCAGGCAGAATATAAGGTGTTGTTCCTCCAACCTGAGTGTGGCTTCATCTTTACAGTGGAGGAGGCCATGGATAGACATGTCAGAATGGGAATGGGATGTGGAATTAAAATGTGTGGCCACTGGGAGATCCTGCTTTCTCTGGCGGACAGAGCATAGGTGTTCAGCAAAGCGGTCTCCCAGTCTGCGTCGGGTCTCGCCAATATATAAAAGGCCACATCGGGAGCACCGGACGCAGTATATCACCCCAGCCGACTCACAGGTGAAGTGTTGCCTCACCTGGAAGGACTGTTTGGGGCCCTGAATGGTGGTAAGGGAGGAAGTGTAAGGGCATGTGTAGCACTTGTTCTGCTTACACGGATAAGTGCCAGGAGGGAGATCAGTGGGGAGGGATGGGGGGGACGAATGGACAAGGGAGTTGCGTAGGGAGCGATCCCTGCGGAATGCAGAGAGAGGGGGGGAGGGAAAGATGTGCTTAGTGGTGGGATCTCGTTGGAGGTGGCGGAAATTACGGAGAATAATATATTGGACCCGTAGGCTGGTGGGGTGGTAGGTGAGGACCAGGGGAACCCTATTCCTAGTGGGGTGGCGGGAGGATGGAGTGAGAGCAGATGTACGTGAAATGGGGGAGATGCGTTTAAGAGCAGAGTTGATAGTGGAGGAAGGGAAGCCCCTTTCTTTAAAAAAGGAAGACACCTCCCTCGTCCTAGAATGAAAAGCCTCATCCTGAGAGCAGATGCGGCGGAGACGGAGGAATTGCGAGAAGGGGATGGGGTTTTTGCAAGAGACAGGGTGAGAAGAGGAATAGTCCAGATAGCTGTGAGAGTCAGTAGGCTTATAGTAGATATCAGTGGATAAGCTGTCTCCAGAGACAGAGACAGAAAGATCTAGAAAGGGGAGGGAGGTGTCGGAAATGGACCAGGTAAACTTGAGGGCAGGGTGAAAGTTGGAGGCAAAGTTAATAAAGTCAACGAGCTCTGCATGCGTGCAGGAAGTAGCGTCAATGCAGTCGTCGATGTAGCGAAGGAAAAGTGGGGGACAGATACCAGAATAGGCACGGAACATAGATTGTTCCACAAAGCCCACAAAAAGGCAGGCATAGCTAGGACCCATACGGGTGCCCATAGCTACACCTTTAGTTTGGAGGAAGTGGGAGGAGCCAAAGGAGAAATTATTAAGAGTAAGGACTAATTCCGCTAGACGGAGCAGAGTGGTGGTAGAGGGGAACTGATTAGGTCTAGAATCCAAAAAGAAGCGTAGAGCTTTGAGACCTTTGAGACAATGCTGGATTTGGTTTTAAGCATGATACGGGACACTCGGTAGGAATATAATTGGAAGAGGAGTTTTCTTACGGTGATAGCTCAAATGCCATCCATAAATTTGCTGACAACACAACTATTGTTGGCAGAATTTCAGATGGTGACGAAGTGGCGTACAGGAGTGAGATATATCATCTAGTTGAGTGGTTTTGCAGCGATAAACTTGTACTCAACGTCAGTAAGACCAAAAAAAATTGATTGTGAACTTCAAAAAAGGTAAGATGGGGAACACACACCTGTCCTCATAGAGGGATCAGAAGTAGAAAGGGTGAGCAATTATAAGTTATTGGATGTCAGCATCTCTGAGGATCTATCCTGGGCCCAACATGTCGATGTAGTTACAAAGAAGGCACGACAACAGCTGTATTTCATTCGGAGTTTCCACAATACATAGGAAATTTCTGCAGATGTATTGTGGAAAACACTGCACAGGGTGGTGATAAGAACTCAGTCATCTCCATCATGGGCAATAGCTTGCCGAGCATCCAGGATATCTTCAAGGAGCAATACCTCAAAAAGGCAGCATGTTACGGACTCCCATCACCCAAGACATGCCCTCTACTCATTGCTACCATCAGGGAGGAGGTACAGGAGCCTGAAGGCACACACTCAATGATTCAGGAACAGCTTCTTCCCTTTTGCAGTCAGATTTCTGAATGGACATTGAACCCATGAACACTACCTCACTACTTTTGTTCTCTTTTTGCACTACATATTTAATTTAACTTTGCTCCTTTCCGCACTTGGTGATGCATCGGGCAGCAACTTTGCCATCCCTTTAGCAATATGTCTGTTTTTTATGAGGCTGAGTTGCGAGCTCGATGCTCAACCCAGCACGGATGGAAAGCACGCAAGAAGCCGGCGGGATGCAAAGCCAGGACGACTCTCCTCGGCGTCCGGTGTGGGTGCCAGTGATATTAATCCTGATTATGATCATCATTCAGTTAGATGTCGCATAGTTCTGGAAAATGACAATGAATAAATTAAGGCTGAAGGTTCTACATTAGGGTAAGACCAATTTTGCTAAGAAGTGATTCAACAGAAGCAGGTTGGAAACAGCAATGGGAGGCGTTCAGGAAGATTTAAGGGAGTTAAGGTAAGGATGCCCCACCAAGAAGAGGGTTGGAACTGCTACAGATAGAAAGAGACTAACAAAACGAAAAGCAAAGAGAGGTCAGACCAGCAGAAAGCCAAAAGAAGCTTAGGAAGTGAAGGAGTGAAATTGAAAGGAAAGCTTAAGAAAACAAAGAGAAAATGAAGAAAAACATTGGCAAGAAAAATATAAACAATTCCAAAGATGCTTGTGAGCATATGAGGAGGAAATGGATAATAAAGGAAGGAGTAGGATCTAAAAAGGACCAAACAGTTCATCTGTAGAGGTAAATGATGTGGATCAGGGAATTTAATAAACCTTTTGCAGCTATCTTCACAAAAGAAGTAGATGATTCTGATATTGTGCTTGGGGATGGTGAGTGTGAAATACTGGACAGAATTATCACTGAAAGAGAAAATTTGAGTGGGGTTTAGCAATTTTGAAAGTGGATAAATCACCGGGTCAAGATGAAATGTATTCTAGTCCATTCAGTGAATCAGCAAGGACATTAGAAAGACATTTACTCTAATTTTCCACACCTTCCCGGCTACACAAATGGTGCCAGAGAAATAAAGGACATCTACTGTTGTATTGTTATTTGATATGGAGAAAAGCAAAAGACCAGAAATTACAGGCTAACAACTTAATCTATGGTGAAAAGCAAATTAATGGAATCCATTGAAAGGGATGGTATAAACCTTCATTAGAACGATTCAACCAAAACCATCAGAATTGATTTGTTAAAGGGGTTGTGTCTAACTAACTTGATTTGCTTTTTTCCAAAAATATAATATTAATGAGTGCAGTGCATTAAGTAGAATCCGCGTGGATTTTAGAAAGGCTTTAATAAAGTCCAAATGAAAAACTAGTCAAAGAAAGTCAAAGCCCATGAGGTCCAAGGCAGGGTGACATATTGGATCCAAAACTGGTTTGGTGGCAGGAAACAAAGGGTATTGATTGACAAGAGACAAGTAGACTATTACGAGTGGGGTTGTACTGGGCTCACACCACTCTTCCTTGTTTTCCTTTTAGTATATATAATTTGAATGTGATGATAAAGATGATACAAACTGAATTATTGAGAATGAAGAGCAAAGAGTTAGACTGGAGAAAGATGCAGGTGGATTTGTCAACTGAGCAGGGAAGTGGCAAACTGAAATTTGCAGAGAGAGATAAAGCTTTGGGAGGTGCAACAGATGAAGGAAATAGTACTGTGCCTAGAAAAAATATTCACCCCCCCTTGAAGCTTCCATGTTTTATTGTCTTACATCACTGCATCACAGTGGATTTAATTTGGCTTTTTTTGACACTGATCAACAGAAAAGACTCTTTTGTGTCGAAATGAAAACAGATCTCTACAAAGTGATCTAAATTAATTACAAATATAAAACACAAAATAATTGATTGCATAAGTATTCACCACGTCAAGTCAGTATTTAGTACGTACACCTTTGACAGCAATTACAGCCTTGAATCTGTGTGGATAGGTCTCTATCAGCTTTGCACATCTGGACACTGCAATTTTTCCCCATTCTTCTTTACAAAACTGCTCAAGCTCTGAAAGATTGCATGGGAATCATGAGTGAACAGCTCTTTTCAAGTTCGGCCACAAATTCTCCATTGTATTGAGTTCTGGACTCTGACTTGGCCACTCCAGGACATTAACTTTGTCGTTTTTAAACCATTCCCATGCAGCTTTGGCTTTATGCTTGGGATCATTGTCTTACTGGAAAACAAATCTTCTCCCAAATTGCAGTTCTGTTGCAGACTACATCAGGTTTTCCTCCAGGATTTCCCTGTATTTTGCTGTATTAATTTTACCCTCTACCTTCACAAGCCTTCCAGGGTCTGCTGCAGTGATGCATTCCCACAGCATGATGCAGCCACTACCATGCTTCACGGTTGCATACGCCAAACATAGGGCTTCGTCTGATGGCCAAAGAGCTCAATTTCGGTTTCATCAGACCATAGAACCTTCTTCCAGATGACTTCAAAGTCTCCCATATGCTTTCTGACAAACTCTAGCTGAGATTTCACGTGAGTTTTTTTTCAACAGAGGCTTTCTCTTTGCCATGCCAAGGATGCGACTGGTGAAGCACCCGGGCAACAGTTGTATGCGCAGTCTCTCCCATTTCAGCCACTGAAGCTTGTAACTCCTCCAAAGTTCTCATAGGTCTCTTGGTGGCCTCCCTCACTAGTCCCCTTCTTGCACGGTCATTCAGTTTTTTTTTTAAGACAGCTTGCTCCAGGCAGATTTACGGCTGTGCCATATTCTTCTCATTTCTTGACAATTGATTTACCTGTATTCCAAGGGATATTTAGCAATTTGGAAATTTTCTTGTATCCATCTCCTGACTTGTGCTTTTCAATAACCTTTTCACGGAGTTGCTTGGAGTGTTCTTTTGTCTTCATTGTGTAGTTTTCGCCAAGATACTGACTCACCAGCAGTTGAACCTTCTAGATACAGGTGCATTTTTACTACAATCAATTGAAACACCTCAACTGCACGCAGGTCTCCAAAAACAGGTCTCCGTTTAACTAATCATGTGACTTCTAAAACCAATTGCTGCACCAGTGATAACTTGGTGTGTCATATTAAAGGGGGGTAAATACTTATGCAATCAGTTATTTTGTATTTTATATTTGGAATTAATTTAGATCACTTCTTAGAGATTTGTTTTCACTTTGACACAAAAGAGTCTTTTTCTGTTGATCAGTGTCAAAAAAGCCAAATTAAATCCACTGTGATTCAATGTTGTAAAACAATAAAACTTGAAAACTTTCAAGGAGGGTGAACACTTTTTATAGGCAATGTAACTGAGTACTGTGTAAGAAATAAAAGACCATATAAAGACCATATTTTGTGCACATAAAAATTATGATATGAATGCATACAGCATTAACTAGAGTCCCTTGGACAGTTATGGTCACTGCATTACAGGAAGGTTATAGCTACACTAGACAGGTCACAGAGGGGATGTTGCCAGCATTGGAGAAATTTAGCGAGGAGGGAGGACTGGATAAGACAGACTTGCTTTCTTTTCGACATAGGAGGCTAAGGGGGAGACTGAACTGAGTTACATAAAATTATAAGCGACTAAAATCAAGAACACAGGAATGGCTTGTTTCCCTTTGCCGGGCGGTCAAAAATTTGTGAGAAAAATATAATGGTAAGTCTCCATGAAATAAGCAATGGTTGGGAACCTCTGATCTAGAAGGTGGTGGGGTCTGGAACTCACAGAAAGGCTGATAGATGCAGAACCTTCATAACTTGTGAAATGGAACTTGCATGTATACTCAAGGGGCATGACCTACAGGGCCAAAGGCCAATTGCTGTAAGGTGGGTTCGTTCTTAACTGGCACATATGTGATGGCCTGAATGCCTTCCCTTTGGTACTGTAATCTTTTTTTCCCCCTATGATGCTAAGCTGGCACATGATTGGATGAGGAAAAATGTTATCTTCTTCAATGCCTAGGTCTTAGAAGCTATGGCATGTGTGTCCAGGATGACACATGCAAAAATTTTGTTGGCAAGCAGTGCCTCCTCTCAACGCTTTAAACCCCACCCATAATAAAAAGATACATAAAGATTATTAATACTGCTAAATGAACCAGGAAACTATTTTTTAGAACCGGAGTACAGTGAAATGTTTTCACAGAAAACGTCTCATGCCTGCCTTGCACCAGCTAGATGGTTGCGAGAACGTGTGATGTTGGATGATACATTTTGAAATACTTGCAGAACTGCTGTACACATCAGTATTTGGACAGCAGGAGTAAACTGACTGATGAAATCAGAGCTAAGTGCATAGCTGTCAAAGTCACCAAATACAAATCGGATATATAAAATACTTGTCATCGTCAGTGCAGCAACAAAAGTCTCACTAAGAGTAACATGTGTTTATTTTCCATTCCTTTATCTTTTATGAATATACACCAAAGTTCATGTTCGCATTTCTTATATTATGTATGAGGTATAATAACAATACTGTTTAGAAATAATTTTATTTTTCAGATGTCTTTTTAAAAGATTAATAGTAATCATTTTTGCACAAGTTTTCTAAAATGCTCCATTTATTTCAATCTTTCTCTGCTATACTTTTACTAATAGTAAAACAATGAATACAGATTAAATAAGCAACAGGACTCATCATTTTTCCTTTTAAAGGTCCCAAATTATTATTATTAATTCTTTAATTAATAATAATCTCTGCCCAAAATTACCACAGCATGCCTAAGGATGTTTTTGAAGATTATCGCCAATTTGGGCACCCATTCTCAAAAAGGTTCACCGTTCCTGGCCTAGGAGGTGTAGCAAATGGCAAAATGGCATCTGTTTACTTGGATCTGCACAACATGGAGGAACATTACTACCACCAGTGGAAAGCTGACATGAGTCAACGGTGGTACAGAAACAAAAGTCCAAGAAAAAGGCAATTCTTAGAGTAAATACTCCTTGTCGATGATTATCATACCTGCCAGTTAACTAGAACATTTTAACTTGTTTCATTTTAACTGATTTTAGTGATGAAGTTGAAATAGGGAAATGCATAAACAGGATCAGTCTCTTTTAAGTATATTGATTATTCCAGGAATGTTTCATAAAAGCTAATATTTTCAAGAGCCCAAAATTCATAAGGTCAGTATTTGAAGAAATTTCTGGAAATATCCAATCCAGATAATGTAGGATTTGTATAGTTTATTTAGATCATACTTGGAATTAGGATTGGAAGCTTCTAAAGTTTTTTGAAACATCATTCTAGTGTGTGTGTCTTGTGCTTGAAATGCAGGAAAGCTCTGTTGTTTCAATAAATGCAATACATTTTTTAGAACTTTTTCAGGGAGGGAAAATGGAACAGTTATAAAAAATGTATTGGTACGCAAAATCAGAAAAAAATCCAGACATTTTGTAAATAAAGAAAGATGAAAATAAAACAGATGGATATGCAAGGGAAGAGGAGGGCCAGTTAGGACAAAGTGTGGAGACAGAGGATGTGAGTAAGGATCTTAATGAAAATTTTTTGGCTGCCTTCACCAAAGAGAGGATGTTGGTAATGTTGTGGTTAAAGGGGAAAATTGTGAAATATTGAAATGAACAGAAGTGGAACTTCACCGAGATTTAAAGGACAACCATTGCTGATCGGCTCATGGGAGTGTGGGAGGGAAGAGGGACTAGATCAAATATATCATGAAGCAAGGAGGAAATTGCCATTATTTTTCAATCCCCTGGCTACAGGGGAGGTACGGGAGGCTTTGGTTTAAAATGAGAAGAAGAGATATGTTAAATAATAACACACTGTCTGCTAGTTACAAATTCCCATGTGGATGCCCATGTGAACAAGCATACAAAATATTAAATTCAAATATCTGACGTACATACATACATTTATTCCTAAAAACAGTAGAATGAATTTCCTTTCTCTCTCTCTCTTTCTCTCTGCTCTCAGTAACTTGTCTTTCTTAACAGTCTTATGTGGTTTTGATAAAATTCATCATAATACTGGACGAACGGTTACCATATCGAGTGATTTCTATGTATTTTATGACTTCTGTACAAAATCAGCTGAAGGAACCTGTTCATATCCCAAGGATACCCTGTACAGGCCACTTAGTTTAACATTTATGGTGGGTATTCCATTCTGAGTCAGAAGCTCGCCAGCTCAATTTCTGCTCTAGCTACAAGCACACAAATTGAAGCTCAAGTACTCTTCTCGGAGAGGTCAGCCCAGGAAGGGTATTGCACTGTTAGCAGGTCTATTTTTTGAATAAGCTGTTAAAATATAACTGTGTCAGCTCTTACAGTAGCCATTAAATGACCCTAAATGGTAACTGATCGTTTCCCTTCACAGATACTGCCTCATCTGCTGACTTCCTCCAGCATTTTTTTTTGCAGGCTCTTGTGTCTCCAAGCTGTTTCTCTATTTCTGTTATCGAAACAATCAATGAAGAGCCAGTCCGCTGAAGGGCAAAAGCAGCGTTTCAAAGGGTAGAAGGCAGAGTGAACTGAGGTGGGAAGACCAAGATGAAATCATCTCAAACTCAACGTAACAGATTTGATGATTACCTCCTTCCTTCTCTCGATCCCCCACAACCACTCTCCTTGGCTCCATCTATCCGAAGAACGACTGCTAACATGCCAGTGTTTCCTCATCTTGGTCACCAACTTCCCTTCCACCGATTGGTATGTGTGCCATCTGTCCCACCAGTAGATGCATTGAAATAGTGCCTCATGCACAACTGGATCTTTGATTTCCTCTCTTGCAGACCCTAGTCAGTTCGGATTGGCAACAACATCTTCTTCACAACCTCCATCAGCGCAGGTGCACCAAAAGACTGTGTGCTTCACCCCCTGCTTGACTCACTTTACGCTTAAGTGCGTGGCTAAGCACAGCTCCAATGCCATATTCAAGTTTGCTGATGACACCACTGTTGTAAGCAAAAATCAAAAGTGGTAACGAATCAGCACATAGGAGGGGGATTGAAAATCTGGCTGAGTGGTGCAATGGCAAGAACCTCTTCCTCAATGTTAGCAAGACCAAGAATTGGATTATTGACTTCAGGAGGAAGAAACCAGAAGTCCATGAGCCATCCTCATTGGAGCATCAGAAGTGGAGAGGAACACAACTTTAAATTTCTCTGTGTTATTATTTCAGAGGACCTGTCCAGGGCACAGACCATAATTGCAATTGCAAAGAAAACTTTGCAGTGCCTCTACTTCCTTAGGGGTTTGCAAGGGTTTAGCATGACATCTAAAACTTCGACAAACTTCACAAGATGTGTAGTGGGGAGCACATCGTCCGGCTGCATCATAGCCTGGTATGGAAACACCAATGCTCTTCACTGGAATATCCTACAAAATCTAGTGGATTCGGCCCAGTACATAATGGGTAAAGCCCTCCCCTCAATTGAGCACATCTATATGAACCCTTGTTGCAGGAATGCAGCACCCATCTTCAAGGGACCCCGCCACCCAGGACATGCTTTCTTCTTGCTGTTGCCATCAGGGAGGTGGTACAGGAGCATCAGGACTCACGCCACCAGGTTCAGGAACAGTTATTATCCCTCAACCACCAGGCTCTTGAACCAAAGGTAGTAACTTCACTTCATCGTTGAAATGTTCTTCAAACTATGGACTCACTTTCAAGGTCTCTTCATCTCATGGTCTACATATGTAGATATGCTTATTGATTTATTATTATTATTAGTTTCTATTTGTATTTGTGTAGTTTGTTGTCTTTTCCACACTGGTTGAACACCCAAGTTGGCGCAGTCTTTCATTGATTCTATTATGGTTATTATTCTATTAAGGATTTATCGAGTATGCCCACAAGAAAATGAATCTGAGGGCTGTATATGGTGACATATACTATATGTACTTTGATAATAAACTTACTTTGAACTTTCATGCTCATCTAGAAGGTCCATTCTCGTTCATCTCCTTTGAGAACACTGACAGACACCGTGACCAAAGAAGGCGTAACTAAACAGAGAATTGTTGTGATAGATGGAAGGTTATGGAAGAGAATTAGAGGATAGAAATGAGAACAAGAGCTTCAGAGCATAATTCCCCAAGGTACCATGTGACAGACCTTTATAAAGAGGTGTACCAGAACATACACTCAGTAGTACTTATGATTATACATTAAAATATGTGATAAGCTCAAAATAGCAAAGTGATAGCACTTAAAATTAGATTTTAAGAGTGATCGAGCACGGAAGCAGGCGATTCAGCCCATCAAGACCATACGGACCATTAAGCACCATTTAAAGAAAGGCTAAGTTACCTACTTGAACCTGAGGTTCACTGATTAGATGTATCACAAGCATCCTTCATAGAATGGAAATGGATACTTAAAAAGGGATTTGGAAATGAACAGAGGTATGTCTATTAGGCAGCAGGTTTTCTTGTACGTCTGGACCCAGGAAGCTGCTGTGAGTTGGGCTTTATGCCAAATCTTAAAGCAAAGGCAGTATCACCTGATCCATGACTGGAAAACCTATCAGTTGTACAAAAGATTCAATTCTGAAATTAGCACTCCAAATTAAAAATATGCTAATCCTCTTTTACCTAAAATAAAACTAATAAAAAGGCTGAACATATTCAGTGAGCCAGGCAGCACCTCCGGAGAAAAACATAGAAACATAGAAAATAGATGCAGGAGTAGGCCATTCGGCCCTTCGAGCCTGCACCGCCATTTATTATGATCATGGCTGATCATCCAACTCAGAACCCTGTACCAGCCTTCCCTCCATACCCTCTGATCCCCCTAGCCACAAGGGCCATATCTAACTCCCTCTTAAATATAGCCAATGAACTGGCCTTAACTGTTTCCTGTGGCAGAGAATTCCACAGATTCACCACTCTCTGTGTGAAGAAGTTTTTCCTAATCTCAGTCCTAAAAGCTTCACCTTTATCCTCAAACTGTGACCCCTTGTTCTGGACTTCCCCAACATCAGGAACAATCTTCCTGCATCTAGCCTGTCCAATCCCTTTAGGATCTTATACGTTTCAATCAGGTCCCCCCTCAATCTTCTAAATTCCAACCAGTACAAGCCCAGTTCATCCAGTCTTTCTTCATATGAAAGTCCTGCCATCCCAGGAATCAATCTGGTGAACCTTCTTTGTACTCCCTCTATGGCAAGGATGTCTTTCCTCAGATTAGGGGACCAAAACTGCACACAATACTCCAGGTGTGGTCTCACCAAGGCCTTGTACAACTGCAGTAGTACCTCCCTGCTCCTGTACTCTAATCCTCTTGCTATAAATGCCAGCATACCATTCACCTTTTTCACCGCCTGCTGTACCTGCATGCCCACTTTCTGAGTGAATTGTGGATAGAGAAAGATGAAAGCCGAGTACTAGTGGCCCTTCCCAATATGTCGTTTGCTGCTTTGGAGGCCATAATGTATTGTAGTGCGAAATGTCAACATTTCTGAAATGTTCTTTTTTGTCTAAATGGAGGAAGATTACTTCCACTAATACTTATCAGCATATATAATAGAGTTATGCTTCAAGTTCCAGTTTAAGATGGCACTGGTGAATCTCAGCAACTTCTGGCTGCTGGGCAATGAAACAAAGAAAACTAAATACCTTATGAATCCCTCTTTTGCTGGTAAATGATCATCGCTAACAACAGCCTGTAAATTCCCTTTGGACTTTGAGGCAATTTGATGAGGCAGAATTGAGGCAAGGTGAGGCAGTAGGCCCATTGCCGAGAGCAAGAGTAAGGAAGACCCAAGGCATGATCGACTTAAGCATCGGGACAGATTGAAAAGGTCAGTGTGTCGGGGCCTGAGACGAAGGATGGGCTGGCTTAGCTCACTCTGCGCTGAATTAAGATTCTGTGGACAGATTCTCTTTGTGGACTGCAGTTGAGAACGCCATTTAATTGCGCTCACTGCTCGTCTGGGCTGTTTTTGATTTGTTTTTTTTTCCTCTGCATATTGGGCGTTTCACAGTCTTTTTTTATGGGTTCTTTTGGGTTTCTTTGTTTTGTGGGTGCCTGTTAGATGTGTGAGGTGGTACACTTTGGAAGGACAAACTCCAAAGCAGAGTACAAAGTAAATGGCAGGATACTTGGTAGTGTGGAGGAGCAGAGGGATCTGGGGGTACATGTCCCCACAGATCCCTGAAAGTTGCCTCACAGGTGGATAGGGTAGTTAAGAAAGCTTATGGGGTGTTAGCTTTCATAAGTCGAGGGATAGAGTTTAAGAGTTACGATGTAATGATGCAGCTCTATAAAACTCTGGTTAGGCCACACTTGGAGTATCGTGTCCAGTTCTGGTCGCCTCACTATAGGAAGGATGTGGAAGCATTGGAAAGGGTACGGAGGAGATTTACCAGGATGCTGCCTGGTTTAGAAAGTATGCATTATGATCAGAGATTAAGGGAGCTACGGCTTTACTCTTTGGAGAGAAGGAGGATGAGAGGAGACATGATAGAGGTGTACAAGATATTAAGAGGAATAGAGTGGATTGCGAGCGCCTCTTCCCCAGGGCACCACTGCTCAATACAAGAGGACATGGCTTTAAGGTAAGGGGTGGGAAGTTCAAGGGGGATATTAGAGGAAGGTTTTTTACTCAGAGAGTGGTTGGTGTGTGGAATGCACTGCCTGAGTCAGTGGTGGAGGCAAATACACTAGTGAAGTTTAAGAGACTACTAGACAGGTATATGGAGGAATTTAAGGTGGGGGGGTTATATGGGAGGCAGGGTTTGAGGGTCGGCATAACATTGTGGGCGAAGGGCCTGGACTGTGCTGAACTATTCTATGTTCTATGTTAGGAAAGGAATCTCAAGGTTGTATAATGTTACATTCTTCGATAATAGATGTACTTCAAACTTTTGAATTTCAAGGTCAATGAGCTTTCATCAGAACTAAGCTAATTTAGAACACAAATCTGCTTTTAAGTTATAGTCATGGAGCAAGGGTGGTGAGAACAAAGGGAATGCAGCCCAAGAGAGACCGCAATACATACAACAGTGGTACCAAATGAGTGCCAGTGACAGCTTGCTCACTGTGGCTTATCTCCTTGGAGGAGGAGTAAATGGAAGATGATAAATGAGGACAAAGCAGAAGGAGAAAAAACAAAGCAGGTACCGTGTCATGCGGAAGGGGAAGTTGGAGGGAACACATACCAGTCCTCATTGAGGGTGAGCAGTTTCGAGTTCTTGGGTGTCAACATTGGTGAAGAGTTTTCCTGGACCCAACATATTGATGCAATTACAAAGACCCTGTCACTGTATAATGCTGGAGTACAGCATTTATGGGTGCAGTTCTATCACTAAATATGTCCAGTGCCATTGCGGGTATAGGTCAGTCACTGTATAACACCAGGGTACTAGATTAGTACCTGTATAAGAGCTGGCTGGATTATTGTTGGTCGGATTTGTCTCTGTTATAACACAGTGGGACAGTACTGAAGTCTACAGCTTGGCTACTATATAAAAATAGGAAAACAATACAGGGGCCACTGATCCATTGGGGGTACTGGCCTGTTGATGTACTACACTGTGTTACAGTGCAGGTGGCAGGGTCCTACTCGATATAACTGGACTAAAGACTTGTCATTGAATCCAGGGGTAGAGTATTGGAGGATGGGGAAAAAGATTGTTCTGAAACAAATTCAGTGCTGCAGGGTGCAGGTCTGTCTCTGTATAGCACTGGGGTCTGAGCTATAGTTGGGTAGAAAAAGGTCACTATAGAACACAGTCTTGATGTTTAACTGTGTCAAAATATAATGCCAAGAAACAGTACTGGGGGTCTAAATCTACAGTATTACAGTAGAATATTAGGATTGAATATTGGTTGTCATTCATCTATACAACATTGGCACTGTACTAATGACTACAGAGGAACACTATAGGGGGTATGAGTCATTTGCTAGGTTTCAAAATTGGTTGGTACATATCACTGTAACATTGGTAAAATGTCGAAGATTGTTGCTTCATAGTTGAGACAAAAAGGACTATAGTGTGAAATGTAAGTTTCCAGTATTAGTGCTTACACATCACTTTAAAACAATTAACAATGCATGGTTACTGGTCAGTTGCTGGCCAATACAGCTCCAGTGAAGATGGAACAGAGCATCACAGGTGTGGTGAACAGACCAGTGTGCCACTGTGACTGGAGCGGGGAGGAAGCATTAAGAGGCAGGAAAGCACTACTGAGTGGACCAGACCAAACAGCAAGAGGGCAGTGACCAGATCACTGAGGTGACAGTGAAGCTTTATCTCAGTAACAGAACATTGAAGTAGTGAGCGGAACGGGAAGAAAAGGGAGAGGGAGTAACAAGATCTACAGCACTTGTGACTCTTGACAAGGGGAAAGTGGAGCAGCAAGTCAGTTCTCCACGGTGTACTCATGGTTGGGGGACATTCAAAGTCATGAAAGATCTCGAGAAAGAATGGAAAAATCTTCTTCCAGTGACAGAAGACTTAGTATAAACACAAGAGAGTCTGCAAATGCTGGAAATCCAAAGCAATACACACAAAATGCTGGAGGAATTACTGTCAGGTAGTATCTAGGAAAAAGAATAAACAGCCAATGTTTAGGGCCAAGACCCTTCTTCAGAACTGAGAAGGAGGAACATGCCAGAATGAAAATGTAAGGGGCGGTGGGGGAAGAGGCT
This sequence comes from Mobula hypostoma, assembly GCF_963921235.1. Classification (NCBI taxonomy): domain Eukaryota; kingdom Metazoa; phylum Chordata; class Chondrichthyes; order Myliobatiformes; family Myliobatidae; genus Mobula; species Mobula hypostoma. Next base: position 31,296,077 of record NC_086121.1, read on the forward strand.
AGCTGGAAGGTGATAGGTGAAGCCAGGTAGGTGGGAAACGTCAAGGGCAGGGGAAGAAATAATCTGATAGGAGAGGAGAATGGACCATAGGAGAAAGAGAAGGAGGAGAGGACCCAGGGGAAGTAACGGGCAAGTGAGAAGGAGTAAAAGTTCAGAAGGGGGAAGGAAATGGTGGGGTGGGGGAGTTTATTTACCAGAAGGAGAAATCGATATTTATGCCATCAGGTTGGAAGGTACCCATACAAAATATCAGGTGTTGCTCCTCCACCCTGAGAGTGACCTCATCATGGCACAAGAACAGGCCAAGGACCAACATGTTGGAACAGAAATGGGAATCCGAATCGGAATTAAAGTGCTTGGCCACTGGAAAGTCTCGCTTATGGCAGGTGTTGCGGAGGTGCTCGGCAAAGCAGAAACCCCCCCGCCCACTAATGCGGAGGAGACCACATCGGGAGCACCGGCCACAGATGACCCCAGCTGATTCGCAGGTGAAGTGTTGGCTCATCTGGAAGGACTGTTAGAGGCACTGAATGGAGGTGAGGGAGGTGGCGTATGGGCAGGTGTAACACGTAGGCCGCTTGCAGGGAAAAGTGCCTGGAGGGAGATTAGTGGGGAGGGACGAGTGGACAAGGGAATCATGGAAGGAGCAATCCCTGTGGATAACGGAGGTGGGAGTGGGGAGATAAAGATATGTTTATGGAGATGGCAGAAGTTGCAGAATATAATGTGCTGGATGTGGAGGTAGATAAGGACAGAGGGAATCTACCACTATTAAGGCAGCGGGAAGATTGGTTGAACAAGTTGGGTCTTTATTCTTTGGAACGTAGAAGGTTGAGGGGAGACTTGATAGAGGTATTTAAAATTATGAGGGGGATAGATAGAATTGACGTGGATAGGCTTTTTCCATTGAGAGTAGGGGAGATTCAAACAAGAGGACATGAGTTGAGAGTTAGGGGGCAAAAGTTTAGGGGTAACATGAGGGGGAACTTCTTTACTCAGAGAGTGGTAGCTGTGTGGAACGAGCTTCCAGCAGAAGTGGTTGAGGCAGATTCGATGTTGTAGTTTAAAGTTAAATTGGACAGCTGTATGGACAGGAAAGGAATGGAGGGTTATGGGCTAAGTGCAGGTTGGTGGGACAAGGTGAGAGTAAGAGTTCGGCACGGACTAGAAGGGCCCAGATGGCCTGTTTCCATGCTGTAATTGTCATATGGTTAAGATGGGATGAGCTCAGATGTTTGGGAAATGGAGGAGATATGGGTGAAGGCAGCATCTCCTCCATTTAGTACTTACTAAACAGAGGACTCACTCAGTGATTAAACAGAGGGATGTGATCTGGAACGTACAGCCTAAAGAGGTAGCATAAGCAAATTTAACATTTACATTCAAGCAGGATAAACAAATGTGTGTAAGATTTTGCAGAAGCTTATCAAAAGGGTAGAGAAATGGGTCCAATTGAATTCCTCTTGTAGAAGCTGGCAAAGGGCCAGTGGGACAAGTGGTCTCCCTCTGTTCGGCTTAGTTCATTTGTAAGCTGACAAAGTGTAGAAGTTATGAGCTACATGAAAAACTCTACCTGTTAGCTGAAGCTAATGAAGAAGATTATCAAAGGAGTTCTGTTTTCAGTACAGGAAAAACCCTGCAAAAGGCATTGCTCGCCTGACTTGGCCTAAACGTTAGGCTTTGCTAACATGCCAGAAAAGATAGTCTGTTTCCTATCAGCTCTTCAAAGTCTGAGCCATCATGACAGGAAAAGTACTATTTTCACTTAATAAATTCCTCCATTTATTAGATTTTTGGGCCAAAATAAGCAATAACAACTTTTCTTAACAAACAAGTGAGACATTTTTATTGCTTTCAGTAGACATCAAGCAATAACTTCATCCTTTTAAGTTTAGGTTGAAGGATAAAAGGTGTTTTTTCTTGACCAACAAATACGCTGAAAATAGCATACACGACTTTAGAAGAATCCACATAATTATATACCTGAAATATTTATTACCGAGAGAAAAATTGCATTTTATGCTCCTTGTCTGTACTCGGTCCAGTTCCTCTACAACAAAAAGTTGTTTATCATTTCTTAGTTTAGTCCAAAGTAAATAATGGTACATACTTATTGAAAACACTTAATAGATGGAGGTGGTGGAACGGTGCCAATGTTGATGTATCTTTGGCCCGAGGTTGCTATCTTCTTCTTGATCCATGGACTCGCACACTGTTTCAAGTTTGCTCTGGTCCCCAGCTCTTCACCCAAATGTTGACCTTCTTACTAGTGAAGGTTGGGGAGTATTTGACATGAGCAGGAGGAGGGGAGATTGGGTGTGCTGTGGAAGATTTCAATCTAGTTCATTTCAGCCTTTTGTACTCACAGTTTTACAGTGGAATCATCATTGGATCAATGCAACAGGTTAAATTTTATACAACACCGCTAATGCAAGGTGTCTTACGGAGCTTGAGTGACATGTACTCGTGTCATTTATCACAGAAAAAGGCCGTGCACCAACAAGCAAACAACAATTTTACACTGATCCTGTACTGTCTTCATTTTATTTTCATCCCCTTGCCTAGACTCTACAACTCAGCTATACAACGTAGGGCCAATTTGGACTGCCAACTAATCTATAACACACGTTTGAGATCCTGGGACAAAATACAAATAGTCACAGGAGGAAAATGCAAGCTTCACACAAACAGCACCAGAGGCCAGGATCAACCCCTGGTCACTGGAACTGTGAGGCTACAGCTTATACCAGCCCCTGTGACGCACAGAGCCGCAAGCGAGTGCGCAAATAGGACTACTTTGTGGAGCACCTAAGACTGCAAAGAGAGAGGGCAGAGTGACAGACGAGGGGAGTGAGAAGGGAGAGTGAAGGGGGTTGGTGAGGGGGGGCATTGAGGGGGTGCTGTAGTGTGGGGCGGGGGAGAGAACAGGGGAAGGAAAGAGGAAGATGGGAGAGGGGAGGAGGGAAAGGGGAGGAGGGAAAGAGGGGAGGCAGGAAAGAGGGGAGAAAGGAGAAGGGCATGGGAGAGAGGGGTTGGGAGAGAGTGAGGAGACCAAATCTTGGGCATCTGTGTTCAAAGTGACTCCATCAGTTCACTTACACAATGTGTAACACTATCAATTCCAGCAATGATTTGCATTTAATCACATTGGTGATTCATCACATGCCATTGTAGGTGTTGTGCAATTTTAGAATCTCTAGCTAAATTTTATTGATCTAACCTCACAGAACTTTTGCTACTTAGGAAGCTGGGTGACATCAGATGGCAGGTGCAACATGGACATCAAAAGAAGAATAGGGATGGCAAAAGACACCTTTACGAGAATGAAGAGTATACTCACCAATACTAAACTAGGCATGACAACCCATCTCAGAGTACTAAATGTTATGTTTATCCAGTTATGTTATATGGCTCAGAATATTGGACAATATCTAGTAACATGAGGAAACGAATTGAAGCAGCAGAGATGTGGTTTTTCAGGAGGATGCAAAGAATATCATGGACGAAACGAATATCTAACGAGGATGCCATGAACAGAGCAAACACAAAAAGAGAAATAATGTATGAGATCATGAAAAGGCAACGTAACTTCATTGACCTTGCAATTAGGAAAGAAGAGTTAGAATGCATGGTAATTATGGGAAAGATTGAAGGGAAGAAAGCAAGAGGAAGACAAAGACAAATGATGATGGAGATAGCCATGGCAGTCAAAGCTCAAACTGGGCATGGCACCTGATAATGATGATGAACCTCACGTTGGTTCTTGAACAAAACACAAAAATCAGGAATGCAAACAAGGGAAAATCTGCAGCTGCTGCAGATCCAAGGCAAAATGCTGAAGGAACTCAGAAGGCCAGGCAGCATCTGTGGAAAAGAGTAAATAGTCGATGTTTTAGTCCAAGATCCTTCAGGACTGGAAAGGAATGGGATAAGTCAGCATAAGAAAGTTGGGGGAAGGGAGGAAGTAGTACAAGGTAGCAGGTGATATGTGAATCGTAAACACAAAATACTCTGCAGATGCTGGGGTCAAAGCAACACTTACAACACGCTGGAGGATCTCAGCAGGTCGGGCAGAATCCATGGAAACGATGAGCCGACATTTTGGGCCGGAACCCTTCATCAGGACTGTAAAGGAAAGGGGCAGAGACCCTATAAAGAAGGTGGGGGGATGGTGGGAAGGAGAAGGCTGGTAGGTTCCAGGTGAAAAAGCAGTAAGGGGAAAGATAAAGGGGTGGGGGAGGGGAAGCAGGGAGGTGATAGGCAGGAAAGGTGAAGAAAGAATAGGGGAAAGCACAATGGGTCGTAGAAGGAGGTGGAACCATGAGGGAGGTGGTAGGCAGCTGGGGGAGGGGCAGAGTGACATAAAGCCTCATCGAGGCAGTAGAGGGGGCCATGTATGGACATATCTGAATGGGAACGTGAAGCAGAGTTGAAGTGGGTGGCTACCGGGAGATCCTGTCTGTTGTGACGGACGGAGTGGAGGTGCTTGACGAAGCGGTCCCCCAATCTGCGTCGGGTTTCACCGATGTAGAGGAGGCCGCACCGGGAGCACCGGATGCGATAGATGACCCCAACAGACTCACAAGTGAAGTGTTGCCTCACTTGGAAGGACTGATGGGGCCCTGAATGGTGGCAAGAGAGGTGGTGTAGGGATAGGTGTAGCACTTGCCCTTACAGGGATAAGTGCCGGGTGGGAGATCCGTGGGGAGGAACGTGTGGATCAGGGAGTCTCGGAGGGACCGATCCCTGCGGAAAGCAGAGAGGGGTGGAGAGGGAAAGATGTGCTTAGTGGTGGGGCCCTGTCGAAGGAAGCGGAAGTTGCAGAGGATAATATGCTGGATCCGGAGGCTGGTGGGGCGGTAGGTGAGGACAAGGGGAACTCTGTCCCTGTTGTGGTGGCAGGAGGATGGGGTGAGGACCAAAGTGCGGGAAATGGAGGAGATGCAGGTTAAGACATCATTCACCTGGAACCTACCAGTCTTCTCCTTCCCACCCTCCCTCCACCTTCTTTATAGGGCCTCTGCCCCTTCCCTCTACAGTCCTGACAAAGGGTTCCAGCCCGAAATGTCGACTCATCGTTTCCACAGATGCTGCCCAACCTGCTGAGTTCCCCCAGCGTGTTGTAGGTGATACGTGAAACTGGGAGGGGAGACGGGGTGAAGAGCTGGGAAATTGATTGGGGAAAGCAATAAAGGACTGGAGGGGGGGGAATCTGATAGTAATAGGAGAGGATTGAAGGCCAAGGAAGAAAGAAAATGGGGAGGAGCACCAGAGGGAGATGATGGGCAGGTAAGGAGATAAGACGAGGGAAGATAATGGGAATGAGAAATGGTGGGGGGGGGGGGTCCAATTACCAGAAGTTCAAGTAATCGATATTCATGCCATCAGGTTGGAGGCTACTCGGGTGAAATACAAGTTGTACCAATACTCTTCCAACCTGAGTATGGCCTCATTGCGGCAGTAGAGCAGGATTGACATGTTGGAATGGGAATTGAAGTGGAATTGAAATAGGTGACTACAGGGAGATCCCGCTGGTGGACTGAGTGTGGGTGCCTGATTCACCGACACACAGGAGTCCACACCAGGAGCACCGCATAGGAATTCAACACCAGATTCAGTTCAGAGGAAATGTGGAGGACTAAATCATGTTTTCAAGAGCAAATTGGATAGACACTCGGGGAAATATAATTTGCTGGCCTATGGGGAAGAGCAGGGCAATGCAACCAAGCGATTTCTTGACAAGCATAAGCTTGACCTGAGTGCGGAAAACAAATTTGTGTTCAGCCCCACGACTCCTTGTCAGCCAAGATCCCCCATCTGTGCCTTTCTCATCTGCTTGTGTCTGACCCACTTCTCTCTCTTCTCCCCACCACCATTGGGTGGAAGATGCAGGGGATTTGGGTCCCATGCCACCAGGTTCAGGAATAGTTGTGGCCCTACAGTCATCGGGCTCACGGGCCAGTTTCCCTCGGCTCAGTGCTGAACTGACTCTTCAGCCTGCGGTCTCACTTTCGGGGATTCTGCAGCTCATTATCTCAGAATTGCTTATTTACTTTTATTATTTGCACAATTCGTCCTCTTTTACGCATTAGATATGTATTGTTCTTTGACTTTATTGTGGATTCGGTTGCATTTCTTTGCTTTGCTGTAGGTGCCTTAGATAATAACTTTAATTTGATGGCCTGAATGATGTCCTGCAGTCCATCAGGGTTCTATAATTTTACTTCGAGAACAAAGAAATACTGAAGTTGCCAAATTGATATGTTCATGATATGTACAGCAGTTGCAGGTAAAGACACTGAAATTCTAGCAGGGTCCACCAGTCACTTAGCAGAGAACCATCAGAAATGCGGCCACCCAAGCCTGACTGAGTGGGAAAGGGTTCAAACACTAGGAGGCGCTAACCGAGACAATTGGTGGAGAATTCAGAGCAGTAGTTCACTCAAAAGCTCATAGATACTTTAAAATACTGAGTCTGGGATATTAATGGGTTCGAGAAACAATGAGAACCTAGTCAGTGAGCTCAAGATGCACATAAAGGAATCAATAGATCAGAATTCCAGTTACATGTCATACGCATTCACCAACCCATGATATGAAGGGAAGATCATCAACGGCAACACAGCAAACTTCACTTTAGATGAGCTTATAGACAAAGGCCCAACAGGAAGGGATGGGTAATCTACCCACAAGGATTAAAGTGTGAATCACAGAATCTTTTCCTGATTCTAAAAATTCTTAAGTGCTTAATATGGCAGTGTCCAGTCAGACTAAATTCCCACTGACTTTCTTCCTACTTCTTTTGTTTAAAAAGTGTTTCATGATGAGATCATTGGGAGGATATGGTTGGAATGAGTTGTTAGGCTTGATGGTGTTTATTTCTGAAATCTCTTTTAACTTTTCTTTGGAATAGTTTCTTTAAGTGGCAAAGGCTAATTATTACCAAGCGGTGGGGATATGAAGCAGGGACTGAAGTGTCAATATGCGAGGGGTGCATGACCCTGGCCTCCAGCCCAGCATCACCATGAAGCTCAACATATGTCCTGCTGAATTACTCCAGCGAATCTCTGCCTTGGCTCCAGTCTCTCAACCCCCAATCACCCCACCACTGCTATCTATAGCTAAGTGTGGAATCAAGCCTTAATGATCTGTATTTTTAATTTTTTTTGTGAGTTTCACTTGCAAGGCCAGTATTTATGGCTTATTACTGGCAGTTTGAGAAGGTAGTGGTAAATCAGATTCATGAACTATTATAGTTTGTAACATTAGAAATAGATGCCACTCAATAAGGCTATAGTCTACCTGCTGAACCGTGTCTACGCCCACCTGGACAAGCCAGCGAGCACTGTGAGGGTCATGTTTTTTGACTTCTCCAGTGCGTTCAACACCATCCGCCCTGCTCTGCTGGGCGAGAAGCTGACAGCGATGCAGGTGGATGCTTCCCTGGTGTCATGGATTCTTGATTACCTGACTGGCAGACCACAGTACGTGTGCTTGCAACACTGTCTGTCCGACAGAGTGATCAGCAGCACTGGGGCTCCACAGAGGACTGTCTTGTCTCCCTTTCTCTTCACCATTTACACCTCAGACTTCAACTACTGCACAGAGTCTTGTCATCTTCAGAAGTTTTCGGATGACTCTGCCATATTTGGATGCATCAGCAAGGGAGATGAGGCTGAGTACAGGGCTACGGTAGGAAACTTTGTCACATGGTGTGAGCAGAATATCTGCAGCTTAATGTGAAAAAGACTAAGGAGCTGGTGGTAGACCTGAGGAGAGCTAAGGTCCCGGTGACCCCTGTTTCCATCCAAGGGGTCAGTGTGGACATGGTGGTGGATTACAAATACCCAAGGATACAAATTGACAATAAACTGGACTGGTCAAAGAACACTGAGGCTCTCTACAAGAAGGGTCAGAGCCGTCTCTATTTCCTGAGGAGACTGAGATCCTTTAACATCTGCCGGACGATGCTGAGGATGTTCTACCAGTCTGTGGTGGCCAGTGCTATCATGTTTGCTGTTGTGTGCTGGGGCAGCAGGCTGAGGGTAGCAGACACCAACAGAATCAACAAACTCATTCATAAGGCCAGTGATATTGTGGGGATGGTACTGGACTCTCTCACGGTGGTGTCTGAAAAGAGGATGCTGTCTAAGTTGCATGCCATCTTGGACAATGTCTCCCATCCACTACATAATGTACTGGGTGGGCACAGGAGTACATTCAGCCAGAGACTTATTCCACCGAGATGCAACACAGAGCGTCATAGGAAGTCATTCCTGCCTGTGGCCATCAAACTTTACAACTCCTCCCCTGGAGGGTCAGACACCCTGAGCCAATAGGCTGGTCCTGGACTTATTTCATAATTTACTGGCATAATTTACATATTACTATTTAACTATTTATGGTTTTATTACTATTTATTATTTATGGTGCAACTGTAACGAAAACCAATTTCCCCCAGGATCAATAAAGTATGACTATCGCTGATCTTTCCCCTGCTCTAATCCCATTATCTCTTGATTATCTCAATGCCCAAAGATGTATCACTCTCAACATTCAAGTGAAGGTATTCCTACAGTCCAAATGGTGAAGATACAGCAAAGTATTTCCAAGTCATGATCTTGTGCAACTTGGAAGGAAAGCTACAGGAGGTGGTATTCCCTCGTACCTGCTGTATTTTATTCTTGGTGGTGGATAATCATGGATTTGAGAGTAAACACTATACATTCTGTAACTTCTGCACACTGTAGAAAGTGGTGTAGGTGGTGAATGCTTTAGATCATGGACCAAGCTGTCGATCTTCTGAGTGTTGTTGAAGCTCCTCTCATTCAGGTAAACGGGGAGTATTCCATCACATACTCAACTTGCGCCTTGTCAATGGGCTTTAGAAAGAGAGTGAGTAGCAAAATACACAGCCTCTGACCTGCTCTTGGCAGCATGGTATTTGTGTATTTGGTCCATTTGAGTTCTGGCCAATGGTGGTCGTAGGATGTTGATAGTCGGGAACTTGGCGATGTTATTGCTATTATGTAACAAAGACTTCCTCTCATGGAAGATCAGTAGCTAGCACTTGTAGCACGAATGTTACTTGTTACTTACCTGACCCAGGCAGCTGTTGTCTAGGTCCTGAATGCAAGTACAGGTCTTCTTGCACTGCTGATTGCAAAGTGAATTGAAAATTGGCCAATAACCAACGAACATTCTTACACCTGACCCTACCATGGAGGTAATTGATAAAATAGCCAAGGATTGCTATGCCCAGATGAATCCCCTGAGAAAGACCAGTAGTTAACTCCAACCTCCATTTTCTCTTTGATCTCAGGTTTTACCAGTTCTCTCTGATGTCTGTAATGCCCTCAGTCAATTTCTGCCAGGGCACTCCCACCTTTGCTTGGGACTACTCAAAGCCATGTTGAGATCTGGAGCCAAATGGTCATAATGAAATATAGCTGGGTATCAGTAAGCACATAATTGGAGAATGCTAATAAGTGCTGCTCGTACAAAACCATAACGACTAATACTGTACATTACTGATCAGCATCTTATTTGGAACAGGAAAACTATAAGTAAATTTTAATTAGGAGGAAGGAATATAAATCAACCAAGATTTCTGCTCTTGACTGTTTCACATTGACTCAAATTGAATAGAGCATTCCCACACATGTAATGGATGGTGACTGCAGTAGTCTGGGCTGTCAGCTCCCTCCAGGGTTGAAACATTCAGTATCCTAAGATTGTACTTGAAACACATGCACTTTAAGGCAGAGGATATCTGTTAATGTTTTGGGGTCATTTAACTCAGCAGGTAACACTGTTTTCTGGAGGAGAGAAATGGCGTTGGAGTGTTTCTCCTACGATCCATGCTCCCTCCCCCAAGAAATTATTAAGGCTCATGATTTATGCAATATTAGTCAATGCCTGGGTTTTAAGATCATACAAGATTGAACAGCTAGCAGGGAAGAAAAAGGAAGAAAATGATGAAGAAAAATATGTAGCAAATCCTCAGCATTTTCCAAACCGCAGATGTTATTGTTTGGCAGATAAACATGACAGCCAGTTGGAATGCAGCACAGTCCAATTAATAGTAAATGCATAAAAGATCAGTTAATTGGTCTGAATAAGTCTTGGACGAGAGATAGAGAACACCAGAACACACTGCTCTTTCCTTGAAAGAAAGCTATGGAAATGTAATTAAGTTTACAAATGGGCTGTGCCTAGGCCAAGTCACAATCTATTCATAAGTTTAATCATTCTCTGTGGCATTTTTTTCCCCAACAGCAGGGAAATCTCCAGGTGGTATCTTCAATTTAATGTTACTAAGAATATGTTTAGCTTTTGTTAACAAGTATTTTACCAAAGCATAAGTGCAGTATATTTGAAATTCATACAGTTGGTAAACTTATTGATCTCCATACCACTGTTGCAATTTCTCAATCCATTCAGCTGAAGAGTTTACCATTACCTGACATACAAGACCCAGTGAAATACAGGAGCAGAATTAGGCCATTCAGCCCACTGTCTGCTCTGCCATTCTATCATGGCTGATATTTTTTCAATCCCATTTTCCTGCCTTCTCCCCATAACCCCTAACCCCCTTACAATCAAGAACCTTTCAATCTTTGCCTTAAAATATACCTAATGACTTGACCTCCACAGCCAACTGTGGCCCAAATTCCAGATTTTAACCCACTGGCTGAACAAATTCCACCTTATCTCAGTTCCCTTTATTCTGAGACTATGCCTTGACTTCTAAACTCTCCCAGTAATGGAAACATCTTCTCCACAACCATCCAACTCAGGGTTTTCAGTATTGAGATTTCAGTGAGATCTCTCCTCACCTAGTGCAACAGCCACAAAGTCAACATTTCACTTTACACATCCGCCATTGATTAAAAGCAACAACTGAAGAACTGCAGATGCTAGAACCTCAAAATAAAAACAGAAAATGTTGCAGACATTCAGCAGGTAAGACAGCATCTGTAAAGGAAGTAAACTGCTCAGTGACTGCTCAGAGATGGAAAAGTGAGAAAACATGCGTATCAAGTTGTAGAGAAGAAGATGGGGAAAGGAGAAAGGACATACCCATGTTGGGGAAGAGACTGAACATGTCCAGGTGAGAAAATTCTTAATGCCTTTTTAGTCATTGGCCCATACTCAATAAACAACAGTGGTGTTGACTCAGAGAAAGAGGAATATCGGTAGTTGATAGAAACAAGTATGTTGGAAAGATGCCATTAAACTGGAAAAAAGGTCAGACGAAATGTATGAAGATGGTGCTGGGACTATTGGAACTGAGTTTATTGAGAGAGGTTAAGCTGGCTGAGAGCTTATTCATTGGAGAGCAGGAAACTACGGGATGATCTTAAAGAAGTGTACAAGATCATAAATAGTATACTTTACTCATATAACATAGAACAGTAAGGGTGAAAGGGGGATAATTTAATAGGAACCAGAGAGGCAACTTGATTTACTCAGCTATCAAAACTGTTGAAAGTTTTGAATGCAGCTGAATTTCTCTAGTGTTCAAAAAAAATTGAATACAAGCTACTTGAACAAAAAATAGAAATGACATTATTTTTATCCTTTTGCTACCTACCTTCCTCTCCATTCAGGTGAACAGAGATGCTGCTCTTTCACAAGGTCCAGCACATTTCTTAACTTTTCCCAAATGGAACAAGATGGAACAAACAGCACATGCTGTTTGCCCTATTTCACACATTATACCTACTAGTACTTTTGGTGACAGGTGTTAAGTGCTTTGAGTAATGTAGGACTTGTGAAAGGTAGTTTATTAATTCTTATGTTTAATGACTTCATGTTAATTTTACTGGAATGGGATGAGCCAGGGCAAAGATGCAAAGTAAATGGAATCCTGCATCTAAGACAGATGGGAGTTTAACTGCCAATAAAGTGGGGTCCCATCTTTAGTTCAGCAGAGAAAAGCACTTTAATCTTTTAGTTCTAATCTTCTGTAGTGTTGGGTGGGGGTGGAATCACTGAATCTGTAGAGCAGCCAAGTTAATGTAACAGGTGACAGCGTTATAAATAATTGGATGATGGGATGAAAGAAATAAGGCAATAACTCATGGTCTGTATCAAGTCATATTAACAACTAATGAATTTTTAGGACATGGGGCCAGAGCACTTCAGGGAACTAAAATTGAATTAGATCACAAAACCACAGGCAAAGAGTCAGAGCACTAAATTCACTGGTGTGGGAGTGTGTTCAGTACCTCAGTATCTACTGACATCTGGTGGATACTTTGTCCACTGTATTTTCACCAATTAAAAATGGTGAACAGCATAATCTACATTTTGCATGGCTTGATGTTATGAGGTTCTCAGTAAAGAACATCTGCAACTATCACTGTTGACTTATCTCAGTCTGGGCTACCTTAACTGGCCTCTGCTCCATACAGTGACACCATGTCACAATTTCAAAGCATTTTGAGGTGCTGAGGTTGTTACAAATCCCACAGGCTCTTTCTTTCATCGTCCCTGAACACTGTATCCTGTAGACAGACATAACTGGCTCAGCCAGTGACGACAAAATCTGAAATTTCAGTAGCATGAAAAGACACTAAGCTGGCATAGAGGACTAGATACACTAGTTTCCAATGAAAATCACCTCAGGCAGTTGCTCTGATGACTTGCTTCCACTCCAGTTTTGTGGGATCTGCAGTAGCTAGTGAGGCTGACATGAGAACCAGATTCTTCCTCAGATGGAGTGGGAGATTCCTGGAGGGACAGGTGTGTAGTTTGCAAGGTGATGCACTCCTTCTGTCAATAAAGCTTTGTGGGCCCTTGATGCACTGACACAAGATTCTCAATATGATCCCTAATTTGTTGTGCCTGTTTTGTACTACTGCCACAAAACGACAAACTTCATGATTAACATCAACGATAATACACCCAATTCCAACTGTGCATTAATGCTCCATTATGACTTGTGATCTGAAGATTTAAAGGAATTGGTGGCGATGCTATTTTTTTCCCCTCAAGTACCCTTGAATGTGTGTTTCTTTCCAGTAATCACTCCCCATAACGCACATTCCATTTTGAGCACCAACTCATGAATCCAGTATCAGGCATTTGATCAGTGGCCTGCTCACTGTAGCCAGCTGACTATAAACCGGGCTTTCAGTGCTGGGAACACGAGCCTAGGACTATTGCATTGATTCACCTATCTTTCCTGTGAATTGGGGATGTTATGGAGACACTATTGATGACGTCTCTTCAGGTATCCATTGCCGACGTCGCAGAAACACATAGGAGGCAGGGATAACAGCTGTGTTGTTGAAAACTGTGTTTGGTGCCAGGTCTGTTTTCTTGACCCTCATATACCCTTAGCATAGCAGTTAGTGAGATGCTACCACAGCTGGGGACGTCAAAAGTTTGGAGTTCAATTCTGACAACGTCTAAGAAAATTAGCACATTCTTACCAGGTACACATGGGATTCCTCTGAGGCTTTGCTTTCCTCCCCTGCTCCAAAGTTGTATCATTTGTAGGTTAATTGGTTATTGGAAAATATCCTTTGATTAGGCCAAGTTTAAATCAATGGGTTGCTGGGCGGTGCAACTCAGTGGGCCTGTATCTCTCCATAAATATCCTTTTCCACATGTACAAGCACATTGATGGCGGTCGCAAATTTCAGTCAAGAGTATACAACATAATAACAAGCTCTCCTCATCCATGTTGACCAAGTTGTCTTTCTGGGCTACTCCTTTTGTCAATATTTAGCTGATATCCCCACTAACATTTCTTATCCATGTACCTGTCCAAGTGGCTTTTTTTTAAAAAAGGGCAATGTTATTGTAACCAGACTCTACTACCTCCTCTGGCAAGTTATTGCATTTATACTCCACATTCTGAGTCAGAAACATGCCTCTTAGGTTTCCTTTAAACTCCTTCCCCTCAACTTGAACCCATGCCCTTAACTTCCATTGCCCTGGGAAGACTGTAACCATCTAATATCTATGCCTCTCATGATTCTATAAACCTCTACAAGATAACCCTTCAGGCTTCTTCACACCAGAGAAACTGCCCCAGTTTATTTTTTCCCCCTTGTAGCTCATACCCTCCTTTCCTGGCAGCACACTCGTGAATCTATGCTGCACCCTCTCTGGCTTAATGATATCCTTCCCACAGCCTCAAACAGAACTGCACACAATATGCTAGATGCCATTTCAACATTTGCATATCCCAACTCCTGCCGTCAGTGCCCCATCTGCTGAAAGTATGACTCATGCCACTTTCAGGAAACAAATACCTTTGTAACCCCTATTTCTCTGATGCCCCACACTTGCCACTATCCTGTCATTTAGCACCTGTCCTGCACTGCTTTAAATTCTGAAAAATACATTACTTCACACCTATCTAAGTTAAATTTCATCATTTAGCCTTTGACCCACCTTCCCCGTTGGTACAGATCCTGTTGTATACACAATGTCTGCCTTCACAAAGGATATTTATTATTTTATTTTTTGCATGGCTTGATGTCCTTTGCAGTCTTTCATTTACTATATTATAGTTATTATTCTATTATGGACTTATTGAATATGCCCACTAGATGAATCTCAGGGTTGTATATGGTGCCATATGTACTTTAATAAATTTACTTTGAACATATCAGATGAATCAGGATCTTGAATAATGCTGATTTCTGAAACAATGAGAGAGCAAGAATTTTTTTTTTAAATAAGCCTCTGAGTCACCTTGAGAAACAGAAAAATATTCAAATTGTGCACACACAAGGTGAAGAGAAACTAAGGAACAATTGAAATGTTCTAACTGATCATATAGAATGTTTATTTACAAATGTATGTATTCAAACAACAATCTATAATTTAGGAATGATGATAGATGGAGTTGGAGCTTTATTCAAATACAGGGTGCTGCACTTGGGGCTGTAAGAGGAAGGTAATAGTTAATAGCAGGATCCTTAACAAAACTGAAATACAGAAGAATCTTGTTGGCTGTGCAAGCCCATAGCTCACTTGATGGTGGCTACACAGCAAATGCGCCAATTAAGACAGGCTGTTGGCCTTCACTGATCAGGAAATTGTGAGAGTAAGGATATCAGATTGTTGCTATACAAAAGTTCAGTTAGACCACACTTGAAGTATTGTGTGCTCTTCTGGGCACACCATTATAGGAAGAATATGGTGGAGCTTCTTCAGGTTTTCCAAAGAGATTTTCCAAGATGCTGCTTGGATTAGAGGGTAAGAATAGGGAGAGGTTGGATAAACTCGGCTGTTTCCTCTGGAGCATGAGGCTGAGGGTTGCTATGAGGGCAGAATCTTTCTCCCAAGGTAGAAATGTTAAATACTAGCATGTAAAGCATTTTTCTTTCCTCCTTAAACAGTGGTAGGTGCCTGGAACAGGTAGTGGTGAAAGCAGTTTGACAGTAGAAGGGGAATGGAGGGATAAAGGTCACATATAGGCAGAAGAGGTTGTTTGGAGTAGACACTGTGGTTGCAAGGGCTTATTCCTGTATTGTACTGTTCTATGTTCTACAATGAGAAGGTCCTAGAGAAAGAGTGCTTAGTGAAAAATGAATGAGGGATTATATCCTCAGTAAAAGTGAATTCCATAGAGTTTTTATCATTGCCAGTTAATCATTAATACTCAAGGCTATAGAAGGGACAGGAAATACAGTATTATACAGTACTAAGAGCTAAAATGTCAAAGTAGGGTATCAGTACTGCAGAAATTTAATTAACTTATTCAATTAACTTATTGCTAGTGTTGTATACATTTTCCACTTATTACTACATTACAGTGCTTGATAATGTTTGCACCTTGCTTCTAGACATCAGCAGTTGATGTTGACATGGAATATGATACATAATGGAGAAATACAGCAAGTTTTTTCATGTCTAAGAAGCCTTTTCATAAATTTGCTGCAAACGATATGCTTATACAGTGGAACACAATCAGAATTCTCTGTGATGAATTAGGTTTAGTATCACTAACACAAGTCATGAAATTTGTTGTTTTGCAGCAGCACATTGCAATACATAATGAAAACTAAGTTAGAAATAGTATATATAAAAAATAATAAGTAACACTGAAAGAGAAAAGAAATTCCAGCATTTGCCTGGGATATGCTTGGCTTGTTAAATTTGTCATTGTGTTCCGCAATCTTCAACTGATGCCACGGCTCGCTCAGAAATAACATTAACTGATAAACCAAACTGCCCAAAAAAACCTCGTGACTTCAGCATCAGAATTTGTATTCAGATTTTTCAACCTTTTCCTCCAACTTCAGTGAGTTAGCTTGGGCTTCAGTGTGCTTGAAAACATCATAGGTTTCACTAATTGGCTTGGCTTGCTTCCTTTGAAACCTTCTGAACTTTCCTTCAGGAGAAAGAATTCTCCAACGTAATGGACAACACGACTTCAAGTCCTCAAATTTTGACTTCCTACAGAATTCTGTTAAATTGATCTTTGGTAGCATTTAAAAAAAAAAAATAAATCGACCTACATAGTTCACCAACTTCCCAATGGAATCCTTCCCTGGACCTTTTTCATATTTTGGAGGATTTCTTCAAGTAAGTTGCATCAACTGGGAGGCAAATATGGAAACATTCTCAAATAGAATGTCTAATGCTAAAGGGCGTTTACAGAGAGAATAAGAAATTAATTCTTATTCCTTCCCTCAAATATTTATTAATAGCACAACAAACATGATAAAACCAGTACAAGAACATTTCCCTGACCATCCAGGTATCATTTATTATTCCACTAGTAGTAATGCAATGCCCTTGGAAGGTACCTGCTTTGTATTTTACCAGTACTTTACCTGGTGCCTGTTAC
This sequence comes from Mobula hypostoma, assembly GCF_963921235.1. Taxonomy (NCBI): domain Eukaryota; kingdom Metazoa; phylum Chordata; class Chondrichthyes; order Myliobatiformes; family Myliobatidae; genus Mobula; species Mobula hypostoma. Next base: position 31,312,896 of record NC_086121.1, read on the forward strand.
ATTGGCATTTCCAAAAACAGCAAGATGATCCTCACTTACTTACAACCTTATTGGTGTTTCCTCATCCGGACCTGCAAACATAACTCTGGAGGACAATACCACTGAATGGTCGATTTGTTTGAGGAACAAACCATGTTCTAACATGGAAGAAAGTGAAAGAAACTTGCTCAAGATGTTTGTTCCCTTCCACCCCAGCCCCCATGCCACAAGATTCTTTTGGCCATCATTACCAAAGCTAGAAACAGGAGACCTAATCATCCAAAAACTTCCAGGTTCCATTATATGAAGATAGATAATGGAGATGGAAATGATAAATTTTAGCCTTTGAGTAGCACAGATCTAAAAATTGTTGCAATTTATAAACATTTCAAACTAAATCACTTGCACAAAACCTTGTTCAAGTGCTACTTTCAGTTTTGAAGAAAATAGCCAATTGTGATAGCCTTGCTCATATCCACAGCAGCAACAAAAACTCCATTAAAGCTATGAGCTTTTATAGCAGGTTACAATTTGAATTCCTTCATCAGGGTATTCTTATTTTCACCTTTCACTGGTTTTAACTCCAATTTCTGGTCACGTAGAAGTACAACACTTCCATTTTTATCCAACCCCACCCCCACGAAGCCATGTCAGATGGGGGTGGGGGGGGGGAGAGGAGTGAAAATGCACACAGATGGATTTGGAAATTTTCAGAAAGGATAAAGCAGTATTGCCATTTCGAGTGCTCTGGTTAAATGGAAACTAGACAGCAAAACTTTTGCTATAGATTAAACAAGAGACACTGGGGACTGGGGACATGCTGTCTGGAGCAAAGCAGGTTAAAACCAAGTTTGATAGGAGGATAGAAGAGCATAACTAGCTTAGATAGGTAAAGAGGAAATCTGATCCCTCTAGCAGCCAGTTAAAGAACCAGGAATATAGATTTAAAATATTAGCTTCTAATACCTCCATTATCTTTGTCTTGGGGAAAAAAAAACAATTGCTTAATACCATTTTCCTAGAAAACTTGCTTTCATATGTACAATGTGAACTTGATGCTATGTCATGTTAAATGCAAGAAGCAATTTCCTTTTATAAAAATCAGTCTCAATGTAGAAGTGTTTTCCCAACCTTTTAGCAACATTGAGCGATTAGGTTTTTTTTGTGAGCGATGGGGTTACTAGTTAGAGTCGGTAATGGACAGGCAAGAGTTTTAAAAGACCTAAACCAAGCATTTTGTGCAAGGTCCCCAGAAAGTTTTTACAATCACTGAAGCTATTCCAAATGATTATTACTGTTATAATAATACAAATGAAACAACTTGTCTCCATACAAGATGACTGGGAAGAAAAATCAGCCAGAACACCATGCTCTTCTTCAAAGAATCTGACCCATTTTCAATGGGGTAGAAAAGCTATCTTATCCCACTTGCAATTTATTTATTTATTATTTTTTTTTAAAGCAAAGTTATTAATGCAGTTCTCTACTCCTAATCACTGCCTAAGCTGTTGTACAGTTCTTGAATTTGCTTACGGAATTCCAACAGTCACATTTTTTTTGTATGCAAGTTTCCAAAGATACTACAAATGCCTGCTGCAATCAGAGGCCCAGGCTGAACTCGCCACCAAGTGCCAAGGTGCGAAAATCCATGCAGGAAGATTTACATTTTATAATATTGCCTTTTGCTAATACAGCAACTTGTTCTGGAATTACTGATGTACACAATAGTGCCATATACAGAAAAATACCCCAAGGGTTAACTCAATGTAATCAGGGTAGATCACCAGCCTTTCCTGTTATCATTCAATAAAGTTATAGCCTATTTTTCACTTGTGCCACATTCTTACATTAATTGCATATCCCTCTATTCTACTGAATAAACCAGAAGGCTCATTTGAATCTACTAGCAACTATTGTTTAAAATCTCCAGTGAATAGACCACTTCAAAGATAGAACTTTCTGGATGAAGGATTTTCTACCCCAGAAACATCCTACTCTTTGTGATGAGAACTAATGTTCAGAGCCCCATCGAAGGAAATTATTAACCCATATCTACCCTATCAAGCCATGTAAGAATTCTGTATACTTCACCAGATTCCTGCATTCTTCTGAACACATGGCCAATTCTGCTTAATCTTCTCCGAAGACAAACCCACCATAGAAATCATTCTGATGAACTACTTTTACTCTCCTGTATCGCTTTGATTCAGTGTTGTCTGGTTCCTATACAATTCCGATAAGGTACCTTCATTCTTCCACTATTTCAGGATTCAAGGTTAGTTTACTACCTATCTTCATCACTTTAGCAAAGTTAACTTGATAACAAATACCTAGGCCCCTCTGAACACCACCAAAGCATTTCAAATTTGTTTAAAAACTACTTTTCTATACTTCTGATGTTTAAAAAAAACAGAAAAGTATTCCTTCCCGTACTTAGCTACATCACCAAAACTGGCTGATTGAAGAGCTGGAACCCCATCAAATTCCCAGAGGACTGACCAGTTTTCAGTCTGTTAATCAATCCTGAGGTTCTCAATCCTCTGCTATAATTTTGCTTGTTTACCACATTCATTAATACACTCCTCTGCTAGTTACAACTCCAACGTTTCTCGAACAATTTCCCTTTAATAACCCCATGCCAACGTTGCCTAATCCAATTACTTTCCAAGGAACACACAATGCTGGAGAAACCAGGTTAGGGAGAATCTATGGAGTGAAATGAGCAGCTGATGTTTTGAGCCAAGCTTTCATCAGGACTAAAGTTAAAGGGAAGGAGCCAGAATAAAGGTGGGAGAAGCACAAGCTCGCAGGTGATAAGTGAATCTAGGTTAGGAGAAAAAAAAATGAGAAGCTGAGAGGAAGAAGCAAAGGTGGGGGTTGGGGGGGGGGGGAAAGAGGAGGGAAATCCAATAGTAGAAGATGACTACTGAATAAAGGTGGGGAACCAAAAGGAGAAAGGTGATTATGGCTGGTCAGGTGGTGGCAGAGGGGAAAGAGTAAGGGCATAAAGGTACTCAAGGGATAAGAGAAAACAAGAGGTGGGAAGAGGGGATTGGTTACTGCAAGTTACAGAACTAGATGGTGATGTTGTCAGCCTGGAGATAGCTAAGATGGAATGTGAGGTGTTGGTCTTCCAATCTGCATATCCGTCTTCAACATGGCAGTAAAGAAGGCAGTGGACAGAGATGCCAGTGTGGGGATAGGAAATGGAATTAAAATGGCTGGCCACTGAGGTGGCTGTAGCAAAAGTGCTGCATGTAGCCATCCCCCAATCCATACCGGGTTTCACCAGTGCAGAGGAGGACATACTAGGAGCACTGGATGCAATTAGTGACACTGATGGATTCACATGCAAGTGCTGCCTCCTGAAAGGACTGTTTGGTGGTGAGGGAGGGAGGTGTATGTCACACTTAGCACAGTTACAGGGTTAAGTGCCTGGAAGGGGATTGGTGGTAACGGATAAGCAGATACCTTAAGGATACAGGGTATCCTTACACTACATTACTTAGGCTACATTTTTAAATATTTTGTTAAAGTAAGTCCAGTTTATTTTTTCCCCCAAAGTGACATGAAATAGCTTCAAGAGCACTTGTAAGAGTGAACATTTAATGCATGACTAAGTTGCAGATTCAGACTTGTTGGTTCATTGGGGCATTGGGGACCTAGCACTTGTTTAGTCATGGCTGGGGTTGGCTGTACATTTGCATCACTTTGTTGCACTTGTTAAAGTTCCAAGCTTAATTCTAGATCTGCATGTGCAGTCTTGCCTGCAAGCTGCTTGTGGTTTGAACAGGATGCTTTTATTTTGCACACAACCGAGAACTGAGCTACATCACAGCAATCAAGCTAGCTAGCCACATTGGCAAGTTCTAAAGAACTGATCATTGGGGCTTGGCACCCGTGGTGTGCCAAATGTAGCAAGGGTATCATAATGTCTCCCAAAAATGGGAATAGAGTGCAAGGTACAAGGTTAAACAGCACAGAACTTCTAAATATCAGGGTTCAAAAAAATGGAAGAAATGCAACCTGCTCCTGCCAATGGAGTTGTTAGCGTAACTTTTCCTCCATTGCACCAGGGAAAGAAAAGTCAACCGGTAAGCAGTTTGGAACCTTTGTCAATCCTCCAACTTCTCAGCAACAAGTACGCCTGCAATCAGGCATTTTACACTAAACCCTTAGAAACATACCAGGTTGTGACTGGAGCAGAGGATTTCCAGCTGTCTTTGCAGCTTTATAGAACCCAGGTAACTAAGGGCTTGTGGGTAGGCTAGAACTAGAGCCAGACCCAATAGTCAATATAAAGTGAAAGTTGAGCCCAATTACATGTTGGAAAGGACATTTATAAATCAGATCCAAGAAACTATTTGTATATCAATTTAAGTAGCATGGTATTGATTTCAACCAACCTTTTGGGGTCCTGCACAATATTTGCCTCTAAACCTCTCACCCTCCTGCAACAGACAAAATGTTGGAGGAACTCAGCAGGTCAGGCAGCATCTAGGGAAATGAATAAACAGTCGACGTTCTAGGCCAAGATCGTTCTTCAGGACTGGAAAGGAAGGGGGAAGACCCTCCTGTTAAAATTATCCACATCTACCTGTCATCCATCTGTCACTTAGGCACAATAGTGTATACTGGAGAAATCCTGAAGTCTTGTTGTTTGCAATAATACAAAATTTTATGGGAGAGGAAATAGAACTTCATCTCCATCCACCAATAAACTAGAGAAAAGTAATTAAATTGTACCTTTTGTTTCACTAGTGGAATCTGCTGTTCCAGTTCCCAAGGCCTAGAAACAAGATTATTTAGAAACATTTATCGAAGAACCATTAAAGTGGCATGGCAAGTAGAACTGCTGCCTTAGCTTCAAACAATGGTTCAATCTTAACTCTGCTGCTGGGTACTGTGGGGTGGGGAGGAAGGATCAAGGCAGAAAAAGGAGCAATAGACCAACAGCTGGCTGAGGATCTAAGCAAGGCCAAAGCAAATAATGGAGATATTTTTTTAAAAAGGTAGAAAATGTTGAGGTAAATGTAGCTACCTCAAATGCTGATTAAATGGTGCCCTGCTTGCCAAAATACCAGTGTTCTGGTCTAATTTTGGACTCCTATGTAATTGGATTCATTGACTTGACATCTACTCACCAATTTTAAGTATGGCTCAAGAAAAATATCTGAACTCAGTCATGGTGAGGGTTAATGAACACAGAGGTGGCTGGAGTCTTAGCATCTAGGATGCAAATGGTGGTGGACAACATTTACAAAAGGAACCAGTTCCATGAACTTTCCCCAGTGAGAATGATGGCAGGTCCCAGCACATAAATGTTATAGGCTAAACCTTCACAACCATGTTCAGCCTGGGATAACACAATGATCCCTCTGCTTTGCCCCAAGTTTCTAGTCCACAGTCAATTCAATTAACTCCACAACATCGAGAGAGTTGAGGTTCAAGTCTATGACAGTAAACATTCTAGTCAGTGCTGAAGACATACTGCATCTCTAGCCTAATTAGTACCAGTAATATAGCTACATTCTCGATCTACCAGTACAGAAAAACTGCCATATATCCAACATTGGATAAATTGAAGACAGACTGTTGAAACTAATCTGGAGCAACAAAAAGTGCTGGAAGAACTCAGGTCAGGCTACATCTATTGAGGGAAATGCATAATTGATTATTCTGGTCATGAACTTCAGCAACCTCACCCTGTTAAATGTCCACTACCATCACATCCGAGATGTTGTAGACACCAGCCACCATCCAGATATTCATTAACATTGACCATGACTGCATTTCCCCTACCACCCACCAAGTTATATTATAGAATGGGAAGCAGATATTAAATAGACAAATCCAGATAACTGGTCTCAACCCAGACATTTTTCAAGGACCGACTCTTTCAAGACTCTGGCTCAACCAAGCCAGCAGTTCCAAAGGATTTTTCTCTTGAGGTATCATTTTGACATGGAGGGGAGTAGAAAATGGAAAGCTAGAAAAGCAAATGGATGCACTCAATGGTTGACACTGAAGTATCTTCAACAGCACTCTAATAATATGGGCAACTTTAAACATTTATACATTTTCAACAGAAAAACTGAAGGCAATATCCTCCACACACCTACCAAAGAGTCTGATTAAATCCGAAAGAACGGATGCAAAATACCAAAAACATAGTAATAAGACAGGAGAAAATTAAAATGTACCATTTTAATGTTGAGTAGGAAAAATACATACTTACATGCTACATTTTAAGACTAGAATTAATCACTATGCTTCATGACAACTTTTTTCGTACAGAAACCTTAAAGCTAGAATTTCCAAACTATTTCACTAGAGCTACTCAAGAGTTACAGAAACTGTCAGGTTAGGCTTGAGTGAAATTACCATGCCTTTCAATATTTTTCTGTTTTGCAAGTGTTACAGATTCAAATGACACATTGTGGTCCTGACAACTGCTAGAGTCCATGATCAAAGTGTAGTATGCAAGCACAACTACCACACTAAAATTCATAACCAAGTGAATGCACCACAATTTATCAATCTAATAAGGATACATACAATGTCATTATCAATTGATATTGTAAAACAAATGCAAGGGATAAAAAGTGGTGTCTGACTCCCATCTGTTTAAAGAAAGTTGCCACTTGCACACCATTATATGGAATATTGTGCTAATAAATGGACAGTTTAAAAATAAATACATCACAAGGCAACTTGGAAATGTTAAAGGCCTTTCAACTTTCCATATGCAGTTTACTGCAACATCTTGCAGATTGCTGACCATTATTCTTGGGACTCCTGCAACCCCAGTTCACCAATTCAGAATATTTACCTGCTTTAAATGCAACCTTTTTTCCCTCCAGGCAGTCCATCCTAGAAATACACGTCATGGTACACTGGTTTTGCTTTGAAGATTGCATGATTATTGCTACAATAGAAGAGACCAATGCACATGTCCTAAATGAACATATCCAAATTTTCCTGAAGTTACAAACTGCTGTGTGCAATCACTACTTAAATGGATTTTACCAAGTGGGCTAATACAGTAATTACTGGAGTTTTGCATAATGTTTTATTGTTGCCCAAATTTCATTCAGTATATTCTTTTAATGGCAAGTAACTTTGAGCCACTTTTGGTAGCATTGTTAAATACAGTACGAGTTCTGAGCTACCTGAAAATGAACAGAATGTACAATTTATTCAGATTTAAGGATTGATGTTTGGATTAAGATCATTAAGATTTCACAAAAAAAAACATGAGGAAACCAAGATGATCTGTAAGTAAGCTTGCTGGTAATTTCATTTACACATAGCCAGTGCAGCAGCAGATACAGGAAAAAGCCAGTATCATTAAATTTCAAATCTGATACAGTATTGGTTTTAGGAAAAAGTGGGGAAACCAAATTGGTAATCAATTTCAGTTCATCAATAAAGAAAGACAATTAAAGGTACAAGTTTAATATTTTGAAAAAAGCATATACAAAGAACTCAACATGAAATAAAGCTCATTATAAACCAAAGTTACCAGGATAATGAAACACAGTTCAAAAATGGTAGATCAAAATTTTGGTCAAATTTTAACACTGAACTCTACGAGATCCTTAGCATCCCCACAGGAATCCAGTCTGCACGTGTTTAAGTATCTCCTACATCACTCCCAAGTGCAATAAACCATCACCAGCATCTTGAAACAACCCACAATGAGCATCTTAACAGCCCAGTCATTGAGCAACATCATCTTCAGATCCAATCCCCAGTTTGGGCTCAGAATTTCTTGTGCCATCATCAGCACCTGTTACATTTTCACACCCTCCCTTGAAGCGTCATTGGTGTAGTTAAGGCCTTTCAAAAATTAGATTATTAATGGAGAACAATAACAAAACCTCGTGTTGCAAGTGGCAATTATGTCAGAATTTGGCCAAAAACTAACAGTCCCCATTAAGGGACCCAATTGCAATTCTTAAAGCCACGTGACAAGACTAGATTTAGATTGTGATACAATGTGAACCAGAGATGCCAGGTTGATGGATGTAGCATTTGGGAGTGTGGCAAAATCTTACAAAAAGCCATTAGTTCATTAAACAGAAGCAATACTGTGCAAGTTTCGTGCCTGTGGCAAAGAATTTTAACAGCAGATTAAAATCTAGTTATGGACAAATAATCCAGTGGAAAATAAATTGAACAGGAAATTCATTATGTCTACTTAAATGTTACATTAGAAGGGGGGACAAATTTACCATTGGCTATTCTATTCCTCCCATCATCGCCCTCCTGGTTGTGTGCAGGGTGTTATTGCAGGATGATTTAATTTTTTTTTAAAAAAACAAATGCTTCAATGTCAGCCTGCAGACACTGCTCATAACAGTGAACAGGGACGCCGTTTCTTCTTAGGTTCTGGTGGCTCCAGGGCTGCCAATATTGCTTCGTCAAATACATTCTTTAGTCCTTTCTGAAAAGTGGGAGAAAAAGGTGGGGTCTCATGGTTACAGATTCAAAAAAAATACAAGAACCAAACAAACAGCTGGGCAAATCTTGTTGACATAAATACCAAGATGCACAGTTCAAACTGAAGTATAAAAACGTTTATCCTAATGACATTTGTTAATATAGTTATGCTCCTTTAATAGTAAAATTTAAGGATTCAAGTGTGTATAAATCAAAAAAGGTGAATTGGGACTGAAGGAATCCTTTCCTCATTCCCTTCACTGATAATACAGTAGCCTTAACCTCTCTTCTATTCTCTTTAGAAGATTGGAACTGAAGCAGCTCCAGAAGTACAGCAAAAGCTTTCGGGGAAAAAAGGCCTCGTCCACAATAACTAAGAAACAATTATGAACAGTCCTGGAAGTTTATGGAATCACTTTTGGCAAGAAATTGCTTAATCAGCTAAGCCAGGAGGGTCTTCGTCATCATTAACTTCCCAAATGGCAGCACTAGAATTAGTTAGACATGCATTTCCCTTGCACATATGAAATAGTAATACAATTTTAAAACTTGCATCCGGGATGTTGGCACTAACATGCTGATTTTATTGTACACAACTCTATAAAACTTACTACACAATACAACTACCACTAACATCCTTGGTCCTAGCCAGAAGGATCTATAGCTAAAATGGTTTGCAACTGTCAGATTTCATGAATATAGATTTAAAAACTGGTATTGATTCCTTGTAGTATCTAGAACAGACAACATTCACAATTTTTGACAATGTAGGAATAAGTAGATATAGAGCACCTAACGTTAAAGACACCAGAACTATGTTGATTCAATTTATACAGCAGCTAAAGAGAGCTCATTTACCCTAATTTAGTAGCAGCTAGGTTTTACTATTTAAGCACACCACTGCACTCCTGTTGCAATATTACTCAAAGATCTGCCTCTAGTTATTTTGCCAACTATACAAATTGAGCAAATCAGATCTGCAGCATTGAAATTTATAAATCAGAATATTTTGCAATGAATGATAATGCAAAAGGTGGTGCAGAGGAGAAATCTATGCAGTAGAAACAAAAGTGGGGGGGGAGGGGAAGAGAGAAAGGTGGAATTTGAAGTTACTGGTGGGTTGAGTTCTTTAACTACTGCCATGGGACTAAAGATCTGACATTACAATGCTGGCATGGAAGTTACAGTAGAGGCAGGGACAATACTGCAAAGTTATCATTAAGTGGCACTATTCAGTTGAAATAATTTTGTCAGTGACAGTTACACAGAAGGTGCCCCTTTGTTACTTTGCCATATTTGCAAAGGATAAAGCAAGAAAAGACAAGGACCCACACAGAATGCCATCAGCTCCATTTACACAGCTCTCCATTATGGTGAACCAAAACACATTTGAGTCAATTTTATTTCAACCAAATTAACACCCACAAAAAGGTGCAACTGTACAATACCTAGATGTACATCACAATTACAGAGTTAAAAACTTTGGAAAGGTCCAAAATGGCATCCAGCAACTTTTACTTATCCATATGGAGAAAAGGAAACCATTTAAAAGGATTCATTTGAACAGCATCTCTATTGAACTGGATACAGAAAAACAGGGACACTTAAAATATACAGCATTTCCGCTTCCTTTGAGTTTCCGGTGGCTCGAGAGCAGCTAGGATAGCCTCATCAAAAACATTCTTCAGACCTCTCTACAAGACAAGGTATGGGGAGAAAAGAGAAGGGTGGGAGTGGAAAAATAGCATGAAGTTAGAGGAGAGATTTGGGTTAGAAAGACAGTTTTAACAACATCCATTTAACCTGGGATTAAAATATCCAACATGCACAACTGAACAAACAAGCAGGTCAGGACTGATGCCAACAACGGCAATGCACCTCAATGGACAAAGGTGACTGCTGACGAGTCTTACAGAAAGTAACCTCCTACATGAATCCCAACTAAATTAGCATTGAAGTGTGACTCAGATATAAGGGCAAGACATTAGAGCTTTGCATCCTATTGACTTGTGGTCGTTTGTAGTTCTGGATTATTTTAGTAATACTTCATATTCCCAAAACGTTTTATTAATAATTTTAAATTTAATCCACCCATCAACACTGTTTGCCCACCCACTGAATTGCAAAGCTTATTATTGAAGGCCAACATTAGAAAGCTCAATAATTTTTTTTTTAAAAAAAGAATTGTGCGTACATGCTGTAAGGACACTATTAGAAACATGACTGCCTAGTTGCTGGAAGTTTGAACCTGCCTTTGGTATTTGTGCAAAAAATTAAGTTCAATAATTACACAGCATTTCATTTGGGAATTTTGAAATTTAGATTTACTACTCTACTCAATGTATCATATTTAAACAGGATCTAACAAAGGTGATTCTATAATTCAGACTCAAACTGGTTCCAGCTGTACCAAAATTGGCAAAAACTGAATTTGCTAAACTAGTTAGAGGTTCTTTTCCAGAAGACTACAAAGCATAAACATGAATCAGGTCCAGATTCTCCCACGCTGAAATAGAGAAAGGAAGGAAGGGAAAAGTAAAGAGAAATGACTGTAGAGGACATGGCAAACACTTGCCAGTGAACAACACATGTCCTGGTTTGAATACTTAATGCTACATTTAGTCACTCAACTGCCTCACGTTGCCAGTGCAATTGAATACTTAAAACTAACTTAACCAACTCTTCAAACATATCAATTGATGCAGTCTCCACATCCACGAGAAAAATCAGCATCTATTCTATTTGCAACAGCTTACCAAGGCTAGGAAGGCTGCATTAACCCCATGCATACTCCAAAAAAATCTTTAAGTTAGTAACCATGACAAGGCGTAGAAGTTAAACAATAGAAAACCAGCAGGCTGAAGAATTCTCCGCCATTTCAAAGGGTCATTTTCAGCAGCTGAACCTTAATGCCTTTCCCTACCACCCCAAATAAAAGCCAAGATGTGCTTCATTTTCCCTGCTTCCTCCCACTCTGAAACTGTCATGCTCATTTATCAAATATTTGTTGCCTACAAAAACATTTCTAAGTAGAGATCCATAAACAGGTGAGTTGTGGAATTGTTCCATGGTCTAGAAAGAATGATTTGGTATGGGATGAAGAAAAACAAAGACTTCATCCAAATCTCATTCTGAAAAGTCTAACTGGGGGGGGGGGGGGAAAAGAGAGAAAAAATACCTGATTGCACCCAGACCCCCTTTTCTGAGCTCAAGACAAGTTTTACATCCACCAAAATGAAATTTGGATATCATATTTTAAATGAAAACTTGTTAATTCACACTGCGAATCTGGCCAAATTCAATTGCCAATTGTTCAGATACTTCACTGAAGTCTAGGTCAGGTATCTTATTTTGTATTCCACAAGCATTTAGATATTAAGCTAACCAGGTGACATCTGCAATTGAAATGCTCAACTTTAATGTTTGTAATTTCAGATGACAGCCACTGTGCACTGACAAAAGTTTGACACCCAAAAAAATCTGCCTGGCCAGCTTATGGTGTATACATACAACTTTTACCAAAAAAATAGAGACATCAAATGGTGGTGGTGGTGGTGGGGTGGGGGGGGGCAGGGGAAGGAGAGAAGAAAATGGGAGTGTATAGAGCAACTAGGCTTAATTCATTAGTAATGCAATAGTGCAAAGCAAGGGTAGGTGCAAACCCCTCAAGAAAAAAAAAGGTTTGTTCTTTTTAGCAGGGTATAACAGCAAATAAGTGCAAATTGAAAACTAGGGTGCCTTTAAGCCTTTATAGCATAGAGTCTGCTTATGTTGAGCCTTGTAATATCTGATATACAAAGATACAGATGTGAACATTTTACCCAAAAAGTACATTAAAACCATGCTTCTTTTGGAAGGTTATATTGATTAAGCAATTATAGAGCAGAAGGACAATTTGGAAGACTTACTTGTGTCAAGGCAGAACACTCCACATATTTGACTGCTTTCAGGTCCTTGGCCAACTTTTCAGCATTATCCAGGATGATAGGCTTCTGTTTGTTCTTTGCAAGTTTTTCAATGGTTGAGGAATCATCCCTTAGATCAATTTGAGTCCCAACCAGCAAGAATGGAGTTTTTGGACAATGATGAGTTATCTCAGGTACCCACTGTATTGACAATCAGGGGAAAAGTGAACAATGTTCAGCATGATTCAGATAACACACCTATTAGCAGAGTTCATTTTGATAAAGGCAGAGTACACATTTCAGAATTAGTTAATTGTAATCACCTTGCATACAAACCCAAGATTTAACAACGAAAAAAGACATCCTTGTACCAGTAATCCAGAGCACACCACTCACCCACATTTTGCAAGACCATGTCACGCTCACACAAAACACCAACTACAATCTGTAGCAGTATTCAATGTTATGAAATGCCCAGACTTTCTATGTCTGCAAGACTATTAGTACTTTAAAGGTTCAACTACCATAGTTGAAATTCAATTGAAGTCCCAAAAGGACATGGCACTCCAAGTTACAGATATCACTGTTCTGGAGATTATAACAAGACTAAAGTTTAGATGTTATGCATATTTGCCAAGAACAGAACTGCAAGAAAAAGCTGGTGATCTCTTTGCAATTAACTGGTTTTCTGCATTAATTACTCATAAAATGTGGTCTGATCTTCATCTAAGTCACCAATAAGAATCATAGTATGCCTAAACTAACAAACAATTGTACTTCTCGTCAAAACTGAGTACACCCTTTAAACAGTCTAGATCCAAAAAAAAGTATGTGAACCTCTGGAGTAATATCTTCTACAAAAGCTATTTGGAGTCAGGTGTTTCAGTCAATGAGATGAGTTTGGAGGTTTGGGTTGTGTCCTGCCCTATAAAAAAGACACACAAAGTCAGGTTGCTGACAGAGCCTGCTCTTCAAGATGGATCTGTTTATGTGCACCATTCCTCGATCAAAATAACTTATGAGGACCTTAGAAGAATTGTAGAGACGCATGAAGCTGGAAAGGCTACAAAAGCATTTCTAAAGACACCGAGAGCATAACATGCAATGCTGAAGGTGAAAAGGAACCCAAGCTTAACAGCAAAAGGCATGCAGAAATCTCTAGAACTTGCTGAAGTCTCTATTCCTGTGTTCACTATAAAAACACTGAACAAGAATAGTGTTCATGGAAGGGCACCAAGGAGGAAACCACTGCTACAAAAAAAAACACACAACATTGCTGCATGTCTTAAGTTTGCAAAAGACCATTTGAATGTTCCACAACACTTCTGAGACAATGTTCCGTGGACAGGAGAGACGAAAATTGAACTTTTTGGCAAAAATGCAAAGGAGGAAAAAGGGCATTGCACATTAACACCAAACTCTCATCCCAACTGTGAAGCATGGCAGAAGGCGCATCATGGTTTGGGGCTGCTTTGCTGCCTCAAGACCTATACAGCTTGCAATCATTGAGGGAACAATGAAATCAAAATTGTATTGACATTTTACAGGAGAATGTCAGAGTAGCAGTCCATTACCTGGTGCTTAGTAGAAATTGGATGATGCAACAAGACAATGGTCCGAAACACAGGAGTAAATGAACAAAAGAATGGTTTTAAAAGAAAATTCATGTTTTGGAATGACCAAGTCAGAGTCCAGACTTAACCCATTTAAAATGCTGTGGCATGACCTGAAGGTGGCTGCTCATGCAGGGTATCCCAAACATATTGATGAACTGAAACACTTGTGGAGAGGAATGGTCTAGAATTCCTCATCATTGTGCAAGTCTGATCAGCAGCTCCAGGAAACATTTGGTGCTGGTTATTGCTGCTAAAGAGGGTTCTACCAGTTATTAAATACAAGGGATCACATACTTTTTCTAATCCGGACTGTGAATGATTAAACAATGTGTTCAATAAAAACACGAAAATTGCAGATTGTATTTGTCTATTATTGTGACTTAGATGCAAATCAGAGTACATTTTGAGTAATTAATGCAGAAGACCAGGTAATTTCTTGCAACTGCACAGGACAAGTTGCTGAAAATCCAAGTTTCAGCAAGGAATTGCACCAAGTAGAACTTAAATCAAGACTGAGGTATACAAACCTTTTCTTTAACATTTTCAAATGATGATGGTGACACAACAGAAAAGCACACAAGGAAAACATCAGTCTGTGGATAACTCAGTGGTCGTAATCGGTCATAATCTTCCTGACCTGGAGACAAATTTAAATTGCCAGTCAAAACCTGAGAAAATGCCTAGACATTGCATTCAACCAAGAAAGTTAGCAAATCCCAGTGCCCAGGAAAATACCATTAAACTGTAGTCTAGCAGCTCAACAAAATTGAATGATTTTCCCCAATCTTCAGAGGCTTTTTCCCAGGGCTGAAATGGTTGCCACAAGAGGACACAGGTTTAAGGTGCTGTGGAGTAGGTACAGAGGAGATGTCAGGGGTAAGTTTTTTTTTAACTGAGAGAGTGGTGAGTGCGTGGAATGGGCTGCCGGCAACGGTGGTGGAGGAGGAGGATATGATAGGGTCTTTTAAGAGACTCTTAGATAGGTACATGGAGCTCAGCAAAATAGAGGGCTATAGGTAAGCCTAGTAATTTCTAAGGTAGGGACATGTTCAGCACAACTCTGTGGGCCAAAGGGCCTGTATTGTGCTGTAGGTTTTCTGTTTTTCTTGCTGGTTCTAGGGGAACTGACAGTTCAATACCATGAAGATACTGGATGCACATCACCCATTGCTATAAACGGTAGATAGTTTGTTCATTATCAAACATGATCTATTTACTTGAAAATATTACAAGCTTCTTTCTTCACAAGCATAGATATGCCCAAGTAACTTTTGGCAGCAACATTTGTAATTCTGTGATGGGGAACAATGGCAATTTAACCTTAAAACCAGTTGCTTCTGGCAGTTGGAGCTTGTCACCTGTGGTTGGCAGCTCATCTAGGAGAAAGAAAACTGATTACAAATTTCCACTGCCTTGCAGCTATACCCACTCATGGGGAAGGTGTGTGGGGTAAATCCAGAGGAAATATCCAAAGCTGGAGTTCCCAAGGCAGTCCTACATTGAATTCAACACTGACTAACAATTCCTGTGATGCCACTGGTGCCAAACTGCTGGTTTCTGCCATTCCTTTGGATTCATCAGCTGTGTGGAGAGAAGCCTGCAACATGTGCACCAGCTTGCTCTCCACATCACAATGCCCTGGCTAGCATATCATGTGGACAGGTAGGACACAACATCCATGATCAACTAAGACCAATGGTGTGCCTTAGCTAATGTCACACTTCATTCTTATGGACCAAGGATGCAAGACTATTCTTTGCAAAGGACATCAAAATTAAAGAAACAATAGACAATTTGACGCCATTCTTCAAAAAGAAACAGGAGGCCACCTCACTTACCTGCAGTGTCAAACAGTCCTAAGGTATATGGTTCACCTCCAATCATAACCGTCACAGCATAGTTATCAAATACCTGCAAAACAGTTCAAGGTTCACAAATTACCTATTTTTCAACTCCTCCATAAATAAAATTTAGGCGTCAAATTTATGATATCAAATTGTGCACGATACAATTATCTTTCAAAAAGCAACGCTCTATAATAGTAATCAATTCGTGTTGTACCTCACAAATGGAGACAAAGCAAAACTTATGCTGAAATCTCTTTGCTACATATTTCTGGCAGGGGAAAACTGCTAAGTCATTATTATATGTAGTCACAATACTAGTACCATGATTGACTCCTTTTGTAAGCACAATTTAATAAAATTAGCATGCCAGCTCACCTTAGGTCCCAATGACGTGCCCTTGATTCACAAACACCAATTTCAACAGCACTACCAGTTTTATGAATTTATGAAACAAAGTTTAGTATTTTCACTTAAAATGTTATCTCGCATTCTCATGTAAAGGAACAAAAAAAAGTTGTTCCTGCTCACCTGGCTAAGACCAACTACTATGCTCCCATCTTAAGGAAAGCAGTAGATTTAATAGGACTGCAAATTTAAATAAGCAATTGCCTTTAGCTATAAAAATGAACCTTACTAGTACTCAGAACAGGAATTGCCTTAGGACAAAGTAATGCTTTCACATTCAAATAAGTTTGTTGAGACAATTGATGGTGATGACTGCCAAACACTACAATATGTTTAGGGATATTTGACTTGAAACATCATCCTGTAAAGAGGTGAGGGGAGAGGGGTAGAGATGAACAGGATATACTACAGTACAATTTATTCAAGATTAACTTTTATCCAAATGGC
The DNA here is from genome assembly GCF_963921235.1 of Mobula hypostoma. NCBI lineage: Eukaryota > Metazoa > Chordata > Chondrichthyes > Myliobatiformes > Myliobatidae > Mobula > Mobula hypostoma. Next base: position 31,329,540 of record NC_086121.1, read on the forward strand.
TATTTTGCCCTGTGATACAAACCAGGCATGTTTAATTAAGTTTCAGCCTTAACCCTTACAGATATTAATTAACACAATTATCCAACTGAAATTTACATCTGATCCACTAATAAACATTTGTGCCAATTTTAGTTATCAGTTAAGATGAAACAATACTAAACAGCTAACAACAGGAATTCTGCAGATGCTGGAAATTCAAGCAACACACATCAAAATTGCTGGTGAACGCAGCAGGCCAAGCAGCTCGGCCTGAAACGTCGACTGCGCCTCTTCCTATAGATGCTGCTTGGCCTGCTGCGTTCACCAGCAATTTTGATGTGTGTTACTAAACAGCTAAGTTTGCTTGCATCATTTAGACAATTAGAGGGAAACCTAGCATCTAGACTGCAGCAGCTATAAAGCATTCACAGAAATACCAGTCCTGAAGATGGACTCTCCTTCAGAAAGATGTCAAATGATCTATTAGACGAATTCCACAAAAAGACAAAAGTGCAGTGCAAATACCATACAAGAGGCACAAGTGGGATGTTTACCTATTACAAGGCCACACCTGCTACTGATATTGGGTGTGCAAGCAGTTGTCATGTATGACTCCAATTGTTGTGCATTTACCCAATTACATCAATTAAATTTTGATGATTGACACCATATCAGTTACATTTTAATTACTATACTTACCGTAGGAACGTACTCTGATGGAAATTTGTTTGTTGTGTAAGAGATTAAGAGACATGTTTTACCAACAGCACCATCACCAACTACAACACATTTAATAGTCTGCATAGCTGTAGGTCACTTTCAAGTCTCCACTTTTATTATATTGAAAATATTGCTGTATCTGGAAAAGAAAAAAGGAAATATATTAAAACAAATCCATGCTTTCTGAAATTAAATTCTTTAAAAAGGTAGCAATATTGGCAAGATATCATTAACTACGCAAAATAAGGACTGAAAAACAGGAGTATGCATTCAAGCTTGCTCTGCCATTCATCAAGATAATGACTGCCTTCTACTTGTCACTTTTCACCATTTATCCCTTTAATATCCAAAAAACACCTGATTTTGGATCACTACAGAAGTTGAAGCGCCAAAGCCCTCTGGGGTAGAGAATTGCAAAGATCCCCACTCTCTGAAGAAATTCTACCAATCTACCTCTTTTCAGAAACTATGCTGATGTCCTTTACGACTTAGCCAGGGAAAACAAGCCTTCCCACATCTTTAATGTAAAACCTTTTAAGTTTAAAAGAAGGTTGTATACTTTGATGAGACTACTTGTCTTAATATTAGAAAACAGTCTCCACCTACATAAAAGGCAATTTCCAAAAGCATGAAAATTCTCCAAGTATATCCTCATTGGGAATATTCTCCCAGAGTATAGACAAGATTCACTCAAGTTGCTTTCAAGAAGAGCGAGCAAAAACTTTGAATAGTGCACGTCACTGAATTTGCAAGCCAAAAGCAATTCAGATCACAATTACAAAAGCTAACAACAGGAATTCTGCAGATGCTGGAAATTCAAGCAACACACATCAAAGTTGCTGGTGAACGCAGCAGGCCAGGCAGCATCTCTAGGAAGAGGTACAGTCGACGTTTCAGGCCGAGACCCTTCGTTTTTTTTAAAAAACTCGCAGGATTGTTTAAAACTGTTTTTAGTGAAGCAATGTGGCCCACCAAAATGCTACATGCCATTTGAAACTACTCAGCCACACCAATATTTAGCAGGTCAAATTAAAGTGCTGCAGAAATTGAAACAACTGAATTATATGAATGTTTATTAATTTAAAAAGATTCTGTGCAATATTGCCAACTCTAGGTAAGCAATCAATCAGCAAATATTAAGGATCAAGGAACTATAACAGCACATGAAATTAAGCACAATACAGATGTCATGCTACAATTAGTTTAAGGTATAATGACAACAACAAATTTCATATTTCCAGTGACTGATGATCAATACCACGTGCAGGAAAGATTGCAATGAATAGGTCCATCACTTATGGAACCCTCTCAAACAGGCAACTAGACAGATCCATTCTTCAGAATCAAATTCCCACATTCTTTTCCAGTATTCTAAACAATGCTGGCTGATCTACCAACTACAAGATGATAAGCAGAAATGGCCATTTGGCCATCGAGTTTGCTCCACCATTTGATCGTGGCTGATTTAATTCTGTCAACCTCATTCTCCTGCTCTCTCCCCACAACCTTTGACACTCTTACTAATCAAGAATGTATCAAACTCCACTTTAAATAAACCCAAAGATTCCATCGCTGTTTGTGGAAATGAATTCCAGATTCACCATCCTCTGGCTAAAGGAATTCCTCATTTCTGTTCTAAAGGGATCTTCATCTATTCCAAAGCTGTGCCTTATGGCCCTCACTCTTCCACTACTTCAAATACTCTCCCTACATCAGAATCAGCTTGTGTCATAAAATTTGTTAACTTAGCAGCAACAGTACCATGCACATGATAAATATCTATCTACTACTAAAACTCTCATGCTCTGTTTGTGACCTTCAATTAGAGCAAACAGTGCATTACAGCGGCACTTTTTTCGGCTAAATCCAATTAAAATGCACTAACTCACAGAATGCAGGCAAAGTTCAGGGTTATATATTCGTATAAAATAGCTCATTCACCAAAAGTCAACAGGCTGCCTTTCACCCGAGACCCAATCGGCCATCATGGAAATTGGGACGCCACAGCCCGACACATGCGCACGGCCAGCCTCAGCAGCGCCTCACCATGCTCACAGCAGCCACACCAACCGCAGCAAAAGGGCAGGGCTATCACGTCCATTTACGAGAGCACCAACCACATCATCAAGAAACAACAGCATCTTGGAGGCTTTGGTGTTACTGCTTCCTATCTTCTATCAAGCATTAGGGTAAAAAAAAATGAATAGCCTAATTATGTCGTGTGGAAAGAGAAAGGGGACATTACGGTCAAGAGAGGACACCAAATGTCATCAGGAAGCAGCAAGGAGAGGGAGAGAACAACAATCAGATGAGGCAGGGCCGCACGACTCCAGGATCAAAGGGAAAAAAATAAATGTTAGAAGAGATGAAGGATGAAAGGGCTGCGCATCTCCAGAATGACAAAAACAGGCAGAGGAGGAGGAAAGAGACAGGAGAAAAGGGAAGATTAACTCGAGAATACGTGGCACAGAGTAATTATTGTGAGAGATGTAGTCATAAAAAGTGTCCATCGTTAAACAAGGAGCAGTATTTGTCTTGCTACGTGTCTTTCTTCTTTAATACACTGAGTTCTTCTTTAATTTCCAAAGCACATCACACTGCACTACCTTTCTCTCAAAAGGTGCCCCAATGGATCACCCAGTTGTCTTGTAGAATTTAAATTTTATATAATATATATAAAAACATATACACACACATTAGTTAGATTAAATAGCAGTGCAAAAATAGAAATAATAATAAAGTGAGGTAGTATTTATGGGTTCAACATCCATTTAGAAATCAGATGGCAGAGGGGAAGAAGCTGCTCCCGAGATCGCTGAGTGTGCCTTCAGCCTTCCTGATGGTAGCAATGAGAAAGAGGGCATGTCCTGGGTGACAGGGGTCCTTAATAATGGATGTCACCCTTCTGAGGCACCACTCCTTGAAGATGTCGTGGCTACTACAGAATACCCTAATTTTACAACTTTCTGAAGCTTCTTTCAATCCTGTGCAGTAGCCTCCCCTCTCCATACCAGACAGTGATGCAGTCTGTCAGAATGCTCACCACCGTACATTTGTACAAGTTTATCCACATTTAACAGGCCTTCCAATGTTCATAGACCATTCTAAAATCTGGAAGGGAAATAATGTGTTCCATAATCAAATGTGTGGGTCTTTAAGCTCCTGTACCTCCTCCCTTATGGTATTAATAAGAGTGCATGTCCCAGTGAGTGAAGGTCTATCAGTAGAGTACTGTAGAGGCTAGTAGTAAAATTATTTTTGTAATTCTGTCTTGGATCCTAGTGATGATTTATGATTTTAGTAAAAATAGATATCCATCCTGCAACTTGGGTGAGGTTGAAATTCTTTTTATAGGAGAGAAATCCTGGCACCAATGATAAAGAAAGTTTTAGGATTAAAAGAGGTCAGATGGCAAGTAGAACATGCAGTGTCAATGGGAAAGCTGTGTGGATTTGATTGGTAGCGCATGTACATCTGCAATTTTAGACCAATTCAAGCTCGTATCCAAAGGTTGGTTGGTTTGAAACAACGCAAATACGTATCTTTGTGTGCATTTGCAGTTGTATAGAAGTATGCAGTTGAAACAATGTTTATTTTTTCAGTTGAGCACTTAAAATGGATCCACATTGACCTGTACAGCCGAAGTTAGTGAAGCATACTGATGAGGATTAGCTACACCAAATTCAAAGCTGTAACAAAGAACTAAGTTCCATTTTGGTATTTTAACTGGAATTTGGTCATCAAGATCTTGAAATGCAGTAGTCTGCGCTGATGCTTGTTGATTACAATCCTGGTTTGCGTGCTAAAAGCAGATGTTAAGATGAAGCTCAACTACACAGGGCTTTGATCCAAAAATAACCTTTGCACCTTTTCTCTGCTTTAAACTTGACAGTAAATCATTAGCTGCAAATTACAATCTTATTTGTGTATGGGAAACTAGAGCTTCCAGAAACCCAAATACAGAACAATTCATTTACTGGCAGATTACATCTTCAACCACCAGCTTTGAAATAAAACATCTTTTAATGAATTCATATGAACTCTGTTCAATATTTCCTTAGTGCCCTTCCCCAATAGCTTGTTCAAAAAACACTGGTTAACTAAGGCAGCAAAAGTTGGTATTGCACAGAGTTGATGTGAATTTGTGAAGGTATGCTTCAACTCCAAATTAGTTGGTGTTTGAGGATGGTAAGTGACAAGCTGACTGGTCTCTGGTTCTACTTTCTCTCTCATTCTGTTAACAGTAGAGTTAACTTGCTACCTCTCAATTTGAGAGTGTTATTCTAGCACCCTTGGAAATGTTCTCGCCAGCCTAGTAAAGTTATTAGGCAAGCATACTACCAGCACTCAAGCTGATCTTTAACCAGCATCAAACAATACCATTTTCCATTACATCCCTTGTCACTTGTTCAACAGGTCACTGCAGTGTTTCATTTTGAAAAGTACCATTTGCTATCTAGATGAACTTTCCACCATCCCTCTTCCCCCACCCACTTCAAGCATCAATGTGCCCAATCTCAAACTCCAGTTCAGAACTAAAGTTTAAGTTGCACACCCTCTCATGTCAGTCTGAGCATAGCCTGTTTCTAGATGTAAAAAGAGCAAGTTCTTCTAACAGAGTAGAACTTGACAGAAGTGTTACACCAATGTTGCAGTACATAACTGAAGATCAGGCTTTGCTGTTGAATATAAAAAGGAAGCAATACTGAGGCATTAAGGCTTTGATCAGACCACATTTTTGGAGGACTATGAGCAGTTATGGGTCCTGGAAGTTTACAAGAATGATCCTGATGAAAGGGTTAATGTATGAGCAGTGGTTGATGATTTTGGGCCTGTACTTGTCGGACTTTTGAAGAATGGGGAGGGGAAAATAGCATTGAAATCTAAATATCGACAGGCCTAGATGTGGAGATGGTGCCTCAAGTAGTGGGAGAGTCCAGAACCAAAGAGCATCTTTTAAACAGGAATTTCTTTAACTGGAGGATAGTGAATTTGTAGAATTCATTGCCACAGATGATTGTGGAGGATAAGCCATTGGGTATTTTTAAAGCAGGGGTTGATAAGTTCTTGTCTAGTAAGGACATGAAAGATTATGGGGAGAAGGCAGTAGAGCAGGGTTGAAAGAGAAACAAATCAACAATATTCAAATGGAGAAAACTTGATGAGCCATTTTGTCCATTCTGTTATCTCTTAGTCTTTTGTAGATTCTGTCTGCAAGTCTGACCATGGACATTCACACTCCACCCCTCTCCCATTCTTCAAACTGCTCACATTCCCCAAATAAGCACTGTTTTCCTTGTCCCTAAGCTCACTTCGCTTTTTTCTCTAACCCCAACTCTCCAGGTACTCTTTCTCAAGAGGCTACTTTTAAACTACATCCTGCCTTCTGCAGGCCTGCTTCCCACTGCCAATCTCACCCAAAGCTGGCACACTAACCCAGGTTACTCCAATAGTTTACCATTGTTTGGTTCTAAACTTTTAGTTCTATAACTCATCAATAGAAGTTTGAGCTAGTAATCATCATTGCATTAATGATTGACTCCAAAAAAAAAAATTAAAGCCCATATGGCGATGAGGATATTAGGACTGTACAGAACATTGAATGGGTAAAAGCTTGGCAAAGGAATGTAATAAGACCGTAAGATATAGGAGCAGAAGTAAGCCATTTGGCCCATTGAGTCTGCTCCGCCAGTCAATCCTAGGCTGATCCAATTCTTCCAGTCATCCCCACTCCCCTTTCACCCCATACCCTTTGATGCCCTGGCTAATCAAGAACCTATCTATCTCTGCCTTAAATACATCCAAAGACTTGGCCTCCACAGCCACTTGTGGCAACAAATTCCACAGATTTACCAACCTCTGACTAAAGTAATTTCTCTGCATCTCAGTTCAAAAGGACGTCCTTCAATCCTGAAGTTGTGCCCTCCTGTGCTAGGATCCCCTACCTACCATGGGAAGTAACTTTGCCTATCTAATCTGTTCAGGTCTTTTAACATTCTGAATGTTTCTATGAGATCACTCCTCATTCTCCTGAACTCCAGGGAATACAGCCCAAGAGCTGCCAGACATTCCTCATATGATAACCCTTTCATTGCTGGAATCATTCTGTTGAATCTTCTTTGAACCCTCTCCAATGTCAGTAACGTGAGGAGTGAAGCTGTTCACTTTGAATCTGAAGGCATCATTGCCAAAATGGGAAAAAAAACAGAGTATTCTATATTAAAGTGAGATTATTCATGTTGAAGTGCAAGATACTAAGGAGGCACAGCAGGGTAAATGTTCACTCTTCCACTTGTGGAATTCCTCAAGGGGTCATAGTTACAAGAGTAGGGAGTGATTTTTTAAAATGTGGTGGTGCATCTGAAAGTGAATCTCCAGAATACTCTATGGTAGAAAGTTGTGGAAGCTAAATCACTGGGGTATTTGGAACAAAAGTTAAAATAACTTGTAGAAGACTGGTCATGATACTTAATGGCAGGGACAGCTTAAAGGACTGAGTGCTTTGCTCCTATTTTGTGTTCCTTCATAAATTGGCTGCATACATATGTTGATTTGAAGCTTGTTATCAATAAAGCAGTGTTAATACATCTTAAGGGAGCAAAAAAATAGCTCACTGATCGATCCCTCCTCATCCCAACCCACTTATTGCCAACTTTTGTTCTGCCACTTTTTATATTGCCCATTTCTCCACTACTTTCTGTCTAGGAGATGAATGGCCTCAACCCAACCTCTTTACTGCCTGACCTGTTGAGTTTCTCCAGCATAGCTTTTTTTTTGCTGCTCCACATTCTAGCATCTGAAAACTCTGTCTCAAGCTTAGAGTATTTGTTTTCTAACATTCTAACAGCAACTCCAGTGCTTTTATTTTCAGCTATAGGTTTCAGAGTGCTGAAAGCTGTTTAATAAATACTGAAACCAAGTTGCTGCAGGAATTGGACTGCAGCATCTGGTGAATGTGGACCTGAAATATATGCCATGACACTTTCTGGAATTATAGAATGCTGCTTATTGATGACCCCACCACCACCTGCACTCAGTGAAGGTTGACTTTTTGTCATTGGCAACATGAAGATTGTCCATAAAAATCAAACTATACAGTTACATTTATCAACCCAGCTTCAAAATTTAATACATCTTGTCAGTTTCTTTTGAATTTCATAGTATGGCAGTTAACGCAATGCTTTACAGTGTCACTGGTCACTGGGGTTCAATTCCTGCTGTTGTCTGCAAGGAGTTTGTACGTTCTCCCTGTGACCATGTGGGCTTCTTCTTGCATTCCAAAGGTGCATAGGTTAGGGCTAGTGTTGTGGACATCCTGTGTTGGTGCTGGATGCATGATGATATGGGCCAGCTTCTGACTGTGGTCATTGATGCAAAGTGACACATTTCACTGCTTTGATGTACGTGACATTACTAATCTTTAATCTTTTTATAACCAGGTAGCATCATTTTTAATTTTTATATGGAGGTACAGTGCAGAATAGCGCCTTCCGGCTTAACAAACTGCACCATCCAGCAACCCACCTAATTAACATAGCCTAATCACAGGACACTTCTGAATGACCAGTTAACCTACTAATCAGTACGTCTTCAGACTGTCGGAGGGAAACTAGTGCACCTGGAGGAAACCCTTGCGTTCATGGGGAGAACATCCTTGTGTACAGGGGCAGGAATTGAACCACAATTGATGATTGCTGGCCTTACAAAGCATTGCGTTAACTGCTACACTACCATACCACTCTTGGAAACTGAAAATAAACTATCTAATCTGGGTATACTTGTATTAAATTTTGCAGCTGATTTGATTTAAAGAGCTGAAATTTTAAGGGCCTTAGCTGCAGAAATGTAGTCTGTACTTGCTGACCACCTTTCCTCTATTCCCATGGTCTGCCAATTGCTTAAGTCTTAACTTAAAATAGTTCTTGGATTTGAAAATACTTCCATGGCCCCTGCATTGGCTGTCTAAGCTTTACTTGTTTTACCTTTATATAAAAAAATATGTTCCTCCAAACTGGTCTGGTCTGCGTAGTTCTCTTTAAACTGTTGAACAACAGCTGTGTGAACCAAGTCCTGTAAATTTCTCTCCCTTTTGTTTTGGGTTTATTTGGACTCCAGTTTTTGGCCAATCTCGTAGTGATCAAATTAAATTGTAACACTTCAGTGGAGTATTTTGCAACAGATGTGAAAGCCCTATACAAGTAAGCTGTTCCCCAGATATGCTCTTCGTTTGTCAACCAACAATGAAGTTATTAGTATAAAAACACCCAATTTGAAAATTATGCTTTGAGCAATAGCTATTAAAACATGAGCTGTATTTATGCTTCCTTATGAGATAACTTGCAGTATCATTCACGTGCTACAATGTGCAAAGCTTCAGCATTCCTTTTTGTTCTTAAACTAAAATGTTTGTATTCAAGAAAAAATAGCAGTTAAAGGCCTTGGGGCTGAATTGTAAGTAATTGGCTCACAATTGAAATATGCTGCTTCAACTATACAGAATTTGGTTGAACATAAATCAGCCAATATCTGATATTGTTGGTGAGGAACCACCTGAATTCTAGACTGCAGGTTACATTTGTACTGAAAATTGGTATTTCAAGCTTGATCACGTTTAAAGTACTGCATGACATTTCTCACTCATTTTTCCGCCGCCTTAACAATGATGGAGTTCCTCTTGACCCTGCCACCAGCCCAACAGCCTCAACATCCAACACATTATTCTCCACAACTCCCACCATATTCAATGAGATCCTACCACCAAACATGTCTTTACCTCCCTAACTCCCATCCACTTTCTGCAGCTACCACTCGCTCCATGATTCCCTTGTCCATTCGTCATTGCCCACTAATATTCCTCTCGGCACTTATCCCTGCAAGGGGCTAAAGTGCTACAACTGCCCATTCACCACCTCCTTCACTTCCATTCAGGACCTCAAACAGTCCTTCCAGGTGAGGCAACATTTCACCTGCAAATCAATTGTCAGGTGCTCCTGATGCAGCCTCTTTGTTGGTGAGGCCCATCATCAATTGGGGTACTGCTTGTCGAGCATCTCTGCTCCATATGCCAAAAGTGGAAACTACCGGTGGCCAAACATTTTAATTCCCATTCCGAATTGTCAGTCCACTGCCTCCTCTTGTGCCAAGACGAGGCCACCCTTGGTGGAAGAGCAACACCTTGTATTCTGTTAGGGTAGTAACCTGATGGCATGAAAATCAATTTCTTCTTCCGGTTTAAAAAAAAATTTCGTCCCCTCTTCTGTTCCCCACTCTGTCCCCTTACCTCTTCTCACTTTCCCTTGGCGCTCCTCCTTTCCTTTCTCCTCTGGTCCACCCTCTTCTCCTATCCTTTACCTTTCTCACCCACCTGGCTTTACCCATCATACAGCTATCCGCCTTCCCCTCTGTCCACTTTTTATTCAGGCACTTTGCCCCCTCCTTTTCCAGTCCTGAAGAAGGGTCTCGGCTTGAAACATCGACTGTTCATTCATTTCCATAGATGCTGCCTGACCTGCTGAGTTCCTCCACCATTATGTGTTGCATAATATTTCTGCATGTTTAACTTCCACCTCTTACTCCACATTTTCTTAGTGTACAAATGGCTTATTTTAATTGCGGATGTTTTCATGAGATTAGTGCACTTTACCGTTGCTGCGGTCCTACAGAGATCGTAGAGAAACCTTGCAAGTCTACAGTTGCTACCGGTACTAGTTTGTGGGTGGAACTGCAATATGAAGCTAGTAGCAGTTGTATCTCACTATCTCTTCCGATGCCTTTAGGGTTATTGCCTGTCAACTAACACTAGCTCTTAGTATTATTCTTGAAGCTTAATGTCAGTTGTGTACTTTTGTCACTGAATTGAAGGTATCTGATGTAGTTACTGATTATTTTAAACTTATTGTGCCTCCATGCTGCAGCGTTGAGTGAATTTTGCTTCCTTTTCCCATTGCATTGGTACAAGACAGCTGTTTGCACATTAACTTTTGGGCAAGATGGGATGTTTACAGGGATGGTATGTAAAGCATGTTTCATGTTTGTGCCTTTTTCAGCTGATATTTACAGTGGGATATCCAATTCCTTGCAGCCTAACTAGTTCATGTCAAAGCTTGTCAACTAGCATCACTAGCTTCAACAAATATTTGCCAGAGTGCATCATAGCAGAGACAAGATAGTGACCTGAGATCTTATCTTTGTTTTGTGTACTTGGCCAGGGATGCAGATAGCAGACACTTTATTTACATTAAACCAGAATCTTGACTAATTTTGGCTGTCTAATAATGTTATGTTTTAAAGATAATAAAAACAATGACATGGATTTCAGAACAAGTTGAGCTTGACTTTTTAAATATTTATGATTCTGTAGAAAATGGGGTTTCAAAGAGTACTATGCGGTCAACTGTGCTGCACTTCAACCTTATTACAAAGGTGAAGAGTAGGCATTAATATTTTGCATACAGGATTGAACTGTATTCTACGGGATCATTGGGACCCAAGTTTGTAACTTGCAGTCTTATTTGACTGTAAAGTTCTTATTGATTCCAGTGTCATTAAATAAGATGGAAAACTTAGGAGTAAGCCTACTTGATCACTTCGATTTGGATGCACAAATGGAGAAAGTCAATTTTGCTGTTGTTCGAGGTCATTTATTTGGTTCGAAAGAATAAAGGCAGTTTATTCAATAAAAAAATTAAACCCAAATTTTAATTGCCTGGTAGTTTTAATACATTCCAATAGAGTGGCAGGATAAACTACCTGGGGTAATACTTAATTCTTGGTATATTTTATTAAATCAACTCCATGAAAACCTGCAGACAGACCATCAGGGAAATAACCTTGTATGTTTGATGCAGCAACAGGAAACAATACTATACACACATTTCAATCCACTGATCTATTAAATGCTCCTCCAAAAGGAATTTTTCAAGCTTATAATAGATCTATGCAAAGTTGACCAAGCTTGTTATACAGAAACTAATATCCAAATGTTATTTTAAATACCTTTGGTTTTCTGCAATATTTGAACTTCCACTTTTGCTTACTGCGTTAAAATTCAAATTTCATACAAGCATAGAGATACTCATCTGAACTACTGACCAATAGAAATGTAATAACAAAATATAGCAAGTAAAGCTAGACCAAGGTTTCTTAACTTGGGTTCTGCAAAGGCTGTGATATATAAAAAAATATTTTTTTTGAACTTCACGCTACTCGCGATGATACTGCTCACAGTGGTGGGCAATGACTGAACAGCCCCATTAGCAAACTCATTAGCGGTCTCTCAACTCAGCATGGTGTACACAGTAGGACTGTTTATTTGGTGAGTCCATTCTCAGTTTTTGACACGAGATGGGGAGGCCATTGATAATTGATGAGCGCTGTATTGCATGGAAGGGAGGATGGTAGGCTGATGAGGAGCACTGTGTTTTGCGATCATTGAATGGACTTGCCCAACTTGGGCTGTGACATCAATCTAACCCTCCCAAATTACCTCCCGCAACTTCCCCTTTCATCATATGAACCAGTTGAACAAGCCTGTGCAATGCCCTGGAGAAGATGTTATGACTTCAAGTGACAAGATTCTTGGATTTAAAAGGCAATAATCTTTGCTGGGGGGGGGGCGGGAGTCCTGTTGTAGTAGGAAATCCTGAAATGTTTCTACTGCTGCTTGGGCTTGAGAGTGAAGGAGGATATCAATAAGTCTTGTGTCTTACTGAAAACCAACTGGAAGAAATGCAGAACAAAATTGGATAGCATTTTTCCTCTTTCAACATAAGTGTATGACTGGGTGGGGGACCCTTTCTCCAAATCTTCTGCTCAGCCTGAGACCTTCCCTTTGACAGAAGAGGAAAAACTTCTGAGCTGCAGTCTGAGCGTGCACTCAAGATTGAGATTTACTGATCTACCCATGGACAAGTCACGATTTCTGTGAGAATATCCTGCCATTAATAGGAAAGCAATGCTGCAGTTTTCAACTTCTTACATGTGTGAGCAAGCTTTTTCTTGTTTAACAAGCATAAGAGCAAGGATAGGAATAGTATCATTTCAGTTGAAGGTGAAATCTGTGAGCTTATCTCAAGTTCGACCCAGAATTGAGTACTTGGGCAGCAAAAAAAAACAAGCACTGGTTTCACAAGCTAGGCCTGTATTTGAGCCGGATCATGTTACTTAGTAAAGGTTTTCCCCTAAAGTCCTGAGTAAAATTGTACCTTGCTATATTCTTATTCATATAGCTTTGGCTTATGGTTTTTAGTGACAATGTCAATAAAATCTTCATGCTGTAAATAGTGTTAACCAGATCAATTTACAATCTTTATTCAAATCAAATCTACCAAGCCTACTTTCAGAAAAATTAAATCCCATTTTGCTTAAGCCAGTTATTTAACAGAAGTTTATTATGTTTGCTACAGGAGTTCTCTAAAATTTATGAAAGGGAAAATTTTCAAGGTAAGCTAAGCTTGACTACCTGTTTCCACCCCCACCCAAAGAAAATTCATTCTCTACTCAAGAGCATTGACAATTGTTTTTAGATCGTTTTTCTACAACTTACTGATCACACTACCGTAATGCCAGCTGTAGATAAAATAATTTCTACACCGGTGGTCCCTCAGACCTAAAAATTATTTCAAGGGTTCCTCCAGGGCAAAAAGGAGAAAGGCTGTGCTCGCTTTGACCGTCAAAGCATGGAGGACCCATCACAAACTCCCCCAGCCCCCAATGATCCTGCGATTTCAGTGAAACCGATGTGTGAACATCCTTTGGGAGGGTGAACCCACAAAAAGAATCCAGCCCAGATGGGAGTACCAAAGCCTTCTGATCAACTGGATAGACTGCTCACTGAATCTTTAACCTCTCGCTTCAGCAATCTGAGGTACCCACATGCTTCAATTACGCAGGTGCCTACGAACATGGCAACCTGCCTCAATGACTATTGCCTAGTACTTTCAAAACACGTCATCACTGTAGACGTGAGGTTGGTGTTGAAACACAAATCCTGCGTGAGAAGAGATCTGCTCCAATTTACCCATCTGCGCAACAGCAGATGGCATTTCATTGGCTCTTCACTCAACCCTGGAGCATCTGGACAGCAAAGACACATACATCAGGATGCTCCTTACTGACTACAGCTTGGCATTCAATACCATCATCCCCTCAAGATTAAACAACAAGCTTCAAGAGCTTGACATCAATACCTCCTCACTTGCAAATCCCAATCAGCTTGGATTGGCCACAACATCATCTTCACAATCTCCAATAGCACAGGTGCACCACAAGGCCATGTGCTTAGCCCCCTGCTCTACACTTACGACATGGCTAAGCAGAACTCCAATACCATATTCAAGTGCACTGATGACACCACTGTCATAGGCCGAATCAAAGGTGGTGATGAATTAGCATAGGAGGGAGACTGAAAATCTTGCTGACTGGTGCCACAACAATCTCTTACTCAATAAGATGAAGGAACTGACTTTTGACTTCATTAGGAAACCAGGAGGTCCATGAATCAGTTCTCATTGGAAAAAAATCAGAGGTGGAGAGGGTCAGCAACTTTAAAATCCTCAATGTTATGTCAGAGGACCTGTCCTGGACACAGCAATTATGAAGAAAGCATGGCAGCACCTCAAATTCCTTCGGATTTGACATGCCATCTTTGATGAAGCTCAATGGAAGTGTGGAGGAGAGTACACTTATTGGTCGCATCCCGGCCTGATATGGAAACACATCCAATGGAAAAATCTTACAAAAAAGTAGTGGATACTGCCCAGTCTATCACGGGTAAAGCTCTCACCACCATTGAGCACATCTATACACAGTGTTCTTGTAAGAAAGCAACATCTGTTATCAGGGACACCCACTAACCTGGCCATGCTCTCTTCTCACTGCTGCCATCAGAAAGGTAGTAAGAGCCTCAGGACTCACACCACTAGGTTCAAGAACAGTTATTACCCCTCAACCATCGGGGATAACTTCACTTGCCCACTGTTGAAATATTCCCACACCCTATCGACTCACTTTCAAGGACTTTTTTCCCCCATCTCATGTTCAATATTTATTGCTTATTTATGATTGTTATTTCTTCACTCTTCGCATTTGCAGTTTATCGTCTTTTACACACTGGTTCTTTGTCGGGTTGGCGCAGTCATTATTGGATTTATTAAATATGCCTACAAGAAAATGAATCTCAGGGTTGCATGTTATTACGTATACTTTGATAATAAATTTACTTTAAACTTGGCACTTTTAACATTTGCAGTCACAACTATACTTAGTTATGTATTGTGTCCACAAGCAATAATGGGTATCAAATTATTGAAATCTTTGGTTAAAAAAATAGCAGTTCAAACAATGCTTGTCCTTACTACAACAGCCAAACATGGCATTCCTTGGAGTAACATGTATAGTCGCAATCTATTAAATTGCATCAAAGTGCAATTTCTTCCAAAGTGCATTGCCTCTGACAATAAAAAAAAGCTCCAACATAATTACTCATATGATGTTAGTGCAAAACTTCCTACTTGCATACTTAATTTTTCTAGTCTACTCAAAACTGATTAAATATTTGATGGTTTGCATACAGGAACCATGTCTGGCAAAGTAGTCAATGACAAAAGCACACATAAATTAAGCATGTAGTTTCACCTAAACCTAGTAATTTAGCAATTTACTTTAATCTCAATGTAACAATTCACTCAGTACAAAATTACAGTATCGGGGGGCCTGACTTTTTTTTTTAAAAATGATACTAAGAACATCAATATAATGTCTCACTTATTAACCACTGAGTACAACTATCTAACATGCACAAACATAGTAAATACCAAGATACAGGTTATCAATTCACAGAACAGATGGCAGGACTCTAGTCAATTATGATTCAGTACATGAAAGCCATAGTCTTTTGTCCAGAATCACACATCACTACTGGTATACTATAGTGATTTTCAAACCACCTTAAGAAACTCACCCAAGCAATCCAATACAGCTCTGCAATACAGCCTTTATTCAAATCAAAAAATAGTGACTTCTTTTAAGAAACATTGCAACTTACCCCCAAGGTCATAGCCCTCCTCTGAGAGCCTGTGATTCAGGGTACAAAACAAACCTCTACACCCCCAATCCCCAAGCTTCACCCCCCTTCCACTTACTCCATGTATCCACTCTCTCCTTGCCCCTCCTCCAATGCTCCCATTTGCCCACCCCACCTCTTTTACCAAACTTAGTCAGCCAGCATGTTACTATTTCCCCTATTCCCTCCTCTATGTTCCAATTCATCATTCCTCACGTGGATACATCTATCAATTTCCAGCCATTGCCTATCTCTTAACTTTAGACTGGTCATTACCCCTATTCTTTCAATGCAGATGAAGGATCTCAACAAAACCTTGAATGTCCATTTCCTGTACAGATGCTGCCTGATCTAGTTTCATCTAGCAGCCATTCTTTGCTAAAGGTTCCAGCACCTACAACCTCTTGTATCTAATAACCTCTTAGATTTCCTTTTAAATTTCTCTTCTACGCCTTCTAACCAATTCTAATGTTCTTAGCATCTGTCACACGTTCCATCATCTCCTGAACTAGTCATTAAGGTTTCACATTTGGTAGTCCCATTTATTTGACAAAAATATTCATTGTGAACCATTCATTGCTTCAATACTATCTGCCATCCAGTATCTGGTACAAGTTCACTTGCTGAAAAAAAACAAGAAAAATTGAAACTTCACTCCAGTCCTTTGTATTAACACTAGAATTAACTGTTAATTTGATGGTGACACTGTTCTCCCACTGAACCACATTTCATCTTCCCATTTCATTCACACATACAATCCAGAATCACCCTTACCCACATCCCACCACCACTACTGTTGCTGCTTCCTCACCCAACATGTTGGGTTTGGTATAAAAAAACTAGAGCTGCAAATGCACTCCCAGTGCAAAACAACTGCCCAAATAATTCACGCATGCTTATTTTTAATAGCCACATTGCCTCAGTCGACAATTCCATTTCTTCTTACAGTTACAATAGTTCATAGAGGATAATGCAAGTATGAAGGAACAGCTAGCAGGCTTGAACATCCAAGTCACCTGAAAAGGGTGAGACAGGAAGTCACAGATTGTATTATTAGATAACCTGTAGATTACAAGAGCAGAAGAGCTTTCACCAGATACTTGCACATCTACAGCTAGAGTAATGTGTTCAGTTCTGGTCACATTATAGGAATGATGCGATTTCACTGTAAAGAGAGGACAACAGTATACTGCCTGGAAGTTTTAGCCAAATTCGGATTAGGTCAGAACTGTTTTCTTTGGAATGCAGACAGTAGCTGAAGGAATAATACAAACAAGCCAATAGAATGGGTATGGCCTATTTCACTCACATAGATCAAAAACCAGGAGAGAAATTTTTAAAGAAAATGCAGTACAATAACATTTAAGCCAGTGGGTTGCTAAAGAATGGAACTCTGCTTGTAAAGAATGGCAGATCCAGAAACTTCCACATTTACATGTATTTGAAGCACTGTGCCTGTGGGACTCTGAATAAAATGCCAGAGGCTGGACCAGATCCAACAGATTTCTCAGGTAATTGCCATGATCCCAATGGCCAGAGTATTTTACTATTTTTACAATTTCACCCCTCCCAAAGAGACATTAATCTAGGGGTTCAAGACCCAGAGGATGTGTGGATCCAATGGGCTGAAAAAAAAAGGTAGTACAACCAGTTGAACCACTGCCTCCCATCCCAACCTGGGGTGCTGTGTCCATGGAGCTTCTGCATTTGCTCCGTGACCACTCAAAATCCCTTCTATGTTCTAAAGACATGCCAAATCTGTTAATTGGTCACAAAACTGCTTTTAGCATATAGAGTTGGTAGAACCTGAGTGTGCTGGAAAATGCATTTTTTAAAACTTCGCCCCACGATTAGTGCAAAATCTATGGTTAATAATCATTGGGCTGAAAAAAAAACCATTTCATGCAGTATCTTCTCATGAAGAATTAACAGCAAGTGCAATTCTTCATCTTGCAATCATCCAGAGAGCAGAGTCAGAAATTATATTCTTCATTCGGGATAGGGCTTCCATTTTGGTGAGTAACGACGCAGAATTGCTGAGGCAAGCTAGATTAGCACTTTCCCACAAGCGTGCAAAGACAAAGTGGCACAAATATCAGAAATCAGGTCAATTCCTTTTAAATTTCTACTCCTATTCCCTCCAACCTAAACAACTGCCTGTGATAATTTAAAAATAAATCCTCGGACACCACACGTACTTGCTTAAAGCAAGATCACACAAATTGATTAATCACAGTACAAGTCTTAAAAAGAAAATGAACCATTTAACAAGACCTGGACTGCCCAGATGGAACTTACTCAAGGTGTGGATGCTATTTATATTTTTTCCTTAAATGCAATCATGTAATACACCTTGGTAATTAGACTACACATTTTATGTTAAGGGAACTGGGAAAATACAAAATTAGTCCAGAAGAATAACTCAAGGGGTGAATAATTAATGGAGGGGTGCAGCAGTTAGGGAGCCCAATGGCCTCCTGTTTCTATTTCTCATTCCAATTTTGCACATTTCTTGTAAACTTCATAATTTCCCATTCATGAAAGTATTGCACCAAAATTTGCTAAAGCAGACAAAAAAAAGCACTCAAATGCAAGATAGCTCATGGACAAGCAGGAAAAAGGTCACTGCAGTCAATAAAAACATTTATGGAGTAAAAGGGCTTCATGAAACTCAGGCCTGCTTAACACTGTAGGCCTCAACATCAAATTGTCTGTGATGAGGTTATGTGTAAGTAACAAATAAAAAAAGATTGTATTTGGACAAACTTGCAGCCTCAGTGCACATAAGGCAACTAGACAAAACTCTATGGATTTAAATTCCAAATGTAATGGTAAAGGCAATTTTACATTATGTCAAATTAGTTATAAACAAGAGGTTTTGCAAATGCTGGTAAAGTAGAACAATACACAGAAAATGCTGGAGGAACTCAGGTCATGTTAGTTGTGGTCCAAGATCACCAGGCTGTTGATTTCAGCAAGGGCTACAAATATGAAGCTGGGAGTACAACAATTCCTTCTCTTGGAAGAAAGTTTATATTGCATGGCAAACTTAGCCATAAGCATTGCTTTGAAGAGTGCAATAGCTGTAAAGCAATATTTTTTAAAAAATATTTACTGAAAGGTAACAGAGTTTACCTGCTAATTTTAAGTATTTCTGTTAATAACTGAAAACCAGTTAGAAAAATAATTACAAACTACAACAATAGAGGTGGTGCAGTACTTGTATTATGGTCCAAAACCCAGCCAGTGATCCAAGAAACGCTGATGCAACTTTGTAACTAGTCACACTGAAGGTTACTAACCACAGCATCAAGTGCAAAGTTTCCTCACAGGAAGTGAGACTTGAAAGAACAAGCAACAATGTTGCATTTTTCTTTCATATTTTATGAAATGCATCAGAACCAACTGGGCACATTGCACTGTTCACCCAGCTAGAACAATCCTTATAAATGTTCTCATCTTCTATTGGCCCAGAAGATTCATAAACCAAAGCCTTCACCTTCAAAGTAGGCACACTGAATAAAGTACTTTAGTGTACACTGCAACTTAGTAACTTTAAAGGGAAGTTATGAACTGAACAAATTTGTTCTTGGGAAGCTGAACTCTCTGACGGGTTCAAGACTTTACATTGGTCCAAACCAATTAAACAACTCCCTTTAATATTCTGCCTTAGGAAACTAAGGAAATTTATTACATAGGACATACAAGAATTCAGTACAGCACAGAACAGGTATCTTCAGCACTAACTATGACAACTAACAAAACTAATCTCACTTATCTGCGCAGAATCCATGGTCTATTCCCTTCACATCTTAAAAAGGCCACTGTCATGTTTACTTCCATCACTATCCTGGCAGCATGTTCCAGGCATATACCACTCCAAAAAAAAACCTCCTCCTTGCTCATCCTCAAATCCATGACTTCTACTACTTAACCTTGGGAAAAAGATTCTCAAATCATGTCAGGCTTTCCCTCAGCCTCAAACGCTCCAGAGAATGTAACTGAAATGGGTCCAACTTTGTATAGCCAATACTCCCCAGTAAAGGCAACTTCCTAGTTAACCTCACCCACCCTCACCATTCTTTCTGCATGAGGCAACCTGAACCGAATATAATACACCAAATAATCAACTTCAAGGAGGATTTAAGTGATATCTCAAGATCAGTGTTTAAGATTTATGCCCTTCTTTCAAAGATTATTGACCACATTCACATTATATGCGATAAAATATTGAATTCTAATTAGATGAAGTGTTACCTTCTGGAAGTTTTAAAATCTAACTTGACCAATGTTTATACAACTAGCAAAACAAAAAAAATCCCTCCTGTACTTAACTTCCCAAAGTGAAAGCACCTAGAAATTCATGCAATGAAAGATACTCTGACGCCAATTAGATCTTCCTTCCATATGAAAATTAAAAATGAACTAAAGACATTAAAACTAAACCAAATAAGTCTCAGAAACCCTTAAACAAGGCTAACTTGCAAAGCATTCTACTGACTTCCTGTGACTGCAATACAACCTTCAACTCATTACCAAATCCAAGATGAGTCCTATATAGGTCTCAAAAGCAAACAAAAATATAGGCCCTGAATGATTCAAATCATAGTCAAAAGACAGGAATGAAGACAATCAGTGCTATTGAACTATGTACAAAAAATGACATGTTTATGCCTTCCTGACAATGTCACAATCCTTGAAAAGATTACCTTCTGAATCAGTAAATTGGGAAAACTAAACTCCATTGAATTATATTTCCTACTGTAGGATTTCAAGGACAAGGAGGAAAAAAAACACGATCAAGTAGATACTGTTCATCATGCATCAATACTGGAAGTGGAACACAGAATCCACTTTGAAAACTGCCATATTAAATTGATCAAGATGACTTTCACACTAAAAATCAGAATCACAACTTAGCAAAAACGTACTTAAATGCAAGCCTTTGAAAAAAGAGGCCTACTGAAATCTTCCAACAATAGAATCAGTGTTTTTATATACCTTGCAGCAGTAGGTGGAAATTCTGATCATCCTACCCATTTTACAAAACTATGCCTTCAATCTCAAAGACAAGTGCCATTTTCACCTCAAAAACGCTGATTTGCTCAAAACCCCGTCCAAATATGACTGCACTCCAGAGTTTGCAAACCCTTAACCCAAAATGACAAAATAGCACCCAGTTGCATCGCTCGAACTTCCTCTTCGATTCCTTGTAATGCGAGAGCAACCTTAAAACAGGAAACCCGTTTATAAAATGACAGCAGCTTTAAATGCAGTTAAATTGTCCACAACCAGGGATGTTGCTGGTGTCAGCTGGAATTAAGGAGGAAGACGCCTACAAACTGCGGCATTTAGCGAGATGTGAATAAATAAAATGCAGCAAACACACCCCTCCCCCTTTGCACTGAATATAAAGCAGTTTGCCGAATCTCCGCTGCCGCAATAAGGCCGAAAGAGCGCACCGCCCCACCCAGTCAACTCTCTGCCGTATCCGGGCTCCATTCGGAAGGGGAGCGCATATTTGGTGGGGGGGGGGGCGTAAAGAGACAGACGAGGCAATGCCCCCAAGCCGGGTGACAAGACAGGAACCGGGCAGAGGAGCCGCCGAACCTCCAGGCACTACCGACCTTCATCCCTCTTTCAATACACTGAGAAGAGGGGAAGGAGGCCCGGAGAGGCAGGCCGAGCTTCTGCCGGCCCACGCCCAATGTCTCCCGGCGTGTACCGAAACCAGAGCTCGGGGCCAGGAAGCGAGGGCCCAGGCGTTGTATGGAGCCGCGGTGGCAGCCGCGCCGCCGCCGCCTACCTGCTTCCCTCGCTCGCCCCATCTCCCTAGACCGAGCCTTCAGCTCGCCATCCCCGACACAACCGTACAGACAGCGGGACGAGGGGCCCCGCAACCGGAATAGTTCCCGAAGCTCGTACCCCCAGCCCGTCACTTACCCCAACAAGACACCGACTGCACCGGGCGTTGGCGACTGCACGGGGTTTCCTGCACAGCTTTAAACCGCTGCAGGGGCACGCCACGATGACGTTATCGCGCTGCCTCCTCAAGCCGACCGGAACGTCACTGTGCGTCATCACGCTGCCATTCTAAAGTTGATACTGTAGATAACTGGCCCAGGCATTGGGATTGCCTCTTCCTGAGTCTGCAACGTGCCTTGGGGATTGACACCATCCATGAGGCACTCCTCTGAAATGACCTGAGTGAAGCACTTGCCATTACCCACAATCCGTATGTTCGAGGCATCAACCTCCCCTTTTTTTTGGTCCCCCACCCCATCCCTCCCCACTGATCTCCTTCCTGGCACTTATCCTTGTAAGCGGAACAAGTGCTACACATGCCAGACAGCCCTTCCAGGTGAGGCGACACTTCACCTGTGAGTCGGCTGGGGTGATATACTGAGTCCGGTGCTCCCAATGCAGCCTTCTATATATTGGCGAGACCCGACGCAGACTGGGAGATCGTTTTGCTGAACACCTATGCTCTGTCCGCCAGAGAAAGCAGGATCTCCCAGTGGCCACACATTTTAATTCCACATCCCATTCCCATTCTGACATGTCTATCTACGGCCTCCTCTACTGTAAAGATGAGGCCACACTCAGGTTGGAGGAACAACACCTTATATTCCATCTAGGTAGCCTCCAACCTGATGGCATGAACATTGACTTCTCTAGCTTCCGCTAATGCCCCACCTCCTCCTCGTACCCCATTCGTTATTTATTTTTATACATACATTCTTTCTCTCACTCTCTTTTCTCTCCCTCTGTCCCTCTGACTATACCCCTTGCCCATCCTCTGGGATCCCCCCCACCTTGTCTTTCTCCCCGGACCTCCTGTCCCATGATCCTCTCATATCCCCTTTGGAATCACCTGTCCAGCTCTTGGCTCCATCCCTCCCCCTCCTGTATTCTCCTATCATTTTGGATCTCCCCCTCCCCCTCCCATTTTCAAATCTCTTACTAACTCTTCCTTCAGTTAGTCCTGACGAAGGGTCTCAGCCTGAAACGTCGACTGTACCTCTTCCTAGAGATGCTGCCTGGCCTGCTGCATTCACCAGCAACTTTGATGTGTGTTCCTTTTTTTTGGTGATTAGTTTCTCACACACCACGGGAAAATACAAAACAGGACTAAGGCATCTACTCCACTGTTCAATAACATCCTACTAATCTTCCACAGCATCATTTTCCTATTCAGTATATATATCCCTGATTCCTAAAATATACGGAAATGTACAGTATTCCTATCTGTTTTTAATGTGATTAATGTCTGACCCCCCCACACAAAACTCTTTGATACAGAATTCCAAATGTTCACCCCTGTTGTTAAAGAAATTCCTCGTCTCTTTATTCCTCAATCACATCCTCCTTTCATCAAGACTGTAAAACTAGCTTGCTATCATCTGTCCTGTTGAGTCTTATAAGCATTTTATTGTTTCAATCTAGTCACTTCTGAAATACGGGCTGATCTCATCCTGCGCAACCTCACCTCATACAGTAGAAATGCCTTCAGGTAAAGTCCTGGCATGCTTTTGCCAAACTCCCTAAATAGCAAATGCATCATTTCTTTCTTGATGAGATTGAAATGCAGTAAGACAGATTCAACCTCGTATGCATATCCTCTTAAAATAAAGACAAATTACTGTTTATCTCTGAAAATACTTGTTACACCTGCATATTCTACCCATCAAGATCTCTTTGTGCATCTCAACGTTGTTAAAGTACGCAATATTTCTATTTCTTTCCAACAAATTGGCAAGCAGTTTCAAACACCTGGGATTGCACATCTCGCATAACCTCTAATGTTCCCAAAACACCTTCTACACAATCAAGAAAGCACACCAATGCCTCTACTTTCTGAGGAAGTTTAAGCGAGCTGGACTATGCAGATCAATGCACATGTGCATCTACATATGCACAGTAGAGAGCATCCTAACATGCTGCATCACTGCACTGCAGCAGCCTGGAAGGTTCTACAACGGGCTGGTGCCAGTGATGTCCAAAGCATCACCTGCATCAGCCTACCTGCCATCAAGGACATGAATATAGAAAGGTGCCAGAAAAGGGTCAGCAATAGCATGAAGGATCCTACCCACCCTGATCATGGACCCATCAGGGAGGAGGCCACAATGCAAACATGGTAGCACCACCGAGCTCAAAAACAGTTACGTTCGCTAAGCAGTAAGTCTGATTAACACTTCCACCCACTAACCCACCCCTCCATAACCCCCACCAACACCACTTTATCATTTCCAACAAGAGTCATCATAAGTACAGATGTTCCTGTGCCTAGCGTCACTTTATGATGTACCATCTATGTACATAAATACCAATGTATTTATATTTATTGTTTTTTATATTACTGTGTTTTTTGTGCAGTATCGGATCTGGAGTAACAATTAATTTGTTCTCCTTTACACTTGTTTACTGGAAATGGCATTAAACAATCTTGAATCTTAACATTTTCCACATTATATTCTATGAGTTGCGTTGTTGCCAACTTACCTGGCCTGTCCATATTATCTTGGAGCTTCTTTGTATCTTTATCACTATTCATGCTCCCATGTCCAATTGACCAACAACTATCCAAAGTAATGGAGGAAGACATGTCTTCATGGGTGTTAAAACAAATGTTTGCATTTGCCTAAGTGTTAAACTTGTTTAGCTGATAGCTGAGGACAGCTGTGATTGATCCATAGACAGACAACCAAGAGAACAAACAAGCAATGTTGCTCATGTCCAATCATCAACTGAGCGATTGGTTTAATGTAAAGAGCAATGTATTTATATAACACTGCCATGTCTCCCTTAAGACATTCCAAAATCAGAGTTCAGGTTTATTATTGCTTACGTATGTCATGAAATTTGTTGTTTTGCAGCTGCAGTACAGTGCAAAATGTGAAAATTACTGTAAGTGACAATAACAAATCATGCAAAATACAAGTAACAAGGAAGGTGTTCATGGGTGCATGGACTATTCAAAAATCAGATGGTAGAGGGGAAGAACCTGTTCCTTAAACATTAAATCTGGGTCTTCAGACTCCTGTACTTCCTTTCCAATGGTAGTAAATGGATCCTTCATGCTATTGCTGACCCTTTTCTGGCACCTTTCTGTATTCATGTCCCAGATGGTAAGGATCCTTAATGATTGATATCCCCTTCTTGAAACAATGGCTCTTTAAGATGTCCTTGTTGGTGGGAGGGTTATGCCTGGCTGAGTCCACAATGGTCTGCATCCTCTTGTGATCCTGTGCACTGCAGCCTCCACACCAGCCTGTCATTCAACCAGTCAGAATGCTCTCAACATTACATCTGTATACATTCGATAACATATTTGGTGACGTACCAAATCTCTTCAAACTCTTAACGAAGTAGAGCTATGGCTGTGCTTTCTTCATAGTTGCATCCATGTGTTGGGCTCAGGACAGATCTCTGAGATGCTGACACCAGGAACTTGAAGATGCTTGCTCCTTCCACTCAGCCCCCAATGAGGACTGGTGTATGTGTGTTCTCTCGTGTTCTCTTCCTGAAGTCCACAATCAACTCCTTTGTCTTGCTGATGCTGAAAGTTGTTGAGACATCACTCCACCAGCCGATCTATCTCACTCCTGTACACCTCATCACCACCTGAGATTCTGCCAACAACAGTGGCGTCATTAGCAAATTTAGATGGTATTTTAACTCTGCCGAGCCATGCAGTCACGAGTGTAGGGAGTGTAGAGGAGTGAGCTTAGCACACATCCTAGAAGTACAACCGTGTTGACTGTCAGCGAGGCGATGTTATTACTGATCCGCACTGACCGTGGTTTCCTAATAAGTCGAGGATCCAGTAGTAGAGGAAGATCCAATGGCCCAGGTTTAGAAGTTAGTTGCTTCTAGCCAATGAAATACTTCTACAACAGGAATTCTGCAGATGCTGGAAATTCAAGCAACACACATAAAAGTTGCTGGTGAACGCAGCAGGCCAGGCAGCATCTCTAGGAAGAGGTGCAGTCGACGTTTCAGGCCGAGACCCTTCGTCAGGATGAACTGAAGGAAGAGTTAGTAAGGGATTTGAAAGTTGGAGGGGGAGGGGGAGATCCAAAATGATAGGAGAAGACAGGAGGGGGAGGGATGGAGCCAAGAGCTGGACAGGTGATAGGCAAAAGGGATACGAGAGGATCATGGGACAGGAGGTCCGGGAAGAAAGACAAGGGGGGGGGACCCAGAGGATGGGCAAGGGGTATAGTCAGAGGGACAGAGGGAGAAAAAGGAGAGTGAGAGAAAGAATGTGTGCATAAAAATAAGTAACAGATGGGGTACGAGGGGGAGGTGGGGTATTAGCAGAAGCTAGAGAAGTCGATGTTCATGCCATCAGGTTGGAGGCTACCCAGACGGAATATAAGGTGTTGTTCCTCCAACCTGAGTGTGGCTTCATCTTTACAGTAGAGGAGGCCGTGGATAGACATGTCAGAATGGGAATGGGATGTGGAATTAAAATGTGTGGCCACTGGGAGATCCTACTTTCTCTGGCGGACAGAGCGTAGGTGTTCAGCAAAGCGGTCTCCCAGTCTGTGTCGGGTCTCGCCAATATATAAAAGGCCACATCGGGAGCACCGGACGCAGTATATCACCCCAGCCGACTCACAGGTGAAGTGATGCCTCACCTGGAAGGACTGTTTGGGGTCCTGAATGGTGGTAAGGGAGGAAGTGTAAGGGCATGTGTAGCACTTGTTCCGCTTACACAGATAAGTGCCAGGAGGGAGATCAGTGGGGAGGGATGGGGGGGACGAATGGACAAGGGAGTTGCGTAGGGAGCGATCCCTGCGGAATGCAGAGAGAGGGGGGGAGGGAAAGATGTGCTTAGTGGTGGCTGGTGGGGTGGTAGGTGAGGACCAGGGGAACCCTATTCCTAGTGGGGTGGCAGGAGGATGGAGTGAGAGCCATTCCCTTCTCGCAATTCCTCCGTCTCCACCGCATCTGCTCTCAGGATGAGGCTTTTCATTCCAGGACGAGGGAGATGTCTTCCTTTTTTAAAGAAAGGGGCTTCCCTTCCTCCACTATCAACTCTGCTCTTAAACGCATCTCCCCCATTTCACGTACATCTGCTCTCACTCCATCCTCCCGCCACCCCACTAGGAATAGGGTTCCCCTGGTCCTCACCTACCACCCCACCAGCCTACGGGTCCAACATATTATTCTCCGTAACTTCCGCCACCTCCAACGGGATCCCACCACTAAGCACATCTTTCCCTCCCCCCCCCCTGCATTCCGCAGGGATCGCTCCCTACGCAACTCCCTTGTCCATTCGTCCCCCCCATCCCTCCCCACTGATCTCCCTCCTGGCACTTATCCGTGTAAGTGGAACAAGTGCTACACATGCCCTTACACTTCCTCCCTTACTACCATTCAGGGCCCCAAACAGTCCTTCCAGGTGAGGCAACACTTCACCTGTGAGTCGACTGGGGTGATATACTGCGTCCGGTGCTCCCGATGTGGCCTTTTATATATTGGCGAGACCCGACACAGACTGGGAGACCGCTTTGAACACCTACGCTCTGTCCGCCAGAGAAAGCAGGATCTCCCAGTGGCCACACATTTTAATTCCACATCCCATTCCCATTCTGACATGTCTATCCATGGCCTCCTCAACTGTAAAGATGAAGCCACCCTCAGGTTGGAGGAACAACACCTTATATTCCGTCTGGGTAGCCTCCAACCTGATGGCATGAACATCGACTTCTCTAGCTTCCGCTAATACCCCACCCTCCCCCTCGTACCCCATCTGTTACTTATTTTTATACACACATTCTTTCTCTCACTCTCCTTTTTCTCCCTCTGTCCCTCTGAATATACCCCTTGCCCATCCTCTGGGTCCACCCCCTCCCCCTTGTCTTTCTTCCCGGACCTCCTGTCCCATGATCCTCTCGTATCCCCTTTTGCCTATCACCTGTCCAGCTCTCGGCTCCATCCCTCCCCCTCCTGTCTTCTCCTATCATTTTGGATCTCCCCCTCCCCCTCCAACTTTCAAATCCCTTACTCACTCTTCCTTCAGTTAGTCCTGACGAAGGGTCTCGGCCTGAAACGTCGACTGTACCTCTTCCTAGAGATGCTGCCTGGCCTGCTGCGTTCACCAGCAACTTTTATGTGAAATACTTCTAAAATTCAGTTTCTGTTGTGGTAAGAAATGTGGGAACTAATTTATTCACAACAGTTCCCATACGTATTAATTAAATAATAGCAGGATCTTCTAATTAGGAGGAATGAGTAGTCATCAAGCCACTAAAAATAATGGCACCTTATATAGAACAATGCCATGGAAGCTCTTGTGCGCAACTGAGAGAGCGGAAAGGATCTTAGATTTATGTTTTGTCAAATAGTCTATTGTATTTCTGATGTTATACTACTCTCAGGGTAATGTACAGTGGCATCAACCTGGATTTGTTGTGTTTGCATCTCTGGAATGCCACAACATTCTGACTCAGACTGGAGGCCTACCGACAGAACCACACCTAACATGAGGGCACTTCATTCTGGTATTGTGTTATGTTTGGAAATGCGTCCAAGCTTACAGGTATGAGAAAGGCTGGTTTCCTTCCTGAAGAACATGAATAATGTTGAATGATATCATTCCCAATGCATCCCACCACCTTGCTCCTACTTCAAACAAATTTCTCAGTTTTCCAGTTCAGATGAAATGTTATCAGTCCACAACTTTCATAAATGCTACCTGATTTGCTGAGTACCCATGGAATTTTCTGTCTTTATTTCAGATTTACAGCAACTTTAGTATTCAAGTTCAACTTTATTGTCATTCATTCAACTGTAGACATGTGCACTGCCAAATGAGACAACCTTCCTCTGGAACAAGGTACACAATGCAGTACATATAACTCACACACATTAATTAATATCACCACAAATAATAAGGTGCACAAACAAGCTAAAAAGTAAACAGTATAATGCTACTGACACTTCATATGTAATAAAACCGGGGTGTGGAAGGCAGTTCAGTAGTCTTATAGCCTGGGGGAAGAACCTGTTTCCATCCTAACAGTTTTTGTCCTAATGCTATGGTACAGTACTTCCTGCTTGATAATAGGGGGTCAAAAAGGTTGTTGGGCTTTTGCTTCCTACCTTCAATCACATATGGGAGTTGAGAGGGTAGAATTAGAGTTGATGTGTCCCCACCCTGAGATGTCTGGAATCAGGAACACATCGGTGGTCTGGCCAGTTAGAATACAGAAAGAAGTTTGTCCTGGGTAGTAAATCTTCGGAACTCTCTACTAAAAGGGAGGTACTATGGCTAATAACCCAAAACAACCCATTCCCCTGTCTGCCACTCCAACAAGCTGCTGACTGCACTGAACTTTTGGCAACTGTGTGGGGTTTACTGCAAACCTTTAAACTGCTAGACCATGATGAAATTATCCTGGGAACTTCTACTGGAGCTGAACATGCTCAGCATTTTGCTCTGCATCATCGAGCTGAGTGATGTATAATAAATAACAAGATTATTAATAACAAGTGAAGCTTCAATATGTGAAAGGGATAAAAAGAATACATGCAAATAATAAAATTGTGAAATAAAACCAAAAATCTAATAATGCAGAGTAGATATATCAGCACTGAAAAGAATGTGTTTCAGTAACATTCATCAAGACATTATAAATAAAATGCCATTCTAGATAATTTTGAATGTTGATGCCTTAAAATGCACAGACCAAAAGACACCAAATCTAATTTGCATAGGTCTGGTCAGTGGTGGGGTGGGAACATGCAGAAGATTGGAATAAGCTGCAGAAAGTTGTAAACCCAATCAGCTCCATCATGGGCACCAGACTCCACAGCATCCAGGACATCTTCAAGGCATGATACCTCAAAAAAGCGGCATCCATTACCCGGGCATGCCTTGTTCTCATTGTTACCATCAGGGAGGAGGTACGGGGGTCTGAAGGCACACATTCAGTTAAATAGGAGCAACTTTCTCCCATCTGCCATTTGTGATTTCTGAATGGACATTGAACCCATGAACACTACCTCACTACTTTTTGTGCACAGCTCATTTAACTTTTTTATATATTTCTTACTGTAATTCACAGTTTTTATCATTATGTATTGCAATGTCCTTCTGCCACGTAACAACAAATTTCATGACATATGCATGTGATACTAAACCTGATTCTGACTTTGACATTTACGACAATCTGTACATTTTCTAGTATCAAATAACAGATAAACAAGGACAGGTCACCACTTAACATCAGAAAAAGTACAAAAGCAACTGGTTACCTTCAACCCAGGATTGCATGTTCCATCCCGCTCCTCTTACACAGTTCTAGAACATTGAACAGTACAGCACAGAAAGAGGCCGTTCAGCCCTCCATGTCTGTCCAACCCTTGACGCCAATCTAAACTAATTCCAGTTGCCTGCATATGATCTACAGCCCTCCATCCCCTTGCTGTTTACATGCCTGTCCAAACACCTCAAAAACATTGCTGTTGTATTTGTTTCCACCACTTCACCTGGCAGAGCGTCCCAGGCATCTCCCCCTCTCCTCTGTGTAAAAAAAAAGTGCCTCACAAATCTCCTTTAAACTTTCCCCCTCTTCCCTGTAGAGCTATATCCATTCTGGGATATCATCTCTGACTATATACATTACCTGTGCCTCTCAGAATTTTATGAACATCTATCAAATCAGGTTGGATTCAAGTTGGGTTCAGTGGTGTCAACATCAGTAATCTGGTTCATTCATTCAAAGCATAACCTATCCATTAACATGCATCGATTTCCACTTTGAGACATCTCTGCCCATCTCTGGCTTTACTTCATTTCCATTGCCACTGTAAAGGTCATTACGTCTTTGTTGCCTAAATGTCCTCATTTCTGCAACACATCCCACACCAGCCTTCTAAACTCAAGCTCACCACTAACTCTACTGATCCAGAATTGCTCAGAGAAGGCGAGGTGAGAAATTCAGCCAGGATTGCTAATTAATTGGTACATAATGATTTCACCAATAAGTACATGTGGCCAGATTCAATGGGTGAGAATAGGACTGTAAGCTTCATTGTTATTTGTTTTCAAGGACATATTCTTTTGTACAAGGTATAGGAGGGTGCTGACCAGTATTCTCTTCAAGAGAGGACCAGAAGTTATCAGTACAAATTTCAAAACCAGCAATAAGCCAGACATTGTCCCTGTTTATTTCTGGAAATGTAAATAAACACAGTGACTTGGACTTCAGTTTTAGGATCCCCTTGCCAAGGGTCTTCTATTAGTGGAATGGGGGTTTTAGAGATTAAACCAAATATTTTCTGTATTTAGAATAAAACCTTAAGCATTGAAATAATGAATTTCCAGCATTTGCAGTTTTTCATTTACTGTACTATACATTTGTTTTCAGTAACTGTGTACAAGAATAACATTTACACCTTTTAAATAATATCCTGCCTGTCTGTTTTCCTAGTTGAAGTGAATAACTTCATAATTGTCTACATTATACTGCAACTACCATGGCTTTGTTCACTCATTTGCCTTGAAGTCTTTTTACTTGCTCTTCACAATTCACAATCCCATCCAGTTTCATATGATAGTAACTTTGAATTATTACATTATGTTCCTTCAATCAAATCATAGATATTTAATATGAATACATATCACCATCCGGATCATGCTCTTTTCTCACTGCTGCCATCAGGTAGAAGGTACGAGAACATCAGGACTCGATCCACCAGGATCAAGAATAGTTCTACCTCTCATCAGACTTTTGAACAAAAGGAGATAACTACACTCACCTGCCCATCCACTGAGATGTTCCCACAACCAATGATATCACTCCATGGACTCTTTATTTCATTATCTCATGTTAATGTTAATTATTTCTATTTATTTATATTTGCATTTGCCCAGTCTGTTGTCTTATGCACTCTGGTTGATCTTTCATTGATCTTGTTATAGTTACTATTCTGTAGATTTGCTGAGTATGACCGCAAGAAAACCAATCTCACGGTTGTATATGGCAACATGTAAGTACCTTGATAATAAAATTTACTTTAAACTTTGAAAAGTGGAGATCCAAACACTAATCCACGCCGCACCTCACTGCTTACCACGTGACACCCTAAGAAAGCGCATGTTTTCCATGTTTCCTATCCATCAACCAAATAGCCAACATTTTGATCCATTGTATAACATTAACTGAATGAGGAAATCCTCTGCTTATCTTCCTCTTTAGATCTCCACCAGCACAGAAAGCAATCTTCAGACAATTTCAAGAAATGGCCACGAGTACAGGATATTACATCAGAATGGAATTGGACAACAGTCAGTCTGTGGTACAGAAGTCTTGAACTCCAGAACCAGCCGTGCCTTAGCCCAGATATTTTGGTTCAGTTATAGCATGGGCAGTGTAGAAAACTTCTTGGGTTTAGCCTGTTTACAAAAGGTAAGACAGATTCAATCCAGCACAATGAGTTTACCTTTTTATGTTCTTGAACTTTACCCGCACTGCACTTTTTCCCAGTAGCTTTTATACTTTATTCTGCATTGTTTTTGCTTTACCTTATTCTGGCTCAATGCACTGTAAAATGATTTGATCTGCACAAGCAAGACAAGCTTTTCACTCTATCTTGGAACATGATAATAATAAACCAATACCGATACCAATCTGTTCTCAGTCATCTACGGAAAGCTATCACTGATGGTGTTTTCAAACTGTATTGGTTCTGTAATAACCCGTTCACAGATAGCTGGAGTCAACTTTACCAGGACCCTTCAGCTCCAGAACTCATGAACAGCAATAAAAAAAACTGATTTCCACGGGTGAATAGAAGCAGTTGTTAACTATGCCACCACAGTGCCTGGTAAATCTGGAGTCAATGAGCATCAAAGGAAAAGGCATTTCCAAAGGTTGGAGACATACCTTACATGAGAGAAGATAGCTGTGGTTGCTGAAGCTCTAGCACCACTGCAGGAGGTCATCAGGGCAGTGTCCTTGGCCTAACGATCCTCAGCTACTTCATCAACGATTTTCTCTTGTCATGAGGTTAGAAGTGATGAAGTTTTCTTATACTTATATTTCCATTTGCAACTCCTCAGCAAATAAAGCAGTCTTTACCTGGATGTAGTAAGATCTGGATGACATTTAGGCATGGATTGATGTGCGGGAAATTCATGTCACTAAACTAGCAGGCTATGATCATCCTCAACAAAAGAAAAGTTGCCCAGTTTGACATTCAGTGACATACCTATTGATAAGCTTCCCACTATCATATCACTATGGATGCTGTCCAAGTTGCATGCCATCTTGGACAATGTCTCCCATCCATTACATAATGTACTGGTTGGGCACAGGAGTACATTCAGCCAGACTCATTCCACCGAGGTGCAACACAGAGAGTCATAGGAAGTCATTCCTGCCTGTGGCCAACAAACTTTACAACTCCTCCCTTGGAGGGTCAGACATCCTGAGCCAATAGGCTGGTCCTGGACTTATTTCCTGGCATAATTTACATTTAACTATTTATGGTTTTATTACTATTTATTATTTATGGTGCAACTGTAATGAAAACCAATTTCCCCCAGGATGAATAAAGTATGACTATGACTAATTCTGGGGTTCGCCATTGTCCAGAAATTTAGTAGAACCAGCAATTTACATCCTGTAACTAAGAGGCCAAATCTCCTGTAAAAATTACTCACCTTATGCTACTCTGAAAGCATCTTCAAACCAACAAACTCTCCTACCAGGAAGGACAAGGACAGCAGCACAAGGCAACATTAGCACCACCAGTTTCCTCTCTAAGTTGCACTCTATCCTCTCTTGGAAATATATTGCCATTCTTTCAGCATCATTGGACGTCCCTACCAAATACTGGTGGTGTTGAAGTATCTTCACTAGAAGTACTACAGGGGTCCAAAAATTGCTTGCCACCATGTTTTCAAGGGCACATAAAGGCTGGCATTACTAGTGACACCTTTATTCAGGAAAATGAATAAAGACGGAAGTATAAAGTTTCATATTTCCTGAAGCAAAACACATCTCAGTTTAACAGTTCCTTTTAATGATAGGTTACATGGCAGCAATCTCTCTGCTCAGCAACTTAAATAAATTGGCTCAACTGTAAGTATGAACTCACCATCTTTGACCTTTGTGGTTAAGCATTACCTGTGGTGCAGCAGTAGGAGATGCTAATAGTTAGAGCCGCCAGCACTTGTGACTTTCAAAAATCATTCAAATTCTGAACATTCACAGTAAGTTCCAGGGCAGCTTTATATTTCCATTTTCAAAACAGTGTTGACACTAAAGTAAGGGATTGCCCAACCAAAAGGAATATCACCAAAGTGAAGCATTATGAAACTACCGATTTCATTGGCCTGGTGAGCATATTGGCATAGATTTTTTTTTACTGCTTCAGTAAATGCAACTTCACTGGCAAAATTATAACCCGGTATAACATATTTCAGCATGTTTTTTTTTATCAAGCTTACAGAATATGGGCACCTCTGGCAGTATTTACTGCTCCACCTAATGAGAAGGTTTTGGCAAGTTGCCATCTCAACCAGTAAGGAACTTGTAAAGAACGCACTCCACAGTAGTGTTGGTGTAGACTTTCAACATTTGACTGCAGTGATAATGAAGAAATGCCACAGCAATGAGTCATAATAGTAAATGGTTTGTAGCTGAATCTATAGGTGATGGCGCTCCCTATCTTGTTTTTCTTGGTGACAGAGGTCATGGGTTTGGGAAATGCTACCTGAATAACCTTGGTGACCGGGAATAGCATTAATGATGGCACATATTTTAGTCACGGTGCAGAAATGGTAGAGACAAATGAATATTTAGCAAGTAAATGTTAGTGTTGGGACAGTTGGGGTATCCCGGGAGGGGTAGTATCTCTGGTGAAGGGGCTTGCCATGTCACTCCGCTCTCACCTGTGGCTCCAACGAGCTGTTTGCATGCGATGGCAGCCACCCCAGGACATTGGTTCAACATGCGGGCTAACCAGGTGAGGGTAGCTGGCAGCCTCATATCCCGGTGAGATGGGGACATGCCTGTCCTAGCTTGCGAAGTCAGCTCTGGTGGACTGAAATCTACTGTGAGATCCAACAGCTAGGCAGGCAGCACTGCAATACTCCATGGAGAGTGTAGGGCATGACGTGACACGGAAGACATCATGGTCATCTACTGCAACCAAGGAAGACCCCTATTTGTGACACTTGTTCGCACCACTGGACCCGGACTTCTGAAGTTGAGAGTGGAACTGCCCCAGTCCAACAGTCTTTTCCACTTTAAAAACTCTCCCCCACAGGTTTCCTGTCACCATTGGACACAATGGAAAACCAACAAATATCAGCACGATATTATAATATAACAGATTTTTTTTCCTTTCGGAGGAAAAATAATCATTCCAGAGCTTTGGAAAATGCATTGAACCTTTTATCACCAGTGGTAAATTCCAATCTTTCATTCTTTTTCCTGATTGATTTATTTGAGTTATCTTTGAGTGGAAGAACCTCTGAACTTTAACTTTTAAATTCAATTTTAATATTATGACAGAAAAGTCTAAGAGTTTGTATTCATTTAGTGGTCTTTACAGGGTGTTTTTAAAGCAGTTTGCAAGTAACTGAAAATGCTGGAAGCTGGAGCAAAAATCAAGCTGAAGGGTCTCAATCTGAAATACCAATAATTTCCCTCCCTCCAAAGAAGCTGCTTGACCCACTGAGTTTCTCCATCAATTCGTTAATTGCAACTGTAAAGATACTTTTCACTGAAGACAATGAGGTATGCTTGCATGAAGCTCCTCTGTCAATGTAAGAACTTAACAACAGCAGTATCTCAAGTTCAGCTTTGGTAATATTACAATTAATGACAAGATGATTTAGAAATAACTGAAAATGTTTTTAACATTTATGGAGTAAAATTGGCAAGAGAATGTTTGTAAATGCAGGTTGGATAAATGCATTATGTGCCAATCCAAGGGTCTGATCAAACCAGGTAAGGGGTATTCCAATTAGCTGTTTCTCACAATGGACCAGCAACACCCATTTTTAAAGCTGTCCCAATCATTTTTAAAGCAAAAATAAAGCATGGAGAACAATGCAAATCTGCGAAATCTGAGGAAGAAACTGAAAGTGAGAGTGCACATGCTTTTGCTGTGAAACTCTTACATCAGGCAAAGAAGGATGATGGCTGTTCAAACCACAAGCAGACTTCATAGGCAGCTTGGGGCTGAGTAACACGGCATCTTGAACCTTCACTCTCCTCATCCCACAACCTTTATACTCACTTTCAAGGACTCTTCATCTCATGTTCTTGATAGTTATTACTATTTTTTGTATTTGCACGTTTGGTTATCTTTTGCATATTGGTTGCCCATCCTGTTGGGTGCTGTCTTCCATTGATTCTACTGTGTTTCTTAGATTCACTGTGTATTCCCACAAGAAAATGAATGTCAGGGTGACATATATGTCACTTAGATAATAAATTTACTTTGAACTTTGATGGAAAACGTTAGAGATGCAGGTTGATACAGCTTCAGGATGACCATGATGCATATGACTAACAGTTCAGTCAGACAGTATGTGCGTCTCAAGATTTATTCAGGGCAAGGTTGAAAGAGTTTGGATAAGCATTAGTTTGAAGTTCATTGTCAGCGAATTTACGTATTGCTGAATATTGAAAGAGAACTGAAGTGAGTTGTGTACATGTGTACAAAATGGTAGTAATCCTACCTAAAACAATATTATGACCATGTCCACCACCAAAACAAGTTCACAGTGCTCTTATCAAATGGATTACAATAATTTTCTTGTGCTTGTGGGCACACACTCAAACTGTCGGACATGTAAGTACTTGTACAATAACAGAATGTACTATTAAAGTTGAAATGAATCAATGCTTCCCATGAAATTCCAGCAAAATTAGTGTGCAACTTTGTACTTATTTGAATTAACTTGCAATGAGATTAAACACTTATCGTCACTCTTCCAATGGGTTAGCATTGTTTTAAATTGATTGAAGAAGCAAATGTTTCTAAGTTAGTTTAGCTTTACAATTATGAAACATCAATTGGTTAACTTCTCATTTAAATATATGACTGCATTCTCTGTTATCTATTTTTTCCGGCTGAACTGTTAATGGATCATTATCTCTGCGGGCAATTGAGCGTGGTATGGACTAACTTAGGCTGCAACTTAACCAGAAGGAAATATTTCGAGGTACAACACAGCAATGTGAAAACAGTGAAAAGTTAGAGTAATCAGATCAATTTGCAAAATGAGCCTTTGCAACGGAAACCATAGAACACTACAGCACAGAAAACAGGCCATTCGGCCCTTCTAGTCTGTGCTGAAACTTTTAGTACAAATGTTTAGCCCGAAAATACATTAATTTGAATTAGTTTGCATTAGAACTCAAATGAGGAAAGTCCACTGAAATTAAATAATCACATTAAAAGAAAACACGAGGAATTCTGCAGATGCTGGAAATTCAAGCAATACACATCAAAGTTGCTGGTGAACGCAGCAGGCCAGGCAGCATCTCTAGGAAGAGGTACAGTCGACGTTTCTGGCCCAGACCCTTCATCAGGACTAACTGAAAGAAGAGCTAGTAAGGGCTAGTAAAAGAAATACCTGTAAAGAGAGATGTCAACCATGATTAGGCTATTCCTGATATCACTGTGGTGTCATCTATTATTGTTCAAGAGTCACAGAATAGCAGCGAGTTAAGAGGCTGCAAATTCTTCTGTACCAGGAGCGGGTACAATGACTTCAACAAGTTTGGAATTTAGGTCAAGCCAATTAAGGAACCTAACTGTTGTTCCTTGCGGTGCATCAGGAGGCAACTTTGCTGTTTCTTTAGCATTTTTTTGCCTGTTTTTTTTTACAGGGCGGAGTCCCTCGCTCTACGCTCAACCAACATGGATGGAAAGTGTGTAAGGAGCTGGCCGGACTCAAATCTGGGACCACTCTTCTCAAAGTCTGGTGCAGATGTCAATACATTACACCACAACCCAGCTACAGAACCTAATAAAAAGACCAAATCTATAATGTCTGTGTATAACCACAGTAAGTGTTCACAGACAATTCCTTCAAAGAGAAAAAGCAACGTAGTGTTGATATTTATGTAAATAAGGCACAATTAGCACAGCAATAATCCTCATTAGCATAAAAAGGGTAGTATGTACTATGTGTGGCAAATTCCTTATTGTTTCAATTATAATCAACACGCTGATTCAAAGACCTTGTGTTCTGCAACTGCTTTGCTATAAACACCAAAGATTGTGTAGATACTAGAAACCTTCAGAGACACACAAAAACTGTTGTAGGAACTCAGCAAGTCAGGCAGCACCTATTGAGGGAATTAAGCAGTCGACATTCCAGGCCGAGACCCTTTATCAGGAATGGCAAGGAAGGGATTTGTATTTCAGAATGCGAGCATCACTGGCAAGGACAGTATTTACTGCCAACCCTAATTTCCCTTGATGTGACGCCTATTGGATCATATCAGAGGATATTTACAAGTAAACTACTTATGTGCCTGGAGTTACATATAGTACAGCAGATTTCTACCCCCTGGAGATCACTAGTGAACTAAATAGGATGATACAACGATTAGTATTATTACTAAAGACTTTTTTGAAAACTAATTGTATTTACACCGCTGTATAATGACCTTGAACTCTGATCCCTACAACAGGATGTAACATAGAAGCATAGAAAACCTACAGCACAATACAGGCCCTTTGGCCCACAATGCTGTGCCGAACATGTACTTACTTTAGAAATTACCTAGGGTTACCCATAGCCCTCTATTTTTCCAAGCTCCATGTACCTATCCAGGAGTCTCTTAAAAGACCCTATTGTATCCGCCTCCACCATAACTAACTAACCATCCCACCATGCCCTCTTCTCAATAGACGCCTCCACTAATACTGTAGTTAGTATTGCCTTAAATGTGTTTACAGCTGCTCTTCCTACAGATGCAGCAAACTCACTGAATATTTCCAGAACTTGCTTTTAGTTGCAGAGTTGTCTGATACTTTTTTGCCTCAACTACTATCATAGGCTACTCAATTGTATCAAAATCAGTGAAAAGTCAGTAGGAATAAAATCCAACAGACCACCAGGCTCTGGCCTAAAGCACAATAAAGGCTCACACAGCCCAATCAATCACACAAAGTCCTCCTCATTAACATCTAAGGAAATTGGTGCCAGTACTGGGGGAGTTGTCTCACAAATCAGACAAGTAAATGACATACAGTCATACTCAGAGAGTGCTGGGAATAGGAGTATGTCAACACAGAAACAGTTCTCAGGCTCTCAAAAGTGCAATAACTATAGTCATGAAGAAATAGTTTGAGGAAACTTATGAAGATAGCAATTCAATTCGGGGGTGCAATTAAGTGAAGTACAAATACTGAAAGGTTGGAAGGACATCAAGGTGCATGCACTAAAGGCCAGAGTCAAGAACTCACCTATGGTTTTAATGTTTAAACTACTGTTGGTGTTGATATTGAGAAAGATAGTCTTAGATTACAGATTGATCAGTTGGTAAAAAGGGTAGAGGAATGGCAGATGGAATTTAACCCTGAGAAGTGCAAGATAGTGCACTTTGGTAAGACTATTAAGACCATAAAGCCATAGGAGCAGAATTAAACCATTTGGCCCATTGAGTCTGCTCCACCATTCAATCATGCCTGATTTATTTTCCCTCTCAACTCCATTCTTCTGCCTTCTCCGCATAACCTTTGATACCCTTGCTCATCAGGAACCCATCAACCTCTGCTTCAGACATACTCACATACCTGGCCTCCACAGCCACCTGTGGCAATGAATCCCACAGATTCCCCACCTCTGGCTAAATCAATTCCTCCTACTCTCTGTTCTAAAGGGGTGTCCTTTTATTCTGAGGCCATGTCCTCTGGTCCCAGACTCTCCCACCATTGGAAACATCCTCTCCACTTCCAGGCTATGTAGGTGTTTCAATATTCAGCAGGTTTCGATGAGATTCCCCCCTCCCCCCATTCCTCTAAACTCCGGTGAATACAGGACCACAGCCATCAAATGCTAATAAGGGCAGGACAAACACAATGATCTGCAGGGCACTGGAGGACACCGAGGAACATAGGGAACTTCAGGAAAAGATCCAAGGTTCCTAAAGTGGCAGCACAGGTAGATAAAGTTGTGAAGTTGGTGTATAGAATACCAGTCCTCATTAAATGTCTGCAAGAGCAGCGGTTATAAAAGAATGATTAGGCCAATGCTGCAGTACTGCATACAATTCTAGTAACCACTTCATACAAAAACACATGAATGCATTAGAAATGGTGCACAGATTGACCTGGATGTTGTCTGGAGGGAGTACTTATGAAAGAGACTGGATAAACTAGATTTGTTTTTCTTGGAGTAAAGGAGACGGACGGGAGATCTGATTGATATATACAAAATTATGAGGGACATAGACAGAGATAGGTGAAAACCTTTCTCCATAAAAGAGGTGTCAAAAGCCAGAGGGTGCTTGTTTAGCTAAGGAGGAAGTTTAAAGGGGATCTGAGGAAGATTTTTTTTCATCCAGAGGGTATTAGAATCTGGATCCTAGTACTTGAGTGAGTTCTTCAAGCAAGTATTCTCTCAATATTTAAGTACCTGAAATGCCAAGGCAGAGAAGGGAATGTACCAATATAAATGTGATTAGTATAGTTGGATTAACAGTAGCAATTTACTGACAGGAGTACTGGTTAGCAAAACTGCAGTACTTCTCAGTGAGGAGTATATGGTTAGTAAAGGATGGTGTTGGAATTTAACAGATAAAATCTCCAAAGTCTCAGTTACAAGAGGTGAAGGTGAAGGTTCTTGGCCCAAAACATTACCTGTACTCTCTTTTCCATAGATACTGCCTGGCCTGCTGAGTTACTCCAGTATTGTGTATGTACATATGTACTACTAGGGAGAGGGTTGAGTGTGTGAGAGTAGGTACTATTGGCAGAATTGGGGAAATCTGGAGTTAGGAAATCATACGCCAGGCACAAAGGTGAATATAGGGGGACCCAAAAGGCTACACAAGACAAATCATTAATTAAAAAAGATTCTGCTGATACTGGAAATCTTGAACTAAAGAACACTGGCTTTAAGAACCCACAGGAAGTCCCCTACATTGGGTGCATGCAGTTTTCAGATTTGGAAGCAAACTTACTGCTAGCGTCAAGGTGGGCATATCTAAATTTAGCATGCCAATAGCCAGCACAGACTTGATGAGTCAAAGGGCCTGTTTCTGCAATGTGTGACTAACAATCGCATCAGACATCCTAAATTTATCATCAAATGGAAATGGTAATGCACTACAGAAACATGCCCTTAGGTCCATCTCGCCTATGCCGACCTGATTGTTGCCTAGTCCCATCTACCGCAACCAGGCGATACCCGTCTCGTCCACGTACCCATTCAAACTTCTCTTAAATGTTGCAGTTCAACCCCGTCCACCAGTTCTGCTCGCAACTCGTTTCACACCCGAGGAGCGAGTGGATGGATAGCTCTCATTAAGAGTTTAAATAGATTATTCCCAGCTGGGTTTCAGTTCTGCTGATCAAGAAACTGCGGTAAAGATTGCAAATCCATCGTCCTTTCTCTGCAGGTAAACACATATTCCAAATAGATTAGACTAAGGTTTTTAAAAATCACGATAATTCTGACTACCAAGAAAGACCGGTGGGAGTTCGTTGCCAACCCGTATCATATTGAACTCCAGGCAAATCACTCCACCAGAGGAGATAATTTTAAATTAAGTGCTCACTTAACATCACCACCCTGAAGATGCCGCGCTGCCACACCCTCCTGGTTACCGAGGGAGCAACTTGCCCTGATGACATCATTTCCGCGAACCGCCCTCGCGTCATGTGACCGCAGCGGAGTCACGTGATTCGGGTCTGCCTTGAGCTACTTTTCCGGGTGAGCAAAGAAGCTTGTGGAGATAAGTTTTGGGGGGAAGGGGTAAAGGGAATCGTCTTCAGGTGGCCAGAACTGGGCGGCAGTGATAAGTGGTGGTCGGGAGGGGGGCTCTAATTATTCTGCATTATGTCCGGGAGGTCCTGGGGAAACGAGTTCTAGTCCATGGTCATGGGGTCACTTGGGTTGAGGTTCTTGAGGTGATCAGGAGGGGGGAGTTGGTTAAGTTCCGGCTGAAGGGTCTCGGCCCGAAACATCGTCTGTACTCTTTTGCATAGATGCTGCCTGGCCTGCTGAGTTCCTCCAGCATTTTGTGTCTGTTAGTAGGTTATAATCCACTGGCCTGGAACAACGGCAGAGCCATCGAGTCATTAAGCACTGACCCTCAGAAACAAGTCTCGCCCATGCCGACCTGATTTTTGCCTAGTCCCATCTACCCGCACACCCGTGTCATCCACGTACCTATCCAAACTTCTCTTAAATGTTGTAGTTGAACCCCGTCCACCATTTCTGCTCGCAACTCGTTCAGACTCGTGGAGTGAGTTGATAGAGTGGAAGGTATCGATCATTAAGCGTTTATTTTGATTATTCCTAGCTGGCGTTTCAGTTGTGTTGATCCTTCAGTGACAGGTTACTGTGTTGCATTTTTGCAGGAACTAACAGGAAGAGGTTAGTTTTCTTGCAACGAGTTGGAAGTTTTTCAGTTTTACACCTTACGTCCTTGGAGGTGGAGTGTGTCATACGGGTCCACATTCTGACAAGTATCCGTTTGGCTTATTCAGTAACATTGATAAAGCCATTCTGGAGCCTATAATTAAGACAGAGATCCCCGCTGAGGGGGATGGGAGGGAGGTGAAGCACATAAGGAAATGCAGATTCTTGTTGCAAAAAAAAATCTGTTGTGTTTTCGTGACTGTGGCTAAGTACAGCTCCAACAATGTATTCAAGTTTGTTGTGATGCCTCTGTTGTGGGTTGTATCAAAGGTGGTGATGAATCAGCATTCAAGAGGGAAATAGAAAATTTGGCTGACTGGTACCGTAACAACAACTTCTCACTCAATGTCAGCAAGAGCAAGGAAATGATTGTAGACTTCAGGAGAGGGAAACCAGAGGTCCATGAGCCAGTGATTATCAGAGGTAGAGAGGGTCAATAATTTTAAATTCCTGGGTGTTACTATCTCAGAGGACTTGTCCTAGACCCATTATATAAATGTAATTGCAAAGAAAGCACAACAGTACCATTATTTCACTAGGAGTCTACAGAGATTTGGAATGACATCAAAAACTTACACAAACTTCTATAGATGTGTAGTGGAGAGTGTATTGACTGGCTGTATCGTGGCCTGGTAATGGGAACATCAGTACCTTTGAAGGGAAAAGGTGGTGGATTCAGCTCAGTACATCATGGGTAAAGCCTCCTAATCTTTGAGCACATCTACATGAAATGCTGTCATAGTGAAAACAGCATCCATCATCAAAGATCCTCACCACCCAGGCCATGTTCTCTTCTCACTGCTGCCATCAGGTAGAAGGTACGTGTGCCTCAGGAATCACACCACTGGGTTCAGGAGCCTCAGCCATCAGGCTCTTGAATAAAAGAGGATAACCACACTCATCAGTTGGGATGTTCCCACAACCAATGATCTCACTTTAAGCACTTTATCTTGTTATATCATGCTCTCATTTGTTTATTGCTATTTATTTATATTTACATTTGCACAATTGGTTGGCTTCTATGCTCTCATTGATCCTGTAACTATTCTATAGATTTGCTGAATATGCCGCAGGAAAATGAATTTCAGGGTTGTATGTGGTGACATAATGTACTCTGATAATAAAATTTACTTTGAACTTTGAACCTTGAGATCCATCCACCAGTTGCAGGCCACATCCCCTGCAAG
Source organism: Mobula hypostoma (assembly GCF_963921235.1). NCBI lineage: Eukaryota > Metazoa > Chordata > Chondrichthyes > Myliobatiformes > Myliobatidae > Mobula > Mobula hypostoma. Next base: position 31,373,128 of record NC_086121.1, read on the forward strand.
AGAGTCTTCTGAAAGTGAATTAGGAAAGGTACTGGATGATGCTGTAGAAAGGTTCAAGGACTGCATTGGAAGACTCAAACATATTAAGGGCAAAATAGTGTTAAATGAAAATGCCACACTCAAGTTTTATAGAACCCATCTCGTTTCTTATAGTATCTATGATAAAGCCGCCAGTGAGCTAGATCGCACGGAAGTTAAAGGAATTCTCCCCAAGGTTGAGTGGAGCCCATGGGCAACACCAGTGGCTCCAGTAGCCAAGAGGAAAGGGACTGTTAGGATCAGTGGTGAGTGTTAGGTCACCATCAGACCAGTACTGGAAGTAGATCAATACCCTGTGCTCAGTATAGAAGATATCTTTGCAAATCTTTCTGGAGGAAAACACTTCAGTAAAGTCTACCTACAGATGGAGATGGAAGAAGGACTCTAAGCACTCACAAAGGACTTTCTCGTTATAATAGGCTTATTTTTGGAGTAGCTTCTGCAACTGCACTCTGGCAGAAAGCTATAGACCAGCTGCTGCAAAGTTGCCCAGGCACTCAGTGTTACCTGGATGACATCCTTGTTATTGGTAAGGATGACAGGGAACATCTCCAAAATCTCAAGACAGTGTTAAAAATATTAGAAGATTACGGGCTCAGAGCCCAAAGCAACAAGTGTGAATTCTTTTAGCAAGCGTCACTTACTGTGGTAACACCATTGATGCACCAGCATTACACAAGTGTGCTGAGAAAATTCAAGCAGTGATGGATGCCCCAAGCTCTATGGTCATGCCACAGTTGTCCTTTCTAGGATTTGTTAATTACTATAACAGATTCTTGCTCCACCCCTTGAACTGATCACTACAGATCGGAAAGAAATGGCAATGGACAAAGCAGTGTGAGGTGGCTTTCCAAAAGACAAAGGAAATGGTGATGTCAGACACTGCACTCTCACATTATGATCCACATTGTCCAGTGAATCTTGCCTGTGACGCCTCGCCTTATGGTGTAGTTATGCCGCATGTTATGAGTGATGCAGGTGAATGCCCCGTAGCCCTTACCACTGCAGAGGAAAATCGCACACAGATTTACAGAGAGGCCTTGAATCTGGTTTGGGGTGTAAAATGTTTCAACCAGTGCTTGCGTGAGGGAGAGTTTACCCTCTATTGATCATCAACTACTAGTGGCCATTTTAAGAAGGGCGCTCGACTCACAGCAGCAGCACAATTGTAGAGATGGGCTCTGTTTCTTGGAGGACACAATTCCAAAATCAAATTCAAGAGGGCAACTAATCATGGAAATGCTGATGGATTGTCCTGTTTAAAGGAACTGCCTGAAAAATCTACAAAAGAGGACACTCATCTTGATGTGTTCTCCCTAATGCAAAGGGAAAGTATCCCTATTACGGCAGAGATATTACAACAAAGGGAAGCCTAAAAAGTCCCCACACTGCTTTAGGTCTACGTGACAACAAAAAGACTGAGATGTGCAGCGGAAATTCCAGTTTCCCCCTTTTTTTTTTACCAGCATCACAATGAACTTGCCCTTGACAGGGGTTGCCACGTGGGGATTGAGCGTTGTTGTACCATCTAAGCTGAGAGCCATGTGGAGCTACATGCCAGTCGTCTAGGTGTGTGATCAAAATGAAAGCGTTAGCTCAAAGCTTTGGTGGGCTTGGGATAAATCAGCAGATTGAGCAGCTTGCCATGCGCTGTTTGGGGTGCCAGCACACCCAGAAGAAAAGTGTCCAGAGCTGCCAGTCCCATTTCCTGCAGTCCCAGAGTCAACTCCTTCAACCAGCACGGAGGAGGCCCCAGAACCTGAGATTTTTTCACAACCACAAGTATCACCTGCCAAGTAGAGTGACCCCACCCCATGTCATGAAAAGCATTAATCGACAAGTATAAAAAAAACCTTCACAATGATTAAATCTTTAGACATTGATGCCAGGACAAATAGGTACAAGAACAGTTTCTTTCCGTATGCCATCAGTCTTATGAATACTTGAATTTTAGTCTATTATAAACCAAGTCCCCCTGTACATACACAGGTATACCTCATTGTATATAGTTCACGATTATTTGCACTATTGTTTTGTTTGCTTTTTGATTCTGTACAGCGAGAGCTCAGGGAAACCGGCATCAAATTCCCTGTATGTCTCCACATACTTGGCAATAATAAAGGATTCTGATTCTGATTCTGATTTAGAGACAATAAAAAAAATCTACTATGCTGTGGATGTCTAATATTAGTTGTAGTATATGGTATATATAGTATATTGTGGAGATGTATATAATGACTCGAGAGCAATACGTTTCATATTTGAGTTGAGATGCATTCTATATTGAGTTGGAGTTTAATGCTAAGCATGGAGGAGTGTTGTGTATTTAATATTTCAGTCATATTTGAGTAATACTGTAAATAGGTTATTTGATGAAGCAATATTTGTTTTTTACATAATTCATTACTGGTATAAGATAGGGCGGCATGGTAGTGTAGTGGTTAGCACAACGCTTTACAGTACCAGTCACCTGGGTTCCATTTCTGCCACTGCCTGTAAGGTGTTTGCACATTCTCCCTGTGACCACGTGGATTTCCTCTTGAGTGCTCCAGTTTCCTCACACATTCCAAAGACATCCCGGTTGGTAGGTTAATTGGTCTTTGTAACTTGTCCCATGATGACGCTAGGATTAAATCAGGACATCACTGGGTGGCGTGGCTCGAATGTCAATAAGAGTATGTGAATGGCGTACATCATCACGCCAGCACATCATAAGTGCGTGTCTCGTTTAAAGTAAAAACAAAACTAAACACACACATCTCCCAGCTCCATGTTTTTCTTTCAATTAGTTTTATGTTTCGGAGTTACAGGACATAACACCCTCTTCAGTCATCAATACAACCCAGTTGGATTTAGTCTGCGGTTGATTGCAGTTGTCTTTAACACTGTACTGCTTGAAATCAACTATCATCAGTAAGTCCACAGTGAAAGCTGCATCATTTATTTTAACCTTGTCTTGAGTTACAACAATAGTGTATTTATTGATAGAGGGTTAGTGGAACTTGTGCAATCATCTTGAGTTACAAGATATTCATAGGATCATTGTATGAGCATTGAAGGACCCCATATTTCCTGTGCTTATTCTGTGAAAGTGCTATGGTCTGGTAAAGTTTTGGGGCACTTTCTGTGTATTTTGAGTTATGATCATAATTGAAATGGGCTTTTAGCATTGTCAAATTATTCATTGATCATGCAATTTTCCTCATGCTTCCAGTAACATAAATAATGTCTTATGGTCTTTATAATCTCATGACATGTCATTTGATCCATCAGGTCTGTGCCAGCTCATGAAGTCATGTAGCACAGAAACAGGCTCTTTGACCCACTGACCATCAAAGTTCAAAGCAAATTTATTATTAAGTACCTACAAGTCATTGTATGCAACCCTGAGATTTTTTTGTGGGCCTACTCAATAAATCCATAGAATAATAGCCATAACAGAATCAATGAAAGACTGGCTAACTAGAGTGTTCAACCAGAGTGCAGAAGACAACAAGCAGTGCAAATGCAAAAGAAGAAATAATAATAAATAATTAAGCAATAAATATCGAAAACATGAGATGAAGAGTCCTTGAAAGTGAGTCCATTGGTTGTAGGAACATTTCAATGATGGGGCAAGTGAAGTTGAGTGAAGTTATCCCCATTGGTTCAAAAACCTGATAGCTGAAGGATGGTAACTGTTCCTGAACCTGGTGGTGTGAGTCCTGAGGCTGCTGTATCTTCTTCCTGATGGCACCAGTGAGAAGAAAGCATGTCCTGGGTGGTGGGATCCCTGATGATGGATGCTACTTTCCTGCGACAGTGTTTCATGTAGATGTGCTCAATGGTTGGGAGAGCTTTACCTGTGATGGACAGGGCCATGAGAAATTTTTGTATGATTTTCCAGTGAAGGGCATTGATGTTTCCATACCAAGCTTTGGTGCATCAGTCAGTATGCTATCCACTACACATCTATAGAAGCAACATACACAAAATGCAGGCCAGACAGCATCCATAGGAAGAAGCACAGTCGACGTTCCGGGCCGAGACCCTTCATCAGGACTTTCCTCGTGTTCACATCTATAGAAATTTGTCGAAGTTTTAGATGTCATCCCAAATGTCCACAAACTCCTAAGTAGAGGTGCCACCATGCTTTCTTTGTAATTGCACTTACGTGCTAGGCCCAGGGCAAGTCGCCCAAAATGATAACACCCAAGAATCTAAAGTTGCTGACCCTCTCCACCTCTGATCCTCTGACGAGGACTGGCTCATGGAACTCTGGCTTCCACCTCTTAAAGTCTATAATCAGCTCCTTGGGTTTGTTGACTTTGAGTAAGAGGGTGTGGTTATGGCACCGCTCAGCCAGATTTTCAATCTCCCTCCTCCATGCTGATTCATGCCTACAACAACAGTGTCGTCAGCAAACTTAAATATAGCGTTTGAGCTGTGCTTAATCTCACAGTCATAGTGTAAATTGTCAATTATCTAATTAAACTAATCCTACATTAATCCTTTATTAAATTCACTCTGTAGTTGTCCTTAACACTGCAGTGCTGAAATTACTAACATCACTAAGTCCATAGAATCTACCGTCTACCATCACACTGGGGGTTAATTTACAGGGATCACTTAACCTTTCGACCTAAACATCTTTGGATTGTGGGAGGGAAGCAGAGCACATGAGCACAACCCACACTACCTTATGAAGAATGTGTAAACTCCATATAGACAACACCTGCAGTCAGGATTGAATCTGGATCTCTAGTGGTTACGAAGTAGTGGCTCTACTTGCTGTATTGCTGTACTGTCATTTTTTTCTGGTAGTCTCTGTGCTCTCATCAGTCCCTTTCCTTTGTTCATCACCCTGTAATCCATTGTCTCTCAAGTGCCTGTCAATTTCTCCCAGTTCTGGGTAGGTCTGTAGTCTAGTGTAGTTTTGTGTTGTTTTATGTAGTTCAGTGTAGTTTTTGTATTGTTCATGTAGCACCATGGTCCAGAAAAACTTTGTCTCGTTTTTACTGTGTACTGTACCAGCAGTTATGGTCGAAATGACAATAAAATGTGACATGACTTGACTTGACCGAGCTACACAAGTTCCGGTTTAAGATGGTGCTGGTGATGCCCGGTGACTACTTATCGATGGCAAATTCCAAAACAAAGAAAACTACTGAATACGTTATTAATAACACTTTATTAATAACGATCACCACTAACAATGGAGAGGCAAGCAGAGGCGGGAGCAAGGAAAGTCCCGATGTCTGATCGATTTAAACAGCTGGCCGAATTGGAAAGGTCAGGTGCGAGCTGGATCATGGCGGCGGTGTCTGCGTCCCAGAGCTGTCCAAGGGCGAAGAACGACCCAGTGTTTGGACGATCTTCTTGGTTCTGCTCATTCTCCGCAACGTTGACTCCGCGCTGCACTGAGCTGAGTCTGTGGCCTGCTCAGGCTGCAGGGAGGCCCGGCTCATTGTCTGTGGTCCCGTGGCATTTACTTGGCTCTGCACTGAACTGAAGCTGTATCCAGCTCAGGCTGCAGTGATACCCGGCTCTGTGTCCTTCATAAAACCTCAGTCCTGAATGCTATTTGCTTACTTCTGTTGTTAGCACGATTTTCTTTTCTCTCTGCTCACTTGGTTTGATAGTCTTTATCTAATGGTTCTTTTGGGGTTTCTTTGTCTTGCAGCTCTCAGTAAGGAGACGAATCTCAAGGTTGTATAATGTATACATACTTCGATAATAAATGTACTTTGAAACCAGAGCACCCATGATAATTTGATTAAATTCAACAATATAGTGCTTTTAAAAATAATGCTTTTATATGATGCCTCCTTAGATCTCTGAAACACCTAAAGGACATATAACAAATTCCCTTTAAAAAACACACACACACACACACACACAAACTATATATGCACACACATTTGAGCAATTGATAAAATATTTTAGGTAATTGCTCCTATGATGGTCTTTTATACATTAAACAGTAATTGGTGGAATTAGACAGGCATCATCCAGCATCTGGAAAAAGAGGAGAAATCCCAGCAGTGTGGATAAGATCCTATGAACCAAAATTCATATCTCAGTTACATGCAGTTTGAGGCATTAATGAATCAGAATCCTTTATTATCGTCAAGTATGTGGAGACATACAGGGAATTTGATGCCGGTTTCCCTGAGCTCTCGCTGTACAGAATCAAAAAGCAAACAAAACAATAGTGCAAATAATCGTGAACTATATACAATAAGGTATACCTGTGTGTGTACAGGTGGACTTGGTTTATAATAGACTAAAATTCAAGTGTTCATAAGACTGATGGCATACGGAAAGAAACTGTTCTTGTACCTGTTTGTCCTGGCATACAGTGATCTAAAGCGCCTACCAGAAGGAAGGAGTTGGAACAGGTGATGTCCAGTAATGAACATGTAATATTGGAGATTACCCAATGTGAAACCAGAAGTAGCCTAACATGATGTCTGATGTCCCTCCTTGATCAATCACAGAGCCCACACTTGCTTGTTCCTGCAGCAGACCCTGTAAGCCAAATCATTGAGTTATAGAAACACACAGCATGGAAGTGGGCCATTCAGTCGAACTGGTCCTGCCGACCCGCAGGCAGCCCTCTGTATTTAATCCCATCTCCCAGTACTAGGCTTTCTCTGCCTTGGTGACTCAAGTACTCATTCAGTTGCTTCTTAAATGTTGTTAATGACCCAGCTTCAACCATTGAGTCAGAAATGCATTCCAGGTACTTTCCACTCTCTGGGGGAAGAAGGTCCCCTCAGATCTCCTCCAGATCTCTTCCCCTTTACATTGTAAATTTAAGACCTTTTAGGTTCATCTGTCTCTGATACAGGGAAAGGTTCCCTGCAGTCTACCCTACTTATGCCCTCATAATTTTATTGACCTCAACCATGTTCCTTTTTCTGCTCGTAACTGAACTGCACCATCCCAGGGAACATCCTGGTCAATCTCTTCAGCACCTTCTTCACATTATCACATCCTCCTATAACATGGTGACCAAAAACTGCACACTGAGCTGCAGAGGTCTGGGCAATGTTTTATGAAGTTAGAGCATAACCTCTCCCTGCTTCTTGTATTCATTGCCCTGACACATGAGGGCCAGTATCCCACATACATTCCAACCTTTGCATACCTGTGTTGCCATCTTCAGGGATCAATGAATGTTGCCAAAACGAAACAGTGATCTGAAAACAAAACAAAAGAACTATAAATACAACAAATTTGAAGTAAAAACAGAAAATGCTGTCAACATTCAGTATCTGTGGAGAGAGACATAGAATTAATGTTTCTAGTCGTAGTACCTGCATCAGGATGGGATTGGCCTGATATACTAAAAACAGAAATTAGTCTTCAGAATGCACGTGGAAGTGGACAGTGCATTGGGGCAGCACGGTCGTGTAGTGGTTAGCACAACGGTTTACAGTACCAGCGACCCAGGTTCAATTCCCACTGCTGCCGGTAAGGGATTTTGTATGTTCTCCCCATGACTGGCATTACACAGTCCAAAGATGTGCAGGTGGTAGGTCAATTTAAATTGTCCTCTGATTAGGCTTGGATTAAATGGGTTGTTGCAGGTCAGTGTGCCTCGACCTACTCCACGCTGTTTCTCAATAAAAATAAATATTTGGAGCATAACAAATACAAATTCTTAGAGATAATTGCATTATCTGCTAAAACCACTTGTAATTGTCTCTGTTCGCTCAATTTAGTGTAATCTGTTGCCCAACCTATTACCGTAGGTCCTCAGAAGAATGATAAGGTATTTCCAACAACAGATTGCTTGTCTGTGTAGCAGCAATTACATTGTGACCAAGCTATTTCCTTTGAATTGCGCTTTTTTTTTAAACCTCGTTCTCACCACTTTAACATTGCATAATCAGATCCTGGCAGTCTGAAAATTCAATGCCTGTTTGTGTAGCTTTAATTATGTGTGCACGTGATAAGGGGCTGCTTTACTCCTTTGGAAAGCAAGCTCTAAATTGGTGCTGTTGCTATCGTCACTTTGAATTGTGTGAAATCTGCAGGGATTATGTGTTTTCACTGTATTTGAGGACCCAAGGGAGAAGGGAACTTGTGTTCCACAAGACAATACTTGAGTTTAGAAACATGAGAGGTGATTTCATGCCTCACATGAAGCTCGGCAAGGTAGATGTGGAGTTAATATTTCTGCTGGCTTGATTGCTTAGGCTTGGGGTCACAGATCAGACGTTTGAGACAGACAAGAACCAAGGGTGATTGTCTTTGGAATTTACTGCTCCATTGGGCTGTGGAGGGTCAGTCACTAGATCCTCAGTCACTGAAAGACGTACTGATGGGAAGTTCAGACATCACTTTGTTCAATGGGTGGAGTAGATGGGGTGGAGAGGCGACAGGCAATTTTTCCCCCACTGTTTCTTAAGTTCTTAAAACTTGGTTCCCCTTGGGTTATACCTGGATTGCAGACCCCTTGTGAATGTTATTCCACAATACTCAGCTGAGAATGAGTGATAGAATGTGTGAGAATAGTGATAGATGGCCCAGTACACCACGACTAAAGCCCTCCCAACCATTGAGCACATCTACATGAAACACTGTCGCAGGAAAGCAGTGTCCCTCGTCAGAGACCCCCACCACCCAGGACATGCTCTCTTCTCGCTGCTGCCATCAGGAAAGAAGGTACAGGAGCCTCAGGATTTGCCCCACCAGGTTCAAGAACAGTTACTACCCCTCAATTACCAGGCTCTTGAAAAAAAGAGGATAATTACACTCACCTATTGAGTTGTTCGCACAACCAAGTTCTCACTTTAAGGACTCTTTACCTTGTTATTTCATGGTCTTGTTATTTATTGCTATTTGCACTTACACTTTTTGTTATCTTCTGTGCTCTTGCTCTTTCTTGATCCTATTTACAGTTACAATTCAATAGATTTGCTGAGAATGTCCATAGGAGAAAGAATCTCAGGCTTGTATGCGGTGACATATATGTACGCTGGCAATAAATTTTTCTTTGAACATAGTCATACCTTAGAATGGTCATATTAGGCACTTAAGTAACCTGAGCACTTAAAGATTACTTAGCAAACTATTAAAATTACTACCCCCCCCCCACCCTCTCTTTCCCTGGAGATAATTGCGCGGTATCGTGGGTGAGGACATCGAGAAGGAGGATTTCAAATGTGTTTGTCAGCTGTAACTTCCTCTCTGTTGTAGCTATTTGGTGCCATGGCAGTGTCACCTCATTCCGAATGGGCCCAGAAGGTCGCTGCATTCCGTGCCAGCCCAACACGTTTTCTTGCCAGTACAACAGCTGAGAACTTTGTGCAAGATCTACTGAGAATCCTTACGGATGAGAAAATGGGTGAAAATATAAAGGTACCACATAATTCTGTCCTAAACTAGAAAGGCTCATATATCAAATGTATACAGACTAACAAATTACTGTATTTACTAATGCATTTATTTTATTCTTAAGATATTAATCATTATTGTAGTTTCACCATCATGGACTGACTTCTGAAACTTCACCCAAGTGGCTAATGGTAACTCCTCTGCAGATTCGGCACGTTGAGATGTCATCTGATGTCCACACTTGTACAAACTGCAGCTGGACAAAATTTGGGGTAAAGGGAAGTGAGGTTAACTTTCTCCCCTATTTAATAATTAGTTAGTTACTGTCTGTTACACTGCTGGCATTCAGGACAGCAATGAAGGTCCTCCTGTTTGTCTGTCCTTGGCCATCTTCTCTATTGTGCCCCGGTGTGTGGTTCAGGGTCTTCATTTCTGCCTCTACGGTATGGTGCCGAGTTGTCTTTGGTCTCCCGCGTTTCCTCCACCCTTTGGGGTCGTACATTCCAAAAACCACTTTTGGCCTTGGTCTAGGTGGTGTTCGGGGCTTCCTTCATCGTGCCAGTAGCTTCCTCGCAGTTTTCACTATGATCAGTCATGCAGATCCCAGGAAGACCGTTGCACACAGATATGGCATTTTTCATTGCTGTATCTGTAACAGTTTTTTTGAACAGTCAGGGTTGTTAGCCCTGAGCTGAACCCCTGAACCTGGAGGACCAGTGGACCACTCTTAGTCTGGCCCCTACCCTTTAATCTTTTTGGCATGGGTTACCCTACCAAGAGTCAAAGCACAAGGCCCCGACTCCAGCCAACATAGCTCTCCAGTTCATTGAGACACGCAAGTCTCTAAACTCTACGACAAGGTTGTGGTCCTCTTGGAGAATCCCCTAATTAATAACTTCTGTTAATTTAGCAGTAGTCAAGGATTAATCCCAGAGCTTTATCGATTTGACTTCTTTGTTCATAACTTTTTAAGGAAAGACATTTGTTCATAAGTCCACTCACCCCAGGAAACAGAATATAATATATTTTCACCAAGGTTAACACTTTGCAGTCAGTTCAAGTTCAGATTTTCTCAGAGTTGCAACCCACAGAAGATATGAATCCTGAAAATAAAAAGCAGCAATGTAAAGTTAACCACATCATTATCTCTGCTGTCTTTCAATGTTGCAAACACGAGGAATGCAGAATCTAGAAATGGACGAACCATTGTCCTGCAGTTAACTTCCATCTGCCCTTTTGTAGTTTTTAAACCCAAGTTAATTGTGTTTTTTTCTGCACACCTTAATCTGCTGCCCTAGGTGTTGACCCCTCTCCCCACATCCTCAAGATGTTGAAATCAAGATGCCTAGCAACATTTCACACTTGCTTATCCCCAGAACTTCTTAATGGTACCAACAGTCACTCCTTACTTTTACAGTATACAGCCTTTTGAAATACAAGTTTTTCACATCCAGTTGATGATTCCTGATTTACCTAATTTATGTCCTAGTAATATTATACAAGATTGTTCCCTTTTTCCAAGGTCTAGGACTTTTAGTTATGCTTCTTGATGGTTCTGGATAAAAATGTTCAATGGACTTCTGAAAGAACCGTAGAATTTTATGGAAGATGCAACATGGTTTCATGTAGCACCATGGTCCTGAAAAACGTTGTCTTGTTTTTACTGTGTACTGTACCAGCAGTTATGGTTGAAATGACGATAAAAAGTGACTTGACTTGAACAGAACATATCAAAACAAGAAACGAGCAGAAATAAGCCTTTGAACATTTTTTGTCAATTTAGTGGATTGATCCAATCTTGGACTCAGCATCACCTCCCCATGCTCTCTCATACCTTCTACCTCCCTTATCTATCTGTCGTTTCCATCTTGAATTATTCGATGAATCCACCTTCACAGTTCTGAAGTAGAGAATTCCAGAGATACACTACCTACTGAAAGAAAAAATCCTCCTCATCTCCCTTTGAGATCGACAGCCCTTTATTCTGAAGCTATGCCTCCTAGTTCCAGATAACTCCATAAGGAGAACAGCCTCTCCAACAGCCATCCTGCCCAACCCATTCAAATTTTTATGTTTCAATACGATCACCTCTCGCACTGTGGTTAGCACAGTGCTTGACAGTACCAGCGGCCCTGGCTCAATCCCACCACTGCCTGTAAGGAGTTTGTACGTTCTGCCTGTGACCACATGGGTGTCCCGCCACAGGCAAAGACGTAGCAGTTTGCAGGTGATTGCAAATTGTCCCATGATTAGGCTTGGATTAAACTGGGGGTTTGCTGGGAGGCACGGCTCAAAGGCCTATTCAGCATTATCTCAATAAATAAATAAATAAATTTCTTTTGTACTCCACTGGCCCATCTCCCTTCATTGCAGCAATCAACATTGAAATCTCTCTGTGTGCTGCTTCCAATGCTTGTATATCCTTCCATGTGTATGGAGACCAAATGTGCACAGAGTATTGTAGGTGAGGTCTCATTAGCGCTCTGTAAAAGGTCAACGTTCCAATAGCCTTCACAAGTACTTGTGTCTGCATTCAAACTTGTGATTTTTAAGATAACTGTGTATATTTACAACTCACGAAAAATGCTGGAGGAACTCAGTAGGTCAGGCAGCCTCTATGGAGCGGAATAAGCAGTCGGTGTTTTGGGCCAAGGCCCTTCATCAGGACTCAGTATTTCGTGTGTGTTGCTCTGGATTCATGCATCTGCAGAATTTCTTGTGTTGACGTGTTTATTTCCATTTCAGGTGCAGATTCTGGGCATTCTTCAGGAGTTTCCAAATTCGTTGTTCACCAGCTCGCAGTCAGCAGAAAGGGCAGTGGAATCAATCTTCAACATCTATTTGCAGCTGCCGCTGGTACTTAAGTTACTTAGTCTGAAATGCCATCTACTGCTGTCTGTAACCACCGTGGTAATTTCCACCGACCATCTGATTAGTGATCAGAAGGTATTGAAGAACTTGATGAAGCAGCTGTTCAATGTGGTGTGCGACTCAAACGATCACAAAAGCGGTGTGAACTTTAGGCCTCTCAGGGCCATGGCGTGCAACTGCCTTCGAGAGTTTGAAACTTGCTATCCAGGTCTCCTGTCGGGGAAACTGGAGCTTCTGTCTACCCTGCGGAAAGAAGAGGTGACTCCCTTGCACCAAGCCTACACACTGCTGTACAGCCAGGCATTGAAAAATGCCATTCACACCTTCTCACAGGTGCATAGTGCTTCTGAGGGGGCCATTCGTGAGATGCTGGTACGGAATGAGGAAATCAAGTGGAAGGTGATGGAGAAACAACGTGATTTGGCAGCTGTCACTATAACAACTAATTTCTCGTTGATGACTTCTGCTGATGAGACAAAGGAGTTGAAGTCTTGTATATCATTACTGCTGGAAGAATGCTTCCTCCTGACTCCAGTATCTCAAGCTGTCTTGCTTCGAGATTTGGCCCAGGTCGTAATTATGGTGCACTCACTTTCTCCAGCAATTTTCAGGTCACAGATATTGCGTCTGTTTGGGACAATGGATATATCCTTACTGCACACCATGTTGTACATGAAAACAACCTTCACTGACAGCCTTTTCACAGGTGAGGACGAGAACCTCCTTTTGAAACAACTAGTCGTAATGGCCCAACACCCACTGCTCAACGTTCCTCTCAAACTCTTCTACATGGACTGTCTGCTCCACTTTCCTGAAAACCGTCCCATTAACTCTAACCTGGAGGAGAACCTTCCGGTTACATTCACCTCAAGGATGGCGAATTGCCTGTTCCCCACCCTCTTTAACGACAGCAGTACAATGCTGGCTCGTCTCAATCTGTTGAGTCTTGTGTGCCTTGAGAGTACAGATGAAGAAAGAGGGGTCACTGAGATCTTTGATTATCTGATGTCTTTGTACAAACTGGTAGACATTAGTGGAAACAGGGAGCGAATAGTAACATTTTTCCAAGCCATGTACATATTTGTGGGACATTTCTATTCTAATGAAGAGTACATGTCACAGTGGACTAACCATATGGTCCAGTTGTACAAAAAACATTGCAGCTTAGCTCCACATATGATAAACCTTTTAGATAGCACCCAGAACCTATTGGAAGATTGTAAGTGGTCTGTTTCACTGGCAGGGGCCCTGCAGAAGCTAGTAGTGGAACTCCCGTTTCAGCACTTGACCCCTTCTAATCTCATGTGGAACCTCAAAATCCTGGCTAGAGTGGCCAAAGAAAGCACAATAGCGCAGAAGGCAACCATTCAGTTCCTGCTGAGAGTCGTTCAGGCGTCCGACTTGTGTGAGCGGGGGGACTGGCGAATGGGGAATGCCATCCTGTCCGTGTGCAGGAACATCTTGCACTGTCAGAATCTGGAGCCCACCTTCAGGGACCTGGCAGACCTCTTGCAGCACATCCACCTCTGGTTCCAAGATATCGACATCCAGGACCACGCTCACTTGTATTATGCGCTACTCACTTGTCTCTCTGGCGAGAAGCTGGCAGGGGTTGTGGCAGCAGGACCAGGCAACTGTAGTCAGGCCAAGATGCGCTCACTTTCCCTGATAGCAGAAAGTGCAGACTCCTCAATCTCCATTCTTCCAATTAAGCACCCAGTACTACAGCTGACTCCTTTTCCAGAAGACAATTCTCCCACTGTCAGTCCTCCTGGAGAAACCAGTGACCAGGACCTCCAAATAGATTACTTTGAGCAATACTTGGATCAGTTTCATGATCCTGGATTTGTTTCTACAATTGAACAGAAATTTTATTTGAGTTTTACAGAGGAGGTTGATCCTCATTTTCACAAGCTCTTTACCATACTTGTACACTTTGACTTGCAGAACTCCCACTATGAATCATTGAGTGATCTTCATGTACCCTGTCTTCTCTTCAACAAAGAGCCTCACGTTTTCTCCCTGGTGTTCAAGCCTCGGTTACCCTTCCCTTTCACTTTACACACCAACGCCATCTTTACCACAGAGGACGGTGACACTTACTGCAGTCAGCTTGAGCCTGTTGACATTGATTTCCCACGGCTCTTCCTGCCCTTTCCAGTGCCTCTCAGTTGGCCATCGGATGTCAAGGCTAGCCTTTTTAACAAGCTGTGGGCATCATTGATCCAAACTGAATCCACCCAATCTGCTCTCAGTCGTTTCTGCTTTAAGACGGTCCAAAGATCTCTTTGTGAGCTTGTACAGTCACATTTTCAGAAGTACGTGGTCTCACAACGTACAGAACCAGAATCTTACAAAGTTTTTCTCTTCCTGCCCCCGCGCATCAATATTTTATTCCAACTAGAACAAATGGATGATATTGTGAAGGTTGATATAGTCACAAATGACTGGAAACTTTTACCATTCATTAATTCTTACCTTCTGGACATGACGTCTGGAAATTAGCACACAGGCTTGCTGCAAAACTGGTCATCTGAGTGAGGCATTGCAGTAAACTAGTTTTAGTGCTATTCTGGGTGCAAACATTTTTATTCAAAGTATAAAAATAACTGTGAAATATTGCTGAGTGAAAGCTATCTGTTATAAGGCACTGCAGGCGAGACATTTTCAAATGCAAGATTCAATATTATTGCAATTCTGTCTTGGTTATTACAAAGGAACATGTATAAAGGTCTAAGGATTTACTAAAAATGCTGGAAATTTTATTTTTCAGACCAGAACTATTGCTATTTTAGTCCTTTATCTGATTTATTAATCGTAACTCAGGTAATGATAGACATGCTTTTTGTTGACAGATGCACTTTAAGTTTCAGTTCCTTATCCCTGTATAGCAGGGGTTCCCAGCCTTTTTTATGCCATGAACCCCTACAATTAACCGAGGGGTTTGTGGACCCTGGGTTGGGAACCCCTGCTGTACAGCAATTTCTTCTGAATGTTTCAAGATACCAGCAGGTTATTTAATCAGTCTTGGCGCTGATGCCTGTGCAAATGGACTGTGGAGAATAAATTACTTTCAGGAAAGGAGGAAGGAAATGATGTGTGAAAAATAGTTAGCTCAAATTCATTATGTGCTGGCAATAATACTGATCAATATATGTGGCTTTCTTTTTAACTTACTTGATTCAGCGTTGCATATAAAGAGAATAAAAATAACTTATTTTTATACAGGGCTCAGTACTCTCCCAACATTGAAAAGGATTTAATGTTTTCATATGACATAAAGCAGGCCATTTGGCCCATCGCTGTCCCTCAAAACGTTCCCATCAGTGCCAATTCCCATAACCTTTTCACTCTCATATGCTCCATAAATCCTAACTGGATTTCCTTTGAAATTTCAGACTCTTACTTACTTTAGATTAGATTATGAGGACAGTCAGTCCTCGTTTATTGTCATTTAGAAATGCATGCATTAAGAAATGATACAATGTTCCTCCAGAGTGATATCACAAAAAAAAGGACAAACCAAAGACTAACACTGACAAGACCACATAATTATAACATATAGTTGCAGCAGTGCAAAACAATACCATAATTTGATAAAGAGCAGACCATGAGCACGGTAAAAAAAGTTTCAAAGTTCCGATCAACTCCTGATAGTCCCCGATAGCAGGCGGCAGTAGGGAGAAACTCTCCCTGCCATAAACCTCCAGGCGCTGACAACTGTCGATGCATTGGAAGCACCCGACCACAGCCGACTCTGAGTCTGTCTGAAAGCTTCGAGCCTCCGACCAGCCCCTCCGATACAGCCTCCTGAGTCCCATCGTCTGCCGAGCGCTTCGGCCCCACCCCGGCCACCGAGCAACAAGCAAAGCCGAGGACTCGGGGCCTTCTCCTCCGGAGTTAAAGACTCTGAATGGAAGGAAAGGCAAATCAGCAGTTTCTGAGGGGCTGCTACTAAATATGTTTAAAACTAAAATTCCCAGTGCGGAACAAAATAAGAACAGACAGTTCAACATAAACTTGACGCTCGTGCCTTTCTGAAGGTGACAAACAAATGCTGATAGCACTGGACAACACATTTTTTCAGAAGTGTTGCCTCCTCAGAATTGTTTTTTCTTTATGATAGACCACTTGAAGCTGAACACAAATATAATTTCAGTCTACTTATATCACGTAGGAATTGGGAGAAACAAGTAATTAACTTTTATTGAATATAATGTGTTTAATTGTGTAACAGTGCTGACACTTTCCAATAGTTCAACTAAGCTGAAAATGTTTTGTTGATGATTTTCATTTGTACTCAGTGTCTGAGGATTCTCACTTAAGTGTCCAACAAAAATAAGCCAGATTGATGGATTCCAGTTGCCCTGATAAACCGTTTCTCCATGACCATAATCTCCTGGTGAAACCTTTCACCATCCTCGTAACTCACTGTACCAAGCTTTGCAGGAAAGAAGTCTAAATGGAAATGCAGAAAATGAGTCATTAGTGATATCTTGTACTTCATGGTTTTGTTTGCTTGAAGGAGATTGTCAATCAGTTGCATGTAGCTTGGTGCTTTACAGTTGCCAAAAAAATTTCAGCAACTTCCTTGAATGCCTTCCATGTGATTTTTTTTCCCCCGGTCCTGCTAGAAGTTCTTCACATTGCCCGTCATTGATGAGCTGCTTGATTTGTGGACCAACAAAAATGCCTTCCTTAATCTTGCCCACAGATATTCTGACTTGGATTGAAACTAGGTGATTTTTTTTTAAAAAAATGCTGTGTGATAGGGAAATTTCATGGTAGTTTTCATGATTTTCAAAATCCATATGATATACCCAAAAGTGTTCAGGAAGCAAAATCCAAGAATGGTGAAGGAACAATAATGTACCTCAAAGGTAGAATAGTGTGCGGGTTGGAGGGCAACGTCCAAGTGACGGGATTCCCGTCCTTTTGCCGCCCTTGTCCTTCGGGCTACTAGAGGCCATGGGCTTGGAATGTGCTGTTTCGGGAGTCTTTGGGAGTTGCTGTAGTGCATCCTGTAGAGGGTACCTACTGCTGCTACTGTAGAGGAGCCAGTGGCAAAGCAAGTGAACGGTTGTAGATGGGGTGCATCTCAGGTGGACTGCTGTGTCCTGTACGGTGTTGAGCTTCCTAAGCATTAAAAACAAAGCCCAAGAAGAGTTTACGCATTCTTCTGCATTGTTGAAGTTGCACTCATTCAGATAAGTGGACAGTGTTCCAATACACTCCTTGAGTCTTGTAGATGGGGAGTACAAGCTTTGGGAAGTTAGAAAGTGAGATTCACGCCACACAGTTCCTAGCCTCTGGCCTATTCCCATAGCCACATTGTGATTGTGGCTACTCCAGTTCAATTTCCTAACCCCCCTAACCCCCACCCCCCCCAGTTGTTTGATGATGGAGAAAACTTTTCTGTTTACTACTCTGCACAGATTTGACAGCAGCTTTGTTGAATGAAATTTGCAGACCATTTTAATCCTATATTTGCAATAGTATTAGATGGAGTGCAGAGTTTTACACACAAACAAAAAGAGTCTTGCATTTAGGTAACATCATCTTGGTCTGGGGATGTCTCAGTGCACGGAAAGTACCTTATGAACTGTGGTTACAGTCTTAATATTTCTCAGCTCTTTCTTGGGATTGAGGATGATGTGCTTCCACTTCAGTTCTGTGTAAGATAATGAGACCAGCATGAGATGTGCAGGCTGCTTAATGGCTGGGCAGGAGATGGTAGCGGTGATGGGTAGTGTAGGAGGTGGTGTATTCCTACCCCTGCATCTTTCTGATCTTCTGAATGTTCCCAGTAAAGATCCTTAGAATCATAGAAATCATTTATGAAATGGAAGGAGGTGGTTCAGACCTCTGCATACATGCTGATCAAAAATAAACTCTTCAGCCTAATTCCACCTCCAAGCACTGGATCTGTAGCTCTGTAGTTCCTGGTTTTCCAAGTACACATCCAATTACCATTAAGTGTGTACTTCTGTGTCTACCATTGCTTCCCACCCACCCCCTGGATGAAATTTATTTTCAGTCACATAAATGCCTTTCAACCATTCTCCCTTTCCTCCTTATAAATTTGCCTCTGCAATTGTGGTGGTTGCCCCCATTTGGTTGTCATTTCAACCTAATTAGCCTCGTTTGATAAGAATCTCAGAGCATCCAGGGTTCATCATTCATTGGGATCAATCATGGTCCTGCTTTCCATAAATCAGGAAGGATGCTGCATTTTTCTTACTAGGAGGAGTTGAGATCTTTGCAGAGACTTTGGGTAATCTGTTATTTCTGGTACTCCTTTTTCAATCTTTTTATTGGTATCGTAATGATAAAGATTAACACCATAAAAATCATACAAAGTTATTGGGATTACATTGTTGTAATTGTCATATATAAATATAAACTCCATTAATACATGGATATTAAACCTCCCAATCTTACAGGATACAAATATTATATATAGACAAATTAACATGAAAGGAGAAAAATATATATATACCCCCACCAAAAAAAACTAATCTAACAAGATAGACCAATTAAACTACAGAAAAAAAAGACATAGGCTGTTATGAAACATAAAAGAAAAGAACCATTAGTGTCATTGACTCTGTTCCCCTCAACATATACCAAAAAAGAAATAGAGTAGGTTTGGTATTTCTGGTACTCCTCTTGGAAATCTGTTGCCGTGAGGGAGATCAGAGTACAGTACCTATTTTGAGAATCTGGTGTTGCACAAGCCAGATGATAAAAACCTACGCATTCGAGCTGGCTGAGTGTAACCCTAGTCTCAAAGCTGGGAGAGGACAACTTGTTATTTCACTTATCCTGCTGGTGGATTTGGAGGATATTATTGGTGTGTACAGTGCCAGCTCTTGATAGTACATGAGTCTGCAGATAAGAGGGAAGAGATGACTCCCCAGAAGATCATGAGTTTCAGCCTAGGTTGATAATCTTGATCTTTGAGCATTCTTTTCCTGGAACAGACGGTATCCCTGATGAAGTTCGAGAACTTGGCAGAGAAGTGCCTCTGACACAAATTTAGAAGGCCAAATACTGTGTAGGCACACTGGAGACAGAGGTAACTTTCATAATTAATGAAAACCTCTTACTGAGAGGTTGCTCCCAAGGTATGGAAGATAGTCCACGTTTGCTAGAGCTCTGGCCGGATCCTTATTGTAGGACAGGTGGAATTGTGCAGTGGTAGGGAAGCACCTTGCTTTGTGTATAGAGCATAGAACTGTATAGCATAGGAACAGGCCCTTCATCCCACAATGCCTAACTCCCCTCCACTACTACATGATCTTATCCATGTGTCTGTCTATATTCGTAAATGCCGTTATCATGTCTGCTTCCACCACTAGTTGTGGCAACCCATTTCAGGCACCCACTGCGCTCTCTTGTTTTAGAATACTTGCTTTGCACGTCTCCTTTAAACCTTCCCCCTCTTGCCTTAAATGTATGCCCTCTAGTATTCAATATCTCTATCCAGGGAAAAATGATTTGTGTAACACCTATTGCTTTGTATGCTTCAACTCTACTTGAAACATGGACTGAGAATACACATGTTCACGTGTATCATCTGCAGCTCATTGGCTGAAGCTGGAGTGATCTTAGTTCTGGAGTGGATGGAGGTAATGACAGTTGCGTGGTTATTTATTTAGAGATACCACGCAAAATAGGCCCCTCCATCACCCAGCATTTAAGCTAACCATCAGACAATTTACAATTAACCTACTAACCGGTAGGTCTTTGGACTGTGTGAGGAAACCAGAGCACCCGGAGAATGCACAACCTCCTTACAGAGGATGCCGGGATTCAACCTGAAATGTCGACAATTGCCCTCTTCCCTCAGGTGCTGCTTGACCCGCTGAGATCTTGCACCACACCTGCTGTGCCTTTGACTCTGAACTGGTTTGGTGCATCGCCATGTTCTAACATAATTTTCCAAAAAAGTACGGGCCGTGCAGGTGATGTTGATAAACATTAAAGAATGTCATGCATCATGTGTGATCCTACCTGTTCACTACTCACTGAATGGACAGTAAGAATGAGCTCACCAGTGGCACGAGACTATCCAGGACCAGAAGACATAGGAGCAGAATTAGGCCGTTTGGCCCATCAGGTCTGTTGCACCATTCAATTATGGCTGATCATTTCTTTCCCCCTCCTCAGCCCCACTCCCTAGCCTTCTCCCTGTAACCTTTGATACCATGTCCAATCAAGAACCTATCAAGCTCTGCCTTAAATACACCCAATTATCTGGCCTCCACAGCTGCCTGTGGTAATAAATTCCACAATTTCACTACCCTCTGACTGAAGAAATTTCTCCACATTTTAAATGGATGTCCTTTCATACCGAGACTATGCCCTCTTGTCCTAGACTCTCCCACCATGGGAAGCATCCTTTCCACAACTATTCTGTCTTGGCCTTTCAACGTTCAAAAGGTTTCAATGAGATCCCCCTCAGGACTAAATTCTGAGTACAGAATCAGAGCTATCAGATGTTCCTCACATGATAACCCTTTCATTCCCAGAATCATTCTTGTGGCCTCTCCAATACCAGCACATCTTTTCTTAGATGAGGAGCCCAAAACTGTTCACAATACTCAAGGTGAGGCCTCACCAGTTCCTTATAAAGCCTCAGCATTACATCCCTGCTCTTGTATTCTAGACCTCTTGAAATGAATGCTAACATTGCATTTGCCTTCTTCATCAGCAACTCTATCTGCAAGTTAACCTTTAGTGTGTTCTGCACATGGACTCCCAAGTCCCTTTGCATCTCAGATTTTTGGATTTTCTCCCCATTTAGAAAATAGTCTGCACATCTATTTCTATTACCAAAGTGCATGACCATGCATTTTCCAACTTGGTATTTCATTTGCCAATCTCCTAATCTGTCTAAGTCCTTCTGCAGCCCACCTGTTTCCTCAATACTACCTGCCCATCCACCAATCTTCGTATCATCTTCAAACTTGGCAACAAGGTCATCTATTGCATCATTGAAATCATTGATATACAGCATAAAAAGAACCCCCACAGAACACCACTATAGTCACTGGCAGCCAACCAGAAAAAGATCCTTTTATTCCCACTTGCTGCCTCCTACCAATCAGCCAATGCTCTAACAATGCCTGCAACTTACCTGTAATACCGTGGGCTCTTAATGTGGCACCTCGTCAAAGGCCTTCTGAAAGTCCAAATATACAACATACACTGCATCCCCTTATTCTATCCAACTTGTAATCACCTCAAAGAATTCCAACAGGTTCATCAGGCAAGATTTTCCCTCAAGGAAACCATGCTGACTTTGTCCTATCTTGTCCTGTGTCACCAAGTACTCTATAACTTCATCATTAACAATTGACTGCAACATCTTCCCAACCACTGAGGTCAGGCTGACTGCTTTATAATTTCCTGTCTACTACTTTCCTCCTTTCTCAAAGAGTGGAGTGACATTTCCAAATATCCAGTCCTCTGTCTCCATGCCAGAGTCCAAATGATTTATGAAAGAACACAATCTTTACCGTTACCTTTCAGAAATCTTGTGTGCAGTTTCTCTGGTCTAGGTGACTCATGTACCCTTAGGTCTTTCAGCTTTTTGAGGACCTTCTCCCTTGTGATAATAACTGCACTCATTTCTCTTCCCTCACACCCTTCAACATCTGGCACACTGCTAGTGTCTTCCACAGATGCAGGCTACTTATTTAGTTTATCTGCCATCTCCTTGTTTCCCCCCCCCCCCACCCTGATTATTTCTCTGACCTCATTTTCTACTGGTCCTATATCCACCCTTAGCTCTCTTTTTTATTTTAACTTGAAAAAGCTTTTACCATCCACTCTGATATTTGTGTGTCAGCTTGCTTTCATATTTTGTTTCCCTCCTAATGATTATTTTGGTTGCACTCTGTGAGGTTTTAAAAGCTTCCCAATCCTCTGTCTTTTTACTAATTTTTGCTTTGTTGTATGCTCTCTCTTTTGCTTTTACATTAGCTTTGACTTTCCTTGCCATTTGAGTACTTTGTAATTTTTGGAATACATCTATCCTGCACCTTCCTCATTTTTTCCAGAATCCCATGTCATTGCAGCTCTGCTGTCATCCTTGCCAGCATCTCCTTCCAATTTACTGGCCAACTCCCTTCCCATACCACTATAATTTCCTTTACTCCGCTGAAATACTGCTACATCAGATTGTACTTTCTCCCTATCAAATTTCAAGTTGAACTCAATCATATTGTGATCACTGGACGTGGGTGCACTGTTACCCTATAACTGACTGTGTGGATAAATATGTTGTTTTGACTACAACCAGATTTGAAATATTGACAACAAATACTCAGCTGTGATCCACCAGGCTCCAAGCCCTGGATCTATGCTGATACATTGCTGAGCCTGGCAACTGTCACACCAAAGCTGAGTTGCTTAGGTCAGGGGACACCTGTTTTCAGAATGGTGGAAAGGCCTACACAGAACAGTTGATGTTACGGCAGTTATAGGGTTTTTTGAAGATGTACAAAATAGTTGACGTAACATGGGAAGGACAACATCTGGAAGGGAGTACAAAGGAAAGGATCACAGACATCTGGAAAGATTGCTGGGATGAAGGATATAGTAAGCCCTATTTTCTTCAGAATTAAACAAGTAATTAAAAGATATAAATGATATTAAAATGCTCCTTTTTAACATTAGAGCAAATGTTTGGTAAGTGCTCTGTCCTCATTGGGCTATAGGATGCTTGTACCAGGGGTTGGAACCTGCCATTTCACACCTCCATCATAAGCTTCAGACTTGCTCCGTAAGGCTGCAGAATAAAGTCTCTGCACCTCAGCTCTTTTTTTGTATAGTGTCACCTGTGACCCTGGGGAAGCACTAAGCACCAGGATTTTTTTCCCCCAGGAAGACCAGGAATGTTTTTGAAGATCTGCAGACCACTCTATATTTGGTAAATCACAGGCAGATTCTATGCCAGTGTTGACTGAGACCTGTCCCAACATTTTACATTGAACGCGGCTCTACCACCCTTTAGAGAATCACCCTCTGCTTCATAACTATTAGATCTATTGTCTCTGTCTTTTATTCACAAACATGAGTTCTCTTATTTATTGTCAATCTTTAACACAAAGTTTATTTTTACTGTCTTAAGGATTTCTGTAATCCAGTGGCTAGGTGAAACCCACACAGTGTGGCCATTATAAACAACAACAGGGAAAGAGGGATAACTTTGACTTGAAAGAAAATAGGAGAACACTAGTCTGAAATACTAATGATTTAAGTGGAGAACACTTCCTTCAACAGAAATTTTATTTTCCAAATCAAAATTGAGGAAAAATCAACTTTTATTCATCAAAGATGTTAAAACCTGTGAAACAAAGACAGACTTGTAGAGCCAAATTGTATGTTAGCCATTGTAGAATGGGCTTGAAAGTGCAAATGGCCTGATACTGTCCCAGTAATGGACTAAAGAAAGCAAATTATGAATCACTAAAGTCCATTTCCAATTGTAAATAATTCCAGTTACCACCTTACACATAAGAAATTCATGAACTCAGTCACAAGTTGGAATATTGCCACTAAATATGGTATCTTGAGAATCACTTAATCTCATTCTTTGGGTCTATCCAGGAAAATGAGATTATATGCTGATTTCAAATATGAGTGCTGATAAGAGGCTACTGGTTAAGGAAATGTTTTATTTATGGCCTGATGTTAGCTGTTAATGATTACTGAATTATGTTCTTTTGTTATTTTGTCTTGTGCTATTTTATGTGATCTATAATTAACTTAGAGAATGCTATTTGCATTAAAGAAATGACAGATGAACAAGTCACGGACAGCCATTTCTTGGCTCTAAGGTAGTGTGTGAAAACCAGAACATGAAAGAAACATTTCAAAAAAGTGGCGAGAAAGAAACATTTCAAAAAAGTGGCGAGAAAGCATGGTATTTCTTAAGCAAAGGTCTTTGTCAGGACCCGTTGAATATTCAAGACTGTTCTTGATGGGAGGCATTAGTTCATCAGTGGGTTAGTCCCTGTAATTTCTGCCACGAGCTCTGCCTGTGTCTGGTGTTGAGTCAACAACTTGTCAATAAGACCAATTTCCGCATCTCTTTTGTTGATATCTTTGTATTCTGTCCACGACTGGTCATGTTGCAACTTGTAGGCCCCGAGGAACTCATGTGGGCAGCTTGGCCCCCACTCCTGTAATGAACAGCCAGAAATAATAGGTTTACAATAATAGGCCAACATAGAGTTCAACACCCCAAGACATGCTGAAGTACCTCATGGACAATTGTATACTTTGGTGTATAACTAAGATTCAAGATTGTTTAATGTCATTTCCAGTACACGACTGTAAAGGAGAATGAAATAATTGTTACGCTAGATCTGATGCAGCACAAAAAAACCAAGAAGATAAAGAACACAAGAAAAACAATCAATATAAATACATAAGATAGCTTACATGCATAGATTTGGGAGCATTATGAAAAACCCGTGAATAACTTTGGAAACAGGGAGCCAATTGCATACAGCACATTCCATATAGCTGAGATATTGATGGAATGTTAGTCATGGCAATGTTGGCTGAGGCACAAATATTGTCCAGAACTAAACAGAGCAGAACCTGCTCTTCACCATGTAATATTTTACCCCTAGATGTAAATCCATTCCATTTTACATGGAACATTTTATACCCACCAGAGAGGACGAGCTGAGATTCAGCTTAACAACTGAAAGACAGTGTTTCGATCCCTAAATCCAGCTCTAAATGGCAGGGTGGATTATTACTTATGGCTCTAGAGTGGGGTCTAATGCAGAGGTAACGGTGCTGCTGGCCAATGTATGATGAAACTTCTCAGAGTTTGCCCCTCGGTGGCCAAATTAAGTCCCTGACCTTTTTCTCAACCACATCACAATGGTAGCACCACTGTGAAGTAGTTAAATATAGCTGCCTTTCATTCTCTGAGGATTCTTAAATATCTGAACTTGCTAACCTTTGGAGAAAGGATGGAGAAATATCGCTGTCCAGACTCACGTCTGTACATGAAATAAACTGTTCCAGGCTTCTTCACAATGTTACAGGCAATGTGATGGAGATCAGCATCTTTCCCGGCCTCTTCCAGAACCTGAGCAAAAAGATCCAGCAACGTACAGATGAGGAAAGGACACAGGACTGAATTAAAAAAAGCACAATATTGACAGATTGGTATTTGGTGGCTAGCATAGACATAGTGGACTGAAAGGCCTCTTTCTGAGCTGTATGATTGACAATAATGGAGTTGGACTCTAAATGGACAGCACTTTTTCTACTTTAAATATTGACTGAATTGTAATTTGTGTAAAATTGAGTGTGCCAGTTTTCAAAGCTTTTAATTCTTATTATTCCCCTTCTGCCAGATGAATTCAACAGTCAGACACATACTGACACAAAGCAGATACAATTTTCAGAGATGCAAATTAAGTAACTTACTTGAGTTTTGAAATCACTCATAACCCACTGAAGCAGGAGTTGAGCAAGCTGTGTAGATTTTGGCTTAAACCCCAGTGTTTTAAATTCAATTATCACGAGTTGAAGATAGTGGCTGCCATCATTGTCTATGAGCAGCTGGTGATAAGCTACTCCTTTGATCTGTTGTAGAGTCAGTGATGAAGGTACCGCAGAGTTCCTTTAGAATGGGTCATTATCCAGTGAAAATACAGCAAATCAGGATAGCATCCACATTGAAAGGGGCTTTAAGATGGCCACGTTATGGTCAATGGACCACACTTTCCCAAGTAATGAAAATTGCTGGGTGAATCTTTATGTCACTGTTGCACTGTACATACACTGTACACTGTAGCACAGATGATGGAGGAAGTTAAACATTTAAGGTAAATTGATGTTTAACCCACTTTGACCACCAAACAGAAAGCATTTCACTCTTCAGATTTTAGGATCTGTTAAGAGCCGCAGGGTGCCTGACATCTTGACAATGATTGCAATCTAGAAAAGGATGCTCTTAAGTGGCCCATTTCCTGTCATGTGATCAGAGCACAAGGCAACGACTACAGGAAAAGCTAACAACCACACGAAAGTAGGTCTCTAAAACTGCCTCTGGAGATAAAGTTCACAGCTTTTATGTAACCAGGGAGCAGGCTACATGCTCAATCAAATAATTCGGTTTGCAGCTACTTTTCAAAGCAAGTAACTGATGAATTTCAGATTCCAGGTGTCTAATACAACCACCATTGATGGAGAAGGAACACGAAATGCCTCTGACTCACATAGAAGACACTTAAGGAATGGAGGAAGCCGAGGGTGTGACCTGATAGAGGGATGTAAACTTACGAAAGGATGTTTTTCCCATATTAGGGGGTGGCTACGACAAGACAGAATGGGTTGAAGGTGCGAGATAGGAGGCTTTAAAGGGGATCTGAGGAGGAAATTTTTCACAAAGTCTAGAGCACACTGCCTGAAGAGGTGGTGGAGGCAGATACTCTCTGCATTTAACAAACATCTATTTGAATCACCAAGGCATAGAATACTATATTTCAGGGGTTCCCAACCTTTTTTATGCCATGGATCAATACCATTACGCAAGGGGTCTGTGGACCCTAGGCTGGGAACTCCTGCCATAGATGGATCTAATGTACATAGGTACACAGGAAGCGTGGACACGATGGGCCTGTTTCTGTGCTCAATAACTCCCTGATATTTCTATATTTATTTTGTTGTAGAAAGAGGCCATTCAGGCCATTGAATCTATGCTGGGTCACAGTGCAATCCCATTCACCAACTATGTTTCTATGTAACCTATTCCCTCTGCATTCCTGTACCTCATTTACACCCACCCTCTCCACCCCGAGATCAGTGGTATGCCTTTAGGATGTGCGGTGAAACTGGAATACTGGTGGGAAACTCACATGATTACAGGGATAATACGCAAACTCCACACAAACAAAACCAGAGGTCAGGATTTAACCCAGGTCACTGGAGTTGTGAGGCAGTTCTACGAGTTATACCACTGTGCCTCTCCTATCCTGATTCTATTCTGGTCATAGACAGCCTGAGAACCCAACCCATTCTTTGCCCTGAACCCAGTATTTGTGGAACTTGCGCTGAAATCAGGAAGGTTCCTAGTTCGAAATTCAAAGCCATATTTAATCGCAATGATCTAAATTCCACTCTGCAAGGGAAGCAGGCTGAATTTTCTCCACAGGTGGACAAAGGAATTGTAAGTAAACAGGAACTTCCAAAGCAGAAGCAGCTACGTTAGCAGATCTCAGTGACGTTCTCTCAATTTGGGGGTTTGCAAAGCTGGAAAGGAGCTTTGACAACCACAAACTGTCAACCAGATCAGCTATCTGTGTTTTTCAGAGCAAATCTGTGGCCATGGAAAACTAGGGTGAGTCCAAAACAATGAGGAAGCAGTGCAAAGGTATTGCATAACTTTAAGGCTGTTTGTACCTTTCGACACACACAAACTGCTGGAGGAACTCAGCAGGCCAGGCAGCATCTATGGGAAAAAAGTACGGTCAACGTTTCAGGCTGAGACCCTTCAGCAGGACTGGAGAAAAAAAGACGAGGAGTAGATTTTAAAGGTGGGGGAGGGGAGAGAGAAACACAAGGTGATAGGTGAAATGAAACTGGGGGGGGGGGGAGGTGAAGTAAATACCTGGGAAGTTGATTGGTGAAAGAGATACAGGGGAATCTAAGAGGAGATGACAGAAGGCCATGGAAGAAAGAAAAGGGGGAGGAACACCAGAGGGAGTGATAGGCAGGCAAGGAGATAAGGTGAGAGAGGGAAAAGGGGATGGGAACTAGTGAAGGAGAGGGCAGGGGACCCATTACCGGAATTTCAAGAAATCGATGTTCATGCTATCAGGTCGGAAGCTACCCAGACAGAATACAAGGTGTTGTTCCTCCAACCTGAGCATAGCCTCCTCACGACAGTAGAGGAGGCCATGGATTGCATATTGGAATAGGAAGAGGAAGTGGAATTAAAATGGATGGCCTATCACCTAGTGTTTTACCCTCGCCTCCCCACCCCCACCTTTTTTAAATCTACTCTTTTTTTTTCCTCCAGTCCTGCCGAAGGATCTCGGCCCAAAATGTTGACTGTTCTCTTTTCCATAGATGCTGCCTGGATTTCCAGCATCTGCAGATTATCTCTTGTTTGTACCTTTCGAGCTTTGTCTTGGAGATATTGGATTTGCTCGGCTATCATGGTCAGTTTATTAGTAGCGTTGGCACGGACGAAATCATCTGCCTGGAATAAAAGAAATTTCAAAGTTAGTGAAGCGAAAATCACAAAGTAGGTGAGACTTCAGGGCTTCACAGAATTTAAATAGCATGGAAACCGACCTTGTGGCCTACCAAATTCAGGGTGGCTACTGAGATCCCAGGCTATGCTGATCCCAGTTTGTTATTCTCTCCATGTTCCCATCAACTCTCCATACATTCTACCACTTATCCACACACCAGATGCAATTTAAACCACCCAGTTAACTTACCAGCCCTCATTTGTTTGTAATGTGGGATGGAACCCAGAGATCAGGAGAGGAAACAGAGATTAGGATTCGGCCCGTGACACTGCAGCTGTGGGTCAGTAGCTCTGTCAGTTGGCCCATGTTCACTACTGATCTGTCAGTCAGATCAGAAGACCGTACAACATGTGAATCCGAAACCCAACTTCACCTTACGTCTTCAGTCCCATATCCCCCATTCTCTCGCCTAAACTTTCAGTTGCCCTCAGGAGTTTTATGGGACGACATTTCCAGATTGTCCAAGGAAGCATTTCCATGTATCACCCCATCCACCAGCTTCAGCTTTTATGTAATTTTAAAGCTTATGAAGTGAAAGATTTAGCTGTGCACTGGAAGTATCAGTAAATTCCCTTCTTGGTTTCAAACATGTCTAACAGTAAACGCATATAAAAAATACTGCTACCATTCCCCCGATGAGTCAATAGGGAAACATAATGCCAAGTGGGGAAGTTCATTTTAAATTTATTCACTATTTTGAAGGTAGGATCGCTGGTCAGACGAGCACTGATGGCCCTTCGGAAGGGAGTGGGTGAATCATTCCTTTAACCACTGTGGTGCTTCCGGTGAATTTACTCTCACAAAGCGGTTGGTAGGAAGTTCCAGGAGTGCCAAATTGAACTAATCCCTTTTGCTTCCACATGGTGCATATCATTCCATTCATTACAGATGTTCTTGGTGATAGATGTCACACATTTGGGAGATACCAATGGAGGAGGAACTGCAGTGCACTTTATGGACAGCACACAGTTACAGACAGTAACTGTGCACATGCAATGGATGTTTGAAGTGATGGAAGGGATGCCAGTGAAGTGGACTGCGTTCTCCTGGACAGTGTTGGGGTTCTTGAGTGTTGCTGGATCTCCATTCATCCGGGCAAGTGGAGAGCATTTCAATTCACTTGTGTCTTGTAGCTGATGGAAAAGCTTTGGTAAGTCAGGAGTAAGCAACTTGCCACAATGTACCAATCCTCTTATCTGCTTCTGTTCCCAATGCGTTTGTTTTTTATTTATTTATAGATACCATGCAGAATAGGTCCGGCTGGCCCTTTGAGATGAGCTGCCAGCAACCCACCAACTTAATAGCCAAACCACAGGACAATTTACAATTAACCTACTAACCGGTATATCTTTGGACTGTGGGAGGAAACCGGAGCACCCGGAGGAAACCCACGCATTCGTGTGGAGGTCTTACAGAATACAAGGTATTGTTCCTCCAACCCCAGTCTGGCCTCGTCGTGACAGCCATAGCCACCCATTTTAATTCCACTTCCCATTCCCATTCAGATATGTTACACCTTATTTGGGTAGCCTCCAGCCTGATGGCATGAACATCGATTTCTCAAATTTCCAGTAATGCCCCCCACCCCTCTCCTTCACAATTTCCCATCCCCTTTCCCCTCTCTCACCTAATCTCCTTGTCCACCCATCTCCTCCCTCTGGTGCTCCTCACTCCTTTTTCTTTCTTCCCTGGCCTTCTGTCTCTTTCACCAATCAACTTCCCAGATCTTTATTTCATCCCTCCCCCTCCAAGTTTCACCTATCATCCTGTGTTTCTCTCTCCCCTCCCCACCTTTTAAATCTACTCCTCGGCTTTTTGTCCCCCAGTCCTACCAAAGGGTCTCGGCCCAAAACGTCGACTGTACTCTTTTCCATAGATGCTGCCTGGCCTGCTGAGCTCCTCCAGCATTTTGTGTGTGTTGCTCGGATTTCCAGCATCTGCACATTTTCTCGTTTGTAGCAGAATCATATTTGAAAGAAGTAGTAGTAAAAGAAGCAGTTTCATGAACTGTCTGAAGGACATTGCCTTTGGTCACATTGTTTGCTGGTGCCATCTTCTTCCGTTCTTGGGCCTGGCTTTCTCTTGCTGTTGTAATCATGCTGGCACAACTCACAGCTTGGCTAGAGGCATGGCCAATGCTAAGGTGGACATCTTTTGTATTACAGACAGCATCTGCTTTCATGGACTGGATGGTTAGATTAGCTCTCAGCTGCTTTTTTATAATGTGTGGAACTGAATGGATGGCAGCCAGTCAAGTATCAGGTCCAACCAAACAATCCTAGTTTCAGTTCCTCAGTTGCCTTGAATTAATTTATTTGAATCAGTGCAAGAACTGAAACGTTACAAACTGGTGGTAGTTCAGCTGGTAAAGCTGCTGCCTCACAAAATGACCTGAGGGATTCAATCCTGACCCTGGCTACTGTCTATATGGCATTTACATGTATAGCCTGTGATTATTTGTGTTTTTCAAAAATATCAGAAACATTCAGATGTGATGAGATTGATTTAGAGGGCCCTTAACTTAGTGATGTCAACACTCAGTGCTTTAAGAAGACAATCCACTACTGTATTCTCTGGCCAATAAATCCCCAGTCACGTTCACAAAATAAAAGATTCATCAGTTCCTCCAGTATTTTGTGTGTGTTCTTCAAGATTTCCAGCATCTGCTGAATCTCTTGTGTTAACTATCGATCTTCTCCAAAAAAAAATGGGACTGATAGATGTCCTCCTTTTTTAAAGGAAGGGGCTTCCCTTCCTCCACCATCAATTCTGCTCTCAAACGCATCTCCCCCATTTCATGCACATCTGCACTCACTCCATCCTCCCGCCATCCCACTAGGAATAGCAGACATCCCACTCTGCAAAAACTCATTTCAGGGAGGTAGCACCATCAATTTGCGGGAGACTCCCGGAACTTGCAGGAGAGGTGGGATGTCTGCAAAAGAGTAGGTCCTTAGCAGCTGGCCAGCTAGTTTAAATAATGTTAGCTATGCTAATGAACGAATGACACCTGTTAAACTCAGCTCAAGATGTCTTTTACAGTCTAACCCACCATGGGCAATAGAAACCAGCAGGCCAGGCAGCATCTCTAGGAAGAGGTACAGTTGACGTTTCGGGCCGAGACCCCTCGTCAGGACAACTGAAGGAAGAGCTAGTAAGAGATTTGAAAGTGGGAGGGGGAGGGGGAGATCCAGGGGGAGATCGTTTCGCTGAACACCTATGCTCTGTCGGCCAGAGAAAGCAGGATCTCCCAGTGGCCACACATTTTAATTCCACGTCCCATTCCCATTCTGACATGTCTATCCACGGCCTCCTCTACTGTAAAGATGAAGCCACACTCAGGTTGGAGGAACAACACCTTATATTCCGTCTGGGTAGCCTCCAACCTGATGGCATGAACATTGACTTCTCTAACTTCTGCTAATGCCCCACCTCCCCCTTGTACCCCATCTGTTATTTATTTATATACACACATTCTTTTTCTCTCTCTCCTTTTTCTCTCTCTGTCCCTCTGACTATACCCCTTGCCCATCCTTTGGGTTTTCCCCCCTCCCCCTTTTCTTTCTCCCTGGGCCTCTTGTCCCATGATCCCCTCATATCCCTTTTGCCAATCACCTGTCCAGCTCTTGGCTCCATCCCTCCCCTTCCTGTCTTCTCCTATCATTTCGGATCTCCCCCTCTTCCTCCCACTTTCAAATCTCTTACTAGCTCTTCCTTCAGTTAGTCCTGACAAAGGGCCTCGGTCTGAAACATCGACCATACCTCTTCCTTGAGATGCTGCCTGGCCTGCTGCATTCACCAGCAACTTTTATGTGTGGGACTGATAGCTGTTCTCCAGGCCTTAAATCTCTGATCTAGTTTGAGGTTTGGGTTACAGAGAAAGAATATTTCCACTGGCACTCGACTGTAAGTGAGATGCTAACCATAACTTCCTTAAATGATCTTTGCAGCTTTAACATTCAGAATTCTGTCAAAGACTTGAACACGTTCCACAACAAATGTGGTCAATTTAATCTGAAGTCCTTTGCAACCTCATCCTGAGGTTACATAAATGGAAATCTTCATATCTAACTTGCTGGTATGGGACACAGATTGTCCGACGCATCTACCAACTCACTTCATATGTAAAGTGTTGCACTTAGCAACATCCTGAACATAAGAAAGAAAATATTTTAATTCCAATTTTTTACCCAACTGTCAGACCTGATTCACACATTGTAATTGTAAATAAAAAAGTTTCACTTCTCGTTAAGAGGACGCTTCAGTTCAGCATCCGCCCAGCCAGACAGATGCACTCCCCTCACTTCCAACGGAAATGTATTTAGACCTTTTTATTTAGAACTTAGATCTTGAAAACCGCAAGAAACCAAGGGGCTGATGTTTCTATTTTCATGGTCCATCAGTAGCTTGAGGGCAAATCGCAATTTCCCAATTGTTCTCTCAGCAGGTTTTTGGCCAAAGAGAACTTTTACTGCTTTTCCTGGCAAGATGTTTGGATTCCTCCCATTGGCAACCAGCTGTCTCCCCCGGTCCAGTTCGAAGAAACCAAGTGTCTGCCTCACTAAACAGAA
Source organism: Mobula hypostoma (assembly GCF_963921235.1). Lineage (NCBI taxonomy): Eukaryota > Metazoa > Chordata > Chondrichthyes > Myliobatiformes > Myliobatidae > Mobula > Mobula hypostoma. The sequence continues at coordinate 31,406,234 of NC_086121.1, forward strand.
TCATACTGAACAGGCTGCCTGCATCACTCCAACTCACCCCAATCAACCATCTCCCCAGGACAGTTTCCACACCCAGGCCTGCTCCAAGATATGCCAAACAGCCATCTGCCCATCTCCACCCACAAAAATTTGCTCCCTTTCTGCCTATGATACACATGAACCAAACTATTTACTTCAACTTGTACCATGTGGCCACCCACCACAACCCATTTATTATTCCAACTCTAACCATTCAACAGTTTATCCCACTCCATCCCTCCCTAGTTGGTTTATCTATGTACTCTGTATCAACAAACCCTCCTGAATGAATGCAACAAACATATGCTACTCCTTCTAAGCCTTCAGCAGCTTGTCAATGAGCAGGTTCATTCTCAGCCAGCCAGTTCACTACACTACACACTCCATGCCAACAAGTTGTCTAGCTCACTTCATCTCTTATCAACCAGTTTCTGTCCTCCACCTCCGCCCCACCCAACCAAACTAGCAGCTGCTGCAGTTTACCCCATACTAAACCGCTGTCTGCCCCAGTTTATTTCCTACCAACCAGCTCTCTGCCCCACCTCCCATCACACCGACCAGCTCTCTGCCCCACCTCCCATCACACCGACCAGCTCTCTGCCCCACCTCCCATCACACCGACCAGCTCTCTGCCCCACCTCCCATCACACCGACCAGCTCTCTGCCCCACCTCCCATCACACCGACCAGCTCTCTGCCCCACCTCCCATCACACCGACCAGCTCTCTGCCCCACCTCCCATCACACCGACCAGCTCTCTGCCCCACCTCCCATCACACCGACCAGCTCTCTGCCCCACCTCCCATCACACCGACCAGCTCTCTGCCCCACCTCCCATCACACCGACCAGCTCTCTGCCCCACCTCCCATCACACCGACCAGCTCTCTGCCCCACCTCCCATCACACCGACCAGCTCTCTGCCCCACCTCCCATCACACCGACCAGCTCTCTGCCCCACCTCCCATCACACCGACCAGCTCTCTGCCCCACTTCCCATCACACCAACCAGCCTTCCCCAATCACTGCCATTTCCCAGTCCAGCCACCACCGACAAGCCACTTCTCCCACAGCACCAGCTATCTGCCCCACAGTACCTGTACCAACCAAGTGTATATCCCACACAATCCCAACAAACCAAGTGAATGCCCAGCTCCAGGCTGGAATTGGGGTTGAGAGGAAAAATGGATCAGCCGTGATGAAATGGCGGAGCAAACGCGGCGGGCCAATAGCTCAATTCTGCTCTTGTGTCCTCTGGTATCAATCATCCACTTCTTACTCTTGTCCCAAACTAACCAGCTATGAGCTTCACCCCACTAGAGACCCACCTGTTATCTGCCCCTTCCCACTTTAAATCTTTCAGTGGACTCCCCACTCTTCCCCAGCTTTCCCTTCCATTCTCTCCACCGCATCCATACTGACCAATCTGCCCATCTCTGTTAATCCCATTTGTCTGCTTTAGGCACTTACCCCTCCAACAAGTACCAATTCAATTGCGATTTAAACATCGTCATTGCATCTGCCTCCACTGTCTCTTCAGTCAGCTTGCTCCAAATATTGCGTGAAAGACTTGCCCTTCAGATCTCCTTTAAATTTCTCCTCTCACATTAAACCTGTCCTCCTCGTCCTAAACTTCCCCTTCCTGGGATAAAAGATTCTGATGACCTATCCCATGTATGCCTACATAAGCAAACTAAGTAATCTTTTCACTCCACTACCCAGCTGTATCATCACATTCAGAAAACCATGGACATGGATCACAAGGTCTCTCTGTACATCAGCACTTTCTAAGGTCCCTGTGTTTACTTTATACAGTACATCCCGTCAGAATTTGACCTCTCAAAGTGAATTACCTCACAATCATCTGGATTAAATTCCATCCAATATTTCAACTCACTGATGTGCAAAGTTATCCTTAAATTCTCTTGTTCATTACTACAGCTCCACTAATTATTGTGTATGTGCAGACTTACTAATCATATTCCATGCATTTTCAGGTTACTGGCCGTGTGAATACCCACTGTTTTCAAAGTTCAAGTAAACTTATTATCGAAGTACATATATGTCAAATACAACCCTGAGATTCATTTCCTGTGGGCATACTCAATAATTCCATAGAATAATAACCATAACAGAAACAATGTAAGTAAGTACGTGTTTGGGACAGCATTGTGGGCTGAAGGGCCTGTATTGTGCTGTAGGTTTTCTATATTTCTTTCCTTGTAATGAAAGACCACACCAACTTGGGCATTCAACCGCTGTGCAAAAGACAACAAACTGCGCAAATACAAAAAGAAAGAAATAATAATAACAAATAAGTAAGCAATAAATAGCGAGAACGTGCAATAAATAGCGAGAACGTGAAATAAAGAGGTCTTGAAAGTGAGCCGGAAGGTTGTGGGATTGGTTCAATGACGGACAAGTGAAGTTGAGTGAAATTATCCCCTTTGGTTAAGAGCCCGATGGCAGCAGCATGAACAGAGCACGTCCTGGGTGATGGAGGGTCCCTGATGATGGATGCTGCTTTCCTACAACAGCGTTTTGTGTAGATGTGCTCAATAGTGACTTTACCTGTGATGGTCTGGGTTATATCCAATACTCTTTGTAGGATTTTCTGTTCAAGGGAATTAGTGTTTCCATACCAGGCTATGATGTATCCAGTCAATATACTCTCCACTACACATAGAAACATAGAAAATAGGTGCAGGAGTAGGCCATTCGGCCCTTCGAGCCTGCACCGCCATTTATTATGATCATGGCTGATCATCCAACTCAGAACCCCGCCCCAGCCTTCCCTCCATACCCCCTGATCCCCGTAGCCACAAGGGCCATATCTAACTCCCTCTTAAATATAGCCAATGAACTGGCCTCAACTGTTTCCTGTGGCAGAGAATTCCACAGATTCACCACTCTCTGTGTGAAGAAGTTTTTCCTAATCTCAGTCCTAAAAGGCTTCCCCTTTATCCTCAAACTATGACCCCTTGTTCTGGACTTCCCCAACATCGGGAACAATCTTCCTGCATCTAGCCTGTCCAATCCCTTTAGGATTTTATACGTTTCAATCAGATCCCCCCTCAATCTTCTAAATTCCAATGAGTACAAGCCCAGTTCATCCAGTCTTTCTTCATATGAAAGTCCTGCCATCCCAGGAATCAATCTGGTGAACCTTCCTTGTACTCCCTCTATGGCAAGGATGTCTTTCCTCAGATTAGGGGACCAAAACTGCACACTATACTCCAGGTGTGGTCTCACCAAGGCCTTGTACAACTGCAGTAGTACCTCCCTGCTCCTGTACTCTAATCCTCTTGCTATAAATGCCAGCATACCATTCACCTTTTTCACCGCCTGCTGTACCTGCATGCCCACTTTCAATGACTGGTGTATAATGATACCCAGGTCTATAGAAGTATGTCAAAGTTTTAGATGTCATGCCAAATCTTTGCACACTCCTAAGAAAGTAGAGGCACTGTTGTAATTGCACTCACATGCTGGGCACAGGTTGGGTCCTTGGAAATAATACTGAGGACTTTAACGTTGCTGACCCTCTGATGAGGACTCTGGTTTCCTATTCCTGAAGTTTAGGAGCATGCTAGAGGGAGAAAAACTTATGGGGCTCCAGGCAAAGAGCTGGTGGATAGGATTGACCAGATGGTCTTACAGGAAGCTGGCTTGATGTGCCAAATAAACTCTTTCCATACTGAAAAAAGATTGCCAAACTCTTAACTGCTCCCATCTGATTGGTGTTTGCAGAACATACCTGACTTCTGTCATTGAAACTGCTGAAGTCCTACACACAGGAGCCAGAGCACCCTTCAAAAATGCAGGCAAATTTGCATAAGGTGACTGGGAGGGGAGAATGGAAAGATAAAGGTGGAAATGCCAATGAGAGAGAACAGAGGAATACTGTGTGATAATGAAGACAGTAATACTTCAGTGGTCTACCACTGATTAATGATATACCCTGATGCTTTGGCCAATTCCATCAAATTATCCACGCACACCAGCCTCTTGATCCATAAGTATAACCATCCAATATTTTCACTTCTGATTCCCCACGACACTCAGATTATAATAACCCTACTCTGTATTTTATTCTATTGAGGCATGGCAAAGAGTAGCTCCTTCTGGCCCTTCGAGCCAATTACCAATTAACCTACCAACTGGTACATCTTTGGACTGTGGGAGGAAACTGGGGCACTCGGGTAAACCACATGGTCATGGAGAGAACATACAAGCTCCTTACAGGGTGTGGTATTAGTATTGGTTTACTATTGTTACCGTGATACAGCAAAAAAACTTGTCTTACATACTAGTTATAGAAATCAAATCACAGTGCACTGAGGTAAATCAACAACAATGCAAAATAAAGTTTAACAGCTGCAGAGAAAATGCAGTGCAGGTAAAAACTAAGGTGGAAGATCAAGGAGTCTCTCTGGTTGTACTTGACGCACGCGGGTATTTTGAATCTGCTTGCACCAGCAACCACTGGTGCCCCAAGCTGTGAATTGGCACATCTTAATGGGTGAGGGACAGGAGAATGATTACTTTAGAATCAGAGCCTCAGGGAATGGGTGGATTGAGCAGAAGGAAGGTGATCTCCAACAGCAGAGAAAGAATCTATAATTGAATTACAGGGAGGTGGAGCGAAGTTAAGATGGCGCCAAACGGTGACTCCTTTACTTGCATCTTCGGAAACAGCTCTATTTTCATCTTTAATATCTTTATTTTTCCCTTTCAGGGTTCTTTTGAAGACCCAACCTGGAGTTGCACGCTGACTACGGTTCTTTGCGGGAATGGGACCCGCTCTCGGGGTTTCAGGACTGGCCATTGTTCGGCATGGCAAGGGTTCGGCCTGACAGTCCAGCTTGATTTCGGAAGCCTAAGATCTCAGGACTCTGGGGACGGCCGGATCGAGGGTCGGTGTCACGGCAGGAGACCCATGTGTCGTTGGGGGAGTCGGAAAACCTACTGCTGTGGGCCTGAAGATCCGGGATCTTTGCGATCTTCAGGCACAGAGCTCGAAAAAAGTGATGTAACCGATTTTTAACATCGGAAACCAGAGAGTTACTTGTTACGTCTCCCCGCTCGCTGGGAAAATGGAGACACCTCTTTCTCCCTTATTAGGGAGAGAGAGAATCTGCGGTACATCAAATGCTGAGTGAAACTCGAAGTCTTTGGGGTAAATGCAAGTCTGTGTCTTTGCTACTGTTTTGCTCACGCTTGAGTGCTTGGTGGTGGGTGCTGATGCTATTTTTTGCTGGTGGGGGGAAGGGGGGGGATTGTTGTTCCCTGCCACTTACACACAGGAGGGAGGGGAGCTGGGGGAGGGGGGGACTTTGGGGTTCTTACGTTTGACTGTCGTTTATTCTTTGGGGCACTTCTCTGTTCTCATGGATGTTTGCGAAGAAAAAGCATTTCAGGATGTATATTGTATACATTTCTCCGACAGTAAATGTACCTTTGAATGATAAGAAGAGGTGCACTCTGTGCACAAACATCGTAGAATCGGGCACTACAAGGTGTTGCATTAACATCAGGTCCTTCAGCATAGCACAGTGACGCAGCCAGTGGAGCTACTTGCCTCCCAGCTCCAGAGACGCAGGTTCAATCCTCACCCAGTGCTGTCTCTGTGGAGTGTGTACATTTTCTCTGTGATTGCACAGGTTTCACTTGGACGCTCTAGTTTCCAGTAGATTAACTTGCCACCGTAAATTGGCCCTTGTGCAGTTTAATAGGAGAATCCGGGAGAAGTTGGTGGAAATGTGAGGAGAATAAGTTACAGGAAAAATTAATGGGGGGCTGAGACTGCTCTTCGAGCTGGTATAGACTTGATGGAACAATTAGATGCCTATATAGGAAGGAAACATTGAAATAATATAGATCTGTCAGGTTTCAATAGCCATCTACTATCATTTCACTAAGGGCTATAAGAGGGAATGCTGTAGGTGTTCCTCAGCTTGGCTCCCAATCTTCATATTTTGTTCCACAACATTGACTAGAACTGTGCTTGTATGATGGTTGGCTGAAGGTCCATTGGGTTCATTTAGCAGGCAATAGGGTTCACCTGGGCAATGATGCCCTCTACAGTTGAGTGGGCCATTGCCACTAAGTGCCACAGTTCCTGCCTGAAACTCTACTCTTGTGAATGACTTACATCATCCGTGCAGAATAACCAGAGGCCTGGATGAGAGAGGGACTCTGCATTATCAGGGAAAGTACGTACCTTTTGGATTTGTTCTGCCAGAACTACAAGGTCAAGGGGGTCTCCAAGCCGATTAGTCTTGTAGGAGCTGACCAGCTGCAGGCCTACAGGGTTGGCATTGCTTTCCACCAGTGCCACTGTAAACGAGACAATAAACAATGAGAAGACACAATCACCCTTTGCCAACTGCACTGGAGCCAAGAGAAATGGACTGCCACTGTCAATCTCTTTGGGGTAACAAATTAATGTTCCAATTAGCCTTGGCACCCAGTGATCTTGGAGGTGTATCAAGTTAGCCTCACTTCTAACCTTTGATCCCTACTAGTAGACAGTGCATGGGTGTTTATCACCTGCTGGGAATTATTCAACATATTTCTGAACATCCATGAACACCACCTCACTATACTGCAGATGCTGGAAATCCAAAGCAACACACACACAAAATGCTGGAGAAATTCAGCAGGTCAGGCAGCATCTATGGAGGGAAATGAATAGTTGATATTTTGGGCCAAGACTCTTCATCACAATTGGTTAAAAAAAAAGGAAATATAATGCAGAAAAATGAGAGATCATCCAAAATATAAAAGCAGAATATTTTTGAAATGGTGAGAAATTAAAAGGCATTTGTTTTTAAAGGGACTGGATTATCCTTACGTAATTGTTTATTTGGGTGGCAGGGTGGAGATACATCTCTACCAAAGGAGACGTAAGGTGCTCCTTCCCTCCACCAGCCTGCAGGTGCCCCTTGGGCACAGTATAGCACCTGCTTAGCGCTCGATCAGGGTCACTTGAAGCCCTGGACACAGGTGGTGGACGGTCGTATGAGCAGCCAGTGCATATCACGTCTTGGTTATGCGACCACTGCCAGACAATCTCTGACGAGTATTGATAATGGCTGGGGCCACTCGTCTTGTAAAGACACTGCCCAGAAGAAGGCAATAGCCAACCATTTCTGTAGGAAAATTTGCTAAGAACAATCAGAATCAGAATTATTATCACCGGCATGTGACATGAAATTTGTCAACTTAGCAGCAGCAGTTCTATGCAATACATAATATAGAAGAAAAAAAGTAATAACTAAATCTTATTCAGTATACTTTATACAGTATACGTATATTGAATAGAATAAAAATCATGCAAAAAACAGAAACATGATATGTATTAAAAAAAAGTGAGGTAATGTCCAAGGGTTCAATGTCCATTTAGGAATCGGATGGCAGAAGCTGTTCTTGACCATGATCACCTATGTCATACAACACAGCACATAATGATGACAATGATGAATGATTTACTAAAATTTTACAGGCAATTTAGAAGCCTAATGGGACATTGGCGTTTAGTCCAATGGAATTTAAATTGAAAAATAAAGATGTATAAATACAATTTTCGGAGCTCTGGTGAAGCTGCATATGGAATATTGTGTTTAGATGGTCAACGTCGACTCAGATGGATGAAGGGTCCCTTTGGGTGCTTATCCTTCTGTATGACCTCCTGATCCTAGTGAGGGATACATCTGTTGTACAGGGTGTACAGCGATAGTTCACCATTTGATTCCTGAGACCAGGGTTTTATATTATAAAAAGAGAATACCCAAACTCGCCTCATAGTCTCCAGCATTTTGAACAGCAAGATCTCACTAAACGGCACAAATTCTGACAGTGCCTGATGGAGCGTGTGCAAGGGTGAGGATTGAACTGACTGGCATGTCCAGAACCAGGGGTCACAGTCTCAAACTGTAGGGTTAGCCACTCTTTCTCAGATGAGAAGGAATGGGTCTTTGTAATTTTTAACCAAGAGGGCTGTGGAGGATCAGTCACCGAGGTTGATAAACTTTTGGATATTAAAAGGATCAAAGTATAAGTGGTCGGTGCAAGAAATTCATGATCTTACAGGACATACAGAAGGGGCAGAATGGCCTGCTATGTTTACTTCTCATGTTTTAAATGTTGTCTATGCTTCCTTCAAAACTCACCTGCACCCTTGCCCTCCATACCCCTACCATCCATGTACCTAACCAAACTTCCCTTAAATGATGAAATCGAGCTTGCATACACCACTTGCGCTGGCCGCTCATTCCACACTCTCATGACCCCCCAGTGAAGAAGTATCCCCTCATGTTCCGCTTAAACTTTTCACCTTTCGCACTTAACCCATGACCTCTGGTTGTAGTTCCACCCAACCTCAGTAGAGAAAGCAACACACATCAAAGTTGCTGGTGAACGCAGCAGGCCAAGCAGCATCTATAGGAAGAGGCGCAGTCGACGTTTCAGGCCGAGACCCTTCGTCAGGACTAACTGAAGGAAGAGTGAGTAAGGGATTTGAAAGCTGGAGGGGGAGAGGGAGATGCAAAATGATAGGATAAGACAGGAGGGGGAGGGATAGAGCCGAGAGCTGGACAGGTGATAGGCAAAAGGGGATACGAGAGGATCATGGGACAGGAGGTACGGGAAGAAAGACGGGGGGGGGTGACCCAGAGGATGGACAAGAGGTATATTCAGAGGGACAGAGGGAGAAAAAGGAGAGTGAGAGAAAGAATGTGTGCATAAAAATGAGTAACAGATGGGGTACGAGGGGGAGGTGGGGCCTAGCGGAAGTTAGAGAAGTCAATGTTCATGCCATCAGGTTGGAGGCTACCCAGACGGAATATAAGGTGTTGTTCCTCCAACCTGAGTGTGGCTTCATCTTTACAGTAGAGGAGGCCGTGGATAGACATGTCAGAATGGGAATGGGATGTGGAATTAAAATGTGTGGCCACTGGGAGACCCTTCCACACCTTCGGGACACTTTCTTCGCCGTCTGTAATGGTCTTACTCTGCCTCTCAGTAGAGAAAACCTGTTTGCATTTACCTCATCTATACCCCTCAATTTTGTACATAACCATATAAACATATAACAATCACAGCACGAAAACAGGCCATCTCTACCCTTCTAGTCTGTGCCAAACTCTTACTCTCACCCAGTCCCACCGACCTGTACTCAGCCCATAACCCTCCATTCCTTTCCTGTCCATACATCTATCCAATTTAATCTTAAACGACAACATCGAACCTGTCTCAACCACTTCTGCTGGAAGCTCGTTCCACACAGCTACCACTCTCTGAGTAAAGAAGTTCCCCCTCACGTTACCCCTAAACTTTAATAAGTGTCATAAGATGAAGAAGGTCTTCAGCTGTGACACAGATGAGCAGAATTATGTGACTCGAGCACAGATGTGCAAGAGGGGTGGAGCATCTAATAATCAAAGTGGTAAGTGATGTGATTCACATATGGCCATCAAACCTGACTGCCTCAGATCTTGCTGTATAATGAATTTACTTTTTGTGAAATACTTGGGCAAATTTGTTGAGGGATATTGGAAACTTGGTTCGGAAAAAGAGAGGGATCTTCAATAAATATAGGCAGCTCGGAGTTAATGAGGTGCACGAGGAATATAAAGAATGTAAAAAGATTCTTAAAAAAGAAATTAGAAAAGCAAAAAGAAGATATATGGCTGCTTTAGCAAGTAAGGTGAAAATAAATCCAAAGCGTTTCTACAGTTATGTTAATAGCAAAAGGATAGTGAGGGATAAAATTGGTCCCTGAGAGAATCAGTGTGGACAGCTATGTGTGGAGCAAAAAGAGATGGGGGAGATTTTGAACAATTTCTTTTCTTTGGTATTCACTAAGGAGAAGGATATTGAATTGAGTAAGGTAAAGGAAACAAGAAGGGTAGTTATGGAAATTATGATGATTAAAGAAGAGGAAGTATTGGTGCTTTTAAGGAATATAAAAGTGGATAAGTTTCCAGGTCCGGACAAGATATTCCCTAGGACCTTGAGGGAAGTTAATGTGGAAATAGCAGGGGCACTGATAGAAATATTTAAATTGTTATTAGAAATAGGGATGGTGCCGGAGGATTGGCGTATTGCTCATCTTGTTCCATTGTTTAAAAAGGGTTCTAAGAGTAAACCTAGCAATTATCGGCCTGTGAGTTTGACGTCAGTGGTGGGTAACTTCATGGAAAGTATTCTTACAGATGGTATATATAATTATCTGGATAGACAGGGTCTGTTTAGGAACAGTCAACATGGATTTGTGCGTGGAAGGTCATATTTGACAAATCTTACTGAATTTTTTGATGAGGTTACTAAAAAAGTTGACGAGGATAAAGCGGTGGATGTTGTCTATGTGGACTTCCACACGGAAGGTTAGTTAGGAAGGTTCAATCGTTAGGCATTAATATCGAAGTAGTAAAATGGATTCAGCAGTGGCTAGACGGGAGATGCCAGAGAGTAGTGGTGGATAACTGTGTGTCAGATTGGAGGAGGGTATGTAGCGGTGTGCCTCAGGGATCTGTACTGGGTCCAATGTTGTTTGTCGTAAATAGTAATGATCTGGATGATGGGGTGGTAAATTGGATTATTAAGTATGCAGATGATACTAAAATAGGTGGCGTTGTGGATAATGAAGTAGGTTTTCAAAGCTTGCAGACAGATTTAGGCCAGTTAGAGGAGTGGGCTGAAAGATGGCAGATGGAGTTTAATGCTGAAAAATGTGAGGTGCTACATTTTGGTAGGACTAATCAAAATAGGACATACATGGTAAATGGTAGGGCATTGAAGAATGCTGTAGAACAGAGGGATCTAGGAATAATGGTGCATAGTTCCCTGAAGATGGAATCTCATGTGGATAGAGTGGTGAAGAAAGCTTTTGGTATGCTGGCCTTTATTAATCAGAGCATTGAGTATAGGAGTTGGGATGTAATGTTGAAATTGTATAAGGCATTGGTAAAGTCAGATTTGGAGTATTGTGTACAGTTCTTGTCACCGAATTATAGGAAAGATGTTAATAAAATTGAGAGAGTACAGAGGAGGTTTACTAAAATGTTGCCTGGGTTTCATCTCCTAAGTTACAGAGAAAGGTTGAACAAGTTAGGTCTTTATTCTTTGGAGCGTAGAAGGTTGAGGGGGGGACTTGATAGAGGTGTTTAAAATTATGAGGGGGATTGATAGAGTTGACGTGGATAGGCTTTTTCCATTGAGAAAGGGGAAGATCTCTATCAAATCTCCCCTCAATCTTCTACATTCCAAGGAATAAAGTCCTAACCTATTCATTTTTTTCCTTATAACTCAGGTCCTCTAGACCCAGCAACACCCTTGTAAATTTTCTCTGTAGTAGTCTGCAAGGTTGGATTGACGCAATCCAGCGAGAGGTCACTAAGTGGTTTGACAATAGGAAGAAGAGGATGATGGTTGAAGGTTGCATTATGGACTGGAGGGCTGTGACTAGTGGTGTGCCACAGGGATCAGTGCTAAGCTCATTGTTGAGAATGCACACAAAATGGCTACTTTGCAGATGACACCAAACTAGTCAGTAACGTAGACATTGAAAAAGGTTCTCAAAAAATGACAAGATCTTGATCTGCCAGGCAAATGGACTGAGGAGTGGCAAATAGCATTTGACTCAGATAAGTGCAAGGTTTTGTACTTCAATCAGTCAAACCTTGGGAGGATTTTCACAGTGAACAGTGGGGTGCCAGGGAGTGCTGTACAAACAGAGGGACCCAGGAGTACAACGTATAATTCTCCAAGTTGGACAAAGGTCCTGGTCCCATACTCTGTAACTCTTCAGTGGCCATCTGAGCTAGTCCCATATGCCCACATGTCATCCACATCCCTCTAAATATTTCCTATTCATGCATTTGTCCAGTTGTCTTTTAGAAGTTACTTTTATACCTGTCTCACCCTCTCACCTTAAATCTTTGCCTCTAGTTTCTGATTTCCTTGCCCTGTGAAAGGACTGAATGTATGCCACTTATGATTTTGTACATCTCTATAAGGTCACCCCTCCAAGAAGTCCTAGTGTGCCCAACCTCTCCCTATAACTCAGACCCTCTTCTGAGAGTAGATACCTTACGTAACCACAAAGCAGGATAAATTCCTTAAAGATTAAGATTACCCGGTTACATTGCCTGCGCTTCAGGTCACTAGCAGTAACAACTAAATATCAATTAGTCAGTCTCCTTCTTACCGGCAGCGCTAGGCGACTTGTCATTTCCAGGATCGCAGACACTCATGATGTTAGTGGAGTCTCTAACCCACTCTGAATTCTCATGACACTGACTACCTGCAAGCGTTTTTATCCCGGGGGCCTTGCTCGCTCCCCAGAGCGACTGTCCTCCGATCTTCCCGGACGAAGAGGCGTCCGCAGGGCCCCCGCGGCCGAGCCGGTCCATCCGCCCGGCTGTGATTTCAAGCGTCAGTCGCGGAGACCGAGCTGAGAAATCTCGGGGGCTCGCCGAGGGGCCGAGACGCTGGCGGAGGGCGCACGTTGTGATCGGGCAAGTGCGGTGGCAGCTCGCTGGCTTTGCCAGCTTGTGTAACAGCGCCTGTTATGTCACAGCAGGAAGTGCATGGTCGCCCAGAGCAAACAATACTTGTGTAACCCAGTGATGCAGTTCCAATCTCTTGCGACATTTAGTCCACCGCTATTTATTGTGCTCGAACGGCCACTGAAGATGGAGGGGAAGTGATGGGTCCCACATCCAGCCAGAGCAGATCTAACCCCCGTAATATTGAGGGGAGAGTGTTGGCTAAGACCGTGGGGAGAATTTGTCAGCTCTTTCATTGGTTTGACTGCTATACCCGCCAGAGACGGTGGTTGGTCTCTGTATTAACATTTCACCCACGCACTAAGTGGATGGCTGAGTGGATATTAGGCTCAATGAACAATCCGCTGGAAGAGCTCGGTGGGTCGAGCAGCATCTGAGGAGGGAAAGCAATTGTTAACGTTTTGGCTCTGAGAGAGGAGATGATCAGTATAAAGACCATCCCTTCCCCCTCTTTATACTGGCCATCTTCCCACAGTCACAATCAGAATCAAGTTTATTATCACCGGCATGTGTCATGAAATCTGTTAACATAGCAGCGCAGTTCAATGCAATATATAATATAGAAGAAAAAATAATCATAATAAATAAGTAAATCAATTACAGTATACGTATATTGAATAGATTAAAAATCATGCAAAAACAGAAATACTATATATTAAAAGAAGTGAAGTAGTGTGCAAGGGTTCAATATCCTTTTAGGAACTGGATGGCAGAAGCAAAGAAGCTGTTCCTGAATGGCTGAGTGTGTGCCTTCAAGGCTTCTGTACTTCCTGCCTGATGGTAACAGTGAGAAAAGGGCATACCCTGGGTGCTGGAGGTCCTTAATAATGGACGCCGCCTTTCTGAGACACCGTTCCTTGAAGGTGTCCTGGGTACTTTGTAGGCTAGTACCCAAGATGGAGCTGACTAAATTTACCACCCTCTGCAGCTTCTTTCAATCCTGTGCAGTAGCCCCCCCCCCATACCAGACAGTGATGCAGCCTGTCAGAATGCTGTCTACAGTACCTGTACATCTATAGAAATTTTTGAGTGTATTTCTTGACATACCAAATCTTTTAAAACTCCTAATGAAGAATAGCTGCTGTCTTGCCTTCTTTATAACTGCATCAATATATTGGGACCAGGTTAGACCCTCAGAGATCTCGACACTCAGGAACTTGAAACTGCTCACTCTCTCCACTTCTGATCCCTCTATGAGGATTGGTATGTGTTCCTTCGTCTTACCCTTCCTGAAGTCCACAAACAGCTCTTTTGTCTTACTGACGTTGCGTGCCAGGTTGTTGCTGTGACACCACTCCACTAGTTGGCATATCTCGCTCCTGTATGCCCTCTCGTTACCATCTGAAATTCTACCAATAATAGTTGTATCATCAGCAAATTTATAGATGGTATTTGTGCTATGCCTAACCACACAGTCATGGGTATAGAGAGAGTAGAGCAGTGGGCTAAGCACACACCCCTGAGGTGCACAAGTGTTGATCGTCAGCGAGGAGGATATGTTATCACCAATCTGCACAGATTGTGGTTTTCCAGTTAGGAAGTTGAGAATCCAATTGCAGAGGGAGGTACTGAGGCCCAGTTTCTGTAACTTCTCAATCAGGATTATGGGAACGATGGTATTAAATGCTGAGCTATAGTCAATGAACAGCATCCTGACATAGGTATTTGTGTTGTCCAGGTGGTCTAAAGCCGCGTGGAGAGCCATTGAGATTGCATCTGCTGTTGACCTATTGTGGCAATAGGCAAATTGCAATGGTCCGGGTCCATGCTGAGGCAGGAGTTCAGTCTAGTCATGACCAACCTCTCAAAGCATTTCATCACTGTCGATGTGAGTGCTACCGGACAATAGTCATTAAGGCAGCTCACATTATTCTTCTTAGGCACTGGTATAATTGTTGATTTTTTGAAGCAAGTGGGAACTTCCACTCATAGCAGTAAGAGGTTGAAAATGTCCTTGAATACCCGCCAGTTGGCCTCTGAGACAGAGATCACAGGGTCATCAGGTGCAGCAGGGATCTTTATAGCTGTAGTTATATTCTCCCTTTCAAAGTGTGCATAGAAGGCATTGAGTTCATCTGGTAGTGAAGCACCACTGCCATTCATGCTATTGGGTTTTGCTTTGTAGGAAGTAATGACTTGCAAACCCTGACAGAGTTGTCATGCATCCGATGTCACCTCCAACCTCATTCAAAATTGTCTCTTCGCCCTTGAAACAGCCCTCTGCAAATCATACCTGGTTTTCTGGTATAGACCTAGGTCTCCAGATTTAAATGCCACAGATCCAGCCTTCAGCAGATGACGTACCCCTTGGTTCATCTATGGCTTTTGGTTTGGGAATGTACAGTAAGTCTTTGTAGGCTCACACTCATCCACACAGGTTTTAATGAAGTCGGTAACAACTGCAGCATACTTATCCAGGTTTGAAGATGAATCCCTGAATACAGTCCAGTCCACCGATTCAAAGCAGTCCTGTAAGCACTCCTGTGCTTCCCTTGTCCATACCTTCTTGATTGCTGCAGTCTTCAGTCTCTGCCTATACTCAGGGAGTAGAAGCACAGCCAGGTGATCAGACTTCCTGAAGTGAGGGTGTGGATTTGCACAGTAGACATTCTAGTTGGTGGTGTAACAATGGTCCAGTGTGTTGTTTCTTCTGGTATTGTAAGTGATCTGCTGGTGGTAATTGCTTAGTGATCTTTTTTTAGACTAGCCTGGTTAAAATCCCCCAAAACAATGGTGAAGGTGTTAGGGTGCGCTGTTTTGTGCACGTTGATCCCATTGTTCAGATCATCTAAAGCCTGATTGGCACTGTCAGTTGTAAATTAGGTTTTCGACCTGAAACATCCACTATTCCTCTACCCGCAACAGATGCCACTTGACCGACTGAGTTCTTCCTAAAGATCATTTATCACTCCAGATTCCAGCAACAACAGTATGGGTATGAGGCTCTTATTTCTTCTGGGTTGTACTTGAACTCACAACCTTCCTGGTCCAGACTCAGGAGTATTGCCTACTCACCGTGACACTGCAGACCATTCAGCCCATCAAGTCTATGATGTCTCCTAGCAGTGTAATCCCGACAGTCTCATTACCCACGTAGTGTTCTGTAACCTGTCCTCCCTCACATGCTCGTTAACTTTCCTTTAATTCTTCTTGCCACTTAGCGACACTGAAGGCTAAGTCACCTACCAGCACATCGTTGAACTGTGGGGGGAAACTGGAACACCCAGCAGAAACTGATGCAGTTACAGAGGGAATATGCACAGTCCACACAACACCCAAAGTTCGAAGTACATTTATTATCAGTGTATACGTTATACAACCTTGAGATCTGTCTCCTTACAGGCAGCCACAAAACAAAGAAACCTGTAAAAAATGACCAACAAACATCCAATGTGCAGAGAGAGAGAGAGAGAGAGAGAGAGAGAAACAAACCATGCGAACAATAAAAGAAGCAAATAGCATTTAGGACAAAAGTGAGTCCTCAGCTACAAAGCCCAGAGCAACTGGAGCAGGCGACAGCCTCACCCTCATTTCGGTGCAGAAAGGAGTAAATGCCCCAGAGCCCACAGGCATGAAGCCCGGAACCAGCCGGACCAGGCCACCTCAGCCTCATTTCTTGGGAGTCCTTGTGCAGGATACCCTTAAGGTTAACATCCAGGTTCAGTCGGTGGTGAAGAAGGTGAGTGCGATGTTGGCATTCATTTCTAGAGGAACAGAGTATAGGAACAGGGATGTGATGTTGAGGCTCTGTAAGGCCTCACTTGGAGTACTGTGTGCAGTTTTGGGCTCCTTATTTAAGAAAGGATGTGCTGATGTTGGACAGGGTTCAGAGAAGATTCACTAGAATGATTCTGGGAATGAGAGGGTTAACATATGAGGAACGTTTGACCACTCTTGGACTGTATTCCTTGGAGTTTAGAAGAATGAGGGGAGACCTCATAGAAACATTTCGAATGTTGAAAGGCATGGACAGAGTGGATGTGGCAAAGTTGTTTCCCATGATGGGGGAGTCTAGTACGAGAGGGCATGACTTAAGGATTGAAGGGCGCCCATTCAGAACAGAGGTGTGAAGAAATTTTTTTAGCCAGAGGGTGGTAAATCTGTGGAATTTGTTGCCACGGGCGGCAGTGGAGGTCAAGTCATTGGGTGTATTTAAGGCAGAGATTGGAAAGGTATCTGAGTAGCCAGGGCATCAAAGATAATGGTGAGAAGGTGGGGGAATGGGACTAAATGGGAGATTGGATCAGCTCATGATAAAATGGCGGAGCAGACTCAATGGGCCGAATGACGGACTTCTGCTCCTTTGTCTTATGGTCTTATGGTCTTATTTCAGTGCAGAAAGGAGTAAATGCCCCAGAGCCCACAGACACGAAGCCTGGAATAGCTGGACCAGGGCACCTCACCATCAGAGCAGCAAGCAGACCCAGCCCCATCCTTGCTTCTGGACCCGACACCCTGCGTCTGGGCCTGGACCCTGCCGCCACGCTGCGGCCCGTGCCTGACCTTCCCAAATCAGCCCAGCGCGCAGATCAATCTCACATTGCCAAGGTTGACCACCATTAGTCACTGGAGATAGGAGACAGCAGCACTAACTGGTGTACCACCAAGCCACCTTCAGTCAATTGATCCATTCCTGAGATTACAGTATTGGGTAACACTGGTACGCTCGTGGTACCTCTATACAAACCCTGACGTGTGAAATATAGAATCAGACAGGCTAAGGAGATCCCAGCTTTGTTCTCCAGTTACACTGGGGCAAATGTTGTGATGTTTGCTCAATCCCAGTGCTGTTAAATTAAGGAGAAAAGGGAATAGGACGGCAGAATTCAAATATCCCGACTAGGAAGGTACGTGCATAAAAGCAGCTTGGTTGTGATTCTCCCATGGTGTAAAGTTAGATGGCTTGTTCATCACTGGCACCTCCATACATTTGGACCCCTATAATTATCAAACAGGAGCCTGGCCTGCTGAGTTCCTCCAGCATTTTGTGTGTGTAACCTGGTGAATGGATGTTTACTGCAAAGCCATATATGTTGACATCATGGTAGGCTGATTCAGAATATTAAGATGTATGGAATCCAAGGTGTGGACTTAGAATTGGCTTGCCCATAGAGATAGAGAGTAATGGTGGAAGAGTTATTCTGGTGGAGATCTGGACCAGTGGTGTTCCACAGGGACCTGATGTTTGTGATATATATTAAGCAAGATCTCTCCTTTTGCACTATTTACTTAATTTAATTTTATATATATATATTTCTTAATGTAATTTACAGATTTTTAATTATTATGCATTGCAATGTACTGCTGCCACAAAACAACAAATTTCACGACATCTGCCAGTGATATTTAACCTGATTCTGATGATTTGGAGGAAGATCTAGATCTAGAATTTTGCAGTCAACACAAAATTGTGGGCAGTGAAGAAGCTTGTGAAACATTACAGAAGAATATAGAGCAGTTACAGATATGGGTGGAGAAATGGTGGATGGATTTTAATTTGAGGTATTACACCTTGGAGATCTATTGTTCGGGGAAAGTGTACAATTAATTGCAGGACACCTGACAATAATAACAGAGGGTTCTTGGAGTCCAAGTCCATAGAATCAGATTCTACATGAAATTTGTTGTTTTGTGGCAGCAGTAGAGTGTAAAGACATGAAATTATTATTAATTACAAAATAAATTAGTATTGCTAAGAAAGAATAATGGGGTAACGTTCCTGAGTACATGGACCATTCAGAAATATGATCCTGGAGGGGAAGAAGCTGATTCCGATTCAGATTCATTTATTTATCACAGGTATAAATAAAGTGAAATGTATCATTTGCGTTAACAACCAACACATTGTGAGAGTATGCTGGGGGCAGCCCGCAAGTCTCGCCACACATTCCGGTGCCCACAGTGCTCGACAGAACAACACGGCACACAACAAAACAAAACACAACGAACAACTAAACAAAAACCATCAAGTAAGATCCTTTCCTCCCTCCCACCCACACAGTCAGACCCCCCAATCCCAGGACAGGGCTCAAGCCTCCAGTGGACTCGCAGACTCACGGACAACCGGCCTCCGACTTCCCCAGCGGACTTTTCTCATTTACTACAGATGCATCTCAGAAGAAGACAAAGCTGTCTCTGAATCATTGAACGTGGGTCTTCAAGGCTCCTGTCCCTCCTCATTGATGGTAGTATCGAGAAGAGGGTGTGACCCGGATGGTGAGATTACTCAGTGAAGAGGTGCTGCCTTCTTGAGGCACTGTCTTTTGAAGAGGTCCTCGATGGTGGGGAAGGTTGTCCCTTTGATGGGGTTCCTTCAGCTGCAGCCTCGTGTGATCCTGTGCTTTGCCGCCTCCATTGCAGGCTTTGACATATCCGGTCAGGATGCTCTCCACTGTACACCAATAACATTTGCAAGAGTCTTTGGTGACATAACAAATCTCCTCAAACTCCTTCTTCCTTCTTCATGAAGACATCAATATGTATGGCTCACGTTAGAACTCCATAGCTCTCTCAATGTGGCCATGCAGGTTGACAGGGTGGTAAGCTTGCTTGGCTCACTGAGTCCAACAGTACGGAGTCGTGTTCCAGCTATACAAAACTTTGGTTAGGCTGCAGTTGGAGTATTGTGTCCATTTGTGGTTGTCCCATCACAGGAAGGATGTCGAAGTTTTGGAAAGGGGCAGAAAATATTTACGTGGGTTAAAGGGTATGAGCTATACCCTTTAACCCACGTAAAAGGGCTGGACAAAATTGGGTCACTTTCTCTGGAGCATCAGAGGCTGAAGGTAGACCGAATAGAAGGTTATAAAATTTTGAGAGGCATAGATAGACGGTCAATATCATTTTTCCCAGAGTATTGATAGAAAATCCTAAGAGACACACACTTAATGTTAGGGGGTAAATTTTAAGCGAGATATGCAAAACATGTTTTTTCACACAGAGAGTGATAGATACCTTGAACAGCCTGCCAGTGGAAGTAGATATGATTGAGATATTTAAGAGGCTTTTAGATAGACACGTGAATATGCTGGGAAAGAAAGAATATGAATAATGTACAAGCAGAAGAGATTTACTTTAATTTGACATCATGTTCAGCACAGTTAGTGGGCCAAATGGCCTTTTCTTGTCCTATTCTATCTCCTGTGTAATATGTAATGGTTAATGTCATTCTGCTGAGATATTGTATTCATTGATTATTCATCAGATTTACCTACCTTACGTTCCAGGTCCAATTTTGCAGGACCTCTCTGTCCTTCTGAAGATTGGTAGTTGTGGTGCAGTGGGAAAGGTACGGTCACCTAGTGAACCAGTCACTAACCCTGTCATGACTCCATCTGTACCAGGGATCTAGGACTTTGTCCAAAACATTTGAACCCTACACCTTCATCTGCTACACAGCAGGTGTGGTAAAATGGTGTCCAGGTTTCAGTTCAGAGTTGGAGAGAAGACCACAGTCAGTCACAGACCTAGGAGAGGATGGGAGCTAACTAAATCTGTTGCTGGTCGAGTGTTTATTACTCGTTTACTACATCACAGAAAGAGACCTTTCGTCCCATTTGGTCTATGCCAACCCCCAGCAGAGCAATCCCATTAAGCCTTACATTAGCTACGGCTCTTCTGTGTCGCTTGCTTTACAATAGAAGATTGTTTCATTTATCCTAAACTTCTGATCCTTTCTTAGGCACGGCCATGACATGCTGGGTCTTTGCCACACCCCACAATGCACTGGCACTGCTGCATCAATTGTCAAAGGAATTTGAACCAAGACTGCAAGGAAAGGCAATGCAGAAGATGTATGAGTTTGGTGAGAGGAATCTCAGCAGTAAGCCCCTCCCAATGCATCTTGGTGTCACCCAGGCACTGAAGCTGATGTACAGGTATGATGTCTCCAGATCTGTTATTAAGGCAGTTGGTATTGGTTTATTGTCATGTGTTTCAAGGTAGGGGGGCACGGTAGCACAGTGGTTAGCTCAACGCTCTACAGTACCAGGGACGCGGGTTCAATTCCCACCACTGCCTGTAAAGAGTTTGTACGTTCTCACAGTGACTGTGTGGGTTTCCTCCGGGTGCTCCGGTTTCCTCCCACAGTCCAAAGATTTACCAGTTGGTAGGTTAATTGGTCATTGTAAATTGCCCCATGATTTAGCTAGGGGTAAATCAGGAGTTGCTGGGCAGTGGGGCTGAAAGGTCCCATTCTGCACTATATTGCAATAAAATTTTTTAAAAACTGTGAAAAACTTTGCTTTTGTGCCATGTATTTATTTTATTGTTAAAATAAAACAAAATGCAGAACATGGTCTTACAGTGACTACCAAAGCAGACAAATAAAATGCAAGGGGGAGGGAAAGGAGACTAGCTGGAAGGTGATGGTGAAACCAGGTGGGTTGGAAGATAAAGGGCTGGAGAAGAAGGAATCTCCTAGCAGAGGGGAGTGGACAATAGAAGAAAGGGAAGGAGGAGGGGACTTAGGGGGAAGTGATAGGCTGGTGAGAAGAGGTAAGAGGCCAGATATGAGAATCGAAGAAGAGGAGAGGAGGAGGGAAAAACATTTTTCTGGAAGGAGAAATTTATATGCATACCGTCAGGTTGGAGGCTACCCAGATGGATGCTCCTCCACCCTGAGGGTGGCCTCGTCTTCGCACGAGGAGGCCCTGGACTGACATGTCGGATCAGGAATGGGAATGGGAATTAAAATGTTTGGCTACTAGGAAGTTCCGCTTTTGGCGGTGGGAACAGAGATGCTCCATTCACTTCCATTGTGCCAAACACAAATCCATTTTTATGACACATGATCTTCCCAAGGAGAGTGAATCAGAAAAAGAGCTGCAGACTTGGTCCACGTGAGTGATTTGTGAACAAAATGTGATCAAACATCACTTCGCAACTTCTGTTTAAAGCTTTGTTTTGACAGCACTTGCAGCTGTATAAAACTTAGGTGAGGTCCCGTTTGGAGTATTGCGTTCAGTTCTGGTCGACCATTACATGAATAATGGGAAGGCTTTGGAGAGGGTGAAGAGGAGGTTCACAAGGACACTGCCTGGATGAGCTATAAGGAGAGGCTGGATAGACATGGGTTGTTTTCTCTGGAGTGTTTGAGGCTGACGGGAGACCTGATAGAAGTTTATAAAATAATGAGAAGCATAGAAAGAGTCTCTTTGCTAGGGTCAAAATATGAAATACTAGAGGATGTGTATGACCAGAGGTTAGAGGGGATAAACTTAAGGGAGATGTGAAAGTTAATTTTGTTCACATGGAGCGTGATAGGTGCTTGGAATGGGCTGACAGGGGTAGCAGTGGAAGCAGAAAGTGGTGCTTAAGAACCTTCAACAGGGCCTCTGAATGTACATGAATAGGCAGGGAATGGAAGGATATGGATCCTGTATAGGATTCAAAGATTCAAAATACATTTATTATTCAAGTGTGTATGTAGTATACAGCCCTGAAATTCGTCTTCCCCACAAAACAAAGAAGAACCATGGAGCCAACTCGTTCAAAGAAAAACATCAAACATCAAACCCCTCTCCCCCCGTGCACAAAAAACCACATAAACAGCAACAAAAAATTGAGCAAGAACTCAAAATATAAAAGACAAAGTCAAAAGGTGTATTTCATTTCAATTCAGCTCAGTGTTCATTATCTGCAGGCTGCCTCAATTTAAAAATTGCCCAAAAGTAGTAACAAAAAAGAGTGACCAGAACTAGAATACATCATAGAGCTGACTTATGGTACACTCCAAGTCTGAAATCCACGTAAATTAAAGGCAGAGGAGATTTAGTGTAACTTGGCATTCTGTTCCACACAGACACGCTGGGCCAAAGGGCTTATTACTGCACTCTACTGTTCTCTGTTGCCTTTTAAACCACAGATTATTACTTCATTCCACAACAGAATATGTTGCTGCAGAAATGCTTTTGCATGGGAAGACCCAATTGCAACCTAATGTTGCAATTTCCATCTTTGAATCTGGAAGGGAAGATACAAGCAAATTAATCAAAGTCAAACAAACATAACTCTTACCAAAAGAGGAAAAGGTTCAAATTACATGATATAGTTTCCATAGTATCACCACCAGGCAAAAAGGAGATGAAAGTGGTCTTTGGAAAGATGGTGGAAGTTCAAGATTCAAGAAGTATCTTCAAAGAGTTGAGGAAAGATTCATGTGGTTCACTTAATCTCAGTGCAAAGAGCCTAGCAGAATACTGTGAGTTATATCTTGCAATGAGTCCTACATTATTTAGGAGCCGGCACAAGACATGACTAAACAGAATCAAAAAATAATATCCTTAATGAGTTCAGAGATGGAAATTGCAACAACATTGGTAGTGTCTCCAGGATCAGCAACAGTACAGTAACAGAGTCAAAGAAAACTCAAAGCCCAGCCAATTGGTTAACCAATTCAACTCATTTCATTCTTTTCTTTCGAAAGAAAGCAGCGTAGTGTTTGTAAAAAAGTATGAGGTTTTTGCATGACCCATTTAATCTTTTGTGTCGTGTGCAAGAATCTCAAGTAAACTAAGCCTGCCTCTTTGAGCACGCAATGTTTCCTGTTTATACTCTATGTGTTACTTCATAATAGACCCGTAATATACATCCTGTATCCATTCATGTAGACTAGAGGTGGCAAACTTTTCTGAGAACGTATGCGTTGATTGACAATAATCTTATAAATAATTTTCTTACATGCCATAGTTGTCTTGAGTAGAGATTATTATTGATTAATGAATTAGTAACAATAATTATGGACTTTTTTTTATCATCCAACTCATCCATATGAATTATGGATAAGTCATGGGGTAAAAAACTAATTTATTACTCCCTTGGCAGTAAAAATAATCATTATGTAGTTTTTTTTATTATGGATGGGGGTTTAAAAAATCAAGGGGTGGCAATGTCAACAAAATTTTTGCATATATCATCTTGGGCATGCATGCCATAGGTTTGCTACCCCTGAAGCAGAAACTTCTGGAACGTTGGAGACATTAATGGCACAGATCAAAATCCTAGAGGCAGCAGGGTAGCGCAGTAGTTTGCACAACGCTTTACAGTGGCAGCTGTTAGATCAGGATTCAATTCCTGCCGCCGTCTGTAAGGAGTTTGTACGTTCTCCCCCGTGACTGTGTGGGGTTTCCCCCATGTGCTCCGGTTTCTTCCCACAGTCCAAAGACAAACGGTTAGGGTTTGTGAGTTTTGGGCGTGCTATGTGAGAACTGGAAGCCTGGCAACTCTTACAACGGCCCAGCAAAATTCTTGCTGATTTGATTTAATGCAAAATGATGCATTTCACTGTGCAAGTGACAAGCGTACTTGCTTTTATTATTCACATGATTTTTTTTTCTCTACACATTGGTTGTTTGACTGTCTTTTTTTAACGGGTTCTTTTGAGTTTTTTTGTTTTGTGGCTGCCCGTAAGATGAATCTCAAGATTGTATAATGTATACTTTGAACTTTGAAATAAACCTAATCTTTTTAATCATTAGTGGTTTAGGCTGGTAATGAAAGGGTTACCTTACCAAGGCACTGCTACCCCTCCTCCACTGCCATTCGAGGTTTTATGAATCCCCATAAGATAAACTACAAAAAAGAAAGAAAGCTAGTTAAATGTTTAAGTAAAAGATCCTCCCAATGCTTTCAGTGTGAAGAATCCATGCAAACTTCCTGTGATGGGTGCATATGAGACATTCATGCTCAGTCAGTATAATGGGATAAGAGGATTTAAATTCCTGGAGCAGCAAACAGTCTGCTGCATTTGGATAAATTCCTGGCCTGTGTGGATTGTGTGAATTCGTTTCCAGTGCAAATGTCAAGGCCGTTTTTCCCTAAACTTTGAAAGGACAAGTAGTGGGTGTGAGTGCTCGCTCAAGAAAGGGCAGCCAAAAGAAGTTTTAAGGAAAGGATTTTCAGTGAGAGCTTTCACTTTTCTCCAGCTCAGCAACAGTGGAATGATCAGGGCATTCCATTCCAGTTAAGGTAGTGTAAAGTGACAGAGGGAACCAGACACCAATGAGCAGACTGGGAAGCAGATCAGGGAAGGTGGATTTTTAAGAAGTTTTCGAAAATGAAAAGCAGTGTGCTGAACACACCCACTCAGCCCCAGGGAACAGAAGGACTGCCCACAAAACTTCTTACACTTTCCAGTAATCGTTACTCCTTGTTAATCCTGAGCTTTCTTCCGTTTTTTTTTGGTTTAAGATTTAACACATAATTACGAAGTAGCCCTGCGTTTAAAGGGTTGCGAGCTTCATTTCCTGGCCTGCTCTCCACTAACGGGCCACAGGGAAGTGACAGGCTCCGGCTCCTCCCTCAGAGAGGAAGCACTCTCTCCTGTTCAGATTTCACCCTGACCCTGTCTCCTCACAAAGCAGTGGTGCCTCCTTTCCCTTGGTCTCTCCTCTCAGCCGGCATGGCCCCTTGGCTCTGTTGGCCCGTCTTCCTCGCTCTTACCTCAGCCAGAGGGAACAGGGCTGAACTGCCGGCGGACAGATTCCCACTGGAGCCCTATGACCGCCTGTTCAGTACAGCGGTGGAGGCCTATTACCGCAATGACTGGCAAGGGGTGATCATCAACATGGAGCGGGCTCTGCAGAACAAGGCAGCCCTGCGGCAGGCAAAGGTCCACTGTCAGATCCTCTGCAGCAAGAAGGCAGAATTCAGCATCTCCAACAGCAGCCGGGACTACTTCTTCGATGCGAACTTCTTCGACACAGTGCTGAAGAAGGCCAACTGCCTGAAGGAGTGTGAGAAGGAAAAACTCGGACCATACTCCATGTACCAAATCTCTGAGGAGCTACAGCTGGAGTTTCAGAAGAGGACCCCCTATAACTACTTGCAAGTGGCATACTTCAAGGTAACATTATCAGTATCACTTGCAACTTCATATGGATAACACTCATCACCATTCAAACCTATTTTCATCTAGGCTGAGTATATTATTAGTTGTCATCAACAAAAACATTCTTTGTTAATTCGATCCAAGAAAACTACAAGTCTGCTTGATTAATGGGTTTAATAATATTTTATCTATAATGTGTCACTAAAACTGAATATTATCAGCTTTATCTCCTGCCTTGCATTTTTCATACACTTTAAGTAAAAGGCAGTAATTTTATGTGCTTACTTTGTTTGGGGGAGATAGGGTGGAGTACCATTTAAGCAATCTCTTTCTGAGCTGCCCGCCTTCTTTATCAGCAGCAGATGTTGATGTTAAAAATGTTTGGGTAGAAATGGAGAAAGTCAGGATTACAATCAGCTCACCCTTTTAGCATGGCAAGCAAGCGAAAAGGACCTGCAGGCTACAGATAAAGAAAATCTCGTAACAACTTGAGCCCAGTTGAAAGTACTTTAACAAAAATGCCAGTTTTAAGAATTCCTCCTGCTCTTCCTTTCTCTTTCAACAATGAGAACACCCCCACACCCACCCTTCACTCCACGGAACACATAGCACTGATTTCTGCCACATTGCAAACTATGTAGGAGTCAGATTTGAACATTGACTGTTACGTCTGGGTCCTTGCGGACATTTAGTCCCATTTGACTAATGTTTTCTTAAGTTAGACTCAAAAGGAACTTTCTACAATCCTCTACGGACAAGATTACTTGGTTTTGGTTTGCCTTGGGCTTTTACTGCTGGATTATGCTCACACAACCTGAAGAGACGGAGCTGGGCTACAATCCCCCCCCTTCCCCAGCCAATCCCCCTGCCTCCTAAGTGCCACGTAGGAATCCAGTGTCAGCTGAACTCTCTCTCTCTCTCTCTCTCTCTCTCTCTGCCTCTGCATGCAGCCTTCAGTGCACAGGCTACAGCAAGAAGGCTGAAAACTCCTGCAGCGATTTGGATAGTTGGGCTTTTGTGCCTTATAATCAAATTTTAACAATCTGCCTATCCATCCCGCGGAAGGAATGCTCCAAGATAATATCTGACTTAAGTGATTTTTTTCATAGAAACTTGTGTCAGACAGTCGAGACATCAATTGTTCTAACTTGTGTTAAACTGTGAATTTTTGTCAGTTCTCAATACTGTATGATATAGTTCCCCCCATAATGTTTTAGAGTCTTTCAATAATTTTAAATCCCTTAATCTTTAACTCCTTTAATTGTCCCTGTAAGATTAGCAGCAACTACATATTACCTATTATATTCAATAAATCATGTGTCTGTGCAGTCACTTTCACAACCTCTGGCTGTCTGGAATGAGCAGCAAGCTAGTTTTGAAATGTAGCGAATGTTTTTATATAAAGAAAATCAAGGAGCTAATGAGCACTCAACATGAAGCAAGAGATAAACAAATCATCTCTACCAGTAAAGTCATCTGTCAGGGGCACAGGATAGAAAGGATTGCCCTGGAGTTTAAACCTGTTGGCTTCCGATGGGCAACTGTGCTCATACTTCGAGTTATACTGGGCAATGTACATGGGGCCCCTAATGAACTAGGTTCTCCTTTGGACAGTTAATTGCAGGACCAATACTCCTGCAAGTCCCTCGCCTTGACCTGCTGGAGAGAATTTATTCAAAGCAGACAGAGGGATATTGATTTAAAATCTCAGCCCAATCTCAGTCACTTCCAACAGAGGAACCCTCTCTCAGTACTCCATTCTGAACTGATTCAAAGATCTCTAAAGATATAGTTGCTGGGAAGTACTGTGGTGTCCATTTGGGAAGGTTAACTTCCCATCTTGTGGCGACCATGTCCAAACTATAGGACGTACATTGTTTCAGATGTGTGACCTACAGATTTGTGATGAAGCAGACATTGAGACTGTTTCTTGGGTCATTCACTATCCATCATAGAAATTACAGGTCCTCCTTTGGTAACGGACGCCCAATTTAAACACAGCCTTCACATGCGAGCAAGCATTTGATGGATTGATGGAATGGATTTGCCAGCTGGCGGGGTGGTGTGGGTGGTGCGGGGGTGTAAGCACCTTCTGTGTGTGAACTTGTTTTGTGACAATATCTGAACGGTTGAGTTAAACACTGGGTTTTGACTACTGGTAACTCGTGGGTCTGTGCAGATTATGAGCAGTTCTCAGGAATAGAATCCTGTCTTATCCCAGGGAGGACCTGTACTTAAATCCAACCCACCTTCTCACTTTTCAACTCATGTCCTGGTGTCCATTACAGATTTTGTACAGGTGGCAGGTTCAGACAACCATCAGCAGAAGCCTTAGGGCTGGAACTAACAAGAACATTTTTACAGAAGTTTGAAGTCTATTCACATGGAATTCCAGACTGCCGTACATTGCACTCTGTAATCAGTCTGGCATCTATAAATAACAAGGTTCATGTAGAAACTTGACTAGCACAAATCTTAGCCTCCTTTTTTGTAATGGATTTTACAATGCAGAATTCTCAGTTGTAGGTGGCAAGCAAAAATTCACCTGAGATTATCTCAGTTCCCTCACTAAAAACTCCCTCCCTCCAAATATTCCTTTCCTTCCATATGTCCCCACCTTTAAGACCCTTCTCAAACTCCACTCCCTCATCCAAGCTGCCACTTGTCCTACATCCACCATTCTGATAATTCCTTTGTCAATGCTATACTCTAAATGGAAATTAATAAAAACAACTGCAGATGCTGGAAACCCGAAATAAAAAGAGAAAATGCTCAGCAGGTAAGGTAGCATCTGTAGAAGGAGAAACAGGGTCAGTGTTTCAGGCCAGACCTGAAATGGCTGACCCCTCAATCTAAACCATGGTCTCTGGATCTCAATACAGTGAACTCCGGTTAATTTGGACACATCGGTACCAGTACATTTTAGCCCAATTAGTGGAAGTTTCATGGAAATGCTTAAGAAAGTATAGGAAAGACAAACTATTATTTAACTGAGTTACACATTATATGAAATACAGAACAAATTTGAATACTACCAAAACTACTGTGGTACTACAAAATTGCATTATTTCGATGGAATAATACAATAATTGTTATTGGTGGAGGAAATCATCCAGTTTACGCTGCCATGTTCTTTTGATTGACTGTAAATTAACAAAATTACTGCAGATATTGGACTGCCTTCACACAATGCTTTCAATGATTGCATCCTCCAAATCTTCATTTTTATTGTAATATTCAAGATGATTGTCGATACTTTCAAATTCTTTGTAGTCCCTAAATTGTTGAAGTAGTGGAATCAGTTCCTTTTCACTCTTGGCTGTTTCTGGCATCTCCAAGCCTAAACGCTTGAAACCGCAGTGAGCAAAACATTTCTGAATTGTCTTACTGCTCATTACTTGTCAACTATCAGTGACAAAAATCCTTACTTTTTGAACACAAAGCACGCAAGTGACACTATTTAAAAACTGTTCGCTCTAAGCACTGTGTAGTGTCTATCAGCCACATGATCTGCATATGGCTGACACTAATTAGAAAATGTTTGGCACATGCTCCTGTCCCAATTAAATGGTATAGTGTCCCAAATAAATTTAGGGAATCCAGAACACAAGAGATCCTGCAAATTCTGGAAATCCAGAGCAACACACACAAAATCTTGGAGGAATTCTATGGATTGAGTTAAGAAATCACAAGGGATGTGGATTACAAATTGCAGCAGGAGATAGAAAAGGCATGTCAGAAGGGCAATGTCATGATAATCGTTGGGGAATTTAACATGAAAGTGGATTGGGAAAACCAGGCCAGTGCTGGACCTCAAGAGAGAGAATTTGTAGAATGTCTAAGGGATGGCTTTTTAGAACAGCTTGTTGTTGAGCCCACTAGGGGATTGACTGTTCTGGACTGGGTGTTGTGCAATAATCCGGAGGTGATAAGAGAGCTTAAGTTTAAGGAACCCTTAGGAAACAGTGATCGCAATATGATCAAGTTCACTTTGAAATTTCAGAAGGAGAATCTAAATTCCAATGTGTCAGTATTTCAGTGGAATAAAGGAAATTACAATATCTTTAGAAGAGAACTGGCCAAGGTTGACTGGAAAGAGACACTAGCAAGAAGGACAGCAGAGCAGCAACGGCTCGAGTTTCTGCGAAAAATGAGGGAGGTGCAAGACAGATGTGTTCCAAATAAGAAGAAATTTTCGAATAGAAGAAGGACACTACTGTGGCTGACAAGTGAAGTCAGAGCCAACGTAAAAGCAAAAGAGAGGGCATACAAGGAAGCCAAAACAAGTGGGAAGATAGAGGATTGGGAATCTTATAAAAACTTGCAGAAGGAGACTAAGAAGGTCATTAGGAAGGAAAAGGTGAATTATGAAAGGAAGCTGGTGACTAATATCAAAAAAGATACTAGAAGAATTTTTAAGCATATAAAGGGTAAAAGAGAGTCGTGGGTAGATGTAGGACCAATAAGAAATGATGCTGGAGATATTGTAATGAGAGACGCAGAGATAGCAGAGGAACTGAATGCGTATTTTCCATCGGTCTTCACAGTGGAAGACATCTGCAGTATACTGGACACTCAAGAGTGTCAGGGAAGTGAAGTATGTGCAGTGAACATTACAACTGAGAAATTGCTCAGGAGGCTTAATAGTCTGAGGATGGATAAATCTCCTGGACCTGATAAAATGCACCCTCGGGTTCTGAAGGAAGTAGCTAGAGAGATTCTGGCATTGTACTGGATGACTGTACAATGTCTTTATTCTTTGGAGTGTAGAAGGTTGAGGGGGGACTTGATAGAGGTGTTTAAAATTATGAGGGGGATTGATAGAGTTGACGTGGATAGGCTTTTTCCATTCAGGGTGGGGGAGATTCAAACAAGAGGACATGAGTTGAGAGCTAAAGGGCAAAAGTTTAGAGGTAACATGAGGGGGAGCTTCTTTACTCAGAGAGTGGTAGATGTGTGGAACGAGCTTCCAGCAGAAGTGGTTGAGGCAGGTTCGATGTTGTCATTTAAGGTTAAATTGGATAGATACATGGACAGGAAAGGAATGGAGGGTTATGGGCTGAGTGCAGGTTGGTGGGACTAGGTGAGAGTAAGAGTTCAGCACGGACTAGAAGGGCCGAGATGGCCTGTTTCCGTGCTGTAATTGTTATATGGTTATATGGTTATAATTCAGCAGGTCAGGCAGCATCTATGAAAATGACTTATCAGTCAACATTTCAGACCAAGACTCTTCTTTGAGACTGAGAAGGAAAAGGGAAGACAGCAAAATAAAAAAGGTGAGGGGAGAGGAAGAAGAACTTGCTAGATGATGATAGGCGAAGCTAGGTGGGTGAGAAGGGTAAAGGGCTGGAGAAGAGGGAATCTGATAGGGGAAGAGAGTGGACAGTAGGAGAAAGGGAAGAAGGAGGGGCACCCAGGGGAAGTGATAGGCAATTGAGGAGAAGAGACGAGGCCAGAGCGGGGATAGGAAGAAGAGGGAAGGGCAGAGTGAAAAAAATGACCGGAAGTTTAAATCAATGTTCATGTCACCAGGTAGAAGGCTACCTGGACGGGATAAGAGGTGTTTCCCCTCTACCCAAGAGCAGCTTCAGTATGGCAAAAGAGAATGGGGATAGGAATTAAAATGGAAAGCTACCCCCCCCCCGCCCCCCAATTTACATCATCGCTCTCACCAATGCAGAGAAGGCTGCATCAGCAGCACTGCATACAAAAGACAGCTCCAACAGATTCACAGCTGACGTCAGCGTTGGACTGGTTGGGGCCCTGAAAGGAGGTAAGGAAGGAGGTGAATGGGCAGGTGTAGCATTTCTGTTGCTTGCAGGGAGGGACAAACAGACAATGGAGTCCCTGCAGAAAGAGGAGCATGGGGGAAGGTAGAGATGTGTTTAGTGGTAGGATCCCATTG
Source organism: Mobula hypostoma (assembly GCF_963921235.1). Lineage (NCBI taxonomy): Eukaryota > Metazoa > Chordata > Chondrichthyes > Myliobatiformes > Myliobatidae > Mobula > Mobula hypostoma. Next base: position 31,437,555 of record NC_086121.1, read on the forward strand.
AAGATGGAGGTTGTGTAGAATGAAGTGTTGGATGAGAAGGCCCATGGAGTAGTCTGTGAGGACAAATGGAACTCTATCCCCATTAAGTCGCCAGGAAGATGGGGTGAGTGTAGATGTCTGGAAAATTGAGGAGATGGGTGAGGGCAACATCAGTTGTGGAGGAAGATGAAGGACATCTCTTATGTCCAAGAAAGGAAAACATCACCCTGGCAACAGAAACAGCAGAGACAAAGGAACTGAGAAAAGGGAACAGAATTTTTACAGGAGACTGGGTGGGAAGGGATATGGTCAAAATAGCCGTGGGAATAGGTAGGTTTATAAAAGATGCCATTAGGCAGTTTGTCTTCAGGGAGATTGAGAAAGGGGAGAGATATGTCAGAAATGGACTAAATGAATGCAAGGGTAGGGTGGATGTTGGAGGCAAAGTTGCAGAAATTGAGGAGCTCAGCATGGGTGCATGAAGCAGCACCAATGCAGTCATCAATGTAGTGCAGGAGGAGTTGGGGTGCATTACCGGGGAAGGCTTGGAGCATGGACTGTTCTACATAGCCAACAAGAAGGCAGGCATAGCTGGGGTGTATGTGGGTGCCAATGACTACCCTTGGGGTTTGGAGAAAGTGGGAGGTGCTGAAGGAAGAATTATTGAGGGTGATGACCAGTTCTTTCAGACGGAAGAGGGTGGTGGTGGAGGAGGAATGGTTGGAAAAGAAGTGGAGAGCTATGAGGCCTTCTTAAAGGAGGATAGAAGTGTATAGGGACTGGACATCTATGGCAAAAATAAAGCAGTCAGGGCCAGGGGATTAAAAATTGCAGAGGAGATCGAGAGCAAATGAAGTGTGGTGGATGTAGGTGGGAAGGGACTGAACCAAGGGGGATAGAATGGAGTCATGGTACACAGACAGTGGAGCAGGAGTAGACAGAAACAATGGACAGTCAGGTAGGAGGTAGAAATGAGCAGCATAGGGGAGGGGAACTGAGCTTGGTGCCAATAGATGGGAGTTCTCCAGAGCTGCTAAGGTCAGTGATGGTGTCGGAGACAATTTTCTGATGGTCTGGTGTGGGGTCCAAAAGGAAACTAGTCTACTTTGTCAATTTGATTTTGTTCTTTATGAGCTGTCCCAATTAACCAATGGCCCAATTAACTGGAATCTACTGTACCTCCACTCGAGGGAATATCTTCTCAATAATCTCTGTGCTTCATTATCATCTCTCATTCATTTGAATTCTGGTAAGTCCAAACTGCTCGATCTTTCTTCATATTATCAGTCCTGTAACCCAGGATCAACCTGGAGAAATTTGTCTGTGCTGCCACCAATACAAATGGATCTTTCCTTAATTATAGACATCAATACTTTCACAGTTCGTCACAGACAGAATTAATAGTGGTCTACACGTTTACGAGATTATTTTCCTACTTTTACATGCCACAAAAGCCAACATTCTCAATAACCTGCTGTACCTGCATCCAGCCCTTTATACATCATGTACTGGAACCCCCAGATCCTTTGTACTGCAGCATTTTATGGTTTTACCTCATAATTTGCTTTTACCTCTTTCCTCCCAAGATGAATAACTTCTCATTTTGTCACAATATCCTGTCTATCAAGTATCTTCCCACTCACATAACTCTTTGTCCCTTTGCTGACTCTTGAGCCCATCTCACAGTCCGCTAATTCAGCAGTACAATCCTTTGTCCAAGTCAGCCGTGTAAGTTGTAAATAGTTATGGACACAGCATTAAGCATTGTGGCACCCCACTAATTTAATGATTGCCAATCCGAATATGAAGCATCAACAACACACACAAAATGCTGGAGGAATGCAGCAGGCCAGGCAGCACCAATGGAAAAAAGTACAGTCTACGTTTCTGGCTGAAACCCCATGTAGACAGTACTGTTTTCCATAGATGCTGCCCAGCCTGCTGAGTTCCTCCAGCATTTTCTGTGTGTTGTTCGGATTTCTAGCATCTGCAAGTTATCCTTTGTTTATGAAGCATCAACATGTGCCACCCACGTAGTTTATGGGCAACGTAGTGCAGCCATTTGATCTCCCAACTTACACACCTTTGGGACGTGGGAGGAATCCAGAGCACCCAGAGGAAAGCAATGGGTCACAGGGAGAACGTACAAACTCCTTGCAGGCAGCACCAGAGGTCAAGATTGAACCCAGATTTTTAGATCTGTAGAGCTACCGGCTGCACCACTGGGCCACCCTAAGAAATCTTGAGTTTGAAGCCCAAAGGATATTTCTGTTCACTGATGCATGGCAGCTTGGGCATTACTGAGAACTTTAACTCTGAAATCCAAAGGCAATTATCCTAGTTCAGTATCACGTTTATCTTCTCAGCCTTTTGGACAGCCTCTGAAAGGGCTTTTCCCGAACAGTGCCCACTCGCCTCTCTTTCAGTGGTTGACCGCCACCTCTGTGCTCTACCTTTTCTTTATCTACCACGAGACTGCTTAAAATGTGTCCCCTTATGTCTGCGTTTCAGATTAAAATGTTGGACAAGGCGGTGGCTGCAGCTCACACTTTCTACGTGATGAACCCAGATCACCTGGAGATGCGTCAAAATCTGGAGTATTACAAGATGATGGCTGGTGTGAAGGATACTGATTTTAAGGATCTTGAAGCCAAACCCCATATGGTAATGACACACTACTGTTCTACTGAACTAACAGGTCTAATAATGCAAGATTCTGACTGCTAGCTATATCCCAGGAAGGGAGCAGCAATATAGCAGCACTGATATGATGGCTAACAGCAGTATATTTGGCAGAATAGTTTTTTCTTGGCCCTAGTGACCACCCCCCCCCGCCCCCCCGTTCTGTCTGCGTGGCACTTACACATGTTCCTCCTGGCTGAGTGGGATTTCCCAGAGGTGCTCCAGTTTTCTTGCTGACCCTTAGAGAAATTCCATCACAAACCTTCCCCCACTCTGACGAAGGGTCTCGGCCTGAAACGTCGACTGTACCTCCTCCTAGAGATGCTGCCTGGCCTGCTGTGTTCACCAGCAACTTTGATGTGTGTTGATTGTTACATTTCCAGCATCTGCAGAATTCCTGTTGTTTGCGTTCCACAAAAGATTAGTTAGGTTAAATGCCACTGTAAATTACCCTTAGTGGAGATGGACAGGGGGAAAAGAGGGTGAAGATATTGGGCATGTGAGAGAGAATAGGTTACAAGGTTCAAGGTACATTTATTGTCAAAGTATACATCTCTGAGATTTGTCTTCTCCAGACAGCCATGAAACGAAGAAAACCATGGAAGCAGGTTTCTCTACCTTCTCTTTGACAGTACCTCCTCTCTTCACCTCCTCCCACGTGCAAAATAAACAAATCGCACAAACAGCAACAGATATATCAACACCCCACACCTCAACCCATAAAAAAATCATGCAAAGGGCAACAAGAACATCATCTCCCCTCACCCTACCATGCGCAGAATACAGGGAGGTAAGTAAGTGAATCGTTTCAATGAGGTTGCTCTGAGAGCCAGCAGAGACAGGATGGGCCAAATGGCTTTGTTCTACATGCCAAGAAAATAGGAAGTTTCTGTGAGGACTTGGCAGGGCTAATGCTGAGAGACTCACGAGATGGCAGACGCTGAAATCTGGAAAAACATACAAAAGGTGCAGGAATTAACCAGGTTAGGCAGCATCTATGAAGGGAAATGGACAGCTGGCATTTCAGATCGAGACCCCTCATCTGGACTGAAACATAGAGGGGAGATAGCCAGTGTAAAAAGGTGAGGGAAAGCGTGAAGCAATAGCTGGCAGGTGATAGGTGGATCCAGGTGAGGAGGGGTGATAGGTAGATGGAGGAGGAATAGTGACAGAAGCTGGGAGGTGATGGGTGGAGGCTACAAAGGGTTGACGAAGAATGAGGAGTAATGACGCAGCGTTCATGGGCAGAAACGGTTCCAGAGAAGAAACGGCAAAGGCGGGTTACTGGCGCCTTAAAACCAGTCACTTCGGGCAGATGGGGGCTTGTCAGCCATTCTCGGCTGTTCACCTAGGGGAAGGAGAACTCTGATCTCAAGCCTCTGCTGCCTTGTGGCTATACCCACCCATGTGGAAGGTTTCGAGAGGGAACTCCGAGGAAAAATCCAGAGCTGGAGTACCTAAGGCAGACCTATATTGGGTTCGACACTGACTGGAAACTCCTGCAACACTGCCGATGCCACTGTATCAGTCCCCTCTGCTCCTTTGGATCCATCAGCTGCCTGGAGAGGGGGAGCTTGCTGCGTGGGCAACAGCTTGCTCTCATATTGTACTGCCCGAGCTTGCAAGACAGTGCTAACATAGAGAGCAAGAACACAACATCCATGGTAGACCCCGACCTGCAGAAGGCCTCAATCAGTTCATGGGTTCATAGACCACTCATAAATCTGAAGGCAGAGGGGAAGAAGCTGTTCCTGAATCATTATTGAGTGTGAGTCATCGGGTTCCTGTACTTCCTCCTTGACGGTAGTAATGAGAAGAAGGAATGTCCTGGATGGTGAGGGTCATTAATGACAGATTCCGCCTGCTTAAGACACTGGCTTTCGAAGACGTCCTTCCTTGCTGGTGGGGAAACTTGTGCCTGTGACGCAGCTGGCTGGGTCTACAATCTTCTGCAGACTCTTGCAATCCTGTGTATTGCAACCTCCATACTGGGTTGTGATGCAACAGGTCAGAATGCTATAGCGATCTGCAGGAGTCTTTGGTGACATACCAAATCACCTCAAACTCCTAACAAAGTAGAGCCACGGGCTTGCCTTCTTCATGATTGCATAAATGTGTTGGACCAAGGATGAATCTCCAAGAGGTTGACACCCAGTAACTTGAAGCTGCTCATCCTTTCCACCACCAACCGACCCCTCAAGGAGAATGGTGTGTGTTCTCACAACATCCCCTTCTGGAGGTTCACAATTGATTCCTTGGTCTCGCTGACTTGGAGTACAAACTTGTTGTTGCAACACCACTAAGCCAATTCATGACACTCCTCCATGCCTCCTCGTTGCCATCTGAGATTTTACCAACAATGATATCACCCGCAGACTCATGGATGGCTTTTCAATCGTGCTCAGCCAGGTTTAGAAGCTTGATGGTTAAAACCAAGGGGAAGATATTGTTGAACACTGAGCTGCCATCGACACACAGCAACCTGGTGTTTTTGTTTTCCTGTTGTCCAGCTGTTCCAAAGCAGAGTGGAGAGTCAGTGAGATTGTATCCGCTGTAGCCCTGTTGTGGCAGTGGGTGATTTAAGATGGCAGCAGACCATCTGATAAATTTGGGATGTGGACTCTGGAGATAGATATTTAGCATTTAGATTCAATGTGATTTGGAAACTCCTGTCACTGACCACACTTGATGTTCTGAGTTCTACCCTGGGATGTACAAGTTAAAGTCAAAGTCAAGTTTATTATCACACACACAAGTACATAGAAACACAGAAAACATACAGCACAATACAGGCCCTTCGGCCCACAAAGCTGTGCTGAACATATCCCTACCTTAGAAATTACCTAGGCTTTACCCATAGCCCTGTATTTTTCTAAGCTCCATGTAGCCATCCAGGAGTCTCTTAAAGACCCTATCGTATCTGCCTCCACCACAGTCACCGGCAGCCCATTCCACGCACTCACCACACTCTGCGTAAAAAACTTAACCCTGACATCTCCTCTGTACCTACTTCCAAGCACTTTAAAACTATGCCTTCTCATGCTAGCCACTTCAGCCCTGGTGAAAAGCCTCTGACTATTCACAGTACATATATGCACAGGAGCAATGGAAAACTTACTCACAGGCACATACAGTAGCATCATATAAACAGTATTCACAAGAAAAATGTAAATTAAACATAAATTATACACAATTTTTTAACTAATTGTACGAAAACTAAGTCCATTTTACTGCAAAGTGATGGAAGTGGCCACAGTGTTGCTAAACTGTAGTGATTAGGGTTGTGCCATAGTTCAAGAACTGAAAGGTGAAAGGCTTACAGCTGTTCTTAAACCCGGTGGTGAAGGACTTAAGGCTTCTGTACCTCTTGCCCGATAGTAGTTGTGAGAAGGTAGTGGGGGCATAAACGCAGATCACTGGACGAGGTATTTAAGGCAGGTGTGTATTGTGTGTAGTTAACAATGTGGAGAAATTATATGATCACATTTCTGTTTTCTTGTCCTTCAGGAAGCTTTCCGTAAAGGAGTTCGGCTTTATACAGACGAGCAGTTTAAGCATTCAATCAGTTTTTTGGAAAATGCATTGGTGGAGTACTTCAAAGCGGATGCTGAGTGCCGAGCCCTTTGTGAGGGCCCATACAACTTTGATGGGTATAATTACATGGAGTACAATGCAGACCTCTACCAGGCTATTACAGGTACCTCCACTCTTCTTGTCTCCTTTTCCTCCTAAATCCACCGTGCTCCAGGGATCCTTCCTTAGCCTCCATTGTCGGCTCCAATGAAACACCACTGTGGGAATGCTTCCGTGACCGCAGTGGCATTTTTCAGACAAGATAGCAGCTCATTAAACAACAGGAATTCTGCAGATGCTGGAAATTCAAGCAACATACATCAAAGTTGCTGGTGAACGCAGCAGGCCAAGCAGCATCTATAGGAAGAGGCGCAGTCGACGTTTCAGGCCGAGACCTGACGAAGGGTCTCGGCCTGAAACGTCGACTGCGCCTCTTCCTATAGATGCTGCTTGGCCTGCTGCATTCACCAGCAACTTTGATGTATGTAGCAGCTCATTAATGTAGATTCCCTCAACAGAACCAACAACCCCCCCATGGTGTCATCCTGAAAATACTACCCAAAGGGTCCTGGCCAGTACTTATCCTTCAACCACCATTACAAAGCACAGGTTGTCCACCCGTTCTCACATTGCTCTTTGTGGGATCCAGCTGTGCACGCATTGGTTCCCTGTTTCCTACTTTATAATAATTGTACCTCAAAGTTAGATTTATAAGATCAGCTTTATTTGTCACATGTACATCGAAACACACAGTGAGATGCGCCGTCTGCGTCAGTGAGGATTGAGCTGGGCAGCCCTCATGTATCGCCATGCTTTCTGCACCAACAGCTCACTAACCCTAACCATACGTCTTTGGATTGTGGGAGGAAACTGGAGCACTCGGAGGAAACCCACGCGGTCACCGGGAGGAAGTACAAACTCCTTACAGGCCGCAGTAGGAATTGAACCCCCAATATTACAGCTGAGGCTGTGGTAGCGTTACGCTACTGTGCTGCTCAACGGGGTCTTCCTCTGCTGATGGGAGAGGGGCAAAGAGCGAACGTCCGAGGCGGGGTTTTGATTTTGCTGGCTGTTTTACTGAGGCAGTGAGAAGTAAAGACGGAGTCCATAGGGGATGGGGGAGGGCTTGGTTTCTGTGACTGAGTACATTGCCGATTGTCTTGCCGATGGGGAAGCTACTCCACAAATACATGACTTTACGGTCATCATGGAGTCTCAGGGGCTGCTGTTCCTGCTGCCTTTCTCGGAATGAAAGGGAGACGGTGAGAAGCTGTCACATGGAATCTGTAGTGGAAGTGGCTTTGCTGTTGGTTTATTACTGCAGTGTGTGCCAAGACACAGTGAAACGCTTGTCGTTCATACCTTCCCCACAAACCAAATCGTTACACAGAGCATTGAGGTAGAACAAGGTAAAACAATAATGGAGTGCAGAATAAAGTGAGAAAATGCAGTGCAGTTAAACAAAGTGCAAGATCATGACAAGGTCAATTGTGAGGTCAAGAGTCCACCTTCCCATAGTTCAACAGTCTTATTACAGCAGGGTAGAAGTTATCCTTGAGCCTGCTATTAGGTTTTTATGTCTTTTGCCTGATGGGAGAGGGGAAAAGAGAGCAAGTCTGGCAATGGGTCTTGATTATGCTAGATGTTTTACTGAGGCAGTGAGAAGTGTAGACAGAGTCCATCGAGGGAGGGGAGGATGGCTGCCGTGATGTGTTGCAATGAGTTGCCCTAGCGTGACGGTTTGCCTGGGGCTAAGACGTGCAATGTCTCATTACCGAGCATTCTGCCATCAGTTTTGTCCTGGCTCAGTGACTGCCCACCCAACAAACACCATGCACAAGATGGGAAACTGTTCCTTTCTGCTCAATGTTCAGCTCTGTTGTGAAATAATGAAAAATCTTTTTGCTTTGGACTCGATAAGTTGGATGCCTCTTTTGTTATCTTCATCGGAGATCTCTATCCCGGCCAAACGAACCACTGAGCAGCCCCAGATACCCACTCCCACAGCCACTTTAAAAAGAGAGGCAGAGTGATTTCTACAGAATTAGTGCAGATATTCCCAACTCTTGCTGTACGGTTAGTACAATGTGGCCTAACAGACTCTCATTCAGCAGGAATTTCTTTAGCCAGAGGGTGGCGAATCTGTGGAATTCATTGCCACTCACGGCTGTGGAGGCCAGGTCACTATATTTAAAGCAGAGGAGCAGAGGTCGATAGGTTCATTAATTAGTAAGGGCATTAAAGGCTACGGGGAGAAGGCAGGAAAATGGGGTTGAGAGGGATAGTAATCAGCCATGGTGAAATGATGGATCAGGCTTGATGGGCCAAATGGCCTAATTCTGCTCCTATGTATATGGCCTTGTGGAATATCTCTCCTGGCATGGCTGGAACACTGGAACTCACTGCCCCTGCCGGGGGCATCATGCAGTGTTAGCACCAATCATCAGGGATTTGGCCACGGATCCTTGCATAAACTTTACCAAATCTCACTGGAGATCTACAGAATTGTACAAACATCTCCAAAGCAGGTAAGTTTTTTACATTGGTATGACATAGATCGGATGTGTAATTGAGCATTGAATTCCACCTTCTGCTGTCTGTCTTCAGATCACTATATTCAAGTGCTGAACTGCAAACAGAACTGTGTGACTGAGCTGGCCACCCGGCCTGACAGGGAAGCACCCGTCGAAGACTTTCTCCCCACCCATTTCGACTACCTTCAATTCGCTTATTACAACTGTAAGTGCTTTGGGGTGTCTGTGACGCCCTCACCTCGCTTTCTCATTTTGCTCAGGTGCTGAGAATGGTTCGCCTCTTCAGTGGATGACATCGTAGTGACAGATCCCATCAAGGAACTTAGTTGTTTCCTTCTCTTCCCTCAGTTCGCACTGAGAAAGAGTTCCACGGTTACTGAGACCCAAAGTGTGAGCCGGAATTTGGAGGGGCATGCAGACAGGTCCTGAATGTCAGGGGGCAAATTTTTGTTAACACGTTCCCAACATCACTTTATATTTCAATGACACATATCCTTTGGGTCCATGCTGGAGTACTAGTCCCATGGACTCATAGAGAGGTAGGCCCTTTGGCTCACTGAGTGTGAGCCGATTAACAGCCACCCATTTACTCAGACTCCACTTAAAAAGAAATTTCCCCACATTTCCATCAACTCTCCCCAGATTCTACCAGTTGTCTACCCTCCAGGGACGGTATACAGTGGTTAATTAACCCACTGAGCAGCATACCTCTGGGATGTGAGAGGAATCTCGAGCACCCGGACTAAAAACCCATTGTAGTCATAGGGGAAAGGAGCAAACTTCAAACGGACAACAGGAGTAAACTGGGGTCTCTGGAGTTGTGAGATAGCAGTTTTACAGCTGTGCTACTGCGCCACAAACTTTAACGTATTTATTATGTGTGTTGTGGGTAAGGGTTGTTGAGGCTTGGCCCTTGTGCACACCCCTGCCTTACCACACATGTGACCTGGAGTGTGAATCTCGTCAGCATATCTAGTTGTTCTGGTACTTCACGGCTGTGTTGTCCCTCGAGCAGCATTGTGAAATGGACAAAGCAGGGTGGTGGTTATGCTCCCACCCATCACCTTCAGCCATTAATCCAGATGACTGAATTAAGCCGCTCTTTGGTGAAGCAAGAGGATCCATTTTCAAATGTCCTGTAAAGACATACACGTGGTTTGCACTGTTTACTGGATATCGAGGTATATTTGTAAAAGGAGCATATCTAGGACTATGACAAAAGAGTACGAGAGTGGGACTAATTAGATCACAATTCACAAAGACTAGTACAACCACAAGGGGCTGAATGCCCTTCTGTGAAATATGATTAAATGATTAGCACAGATTTGAAAATACTGTAATAAACATTATGATGTGTTTCTGCTCCCTGGTTGCTCCCTTTTTGTTGCAATTTTGAGTGACTTTGAATCGGGGTGGCCTGTAGGTAATGAACACTGAGCTGAACTGAATATGCCTAGACTCTTTCGACTTTGTGCTTTATGTTCTAGGTTTTTGTTTTGGTTTTCGTTTGCACAATTTGTCTTTTTTATCGCATGTGGCAGGATGGGGGAGGGGGGCTGATTATTTTTCTTTGAACAGGTTCTGTGGTTTTCTTAGTTTCATGGTTGTTTGTGACAAGACAAATCTCAGGGTTGTGTATTGCATCCATGCTTTGATAATGAATCTTCCTTGAACCTTCGATTTTTGAATCTTTCAGTTAAACACTGGTGCATTTTGAATAATATTTGCCATAATCATCTATGGGAGGGAAAAAATGATAAAACTGATCTTTCCTGCTCTCAGTTGGACTATTAAGTTAAAAAAAAGGCTTCTGTTTTGTAAAAGTGCTTATCCACATTCTGTGAACTCAACTGTTAATTATTTGTCTCGTTTCTCATTTCAGCTGAGAATTATTCCCAGGCCATTGAGTGTGCCAAGACCTACCTGCTTTTCTATCCAAATGATGAAGTGATGAATCAGAACCTTCAGTATTACCAGGCAGTGCTGGGAGAAGATTCGTCCGAAGATCTCACGCACAGAGAGGTAGATAGAGTCCAAATATAGTGCTGCTCGTCTAGCTCATCTAACCCTTAATAACGAAGGCTTATAATAATTCAGAGGATCAATTTTGCAGACACTCCTCCACTTCCTTACGATTATGCCGGAGGGTGTCAGCCCCAGGATGAAGTTGAGGAGATCATGAGTAACATGTATTCCTCCTTTGTTGTAAGACCTGGTGGCTTACCCTCTTGCTCTGAGCATAATGTAGAACACAGGAAGCCAGTCAGAGTAAAAATGGTCCGAAAACAGATCCCCCCCCCCCCCCCCAGTCGCTTGGACAATGTTCTGCCCTATATTAGCAAAGAGCAGATTAAGTGGTTGCCAATACTTAGGGCTATTTCTGTTCCCAATTTTGGCTGCTGAGCTTGGTAAAGAAATTTAAAGCTCTCAGAGATGTTTCTGAACAATATGACAGGTTTCTGAAGAAACACAAGGATTGTAGTTTCTTTCTGTCGTTCAGATTCAAAGGCTGTTACACAATATCTTAAAAACCACTAAAAATGTCTTCTTCCATCCAATTGGAAATATTCCTCCTCCACCACTAAGCACATCTTTCCCTCTCCACCCCTCTCTGCTTTCCACAGGGATCAGTCCCTCCTCAACTCCCTTATCCACACGTCCATCCCCACTGATCTCCCACCTGGCACTTATCCCTGTAAGCGTAAGTGCTACACCTGTCCCTACACCTCATCTCTTGCAACCATTCAGGGCCCCAAACAGTCCTTCCAGGTGAGACAACACTTGACTTGTGAGTCTGTTGGGGTCATCTATTGCATCCGGTGCTCCCGGTGCGGCCTCCTCTACATCGGTGAAACCCGACGCAGATTGGGGGACCGCTTCGTCGAGCACCTCCACTCCGTCCGTCACAACAGACAGGATCTCCCAGTAGCCACCCACTTCAACTCTGCTTCCCATTCCCATTCAGATATGTCCATACATGGCCTTCTCTACTGCCATGATGAGGCTGAACTCAGGTTGGAGGAGCAGCTCCTCATATACCGTCTAGGTAGTCTCCAGCCCCTTGGTATGAACATAGAATTCTCCAACTTCCGGTAATTCCCTCCCCCTCCCTTCCTCTATCCCTATTTCACTCTGCCCCCTCCCCCAGCTCCCTCATGGTTCCGCCTCCTTCTTCTACCACCCATTGTTTTCAGGGCTACGACGTCAATGCTTCCCCTCCCCCACCCCTTTATCTTTCAAATTACTGGTCTATCAACTGACGCTACAAGCATTCTTCAAATCCTTCCCCATCTTTCATTCTTCAGTCCTGACGAAGGGTTCCGGCCCGAAACGTCGACTCATCGTTTCTGACTGATGCTGCCCGACCTGCTGAGTTCATCCAGCGTACTGAAAGTGTTGCTTTGCTCTTCCTTCCTCCTCCATCCCTTGTGGATTTTCATCACAACCATTTAGTAATAAATTTTGCGATTGATAAGATTAAGTACTTTTTAACATTTTAGCTAATCTGCCTGTCGCCAACAAAGCTGGCATTGCCCAGTTACTGTAGTGGTGCCCCTTCTCTTGACCCAGCCAGCTTCAGTTTAGGATCAGGGTGGCCGTGATCACAAAGGGTCCCTTGTATCCACTGTGTAGTGAGTTACTTCATGTTCCTGCATGAATACTACAGGTTATTGTGGTTTACTCACCTGCGATAATTCCCAATCACTTCCCGCAGTATATTCAGACCTACATCAACAACTCACTGCTGGAGAAAGAGCTGCTGTACTTTGCCAATGAAGTCTTTGGAGTCACTTTCATCGACCCGGTGAGTGTCCATTCCATATTGCTTGCACATCACCAAGGTTTGCTTCACAAATAGTCCTCCTTTTGTTTTGAATATTTGCACTGATAAATGAGACGCACGATTTTTGTTGTGCTCGTGGGCTCTTTAGCTTTGCAATTTGGAAAGGCAAGTGACAGAGGTAAAGCAATCTCAGATACCCTCCATCAAAAGCAAGAAACTCACACCACATGGTGCACGTAGTTATTACAGATGGACTTGCACAGAACGCTGTGCTGCTTCTCTGCTACAAAAGGTAATAAACCCACACAAACCATGAACCCTTTGGGCCCTCCGTTGGTCGGGGTCAACCATGGATGTGGCGTCCCAGATGTCTACCTGATCTGCAAGCCAGGGTGTTGCCCATGTAGCAGGCTCCCCCTCTCCATGCAGCTGATGAATCCAAAAGAATGGCAGAGACCGATACTGTTTGGCACTGGCAGCACCGCAGGAGTTGCCCGTCAACGTTGAACTCTATCTAGGACTGCCTTAGGGACTCCAGCTCTGGGTTTATCTTCAAGCTTTATTCCTGAAGCCTTCCTGAAAAATTGGTATAGCTGTTAGGCAGTGAAGGTTTGAGATCAGAGTTTTCCTTCTCCTAATGAGCTGCCAGCCACTGTCAGATTAGCAGCCAAGCCACAAGTAAAGGGCCAGGATTTGGACTTGGTTGTCAGAGGCTATTTGAGGTGCCTGCCATTGGGAGCATTTAATAGGTATTGGGCGCTCACCAGCCCTGGCTATAACAACCTTAAATGAAGTATTTATGTACATATAATTATCTAATCAGTTGAATATGTGAAATAATACAATCAAGTGGTTATCATATAAACATTGTAGGGCACTTCCATTTTTAGCAGCAGAACGCTGCGTACCATCTCACATTTCTTTACCACACATTTTGTTATCATCGACACCTTTCTAAGGTGGACTCTGAGCTTGTGGATCTCATAACCTGCTGTTCAGGCTGGACATGTAGCTAAATACAAAAAGCCATTTCCCCTCCACTATTGTAACTGCCTCCTACCTGTATCTAGCCATGAAGGAAGCAGCAAAGGCAAGAAAGATAAATAGAAGAGATAGAAGCATGGATCCCATTGAAACTTTCCTGTGGAATCCTTCATATAAAAGTCAAAGTGGCTTTTGAGCAAGGTTGCAATTAATGGATACCCTGGCCATCTGAACCTACTAGCGTTCCTTTGTGACTGGTCACAAGAACTGACTGTGAGGTTGGGAGGTGCTGGTCATAAGCTGATCATTGTGTGAGCTGGGGACAATATCCTGCAAGTACTTAAAAGAAAATCAGTTGCGGTGGGGTGGGGTGGAAAGGCTTCAGCCAATCCAGTGAAAAGTGTGAAACTGATCTGGCTATTTGTTAAAATCAACCGACCACAAAATGGAAGACAAAAACAGAACATGGTGGAAACACTCAGCAGATCTGTCAGCATCTATGAAGAAGGAAACAGAGTTGACAGTCTGTTTTCAGCATTTTCTTTTTGTTTCTGATTTCAAGCATTTGCACTTTCTTTTTTAAAAATTTCATTCATTGAAATTGGGAGAGATCTTTGTCTTTTTTCAATTATCTCACAAGACCATAATGACACCGAAGTCTCCAGTAAAGAATTATTAATTTTTTTCCTGCATTTTTAGGACAAGTGGACTCCAGAGAATGTGATACCAGTTAAACTCAAAGAAAAACAAAAGTAAGATTCAAAACCTCGCTATGTTTCCATAACCTGCTTACCTTTTAACCCAGACCCCAACACTGAGTTTGATCATGACAATTGCAGTTAACACACGGTAAACTTGGTCCTGTTTTGACAGTCTGTCCTGATCCACTTGTGTCCCTCCACAACCAACCTGGAGTGAGAGCTCAGTGGCCTTTTCTGCTCATTGCTGGCAGCTTGGTGGGCAGTGACATCTTGAAAGATTTAGATTTACTTGGCTGATAACAGAAGGATTGAAGGCACCCAAACGGAGTGCGGACTCCATTGAAACACTCTATTATCATGCACTCTGCAGAATGGCATGTTGTGCTGCTCACTTACTTGTGGAGATAGACTCAGAGGGCATTACAATATTTTACATAGAGCATTGTAGAGCACAGAAACAGGCCTCTCAATCCATTATATCTGTGCTGAACACAACACCAAATTAAACTAACTCTCTTTAAAATTGAAATACCACGTTCCCACTGCTGTCTGTAAGGAGATTGTATGTTCTCCCCGTGACCGCGGGGGTTCCTTCTGAGAGCTCCACTTTCCTCTTACAGTCCAAAGACAAATTGGTTGATAGATTAATTGGTCATTGTAAATTATCCTGTGATTAGACTCGGGTTAAATTGGGGGATTGCTGGGTGGAACAGCTCAAAGAGCCAAAAAGGTCTGCTTTGTGCTGTATAACAATAAATCAATAAAGAATATCTTATGTTTCTATCCTGGGAAAAAGATTCTGACCATCTACCTTATTTATGCCTCATAACCGTATAAACTTCGATCAGATTTTCCGCCAGCTGCTGATACTCCAGCAAAACAACCTCCTCTTATAGTTTATTCTCTATAAGCCAAGCAGCACATTTCTGAACCTCTTCTGAACCCTTTCCAAAGTTTCCACATCCCTCTAGCGCTGGGGCTGCCCAAGCTGCCCACAGTACTCCAGTGCAGTCTAACCAAAGTTTCATGGAAGTTATGGAAAAAACTTAACTGAATCTTGTAACAGGGCAGAAAGGGAAACTGCTGCCCGGATCTCCGAAGAAATTGGGAACTTGATGAAAGAGATTGAGAACTTGGTGGATGAGAAAACCAAGGAATCATCTGAGCTTGTGAAGATGGTGAGAGAGGGTGAGCATCTGTCATCTGTAATGTCCGGTTACTTGCTGATCTTGGGTGGGAGTGAAGGGGGAGTCATACTAAATTTGCTTAATTGTGTAACATGGGTGTTATTGACCTATCTACCCTTGAATAAACTGTTGCACTGCTTTCCTTCAAATGATCTCAATCCATTTTCATGTCCACATGCAGGTAACATCTGTAGTAAAAGAAGCAGAATTAATGCCTCAAGTTGAAGTTGCTTTGATCGAAGCCATTAACTCTGTTCCTTTCCCTCTCCAGGTGTTGGTTATTTCCAGCATTTTCTGTTTTTATCTCTTATTTTCAGTTTCTGTAGACTGCTAATTTTTGTCAATGATCTTTTTAAAGATATTATGCACACTGAAGCTTTTTCCTGCCTTTGAAACCATCTTCTGCTGCTTGCTACCCATGGTCTACATCTCAGTTGCTTCAGCATGTTTAAACTTAGTTTTTCTTCCCCACATTCTCTATTTCATGGCTACAGAATTCATCTTGCAGATGGCTGCTATAACACAAACTCACCTATCAACAAACCTCCTCCCACACCTCCCCGTGATGTGCTGCCTAACTATTCCCAAACTCCTGTGCTCCTGTTCTAGGGGGTCCATTGTTGTATGACAATGTCCAGGTTGTCATGAATGCACGGCTGTTGAATGGAACTCAGAGGGTGTTGCTCGATGGTGTGATCACGGACAAGGAGTGTGAGGAGATGCGCTTCCTCTCCAATGTGAGTATCTCCATCCACTGTGGCGCAACTCGCAGATCCACTGACCCAGGTTTGATGCCGACCTCCGGTGTTGACTGCGTTCAATTCAGATGTTCTTTCTGTGACCATGTGGATTTTTGGTGATGCTCCCATTTCTTCCTACATCCCAAAGACAGGAAGGTTGGCAGGTTAATTTGACCAGCATAAGTTACCTATAATGTGCAGGTGGATGGCAAAGTCTGAAGGGGATTGATGAGAACGTGGAAGGAATAAGTAGGGATTAGCATAGCGTTTGTGTAAATGGACCAAAGAGCAAGTTTCCATGCTGTAGAGTCCAGTGACTATATATGTGAGCAAGTACACAAAGGTATGTGGGAGATTGAAAGGGTAATTAATGTTGGTTTAGACCTTATCACCTACAAACCTTCAATAGTTCAATAAAAAAGATTGCATTGTTAAATGCCATATAACATTTCATACTTTAAGATTACTGGTTGCAGTGGAGTTAAAGAAGAATATTCAAATGGTTGAATATTTAAGTATGCACACCATCAGGATCTAACAGTGACTGCACTAACTGCAAGGTTCTGATGTAGACCATCTGAAGGCAGACACAGGAAGGGATCACCTTGAAGGCATGGCCTCCCAAATGCCTCACTGCCTGCATGCACTGTGTACTCTGTTCTCCAGGGCTTGTTCCAATTCCTGGCTGGGGATGAGACGAGATCATTGGACAGAAGGTACCCAGCACAGGAAAGAGTTCAAAGGAGGTTCACAAAGATGATTCTGGGATTGAAAGACTTATCGTACGAGGAGCTCTGGCCTTGTACTCACTGGAATTCAGAAGAATGGGCGGGGGATCTCTTTGAAACGTATTGAATGTTGAAAGGCCATGATAGTGTGGACGTAGAGAGGATGTTTCCTATGTTGGGGGAGTCTAAGACCAGAGAATGCAGCCTCAGAATAGAGGGACGTCCATTTAGAATAGAGATGAGGAAGAATTTCTTTAGCCAGAAAGTGGTGAATCATTGGAATTTGTTGCCACATGTGGCTGTGGAGGCCAAGTCATTGGGTATTTTCAAGGAACCCACACAAAATGCCAGAGCAACTCAGCAGGGCTGGTAGCATCAATGGAAGAGAGTACAGCTGATGATTTGGGCCGAGACCCTTCGCAGAGGTTGATCGGTTCTTGATCAGTCAGGGCACGGGGCGGGAGACGGAGAAGGGAGGAGATTGGGGCTGAGAGGGAAATGGATCAGCTATGCTGAAATTGTGGAGCAGACTTTATGAGCCAAGTAGCCTATTTCTGCTCCTATACCTTATGGTCTTATGGTCTTATTTCCCAGAACATCAGTATGCAGTGTCTGCATCTATTTTTACGTCTTTCTGCTGGTTTTCCGGGTGTTGAGTGGTGTTGGAGAGCTTATACATTGTGAAGGATGAGAATCACAGTCTATTGCTCTCCACCAATGACTCGATATTTGCAATGCTCAGCTCAGCAATTGAATGGATTTCTTAGACAATAGAGGAGCACTATCAAAAGCTTTCAGCCAAGTGACAGAGATTCCACTGATTGAAGGAGCTAAGGTCAAGGGCAGTTTAATACATTAGGATGATCATGATATGATAGCCTACTGAACAGAGAAGTGTAACATTTCTTCTAACAATGTTTAAATCCTTCATTTCCTCATGCTGGACGCTAGGCTGCAGCTTCAATGGGCGATGGCTACTATGGGAAGCCTTCTCCTCACACACCCAATGAGCGATTCCAGGGAGTGACAGTACTCAAAGCATTAAAGGTGAGTGAGTCTGCACTGTTAGGGACGAAGTCTATAGATCATAGAACATAGAACAGTATGGCACAGGAACAGGCACTCCTGCCCATGTTGCCTGTGCTAAACACAAGGTAAAATGAAATGAAATCTTCTCTGCTTGCAAATGGTGGATATCCTTCCACTCCCTGCATATTCATGTGCCTACCCAGCAGCTTCTTAATTTCTACCATTGTATCTGCTTCCACCATTACCGCTGGCTGCCCAATCCTAGTACCTACTACTTTCTGTAAACACTTGCACACACATCTCCTTTAAACTATCCCTCTCTCACCTTAAATGATTGTCCTTTAGTATCTGATGTTTCGACCCTGGGACTCCCCCTAGTCCCCAAAATCTGGTGCTGATGCCATTACACCACTGGCCGGCAGCTTTCTCTGTGCTGAGCACTTTGTTCACTTCCAACGTTTCAGTTCAGACACTGAGCGACCAGCGGCAGCTCTGTCCTTGTGCAATTATGAATGGTAAAATGTCCTTAAAGCAGAATTTTTCATTTTATCACACTCTCAGGCACTGAAATTTCACATCCACTGTCCTTTCCATGCTAAGCTAAAAGTAAACACCTAATCAGCTGTTTCATTCTGACTGAAGCGGAAAATCAAATTAATTTAGAAGAACAATAATTAAACCGAAGTAAAACAGATAACTGAATAACCAGTTGTGCCTTATGAACAGTAAATGCTCGAAAAATTTAGTGAATCAGTTAGCATTTGTGGAAT
Organism: Mobula hypostoma; assembly: GCF_963921235.1. Taxonomy (NCBI): domain Eukaryota; kingdom Metazoa; phylum Chordata; class Chondrichthyes; order Myliobatiformes; family Myliobatidae; genus Mobula; species Mobula hypostoma. The sequence continues at coordinate 31,456,246 of NC_086121.1, forward strand.
GAGAAAGAGTCCAATGTTTCAAGGCTGAGGCCCTTAGAACTGAAAGACCAATTGTGCAGGTCTGGTCATTAGCCTGATCTTGTTAACTTTGATTTTCTCTCCAAGGATGCCGCCTGTCCTGCTGATTATTTCCAGTATTTTTCATTATAATTTGGTTTAAAATTACTGCATTTTGTTTTGCTTTTCAAATAGTCATACAATATTTATCTTGCATCAATACTTAAGCTGGAGCAACACAATGTAATGCCTAAAATTATATTGATTTTCCCTAGTTTTCACTTATTGCCTGATTATCACCTGGCAGACATTGAAGTCCACCTTTCATTTTTACATCCATGACCTTCCAAACGGGAATTGGGCAAATCCAACACACTATTGCAGTATGACACATCCTTCCTTAAGTGTTTTCCTGGTTTCAGAACACTCCAGATCAAACTAAGTAAACTATCAGAACATTAACTCAGTAGTTTTGGAAGAAGAGAAGCAAGTATTAGAAATGATAAAGTCTTGAATAGTTGAGGGAATAAACTTCAGCTAACAAATTTAAGCCCTTTATCAAATATATTTTTTTAACTTCGGCCATTGCAAGCTTTTTACTCTTTCAGTTTCCGACACTTTAAGTCACTGCATTATTTATTTGTTGTAAGTAATTCATGAGGTTTGTGTTCTTGTTCTGAATGAATTGAAGGGTGATGATTTCTCTTTTCTGGTTTTCTCTAACATGTACAAATCTGCCTTTCTGGCAGCTTAGTCAGGAGGGTAGGATCCCACTTAAAACATCCAAGCTGTTTTATGACATCAGTGAGAAAGTTCGAAGGATCATCGAGTCTTACTTCCGGCTGGAAAACCCACTCTACTTTGCCTACTCGCATCTTGTCTGTCGGACTGCGGTGGAAGGTAACAACCTTTGACTTAACTCTAGAGTTACTAGACTGAGTGGTAACAGCTGTCCCCGTTTGCTGTTAGTTCGTTATGTTTCATACCACGTGTCAGTCAATGCTGAACTCTCTACTGTGCAAATTCCTTCACCTGAAGAGCTGAAGTTGATGGAGAAAGTGGCACAACACCAGCTTCCCAAGAACTGTTAGGTACGGGCAATAATGCTGGACTTGCCAACCATGCCCACATCCTGGTAAATAAATAAAAGGAGCACATATACAGGAACTACTTGCTAATGTTTACACTGTGTGCACCACGGCCTCTAGCAGAACAATGGAAGAGGGATTTAATCTGCAGAATCGGAATCGGGTTTACTGACACTGACATATATTGTGAAATTTGTTCTCTTGTGCCAGCAATACAGTGCAAGATGTAAAAAATGACTACAAATTACAATAAAAATTAATAAATAGTGCAAAAGAGTTATAGCAAGGTGGTATTCATGGGTTCACGGGCCATTCGAAAAATTATGGCTGAGGGGGACATGCTGTTCCTAAAACAGTGAGTGTGGATCTTCAGGCTCCTGTACCTTTTTCCCGATGGTAGTAACAAGAAGACAACATGTTCCAAGTGTTGAGGGTCCTCAATAATGGGTGCTACCTTCTTGAGGGTGAAGGAATACCAAGTCATTTTGACTTTCCTGCTTCCTTCTATCTTCAGCATAAATGGACACCATTTTAGCCCAGTGTGTCCCTGCTGGCCTAATTGCCAGTGGCCAGTGAAGAGCTGGATACACAGGAGACTGTTTGCATTATATCACCCAGGACACAGCACAGTACAGCATGGGATTGGCCAATCAGCCCACAATGTTGTGCTCATCCTGATGCTAATTTGTACTAAATGTCCTCCCCCTATATATCATTCAAATGCCCCCATCCCTTTCATATTCATGTGAGTATGTAAAAGCATCTTAAACTCAACCAGACTGCTAGCTTCCCATGCTGTCTCAGTGATCCATCCATGCACTATATTCACAAAATGCTGGAGGAATTTAGCAAGTCAGACAGCGTCTGAGGAAGGCAATAAACAGTCACCATTTCAGGCTGAGAGCTTCTATCAGATAGAACATAGAACACAGAATATTGCAGCATGGAACGGCCTTTGACCTCGTGTTGATCTTTTAACTTATTCCAAGATCAATCTAACCCTTCTCTTCCACATGGCCCTTCATTTTTCTTTAATCCACATGCCCATCTAAGTCATTTGAATATCCCTAATGTATCTAGCTCTACCACTGCCCCGAGCAGTTTGTTGCCTGCACAAAGCACTCTATGTGAAAAAACACCTCTGACATCCCCCCTTTAATTTCCTCCAATCACATTAAAAGTAAGTCTTCTCGTATTGTCATTGCTACCTGGGAAAAAGGCTCTGGCTCTCCACTCTGTCTATGCTTCATATTATCTATACGCCTCCCTCAAGTCAATTCTCATCCTCCTTCACTCTGAAGAGAAAAGCACTAACTTGCTTAACCTATCCTCATAAGGCACGCTCTCTAATCCAGGCAGCATCCTGGTAAATCTCCTCTGCACCCTCTCTAAAGCTTCTACGTCCTTTTTATAATGAGGCGACCAAAGCTGAACACAAAACTTCCAAGTGTAGCCTAACCAGTGTTTTAGAGCTGCAACATTATCTCACAGTTCTAATGTAAGACTCTTCTTCCCATTGTGCTGCTGGCATTTAGGCCTCCATCTCTGGTGGCCTTCAACAGTATGACTCACTGGTTTACAATTCCCAGGGTTTTCCTAATTATCTTTCTTGAACAAAGGCATAACATTTGCCACCATCCAATTTTCTGGTACTTCACCGGTGGCCAGTTCTTCCAGCATTGTGTGTTGTTCAAAACTTCAGCATCAGTAGGATCTCCTGGTCCACACACAATGTTAAAGATAGGAATACTGAGGGAAATCTACCCACAGCAGAGGATAACTTGATGTCTCTGTTCCTCAACATTGTACACTGCTAAGGTACCAAAGGATTACAGGGAACTCACCAGCCAACCTCCAGCTCTCTATGGATGCATCTAGTTGGATTGTGTTCACTATAGATTTGTGTTGGTTGATCACACCCACTTCTGCACTCTTCTGTTTGCTTTCCTCACATTTCCTTTGACTTGTTTCTCAGATAAGCTTCAGAAACACAGGCCAGGCTCAGAAACACCGGCCAGGTTCAGAAACACCGGTCACGTTCAGAAACACCGTACAGATTCTAGCAATGCACACACCTGGCGAGCTGCAGCATACTGTTGTTGAATTCTTTGGTCTGCTTCCCTGTATTAGGAACACAGGAGAACAGAGAAGACCTGAGCCACTCCGTTCATGTGGACAACTGCATTTTAAACTCAGAAGCTCTGGAGTGTCGAAAGGAGCATCCAGCTTACACCGAGCGAGATTACAGGTAAAAGTGAACCTTCATTATCAGTGTGTAAAGAAATCTTCACATAATGTCTTTTACAGCCAGAGTATTCAGAGATAACAACATATTTTTCAGCTTTTCCAACTGCTGTAGTGTGCACAGAAAGCTCCCACAAATATTGACATGGTAATAAATAGAATTTGGCTTCATTAGTTATTGAGTAGCAAGTGATTCAGGTTTCCAAGGTAAGCTCAATGCTCAAATTCATCAAAGTCAGAAACTTAATATCAGTGTAAAGGCAACGTCTTTGACTGTGTTACATTCCTTACTAATTCAACGAATGTTATCCAAGTTTTTATGTCACTACTCTGTGGTGGGACTTAAACCCAAAGTGTCCTAGCTCAGAGGCAAAAGCCTTTGTAACTGAGCAGATTATACCTTGACCTACTTATGTATGGAATGATGCGTCAGATGATAAGTAAACAAAATCTTTTCACTGATTCCTGGTGAAAATCATAAACCAATTCCCCAGTTAGTGGAGAATAGAATTGATACTGGTATAGATAAGTCACAATCATATTAAAAGACAGGCCAGGCTTGAGGATCTAGGAAACCTCTCCTGCTCCTGTTCTCATGTATTCTCATGATGATTTGCTGTCTTAAAAATACTACCGGAAAGGAAGTTGTTCTGGATTAAATTTCCTGTCCTGTCCCAGATGTGCTGAAAATAAGACTCCACTATTCCCTGAGAATAACTCTGACTCGTTAACCATCATCAATTAACTCTACACAGTTTGATCATTTTGGATGCTCCAGCATTAAATTCAGAACGTGATATTGCGAGAACAGTTCGGTAATAAATCCATTATGTGGCATCACTGAGTGATTCTATAGTAAGTCCAATGTGTGGTATCCTGACATAACAACCCCTCTTGTGTAAACTTGCCAAGTGCCAACCCTCCACGTTCGCTGGTCTCTAGTGGTGAGGCTCATGAAGACTAAGGATCTGGGCATTGTTTTTTCCTGAGTTAGCTGCCCTCAGAAACATTCAATATATGGTTTCAGCACCTTAGGAGTGATGTCTGACTTGGCACTTCCATCATTGACCTTTACAGGAACCAATGGAAGACTGTCACCTTTTGTCTGAAAATTCTATGTAGCTTATTACAGATTATCAATAATCATAATTGCATTTTTTTCTAGTGCAATCCTTTACTTAAACCATGATTTTGAAGGTGGAAACTTCATATTCACAGAAATTGATGCTAAAGTTATTACAGTAAGTTCCTAAGACTTATTTTTCTCTTGTTTTTGGTCATCAAGAGTAGAGTATTAACTCTGGAGATGAAACTTATATTTCTTCTGTCATTATCAAAGTCATGATTACCCCGTGATTAAATCGTCTGTCTCAGATCTACATCAAACCATTTCCCCTTATGATTTTTCATTTCCAGTCAACTTATCCAAACCCTTCTCTCTGATTGATATGGTAATTCAGTGTCTTGTAGGAGGCCCATACCATGTCATTTCAAATGGAGGAGAGAGGGCAAGACACAAAAGTAAACATCTAACCCCTTGGGCCAGCTAGTCCCCAACTAGTTTATTTATGCAAGAATTTATGAATTGTGTGCTCTGTATAATCAGCAGGACGATCTCTAATCTCCGGTAGGTGGAAGTGAAATTGGGAAAAGGTTTGGGATCTTGGAGGATCCAGTTTCACAGGCTTCCCATCTCACATTCAGTCAAGAAACATTCCTAGTGAATTTCTGGGAGCAGCTCCACTTCCCTCTTCTTTCCATGCAGGTTCCTTGTATACATACTGTATGCAAGTAGGAGCTTCGTTGTGGCTCAAGGCAGGGGGATCACTTCCTTTAAAATATTGGCTTCAGCTGTTTATTCTTCACTCACTTTGCTCTTCAACCTACAACCTTCTAATTCTACAATGAGATTTGAACAGTGTTGTGAGACATGCACCTTTTACACATATGGTAATATGTTTGGAATCTACTCTGAATATTCCACTGAAGCCATTTTGGATCAATGTCCAGCAATATTGACTGGGCTGGCAGAGTTTCATCATCTGGAACTATCAAAGGAATTAAAATTAAATTCAATATGATGACATCTGTTGAAGAGCAGAGGGATCTTAAAGTCTAAGTTCGTAAGAGGCTACAGAGGTTGACAGGGTGATTTAAAGGCATATTCCATGCTTGCTTTTATTAGTGGTTGCCTGGAATATGCTGCCTGGGGTAGTGGTAGAGACAGATACATTAGAGACTTTTAGATAGGCACAAGATTTTGAGAAAAAAAAGAAAATAGACATTGTGTGGGCAGAGGGGAATGACTTAGTTGGCCACTTGATTACCAATTTATTTGGCTCAGAACAATATTGCGGGCCGAAGGGCCTGTGCTGTGCTGTACTGTTCCAGTTCTACTGGGTGTTTTATGTTTATCCACATGAGGCAATGAAGTCATGGTAATTAGGTTCTCGTTATTTCATCTGGTCCGAGCTGGAATTCTCACACCCTCTCCATTATTAACTCTGCCTCTTTCCTAATATATATCTTCCACTAACTCTTAATTTTTAGCAAAGCTCAACCGTTGTGAGTGTCTCTAGCAGGACACCATGAATAACTCTTTTATCTTCGACTCCTGGCAATGTTCCCTTTAGATTATTGCTTTTTAATTGCAAATTTTTGCATGCTACCTTGGACATTACATCTTTCACTTCCTTTGCACAATCTTTTAACTTTTTAAATTTCAGTTTATTATCATAGGCATGTGTGTTCAGGGTCTAAATGGCATGAAAGTTGTCTTTTTATATAGCAGTAGCACATTACAATGCACCTTGAAAGGAAGGTTTGATGAACTGTCTCCCTTCTCTCTGAGGATGAATAGTTCTTTCCCCTTACAATTGGCTGATTTTGGAAAACATTTGGTAGTAACTGTTAATACTAATTAATTTAGTTTTGATTTGGAACTGCACACTGTGGTTCCTGACCTTTCATCTTAATGGAAGCATGTTATTGAAACTGTTTCTAACGATCTCTCTTTGTTCAGGCAACGGTGCAGCCGAAATGTGGCCGTGTGGTGGGCTTCTCCTCGGGAGCAGAGAACCCTCATGGAGTCCAGGCCGTGACCAAAGGGCAGAGGTGTGGAGTGGCACTCTGGTTCACGCTGGATCCCCGGCAGAAGGAACGGGTATGGCTCAGCGAACGAGAATACTGTCAAATTCCGGCAGGCTAACCTGCAGGAACAGAGCTGGTGGGGAGGGTGGGAGTGGGGGTGTGGTGTGGGAGAGCAATAATGGGGAGTGACAGTGCAGTACAATGTAGTGGGAGGGGTTTTGGTTCAGAAAGGATGATGTGGTGCATGGTATGTGTTAGAGAGTATGGTGTGTTGTAGAGAATATGGTGCGTGGTAGAGGATCTAGTTTGCAGTAGAGGATCTGGTTTGCAGTAGAGGATCTAGTTTGCAGTAGAGGATCCGGTTTGCAGTAGAAGGTCTGGTTTGCAGTAGAAGGTCTGGATGGCAGTAGAGGGTCTGGTTTGCAGTAGAGGATCTGGTTTGCAGTAGAGGGTCTGGTTTGCAGTAGAGGATCTGGTTTGCAGTTGAGGATCTGGTTTGCAGTTGAGGATCTGGTTTGCAGTTGAGGATCTGGTTTGCAGTAGAAGGTCTGGTTTGCAGTAGAAGGTCTGGTTTACAGTAGAAGGTCTGGTTTGCAGTAGAAGGTCTGGTTTGCAGTAGAAGGTCTGATTTGCAGTAGAAGGTCTGGTTTGCAGTAGAGGATCTCGTGTGCAGTAGAGGGTCTGGTTTGCAGTAGAAGGTCTGGTTTGCAGTAGAGGATCTGGTTTGCAGTAGAAGGTCTGGTTTGCAGTAGAGGATCTGGTTTGCAGTAGAGGGTCTGGTTTGCAGTAGAGGGTCTGGTTTGCAGTAGAGGGTCTGGTTTGCAGTAGAAGGTCTGGTTTGCAGTAGAGGATCTGGTTTGCAGTAGAGGGTCTGGTTTGCAGTAGAAGGTCTGGTTTGCAGTAGAGGATCTGGTTTGCAGTAGAAGGTCTGGTTTGCAGTAGAAGGTCTGGTTTGCAGTAGAGGGTCTGGTTTGCAGTAGAGGATCTGGTTTGCAGTTGAGCATCTGGTTTGCAGTAGACATTCTGGTTTGCAGTAGGGGTTCTGGTTTGCAGTAGAAGGTCTGGTTTGCAGTAGAGGGTCTGGATTGCAATAGAAGGTCTGGTTTGCAGTAGGGTGCAAAACAGTGCAATGTTGAAGGTTGTTCTGGAAAATATGATGATCACATCCAACCTCTGCTTCAATCCTCAGCACTGTTGTTTAACTAAAGTTACCACCTTAAACATCCTGATGTGCCTCGCACTAATGACTTTAAATGGTAGCAATCTGATAGAGTATGAAGTAACCCTCCCAATTCCAGGCTCAATATCTGTTCTTCTGCCCAACCCTTTCGTCAAGTCCTTGATATTCTTGCTTTCCAGTGGTCAGTGATGATGGGCTGCTATTTGGTCTTGGCGGGACCAGATCTGTTGTTGGGACCTTCCATTATGGCTGATTTATTAACTATTTTTACCCCATTCTCCTGCCTTCTCCTCATAACTTTTGACACCCTGACTGATCAAGAGACTAGCAACCTCCGCTTTAAATATACTTGATGATTTGGCCTCCACAGCTGCATGTGGCTATGACTCCCACAGATTCACTCCCTTCTAGCTAAAGAAATTCCTCTTCACCTCTGTTCTAAATGAACTTCTCTGTACTCTGAAGCTATTCCCTCTGGTCCTAGACTCCCCCACTGTAGGAAACATCCACTCTATTCAGACTTTTCAGTATTCGATAGGTTTAGATGAGATCCCTTTCTCATTCGTATGAACTTCAGTAAGTACAGTCCCAGAGCATCAAATGTTCTCTTTCATTCCTGGAATCATTCTGCTGAATCTCCTCTGGACACTGAAAATCCAACATATTTTTTCTTCGATAAGGGGCCCAAAACTGCTCACAATACTCCAAGTGCAATGCCTGATAAAACCTCAGCATCAAATCCTTGATTTTATATTCTCAAAATGGGTGCTAATATTGATTGCATTTGCCTTCCTTAACACCAACTCAACTTGCAAGTTATGCAAGTCCCTTTGCACCTCTGATTTTTGAATTTTCTCCCTGCTTAGAAAATAATCTATGACATTATTCCTTCTACCAAAGTGCATGACCATACATTGTGTACACTATATTCTATCTGCCACTTCTTTGCCCATTCTCCCAATCTATCTAAGACTTTATACAGACTTCCTGCTTCCTCAACATTACCAGCCCTTCAACCTATCTTTGTATCATCCACAAGCTTGGCAACAAAGCCATCAATTCTGTCATCCAAATCATTGACATATAGTGTGAAAAGAAACGGTCCCAGCATGGACCGCGGCAGGACACCACTAACCACTGGCGGCCAACTAGAAAAGTCTCCCTTTATTCTCACTCTGCCTCCTGCCAGTCAGCCAATCTTCTTTCCATGCTAGTATCTTTCATGTAATACCATGGGCTCTTATCTTGTTTAGAAGCCTCATGTGCAGCACCTGGCCAAAGGCCTTCTGAAAATCCATGTATACAACATTCACTAACACTCCTTTGTCTGTCTTGTTGTTATCTCCTCAAAGAATTCCAATAGATTTGTTGGACAAAATTTCTCCTTAATGAAACCATGCTGATTTTAGCCTTTTTTTTTATCATGTACCTCCAAGTATCCTGAAACTTCATCCTTAATAATGGACTCCAACATCTTGCCAACCACTTAAGTCATGCTAACTGGCCTATAACTTATTTTCTTCTATCTCCCTTCCTTACCTTAAAGACTGGAGTAGCATTTGCAATGTTCCAGTCCTCCAGAACAATTCCAGACTCTAGTGATTTATGAAGTATTATTACTAATGCCTCCACAATCTCTTCAGCTGTCTCTTTCCAAGCCCTGGGGTGTAGACCATCTGGTCCAGGTGACCTACCTGCCTTCTATTTAACTTCAAACCTTTCAGCTTACCAAGTACCTTCTTAGTAATAGCAACCACACTCACTTCTGCCCCCTGACACCCTTGAATTTCTAGCATGCTGCTAGCATCTTCCACAGTGGAGACTGATGCAAAATACTTATTGACTTCGTCTGCCATTTCATTGTCCCCCATTACTATCTCTCCAACCATCTGATATCTACTCTTGCCTTTTACTTTGTTTAGCTGAAAAACTTTTGGTATCTTCTTTGATATTATTGGCCAGCACCTTCATATTTCATCCTTGCTCTCCTTATGGCTTTTTTTTGTTGTTCTCCAACAGCAGCTGAACCTCTTGACCATGCCTGCATGCTTTTATGCATTGAGTTGCTTCACATGATTGGCTGATTAGATATTTGCATTAACAAGCGGGTGTCTAGGTGTATCTAATAAAGTGGCCACTATGTGTAAGTGTTGTAAAAGAAATATTATATCCCCAGTGAGGTTTGTGGATTGGATTTTCATAGTTCATGTCATGATTTGTTTCCGGTTTCCGGTCACTCCTTTTTTATTGCTATTTTGTGCGAGTTTTGATCAGGACAGACTAGCTCTGCGGTCTGAAGTTAACGGACAACACCGCGCTAGACTGAACTGAACTGAATATGCCTGGACCATTACAATGTTTTGTGGTTTGGTGTTTTATGCTCTGCGTTTTAACACTCAATTTTTTGTGCGATTTTCTTCTTTTTTTCGTGCATTGGGGGTTTAATGTTTTTCTTTGAACAGGTTGTTTTGAGGCAGTCTGTGGGAAGACAAATCTCAGGGTTGTATACTACATTTATAGTTTGATAATAAATGTACTTTGAATCTTCATAAACTGCCCTGTCTATTGACTGAATGTGACCAAGAGATGGCCAATAGTTAGAGAGAGAGAGGTTGAGATTAAGCTGTCAGCACGGGAAAGGCAGGAACAGACACTTGGGAAAAGCAGTAATGACGCTACTGTGATGTGGCAGACATGCTGGGAGTCGTGCTTTTCGCACTTGCTGAGCGTTTGATGTGCTAATTGCTCTGTGGCTCTCCCTGCCCTCAGGAGAGGATCGAGGCCGACGAGTTGGTGAAGTTGCTGTTTGGGATGGAGGAGGAGCTGCAGCAGGACGAGGGCGAGGTCAAGGAATCTGAGCCCGATGACCACCAGCCAACTGAGGCCCCAGCCGCCGTGCCCACCAGCAGGCCGCACGCTCAGGACGAAGTGAAGCTCGACGAGCTCGCTCCAGGGAAACAGCCCAAGGTGGAAGAGCCAAAGGCAGAAAGCAATGGAGACCCTGAGCCTACAGTAAAAACAATGGACTCCCGTCAGGAGCCAGCACCTGCTGCTTCAGATCAGAAAGCCACACCATCTCTGAATATGCCATCTACAAAGCAGGAACTGTAATTCTGTGTACAGCTACTCACAATAGGGCCACTTGGTGCTTTGCAACCTGACACAAGAGCTGTTGGTTTTGATGTTTAATCATTCCTGGTAATTGTCTCCCAAATTAGGAGCTCAAAAGTGTGGATCTCCGTTTCCCCCTTGGCTGATATCCCCATCCGGTTTGATGGTATTGATAGCCCAGGCCGAGCATCTTATTCACCATATTCCCTGAACTTCTCCCATAATCTGTTGCCTCTGGTAATATCCATCCAGCACATGACCCGAACCCCTATACCTGGGTCATCAGTAGCGTGCAGAGTTTCCCCCGAGCACGTTAGCTCTCGCAGAGGATGAGACGGTCAGACGCAAGTGGTCAGAGCTACCGGTCGCTGATGTGCAACCTTGTCCAGCAGCAAAGCCCCAGTTCCACCTCAGCAGATGCTGGAACAGTTCCAGATCACTTCCATCTACATGGATTGGGACCTCAGTCTTTTGAAATGAAGGTGGAGTTTCTGTCAATATTTGCAGCCAGTATCTTTAAAGGAGGGTTAAACTCCTGCTGTATTGACCCGTCCTTGTCTGGTACACTCCTGATTCCTGGTCAGTATCTCGCAGACACTTTCTTGTCCATTTCTTTGCTCCATTGTTCCCTAATCCTCCACAGAAGCCTACAAATTCCAGCATCTGTAGTCTTTTGAGTCCCTATCCTTATTCTTTGCTTGCAACCCTCTGTATGGTGATGTGTTATATTGTGTGTGCGCGTGCGCGGTGGGGGGGGGGGACTTCAAAACCCTCAAAGTGCTGCCTTTATCTGATGTTTGACACGGGGGGAGGGTCACGGTGACAGTCAAGTAATAGCTCTGAAGTTCCGCAAACACAAGACAACTGTAGCAATTAGGATCTTCGCTGGTCTTTTGAGGTGCTATACAGTGCAGCCACTAATGGAGGCCTAGTAAGGGCAAAGAAGGATAGAGTCTTTAAGCATTTGGTTTCTTCTTATCTAAAATATAAACAGAAGATACTGGAAATCATCTGCAAATCAGGCGGCTCCAAAACTTACTGCCCGTATTTCTGATGTGCAACTTCCACAAGTGTCTATATTTTTAAATGAGAGGTTGTGTTTGCGTGTATGGAGACGGATTATCCCAGAGAGGCCAGCGTGTTGCAGTTTGCCAGCACTTTGTTATTGATGCACATCCATCTGTGTTTACATTCCCTAAAACCTCCTGCACTTGATCAATTGTGGTGACGTTACCCACATCCCATCCCACCCTTTTTAAATGTATGTGCACTCAACTCTTTAAGTTCTTAAAGAACTTAATTCATTCTTTATCTCTCTTTCCTCTCCTTCCCTCTCTCCGCTTCTCCTTCTTCCCTCCTGCCTCTCTCCCTCCCCTCCCCCTCCCTCTCTCCCTCCTCTCTCTCTCTCTGTCTCTCCCCCCTCTCTTCTCTCTTTCTCTCCCCCCTCTCTCTCCCCCCCTCTCTCTCTCTCTCTCTCTCTCTCCCCTCCTTCCCCACCCCCATCCCTCCCTCCCCACACACACAGACAGTCAGTCATACATGCACAATCCTTCATTACAGCAGTGTCTATAGTAAGTCAGTCAGTCAGTGGGTGCCGTCCTGAATCTGGGGTCGGCGGCTATGCACCTCCATCTTCTTCGATCTTGCGACAGCACCGAGTACAGCCTCTCCTCCAGTTTGTTCTCTCTGGCCGCCTGGGCACCGCCCGCTGCCGCTGTCCCCCGCCGAACTCGAGCCCGAGGCCGGCCTCCAGCCGCGGCCGCTTCTTCGAACTCGGCCCTTCCTTAGGCGGAGGCCTTGGGCAGGTCCAGGCACACGGTGCAGTGCCCAAGTTCATCATGTCTCTTCTAACTAGGTGCATAGCTTACGACTCGTAGATACGTGGTGAGGCTTTAATCTCTTCCACGGAAGATGGCCGTTGGCTCACAAGGAGTTCATCCACCCTTTGTCAGGTCTTTATTTTTTTTAGTCCTACTGGGTGTCCTCACACCCTCCTCACCAGACTAAGTCAGGTGGTGGAGCCGGCCCAAGTCGCCGACCACTCGACCATGGCCCCCGGCTGAGCGCCGGGTGCCCACCCCCCAGCGAATCTCTCCGAGCGCCAGGCGCCCGCCCCCCACTGAATCTCTCCAAGCGCTGGGTGCCCATCCCCCACCGAATCTCTTCGAGCGCCTGGCTCCCAACTGAAAAACTATAATAAGTACCTATTCTTTTAAATGCTTTACAGTGCCCATAGGTTGTGAACCTCATTATATAATTCTTTCTTTAATTTCTCTTACTTCTACATATTACATACATAGTCACTGTCTGACTCATATGAACCTGAATGTATGCACACACTTACATGCAAACACAATTGCACAATCCTTTCCAGTAGGAATTGCTCAGTAGTGGTTAGCAAAGAGAAACCAGAATAAGTCCAACTTTCCTGGAAAGGTTGGCTAACTGGACAAGTCACAGCGACTGAGCATTGGCCTCAGGAATTGTTTCTGTCCCCCACTTGCGCCAGTGGAAAATGGATACCATGACACCAAGAAGATCCGATACAAACCCTACTTCCACTTATTTGTATAAATTCATTTCAACTACTGACAGACCTTTGAGGTAGAAATTACCCGCTAATATAAAAGCAATGTTAAATTCAGCCTTTTCCAAGTGTTCATGCCCATGTCATGCAAATAGACCAACTGGGACTCCCAGTCCAAAGTGGGCCGAGATGCCTGGCTTCTGAGTGCCAGAGTATTTGAGACTTTGAGTCTTCTGAGCTGTGTGCTGAAGCTCTGTCCTCCCCCAGGCTATTTGGTAAAGAACATGACAAAGTGGTGTTCTGTGAACTTATAATGAGTTCTGCAGCCTGCGGTTATTTGCTTGTTGTCTTAAACCCAGCACCCAGTCAGGGTGTGTCACGCAGGTGAATCCTGTCAGTCTTGTTTTGCCTCGCCTTGTTCTGACATGTTGTTTTGGTGTCTGCCGTTTGTCATTGCCCACAATCTCATCACCAACCGATGCCTGACTGTGATCTACAAAGGTGTGTCTTTCCTCACACTTGTTTACATACATCTCAATAATAAGGCAGCAAGACAGAGGGCGGGGCTAGCCGGTGGTGTAGTGGCATCAGCACTGGACTTCGAGGCAAATGGTCCCGAGTTCGAATCCGGCTGGCTCTTTGCAAGCTTCCCACCTGCATTTGGTTGAACATCAAGCCAGCAACTCAGCCTCACAAAAAAACAGTCAAATGCAAATATGCTGCCCAATGCATCACAAAGTGCAAAAAGGACCAACTAAGTAGAGAGTTATGGACTGTCAGGAGGTATATTGTATGCATTTTTCTGAAAATAGATGTATCTATTGAACCTATTGTATAGGAGGGAGGGGTTTATATAGGTCAGCACAACATTGAGGGCTGAAGGGCCTGTACTGTGCTGGACTGTTCTATGTTCAAAAGTATTACCCACAGTGGCACTGAACCACAAAGACTGGCAAATTATTTTGTGTGGCTACTGCTCGTTGCTATGTGAATTGGTCTCTTTCTTCCCCTCCCTCAGTTTTGCTGTTCTCTGTGCCCAGAGTCCTCTAAGACAAGCAAACTGCAGTGGCTCATAATTTCAGATGTTGTGGAAGAATAAATAAGGCCTCCTGAGGCTTTTGCTCCTGATCGCTATCTAGTATCTGGGCTTCACGTGAGGGTTTGGGTGCAGAAGCGTAAAGCCTTGCAGAGATGAGAAGGAAAAGCTTGATATGTTATTTTTACTCATTAGTTTTACTCATTCTTAATTTTAAACTCAACCAACAAAGTTCCAAGTCAAATCCAATCTGACAGGATGCCCTTTCTGCAGAGCCATCAGGCTTTGAAACATTAAGTAACTGGGAATATACATCACACTAACTGTCTCAGGAGAATGCAGTTACAGAGATACCTTTACTTGACCACATCTGCCTTGTTTCCCCTTGATGGGCTGGAAATTTGTGATTTATGCATTGTACTATTTTCAGTAACACAACTACTGTATTACAGTCCAGCAGAAGCCTGACCGTGGTTTGTCTAAACGCCCAAATGTGTTCAGGGGTGTAATTTGTCAATGTTTCTGTATTGAGCTCTTGTGGAGTTTTATTCACAAATAAATGGTACTTTTTTTGCTGTTTTTATCAGTATGATTCCTGCTGCTTTCCTTCTCAGGCAGTCCCTCAGGGTGTGAGATTACTTGCCTCCATTCTGAGGTCTGAGGTGTCCGGGTTATATCACTGTGGAGGTCAGAGCTTCCTCCACAGATGGGGCGGTGGGTGGACATCTTGTGAGGTAGGACACTCCTTCTACTGCTCACGTAGGACATGGGAGTGTAGTGGGGAGCAAGAAAGACTCTTAAAGCTTTCAGTGAGATCCGGATAATCTGGAAAAATGAGCTAAAATGGCAGATGGAATTTCATGCAGTGTGAGTTGTTGCACTTTGGGAGGGCAAACCTGGGTAGGACTGACACAGTGAGTGGTAGGGCACTGAAGAGTACAGTAGAACAGAGGGATCTGGGAATACAGGTCTCCATAATTCCTTGAAAGTGGCATCACAGATAGGGTCGTAAAAAAAAGCTTTTGGCACTTTGGCCTGCATAAATCAATGTATTGAGTACAGGAGTTGGGATGTTATGCTGAAGTTGTATAGGACATTGTTGAAGCCCAGCTTAGAGCATTGTGTGCAGTTTTGGTCACCTACCTACAGGAAAGATATCAATAAGATTGAAAGGGCACAGAAAAACATTAAAAGGATGTTGTCAGGACTTGAGGACCTGAGTTATAGGGAAAGGTTGATTGAATACTCTAGGATTTTATTCCCTAGAGCACAGAGGAATGAGAGGAGATTTGATAGAGGTATGCAAAATTATGAGGGGTATAGATGGAGTAATTGCAAGCAAGTTTTTTCCACTAAGGTTGGGTGAGACTAGAACTGAAGGTCATGGGTTATGGATGAAAGGTGAATTGTTTAAGGGGAATATGAGGGGGAATTTCTTCACTCAAGAGGGCAGTGAGAGTGGGGGATGAGCTGCCAGCGGAAGTGGTAGATGTGGGTTCAGTTTCAACACTTAAGAGAAATTTGGATAGGTACATGGATGGGAGGGGTACGGAGGGCTAAGGTCTGGGCGCAGGTCGATGCGTCTAGGCAGATTAATAGTTTGGCATTGATTAGATAGGACAAAGGGTCAGTTTCTGTGCCGTAGTGTATGACTATGACTTCTGTGCTCTCAACGCACAGCCTCAAAATTCTCAATGAATGATCCTTCTTGAGTTTGAGTAGTCATGGGCAGGGTTCCTAAGAGTTAGTAGCGACTCTGCATTTCATTAAAGGAAGGTTTGAACACATCCTTGAACCTTGGACCTCTCATGCACTAAAGCATGAACTCTTAATCTCCCAATCTACTTCTTTGTGACCCTTACACTTTACTTGTCTGCCTGCATTGCCATTTATCTGTAACTCTAACTCTATATTCTCCATTCCAATTTCCTTTTTACTACCTCAGTGTATGGAATGACCTGTCTGGATGGAATCTTCTCACTGTGTGTGTCTTGGTACAAATGAAAATAATAAACTGAAGAAGATAGCCCCAGCAAACAATGCGACCAACAGTGACGTCCTTCAGACAGTTCACAAATCTACTTCCTTTACCTCTTCTTTCAAATATGATTCTACTGTGGTTGGAACTTGTGATTTACATTTTGTCGGTGTGTCGATTGAGTGATCAGGCATTTTGTTGTCTCCGAGGGAACTCGGTGAGGTTTGGAATGGAGCCTGCGGCCTGAAGGCCAAAGAACCCATGCGAGCCCATGATCGACTAAATTTCTTGCTGATCTCGCTGAGCAAGATTGAAATCAATGAGGACAAGAGTAGAAGGTGAGCCGGTGTTACCGTCTGCCTGTGTTCGATCAGTCTCTTGCTTCCTCTTGGCAGAGGATGGTGCCGGAGTCTTGGAACCCAGGCAGGGTTTAATTGACACGGTTATGGCTTGGACTCTGCAGTCCATTTACATGTGTTTCTGGTTTCTGATTACTCCTTTCTTATTGCTATTTTGTGCAATTTTGATCAGGACAGACTTGCTCTGCTGTCACGAAAAATGGAACAGAGCTAAATTGACCATACCTAGACTCTTTCAAAGAGTCTGTGTTTTGATGCTGTACGATCTGTGCCTTTTTCGCTCATTTTTTGTCACTTGCACAGCTCCATCTTTTTTCTATGTGTGTTTGAATTTTTTTCTTTGAACGTTTTCCATGGTGTCTCTTTGTTTTGTGGCTGCCTGTGGGAAGAAGAACCTCAGGGTTGTATACTGCATAAATACTTCCATAATATATGTACATTGAAATCTGAACTCCAATTCCATTTCCTATCTTCACCTGTGAATCTCTTCCTATCACAAATCTCAGAATAGAGGTTCTGTTTGGGACAAGGATGCAAGTGGCATAGTCAGCCCAATGAAGCTGACGGAGGGTAACTATGAACCCTGTGCTAGAAAGGTTGGTCAGAGAGAGCCAATGATTTTGGTGCACCAAGCCTTCCTGCTGGTATGGTGAATTTTGCAGTGACAGATATTTCCTGTTCCTCTATCTGCTTAATGGAAGTGATCCAGGTCTTGGAAGCAAAAAGGATCACTGCTACTCATTAGGCCAGGACTGAGGGAATCATATCTACAAAATCTTTTTCTCAATCAGCCAAAGGCTATCTTGGGGCATAGAAGGAAATGGCAAATTTCATAAACTCAAGAAATTCGTAGATGCTAGAAATCTGGAGCAACTTGAAGGAACTCAGCAAGTCAGGCAGCATCTATGGAGGGGAGTGAACTGTCGACATTTCAGGCCGAGACCCTTCATCAGATTTCATCACTGGTGGCTGCCTTGCCAAAAGCTGGCTCCTAACATATGGGAGGTGGTTCACATTTTCCAAACTCTCACCAGTGTGGCCCAGATTACCAGAGGGCTTTAGTCTGCAGATGTTCTGTGCAAAGCCCTTCCTCTCAATTGCTTCATTGAAAGTCTCAACCATGGCCTAGAGCACAAGCAAACACAGGCCTTGTCCATAGGCTGGAGTTCAGGTGATTTTGGTTCTGGCGTTTAGTCAAGATTGGTTGAATAGTTTCCCATTAGTTCTGAAAATTAGCACCACTTCCCCAGGAAGTTTGTTGGAGATGAGTTATAATATTCTGGTGAGTAAGACAGAGAGATATGTTGGGAGCAAGAAACAGCCTTATTTGACTCTGGTCTTCACTGAGAATGGATCTGTTTACACCTACTTCCTTAGTATCATGATTAGCAAACTGTTGAAAGCCCTGCACAAAACATTAGTTATGCTTATTATATGTTGTTCCGATCACCAGACCACAGGAAGGATGTGCAAGCTTTAGAAAGGGTGAAAAGCAATTTAAATGTGTGTGTTGTCTGCTTTGGAGTGTATCAGCTATAAGGATAGGTTGGACTAACTTTTCTCTGGTGTATCAGAGGGGCAGACTGATAGACCATAAGACATAGGAGCAGGATTAGGCTATTCAGCCCACCGAGTTTGCTCCATCAATAGAAGTATACAGTATTGTAAGAGGGGTATCATCAGAAGAAGGATCCTGTTGTAGTTTGTCTTCCTTACTCTTCTCTTGCCAATTACACCTTGGAAGAAGATTATGTCCATTCACATCATGGTGCTGATGTCATTCAGGAGGTTCCATTCTGTTAAGGCGTATTGATTATCATTTTCCTTTAAACTGGCCATCGTGCCTCCCTCATTACAAATGATGGCAATACTCACATTACCAAACTAGGAGAGCGGACATGCTGTTGGGACTGCCCGTAAGATTCCTGACATTGTTGGTCCAAGCAACACTCACAACACGCTGGAGGAACTCAGCAGGTCGGGCAGCATCCGTGGAAAAGATCGGTCGACGTTTCGGGCCAGAATCCTTCGTCAGGGCTCCGAAGGGTTCCGGCCCGAAGCGTCGACCAATCTTTTCCACGGATGCTGCCCGACCTGCTGAGTTCCTCCAGCGTGTTGTGAGTGTTGCTTTGACCCCAGCATCTGCAGATTATTTTGTGTTTATTGTTGGTCCAAAACTTCATATTATGCAGCGGAGGAATGGAAAACAAGAAAAAAAAACTGCAAATGCTGAAAACCTGAAATATAAACAGAAGATGCTAAAAACAGTCAGTGGGACAGGCAGCACCTGAGGTAAAGAGAAAAAGTTAACATTTCGGGTCTGGGACCTTTCATTTAGAACATTTGATGGTGAATGTCCCTTCAACAGTGTTATGTTTTGCAACTTCAAAACATTAACCTAATTCAAGTGAAGATGGGAGTCCGGGAATGCAGGTCTAGTTCATTCTCTACTTCAAGCAAAGTACACATATAATACATGGTAGCATGATCACGTATGTAATTAATGTATTTTTACACATCACGTGTAATTAATTATTTAAATGAACAAGAATGCTCAATCAAACAATAAATATCCAAGATCTCTCAAATATTACTGAAATTTTAAATACACAACAAGTAGCTAGCAACAAACAGATGTAGAGAAGGTAAGAGGCCAGGGAGAGGGGTCCAGATGGGTTGGGAATCATTGAGGTGGGAGAAAAAGTCCACATTTTGGGCTGAAGATTCCTGGTCACAGTAGGCATGGAAGCAGAGGCAGTAGGAGAGGAGTTCTATTTCATGTCAAGTCAGAATTCATTAAGATGGGGATGTAGATGATAGAAGATAACATTTCTGTTGAGGACTGATTGTTCAGCATCAGATAGAAGATGGTGAAAACACAGAAAAGGGGTGGAACTGAGAGAGACGGGGTCAGGAGAAACGGCAGAGGGAGAAAGGTTGGCAGGATTATTGGAATCCAAGATCTATTGACATTTGTGATCTTAGATGTCAAAAAGGAAGAGGAAATATGTCTGTGGTAGCACCAAATATGCTGAGATTAAAGTAGAACTGCAGATCATAATAGCTTGGAGATAGAGTGAGCCAGTGCTGTTGAAGACAGACATGACGAGCATGCATATGCTACAGAATGTGATAAGAACGCAGCCTCAAGAAATGCTCGGTAGTTGATAATTGGTAGTAGGCTTATTTTTCTTCTAAGTACTGAGAAACAGAGAAAAACTTCGTTTTGCAAGCTATCCATACATATCATTTGAAAACACAAGTACATTGAGGTCGCACAACTGAAAGATCGATAACAGAACGTAGCACACAATATAGTGTTACAGGTACATAGAAAATGCAGTACAGGTAGACCATAAAGTGTAAGGACCACAACAAGGTAGATAGAGGAATCAAGAGTTCAGCTTTACCATACAAGAAATACGTTCGAGAGTCTTATAACAGCAGGATAGAAGCTGCGTTTCCGCTTTGTGTTATGCATTTGAGATCTTGGGTTTTCCAAATGTGTGGGTGAACTGTCAGTAGAAATGGACACGTGCTGAGTTAGAGTTAAGGACATTTGCTGAGGAGGGAGATGTGTCTGTGGAAGTGAGTCTTGGTCTACACCTTGTTGTAGACCAGAAGTGAAAGGGAAAGCGCTGAGGGTGAACAAGGCAAAAGGGACAGACAGGAGTCTCCCCAGCGGTAGGGGTGCTTTGGATGGACCAACAAGGTGAATGTACAAAGGTGCCAAATCCCCATTTGTAAAGGAAAATAGTCTCCAAGTGTCTTGGCCAATATACCCTCTTCAATCTATAGTACTGATTGGCTAATCATGTTAACATTTGCTATTTCTGGGATTTATTGCCCACAGATTGATTGCTGTATTGGTCTATATTACAACAGCAAGTGTGAGCCAGAGGTATCACGAGATAATACTTGAACAGGAGACTCATGCAAAATTCTGGTGGAACTCAATAAGTCAGTCAGCATTTATGGAGGGAAATAAACAGTCGATGTTTCTTCAGAATTGGAAAGTGAGGGATTGGATGCCAGAATGAGAAGGTGGGAGGACGGGAAGGAGTACAAGCTGGCAGGTGATAGATTAGATAGAAGGGAAAGTGGGTGGGTGGGGAAGGGGGTGAAGTAGAAAGCTGGGAGGGGGTAGGTGGAAGAGATGAAGGGCTGAAGAAGAAGGAATCTAATAGGAGAGACAGTGGACAATGGAAGAAATAGAAGGAGGAGAGGAACATTCTTGTTCTGGCTTATGACCCCTCATTTCCAGTCCTAATGAATGGTCTCAGCCCAAACTGCTAATTGTTTATTCCCCTCCATAGCTGCTGCCTGACTTGCTGAATTCCTCCAGCATTTTGTGTGTTTTGCTCAAGGTTTCCAGCATCTGCAGAATCTCTTGTGTTCAACATTTGAATGGGAGTTCTTTCAAGCTATTCTGTCAGATGCTTGAACTAAATTCTTGCCATGTCTACACAGTGAATCATAGGTGGTGTCTGTGAATCTGAGGCCACCTGCTGGACTGGAAGAGAAGCACCCAGAAATCATTGGCCTTGGGCAGGGAGGACTGTGTGTATCGTGCCGGCAACTCACCAAAGGCTGTAAAACCCTTGAATAATTCCACAGTGCACAGAACCAAAGGCAGAAGCTGCTGAGGTGATACTTAGTTGGACAGGGTACGGTGGGGAAGA
Organism: Mobula hypostoma; assembly: GCF_963921235.1. Lineage (NCBI taxonomy): Eukaryota > Metazoa > Chordata > Chondrichthyes > Myliobatiformes > Myliobatidae > Mobula > Mobula hypostoma. The sequence continues at coordinate 31,477,538 of NC_086121.1, forward strand.
GGATGCGAGATGGCTGTCAATGGCTGCTGTTAACTTGTTGGGGTTGTGATGGGGACCTGGGTTACAAGTACATTTTGTGGTGGAGGGAAGGGACAGGCTGTGGATTGGGAGTCACATATACAAAATGCTGCAGGAACTCAAAATGTCGGGCAGCATCATTGGAAAGAAGTAAACAGTTGCTATTCCGGTTTGAGACAACACATCAGGTCTCAGCTCACAACCTTGACTGCTTATTCTTTACCATAGATGCTGTCTGACCTGCTGAATTCATCCAGCGTTTTGTGTCTGTTACTCTGGACTTCCAGCATCTGAAGAACCTTTTGTGTTTAGTTTGGGAGTTAAGTTGGGGAGGAAGGAACGACCTACAGGTCAGACTGAACTGGACACACTTTCATCATAGAGTGCCCAACAGTAGCGGGTTCCCTGTGCAGAACACCACAGCCCGGAGCCTGGTCTGGTTGGTCCACTATAGCTATTGATGAAGCAGGTCTCTCGTTGTTGCTTAATGCTCTGCCATCTACAAGCACAGGGATGTGAATACAGTTTGCAGAAGCGGTATCCAGATGTTGTCTGGTGTGTGGGAATAACATGGCAATTACTGGAGCAGCACTGGTCCAGAAATGGAAGCAGAGATCCACCATGACAGCAGGGAAAGCTAAATTCAAGGCAATGAAAAGGTATGGAATTCACTGGTACTGGTATTGGTTTCTAACAAGTAATTGCATTGTTATACAAACTCATCCTGTTCACTAATATTATTCAAGGAAGGAAACTGTCACACTTCCTCGTCCTTCACCATACAACGTGTCTTCACCCATCTCTCTCAGCCTTACTGCATTTATTTATCGACTCTTTCCTTGGTCTCTGTCTGTTCCCATGGTGCTGTACACAACATCTGGTTATGTTTCCTTTGCTTGGTATGAATGTTGCACTTTTGAAGCAGGCAAGAATCTCCGACTGGCACAGTGAGAGACTGAAGATGTCCTTGAACACTTCCACCGGTTAGTAGGAACAGGATCTCAGTGCCCTACCAGAGTCATCATCAGGGCCTAATGCCTTGCAAGACTTCACTGTCTTGAAAGATGTTCTGATGTTCACCTCCAATACAGAGATCAGAGGGTCACCAGTGTAGTGTATTCAATATTTCAGTAATATTTAAGTAATGTTGTAAACCTACTGTTTGATCAAACATTCTTTGTTTGTTTACATAATTCCTTATGGGTTATATGTAAGAAGTATGTGAATGGCATACGTCATTACGCCGCCAAGTCATATGTGAACACTTCACCAAAAAAATGGAAAACTAAGCAGGCAAGTCTCCTGGCTCCTGTATTTTTCTTTCAATTAGTTTGCAGAGTTACAAAACAGAACAGCGGCAACAAGGAAGCTTTGAAACGCACCCAAGATGACTACCAACCTGTTGAAGAGGAGTATGTTTTCTTTGGAAGGGGAGAGAAATGTTCGAAATAAAAAAAAGCCAGAAAAAGGACCAAATTAACAAGCAATGAGTACAACCAAGGATTCATAAACAGTGAGTACTGGGTGATAAGAATAAAAAATCTTAAAAAGCGGAAATGGCAGGCTACATTGGAAAGATAGACATGTTCAATTTCACAACCAATACCTGGATGATGTATACTGAACAAATTGAAAAGTACTTTGAAACAAATGAAATAGCCAATGGAAAACAAGTGCCAGTTTTGCTGAGTGGAATAGATGAAAAAGCATAAGGTTTGCTTTGACGCTTTTCTGCTCCAACCAAACCAGCCGAAATGAGCTTTTCTGCTATCATGATCATAATGCAGGAACATTTAGAACTGATACCATTGTTGATTGCAGAACACTTGGGTTTCATAAGTGGAATCCAAAGGAAAGGGAGTAAATTTCAGCGTATGTGGCTGAATTGAAGAAATTGTCCAAGCATTATGAGTTCAGTGATTGGCTTAATGAGGCACTGAGAGATTGTTTAGTTTGTGGAATCTTACAAGAAAACATTCAAAAACTGCTCCTAACTGATGCACAACTCACATATAAAGGAGCAGTTGAAATTGCCATATCAATGGAAACAGCAGCCAGAGACACAATTGAACTGCAGTCAGGAATAAAAGTGAATGTGAACAAAATTGCAACATCTAAACAGAAACCTACCAGGCAGAACAAATTGTGTTACCATTGTTGCAGGGGCTCACATACACCAGATCAATGCAGGTTTAAAGGCGAAACTTGCAGAAAATGCCGCAAAGTAGGTCACATACAAAGTGTACGCCATGCAGGCAAAAATAAACAGACAGCACAAGAAAGAGAAAAGGATAAAAATCCAAGTTGCAGTTTCAAAAAGAGCATGCTGTTGATGAAAAATATGATAATGATGAGAGTGATGCAGAACTTGGTACCCTTGAGATTTACAATGTGAAAGCTATCAAGAGACAAGCAATATGGCTTAAACCAGAAGTGAATAGCAAGTTAATTAAAATGGAATTGGAGACTGGCTCAGCTGTTCCAGTCATTCCACAAAATGAGTTTGAACGACATTTCAAAGATGCTGAACTGAAGCCTGCAGATATCCAACTAAGAACTTATACTGGAAAAAGAATAATTCCTGTGGGAAAGACATTTGTAACAAAGAAATATAACAACCAACAAGCCACATTGGGCTTGTATGTGGAAAAAAACAGTAAGACCAGCATTGAGGGGTGTGGTTGGTTGAGACAATCACAACTCGATTGGAGATCCATCCACCATTCGCATGCAGTACCTCCTACAAGAGAACCAACTGAACGTGAATTAAGATGTTGGCACAGCAGTGTTCAAGGATGGCATTGAAAAACTCAAACATATCAAGGGTAAAATAGTGTTAAGTGAAAATGCCATAGCCACATTTTACAAAGCCTGTCCAGTTCCTTATACTACTTGTGATGAAGTAAAAAGTAAGCTAGCTCGGAATTCTTTCCGAGGTTGAGTGGAGCCCATGGGCAATAGCTGTTGTCTCAGTAACCAAGATGGATGAGTCTGTCAGGATCTGTGGTGATTTTAAGGTCATTATCAACCCAGCACTGAAAGTAGATCAATACCCTCTGCCCAGAATAGAGGACACATTTGCAAATTTTTCTGAGAGAAACACTACAGCAAAATAGATATACCTAAGGCCTATCTACATTGAGGTGAAAGAAGAATGCAAAATGTTTCTCACCATAAACACTATCAAGAGCTTTACAGCTGTAATAGGCTTATTTTTGGAGTAGTGCTCTAGCAGACAGCTATGCACCAGGTGCTGTAAGACAGCCTAGGGACTCAGTGTTACCTGGATGATATCATTGTTACCAGAGTGGATGACAAGTAACATTGCCAATATCTCAGGACAGTGTTAAAAAGATAAGAAGATTATGGGCTCAGAACATGACACTACAAATGTTAATTCTTTAAACCAAGGATCACCTACTGTGGTCACACCATTGACGCTCAAGAATTTACACAAGAGTGCTGAGAAAATTCAAGCAGTAGTGGATGCCCGAAGGCCAAAGGATGTGTCACAGTTGCAGTCCTTTTAGGATTTGTTGATTACTATCACAGGTTCCTGCCAAACCTGGCTACTGCACTCCAGCCCTTGAACTAATTTCTACAAATCAGTAAGACATGGCAATAGACAAAGCAGTGTGAGGTGGTTTTCAAAAAGACTAAAGAAATAGTGACATCATACATTATGATTCATATCATCCATTGAAACTTGTCTGTGATGCCTTGCCTTACAGTATATGTGCAGTCATGTCACATGTTATGAGTGATAGGAGTGAATACTTCATAGCCTTTGCGTCATGTTTTCTTACAGCTGTAGAAAAGAATTATGCACAGATTGACAGAGGGGACTTTAGTGTAGTTTGAGGTGTAAAACATTTCAATCAGTATCTGTACTGGAGAGTGTTTACTCTCATTACTGATCATCAACCACTGGTGTCCATTTGCAATCCACAGAACGGTGTTCCACTAACAGCAGCTGCACAAATGCAGAGATGGACTCTTTTTCTTGGAGGACACAATTATAAGGTCAAATTCAAGAGGACAACTAATCATGGAAATGCTGATGTATTGTCCCATTTACCCTTGCGAAAGGAAATACCTGAAAAATTTACAAAAGAGGACACTGCTCTGGAAATATTCCCCCAATTCACGTTGAAAGTCTCCTTATTACTCAGACACGATCCACAGGGAAACTAGAAATGACCCCATGCTGTATCAGGTCTACATGGCGACCCAAAATGGCTGGAATGTGTAGCAGAATTTCCAGTACTTCCTTTTTCACCAGTCCTGGGATGAACTTGCCCTTGACCGGGGTTGTTTTATGTGGGGATTGAGAGTTGCTGTATCCTCCAAGCTGAGATCTAAAGTGTTTGAGGAGCTACATGCTGGTCATATAGACATGGTCAAAATGAAAGCATTTGCTCAGAGCTTGGTCTAGTAGCTTGGGATAGGTCAGCAGACCCAGCAGCTTGCCATGCACTGTTCAGGATGGCAACACATCCAGGAGATGCCAAGAGTAGCACCTCTCCACCGGGGAATGGCCTGCATCCCCACTTGGGAATCCCTGGCAGAAGTTTCATGTCAATTTTGTCAGACCATTCATGAGCACAAAATTCCTGGTAGTAGAGTCTCTAGCTACAAAGTGGCCAGAAGTGTTAACAACAGTCTTCTCTACATCCCTGCACACTGTTGATGAGTTGAGAAGCGTCTTCTCAAGGACTACTGTTCCAGAGCACTTAGTCCATGACAATGGACCACAGTTGCTGTGGAACAGTTTCAGTCATTCCCAAAAATTAATGGAATGAGACATATTACAGCTGCATGGTACCACCCAGCTATAAATAACTTGGCAGAAAGGTTTGTCCAGAGTTTGAAGAATGCACTGCAAGCAATGACAGCAGAACATAGTACATTAACACTGGATCAGAAGCTCGCCAATCTCCACCTTAAATATTGCAATGCAGCACACTCCACAACCAACAACTCACCAACTATGCTGTTCCTGGATCGTCCCTTGCATTCACGCTTGGATCTCCTCAAGCCCAGTCTCAGAAGGAGTATGCAGGGCAAATGGCTGAGACAAATTGAAGGCTCCTCAAACAAGAAGGTTCAATATTTCACTTCTGGACATGCAGTCCTGGCAAGAGACTGCCTAGGTAGCTAAGAGTCGATATTTGGAAAGATTAAGGACAGAACTGGACCACTCTCCTGCACGGTGGAGATCGTGTCTGATACCATCTGGAGATGACATAGCGATCAGTTGAGGAGAGCAGAGTCAATTGTTAGAGAAGAAAGGTGTCCAGAGCTGTCAGAACCACTTCCTGCCATCTTAGAGTCGACTCCTACTACCACCACAGAGGTGGCCAATGAACCTGAGATTGTTTCACGGCCACAAGTCTCACCTGCCAAGCAGAGGAAAGGCATCAGGAAAGGCGTTATCCCAGAAAAAGAAAGGAGGACAAAGCTGTAAGTAATATGAAGAGAAGGCAATACGTTACATATCTGAGTTGAGATGCATTGTATTTCTTTTTACTAATTTTTTATTGCAACACCAACAAATTACATTCAATACAACCAATTGCCAATTGCATTTTGACTGTTTAACCCAGCCACCCCCCAACCTTCATCACCATCCCCCCTCCACCCATCTCTCCCCCTCATCCCTCTCCCCTCCATCAACCAACTGAATAGTAGTGCATACACAGGCAAAGCATTCCTATTTTAACAAAAGATCTTTGAAGTTAGATATCAGATTTGTCCACATTAAGATTGTGTTTGGTCGTGCATCATTTACTCTTGCTGTGAAAGTTCCAGGTAAGAAATGTCCAAAAAGCTCTGAAGCCAGTGAGTATTTGAAATATCATGGGGAGGTTTCCAACGCTGGACTACAATCTTCTTAGCTGCAGTCAGGCCTGCCAGCCAGACTTTGCATGTTTTTTTCCGTAAGGGAAAGGTGGGAGTCATCATTTTGAAGATGTACTGCGGGGTCCATTGGTAATTGTACCCCTGTTAGTTCTGTAAGAGTACTGATAACCTTCCCCCACAAACCAAAAACCCCTGGACATTCCCATACAATATTTATAAAGATGCATTCTATATTGAGTTGGAGGTTATAGCTAAGCAGGAAGTTTGTTGTGCATTTAATATTTCAGTAATATTTAATATTGTAAAGATATTGTTTGATTAAGCATACTTTGTTTATATATTTCATTATGGGTTATATGTAAGAAGTAGGTAAATGGCATACGGCATTATACCACCACATTACGTGAGCACCACACCAAAAAAAAGGAAAAGAAAACTAAGCTGGCAAGTCTCCTGGCTCCTGCGTTTTGCTATCAATTAGTTTCTGGAGTTACAAGACATAACAAGCAGATGCTGCAGGGATTCACACAGATGTAGTTTTATTCTCCCTTTCAAATTGAGCATGAGAGCCGCTGAGCTCGTCTGCGCTCAACGTCAATGCTGCTAAGGCATCAGTCGAGGAGGAATAAGTGAATGGATTTCCTTGCATTGGAGAGAGCGTGTTCACATCCGGCTTGCTTCAGTGAGCTGCTTTCTGAGAAGTGGTGCCCTAACTCAGAAAACGACAAGGATCTTGCGGTTCTTCAGACTGCAGTTGGTTAGATCCTCATCATTGGCATGGAAGAAACTGATGGTATTGGTTAGCTTTTTCCACCACTGGACCTGAAAGAATTGTGAAACTTGTGAATTGTGATATTGGCAAACTCATTTATAATGTTTTGGTTCAAAAAAGGAATAGGACGAGCTTCCTTATAAACTAGCAAAAGTAGCGCAGTGCCTTTAAAGACAATGTCTAAATCTATGAAGCAATTATAAACAGAAAAAAAATGATGAAATAATACTTACAAAACTGGCGATCGGTGAACACTGATCAGTGACCATCAATGAATCAGTGAACACGTCCAGAAAGGCGTCACAAACAGACCAGTAACATCAAGATCAAGAAGGACCCAGCCACCCTGCTCATGGACTGTTTGTTATCCTATCTGAGAGGAGGCTATGTACCATCCACACCAGGACCACCAGGATCAAAAACAGTTACTTCCCTCAAGCACTAAGGCTGATCAACACCTCCATTCACCATCACTCCCCTCCACACACCCACTGGCACTACTTTATCATTTCCTGTCAGAGTCACCTTATGTACAGACACTTTTGTGCCTAGCATCACTTTAGATTAGATTATGAGAACACTCAGTCCTCTTTTATTGTCATTTAGAAATGCATACATGCATTAAGAAATGATACAATGTTTCTCCGGAGTGATATCACAGAAAACAAGACAGACCAAAGACTAACGCTGACAGAACCACATAATTATAATATATAGTTACAGCAGTGCAAAGCAATACCATAATTTGATGAAGAACAGACCATGGGCACAGTAAAAAAGTCTCAAAGTCCCGAGTCGATCGACTCCCGAGTCCCTGATAGCAGGGGGCAAAAGGGAGAAACTCCCTGCCATAAACCTCCAGGCACTGTCAACTTGCTGATACCTTGGAAGCAGCCGACCCCAGCCGACCCTGAGTCCATCCGTCCGAAAGCTTTCGAGCAGCCTCTCCAATACAGCCTCCCGGGCGCCATCCTCTGCCGAGCGCCTTCAACCTCTCCCCGGCCGCTGAAACACGCAAAACCAAGGATTTCGGGGTCTTCAGGTCCGGAGATTCTGGTTACCACACAGTAGCAGCGGCAGCAAAGCAGTCATTTCAGAAGTTTTCCAGATGTTCCGCTGTGCTTTCATGTCTGTCTCCATCAAATCAGGATTGTGCACGGTCCCCTACTTGACAGATAAAAGATATTCATCACCGAAGTGGCTGCGCGCTCTGTCGTCGCGCCACCATCTTCTCCCCCCTCCCGGGAGGGCACACGATCAACCTATGTATATAAGCTATGTATTTGTATTGATTGTATTTTTTTATTATTGTGTTCTTTATCTTATTTGTTTCGTTTTGGTGCTGCATTGGATCTGGAGTAACAATTTTTTATTGTTCTCCTTTAGACTTGTGTGCACGAATGATATCAAACGATCTTGATTCTTGAATAAGTATGGCGGCTGAGAGCTGATTATACATAGAAAATCTTCTACTTGGTAAACCTACAGATGAAAGGTCCCTTTAGCAGTTACCATAGTGATATGCTCAGCATGTGCTTACACTTACCCAAGGATTACATAGTGCCCAGCAGGCCTCAGATTTCTTTAATATGGAATGCAGAACACAAGGACAGACTATACTTGGGATCTGTGGTGTTTAAAAGGGACTACTTGACAGTTTGGAGCAAAGTGCCTACAGTTTGCAATTTCTGGCATTCATGATAAAGGAGGCTAACTCTGCAATAGATTTAATCAGTTTTATCAGTCTGGAAGTGATGCAATTGTTTCCCCTCTTACTTTATACTTAATATTATACTAGTATAGTGTGCTAGTATTACTTTGTGACTATATGTGCTATCATAACTACATGTGCTGCGTGCTGTGTATGGTTGTATGTACTGTGGTTTACACTTTGGTCCCTGAGGAACACTGGCTTGTAAATTTGTATATATGTGTATGGTTGAATGGCAATTAAACTTGAATTTCAACTTGAATAGTTTTGGCTCAGCACAGACTAGATGGGTCAAAGGCTTGTTTCTGTGTTGTACTTTTCTATGACTCTGTGACTTTATATTATCTCTTTGATCAAAGCTTTCGTTTTCCTGTTTCAGCTTCGTAAAGTTTTCTCTTTCTCCTACTTCTCCATTTTCAGAACTCCCTTTCTTTTTGTGATTTACTTTGTAATTTTATTCATTTTGTTATTAACCCTTTCCTTTCCTGTGCTGAATGTATCGGTGCAGTGTGAAATACAGGCAGCTTAGTCTCTCTCTCTGGGTATCCTGAGACAATGGATATCTAGAGAGTGGACACACAGCACTCAATGTTCTATCACTTGTATTGTAGGAAATCAAAACTGATATACAGAAAAATGCAGTTCTCAAAATTTGATCATTTAATCTTGCCACCTTTCACATTTCCTCTGCATATTTTTTGTGTCCTTCACTTTCACTGATGCTGTCCGACCCACCCAGGACATCCAATACATTCCATTTTATTTTGTGAAAACACAAAATGGATTTTGAGCACATTATTGAGGGATGACAGCCCAGATTTATGTTACGTTATGAGCTGGAAAAGATGATGCATGTATTACTGGTTCATTTTCCTTTACTGTGACGAAAAACAAATATTTTGGTTTGAAAGGAATGAAAACATTTTGCAGAAGCAGAATCAGATTTAATGTCACTGGCATATGCCATGAGATTTGTTGTTTTGTGGCAGCAGTACATTGCAATACAGAATAATAAAAACTGCAAATTACAGTAAGAAGTATATATATTTAAAAAATTAAATTAAATAAGTACTGCAAAAAGAGGAAACAAAAGTTTTCAACGTCCATTGAGAAATCGGATGGCAGAGGGGAAGAAGCTGTTCCCGAATCGCTGACTGTGTGCCTTCGGGTTCCTGTATCTCCTCCCTGACAGTAGCAATGAGAAGAGGGTACGTCCTGGATGATGGGGGTCCTTAATGATAGACATCACCTTTTTGAGGCACCGCTCCTTGATGGTGTCCTGGATGCTGGGGTGGCAAGTGCACATGAGGGAGGTGACAGAGTTTACAACTTCCTACAGATGATTTTGATCCTGTGCAGTCCCTCCCCTCCCATACCAGACAATCATGCAGCCAGTTAGAATGCTCCCCATGGAACATTTGCAGAAATTTGTGAGTGTCTCTGGTGACATACTGAATCTCCTCAAACTCCTCATGAGATCTAGCCACTGTCATGCCTTCCTCGTAACTGCATTGATATGTTGGGCCCAGGATAGATCCTCAGAGGTAGTGATACCCAGGAACTTGCAATTGCTCACCCTTTCCACGTCTGATCCCTCAGTGAGGGCTGGTAGGTGTTTCCTCGCCTTACCCTTTCCGAAGTCCACAAACCATTCATTGGTCTTACTGACGCTGAGTGCAAGGTTGTTGCTGTGACACCACTCAACCAGCTGATCTGTCTTGCTCCTGTACGCCCTCTCATCACCATCTGAAATTCTGACACTGAAAGTTCTGCCATCAGTAAATTTATAGATGACACTTGGGCTGTGCCTAGCCACACATTCATGGGTGTAGTGAGAGTAGAGCTGTGGGCTAAGCACCCATCCTTGAGGTGTGCCAGTGTTGATAATAAGTATATAGGATCTGTAAGGTCTTCACAAAGATTTGGAATAGTAAGGTGCTCAATGAATGTAAATAATCTTATTCTCAGAAAAGTTAAATTGGGCCAATTGTCTTCACTGGGCACCTAAATTCAAACTCATCCTGTTAATTTGAAGAATAAATCTTGAGACAACTTGCATCCATACTTTGATAATAAATATACTTGGAATCTTTTGACCTGCCCATATCATGATCTTCTGTAACGCAAGCCTGCATCATTTGCACATGCACCAAGCAGCACCACTTGGAACTTCGTGTTTATTTACCTTATTTCACATAACTTCCACGAGAGTGAAACTTATGCTGCACTACAAATTGTTGGCACCAGACTCTGTGTTGGCATGTATGGGATGTCCCCAGTGCAACATCCATGGGTATGCTGGTTGTTAATGTAAAATGATACATTTCACTGTATGGGATAAACAACTCTGAATCTCGGGTAGTGATTTGTGAATTCTGTAAAGGCAAATTTCTATTACCTAATCAGCTGTAACACAAGATTTTTCTATACTTATGTTTAAATTTTGATTCACAAGGGGAGATGGGCTGATCTTTTATTAGTTGGGCTCGGTAGCATAGTGGTTAGTGTGACGCTATTACATCGCGGGGTGTTCTGGGGATCCGAGTTCAATTCTGGTACCATTCTGTAAGTAGTCCGTACATCCTCCCCATGGAATGCATGGGCTTTCCCCCGATGCTCCCTCCTACAATCCAAAGACATACTGGATAGGTTAATTGTCCTGTTATTGGGTTAGGGTTAATCATGTTTGTTGGGGGTTGCTGGGCTGGGGTGGTGTGGCTTGAAGGACTGCAAGAGCCTACTCTGCACTGTATCACTAAATAAACAAATGCTGCCACAGATTTAAATAAATCACTGGGTTCTTACAGGGTATCTTCAACCAACAGTCCAGAGAGGGATTACTTCTGTGAAGATGTGTCGGGTAAATATCCCTGCCAACAAAATAAACATGTTGAGCTGCAAAGTTTGAGGAGATAAGTATTCACAACCAATTAAGTACTTGTGAGGTAGATGTGGAAGACAAGACAGGAACTTACACGCTGCTTCCAATCAGTACTAAGAGTTGATAGAAAATAAATACTAGCAAAGTAACTCTGCACTCTTCTCTGAAACAAGATCCATTTTTTTTCTACTTGCAAGGGTGGATTGTACCTCAGTTTGTCCAAAAGAAAACACCTCCAGTAGTGTAGCATGCCCTCAGGACTCACCTAAATGTCAGCCTGGAGAATATGCTTATCCGTCCAAGGCCGTACGAATCGTCAAGGCTCAGGAACTTGAAGACTCATACGGCCAGATTTGGGAACAGCTTCTTTCCAACTGTGATAAGATTGCCAAATGGATCCTGACCCGGATCTGGGCCGTACCCTCCAAATACCCGGACCTGCCTCTCGGTTTTTTTGCACTACCTTACTTTCCATTTTTCTATTTTCTATTTATGATTTCTAATTTAAATTTTTAATATTTATTAATTTTTACTATTCTTAATATTCTTAATATTTAATATTTGTAATCCAGGGAGTGGGAAGCGCAGAATCAAATATCGCTGTGATGACTGTACGTTCTAGTATCAATTGTTTGGCGACAATAAAGTAAAGTAAAGGAAAGGGTGAACACTAAGATTCTTCGAGGCCTTGGCTGGATAGAAATTGTGGGATTTCTTTCTACCTTGGTTTTGGAGTCTATATGACTTGGAAGTTAGTGTCTAGGGATAAGGGCAGTTAGGAATAAGATGAAGAGAAATTTCTTTGTCCTTCGGGTTGTTAATCTTTGCAGTTCTTCACTCAGAGGACCGTGGAAGCTCAGTCAATGTGTAAATATCCTCAAACCTGAGATCGATAGTTTTCAGTCTCTGTAAATCAGGCAGTAATAGATTGAGAGTGTGGATCTGCAACAGAAAATCAACAATGACCTTTTGAAAATCAAAAATCTGCAGATGTTGGAAACCTGAGATAAAAATAGAAAACGTTGGAAACAGTCAGCAGATCAGTTAGCATACGTGAAAAGAAACAAAAGAAAAACAACAATGTAAAAGACCTTGCTTTGGAAAAATACTTGAAATACCTGAAACATTCACTCCATCTGCCACAAAAGGCAGGATTTCCTAGTGGCCACCCATTTTAATTCTGCTTCCCATTCCCACATCAACATGCCAGTGTAACGTGAAAGACCGGAAGCGGTCGATAGATGCTTCTACCAAACTGGTCATCGATTGGCCTGTTTGAAGGATGCAGCAGCTCTTTCCCATTGGCTGCCATGTGTGCCATGACACCGTTGTCCAGTTTTTAGGCACCTCAGGGGCTTTCCCTTATCACCAGGCACTCATCTTCACATTGAGGTCACAACCTGTGTTGAAGAACCATTGGGAAAGTGTACTGCAGATATAGGAGAGCCCACACACACTTTTAGCTAAGTATCTGTTTATTGAATGTTTAGTTTTGTAGCTGTATAACTTGGGGAGAATTAATGAGATAACTGTTGAGTCTGGAGTGTTACTGAATGTTTAGTATCGTAGTTTGTTTAACTTAGGATGGCTTAGATGTTTGATCAAATGTTTTACCATTTGTCTGTCAATAAATTATTGATTTGCTTGTTTGTAAGCATTGTCTTCTGTCTCACTTACCAAACCTGTGAATCTGCTTCCTCGTAACAGTTGGACTGACCTCCTCTACGGTCACAATGAGGCCACGTTCAGGTTGGAGGAGCAACACCACACATTCTGTCTGGGTAGCCTCCAACCTGATAGTACGAACTTTGATTTCTCTAACTTCTGTAATCTTCCCCCTTCTGTCTTTCTGCATCACTATTTTGGCTCCCCTCTTGCCCCTTCTCTTCTCTTCACCTGCCCATCATCTTCCTCTGATGCTCCCTCTGCTTCCCATTTACCCATGGTCCACCGTCCTCTCTTATCGGATTCCATCTTCTTTAGCTCTTACTTCTTCAACTTAAAACCTCCCAGCTTCTAACTTTATCCCCGCTCCCTCATCCATCCCCCTTCCCTCTCACCTGGTTTCACCTATCACCTCCCAGCTTGTACTCCTTCCCCTCCCTCACCCAACTTCTTATTCTGGCCTCTTCCCCTTTGTTTTCAGTCCCGATGAATGGCCTCAGCCTGAAATGCCAACTATTTATTCCTCTCTGTAGAGATTGGCTGACTTGCTGAGTTCCTGCAACATTTTAAGAGAGTTGCTCTGGATTTCCAACGTCTCCAGAATCTCTTGTGATTATGAACCTGAAACATTGGCTTTGTTTCTCTTTCCACAACTGCTACCTGATCTGCTGAGTGTTCCAATACTTCTCATAATCTGTTGAATAACAATATGGATTTAAGTGAGTAAGGCATCATAACGTCCTTATGTTCTAATTTATAAACTTAATTTTGGAAGTAATGAGTCTTCACCGAGCTACATCAGGCATGGTTTGCATGCTGAAAATTGTCCATTATGCACGTCTGTGAGCAGAAGCTCGAATGGAAGATTCAGCCCAAAGGACAAGCCTAAAATGCTTACAAAAAGTAATGGATGCAGCCCAGCCCAACACGGGTAAAGCCCCCTTACCATTGGGTACATCTACATAAAGCGCTGTCCCAGGAAAGCAACATCCATCATCAAGTACCCCCAGCATCCAAGCCATGGTCTCTTCTCACTGCTGACATCAGGAAGGAAGTGCAGAAACCTCAGGACCCACATCACCAGGTTCAGGAACAGCTATTATCCCTCAACCATCAAGCTCTTGAACCAGATGGAATAACTTCACTCAACTTCACTCACCCCAACACTAATCTGTTTCAAGAAACTATGGACATGTTCTAGAACTCTTCATCTTAAGTTCTCAATATTTATTGTCTATTTATTATTATTATTATTTTGTTTGTTTTTTTTTGAATTTGCACAGTTTATTGTCTATTGCACATTGGTTGTTTGTCCGTCTTATTGTGTGCATATTTTCCAAAAATTCTATTGTGTTTCTATTTGAATGCCCACAAGAAAATGAATCTCGGGGTAGTATATGGTGACTTACAGTATGCATATATACTTGAAAATAGTTTGATATTAAATATCCTTTGAACTTTGAAGCCTTTATACAATCCATTAATGATAATCACCTACTTCTGCAGTGCTAACATTAGTAAGTAAGGCTCTGAAAGATTAACACCGTCAAATCATAATTTATATCACTTCAGCCCACTTCCTCTGGACGTAGCGGTCTTTAAGACATAAATATTAATTTCCTGACTAGACAGGCTATACTTTATCAGGATATATTTCTCATAAATTGGGTGGTGTTGCAAGGCTCTGAGTTCAGTTGTTCTGACCTGTTTAATATTTAGTCCAAAGTGACAGGATTAGCTTTTAAACTATTCCATTGTACCATGCACAACCTGGCCTCTCCTCAGGATTATGACAAACAACCGCAGTCAACATGTCAACTGCAACACCAGTGAGTTTATTCAAGAACCCAGCAGTCACAAGAGACCTACTCTCCACACTCAGTCAGTTCCTGCTGAAATAGCTTCTTAGAATCAGAATGAGATTTGTTATCACTGATATGTCATGAAATCTGTTGTTTTGTGGCAGCAGTACAGAGCAAGATATAAAAAATACCATACAACAGCACCTCTAGCAGAATAGTGGACAGGAGATTTAATCATCAAAATCAGATTTTAATTTCATTGGCATATGTCGTGAAATTTATCATTTTGTGGTAGAAGTACGTTGCAAGACATTAAAAAATAGTATCAGTTACAATTATAAATAAATAAATAGAGTACAAAAGATGAATGGTGAGCTCGTGTTCGTGGGTTCATGGACCTTTCAGAAATCTGGTGACAGAGGGGAAGAAGCTGCTCCAAAACTATTAAGTGTGGTTCTTCGAGCTCCTGTACCTCCTCCCTGACAGTGAGGGTCCTTAGTAACGGATGCTGCCTTCTTCAGGTACTTCCTCTTGAAGATGTCCTTGATGGTGGAAAAGGTTATGCCTGTGACACAGAACAGTACAGCACAGCAACAGGCCCTGCAGAATATAAATGTAGACCACTTTCTAAATAGGGAGCAAATTCAGAAATCAAAGGAGCAAAGGGGCTTGGGAGTCCTAGCGCAGGATTCTCCAAAGGTGAACTTGCAGGTTGAGTCAATGGTAAGGAAGGCAAATGCAATGTTAGCATTCATTTAGAGGGAACTAGAATTCAAAAGCAAGGATGTAATGCTGAGGCTTTGTAAAGCATTGGTCAGACCACATTTTGAATATGCAGAGGAGTTTGGGCCCTTTATCTAAGAAAGGATGTGGTGACGTTGGAGAAGTTCCAGAGAAGGTTCATGAGAATGATTCCAGGAATGAAAGAGCCTCAGATATTGCTACTTCTACCACCAGCTGTGGCAGCACCTCCTATGTAACTGCCAGTCTCTGTGTAAAACGCCTGTCTCTCACATCCCCTTTAGACCTTGCCCCATCACTTTCAGGAGACCAGAAATGCACACAATACTTATAAAGTTACACCATGACCTTCATGCTCTGCTGTTCTGTGCTCCAATTAATGAAGGCCGGTATCCCATTTACCTTCTTTTCCACCTTGTCTACCTGTGCCACATTTAGGGATCTCTAGATTTGCACACCAAGGTACCTCTGTTTCTCAATACTGCCCAGGTCCCTGCCAGTCACAATGCACGTCCCACCCTTATTGGACCTCCCAAGCTGGAATATCCTACATTTATCGAGATTAAGTTTCTTCTATCTTGGTCTCCTAACCTGTAAGTTTATTAATATTGTTTGGTTACATGAGACCATCATCTTTAATTTCAATATCACCACAAATTTTCATGTCATCTGTAAACCTAGTAATCAAACAGTACCTCCTACATTCATATTTAAATTGTTATTGTGGAATGACAAACAAGAAATGTTCCAGTACCAATCCCTGTGGTGCCCCTCTGGTCACAGGCTTCCAATCACAGAAGCAACTCTCCACCATCACCTTCTGTCTTCTATTACCAAACCAGCTTTAGGTTCATTTTTCCAACTTGCAGTGCAATCTCTGGGCTCTGACCTTTTGGACCTGATTTCCACTGGGGACCCTAGTCAAAGACCTTACTGAAGTTCATGTGGATTAATCAAACATGCTGCCCTCATTACAATACATTATTCAATCACATTATTCACAAAGGATCTCTTAGCAACAAAGCCAGGCTGACAGCCCCTAATCAATCCTTGCCTTTAGTGTAGATTTATCCTGTCCCTGAGAACTTTTTCTAGCAAATTCCTTACGCTGATGTTAGACTTGCAGGCCTAGAGTCACCTGACTTATTCTTTTTGCCCTTTTTGAGCAACGGATCCACCTTTCCTGACCTTCAGTCCCCCTTCATCTTTCAACCTCCTTCCTTACCTCCCATAGCAGTCTGGAGTACATCTCAATCAGCTCTGTGGATTTATCAACCCTTATGCTTATTAAGGCATTTACTATATGTCATCTGTAAACTTAGTAATCGTACAGTTCCTCCAACATTCATACTTAAATTGGTAATGTAGAATGACAAACAAGAAGTGTTCCAGTGCTAATCCCTGTGGTACGTTACTGGTCACAGGCTTCCAATCACAAAAGCAACTCTCCACCATCAACTCTTATTACTAAACCAACCTTGGATCAACTGTACCAACTTACCAATGTTCCAGAATATCCCTGTCCTCTTCCTTAAAATCTCCGACGTCAATGTCCTTCTCTTTAGTGAGCAGAGCTGAGAGCTGCACTGGTGTTGCAATCAAATGAATATCACAACATTCTGTTCAAGAGGGACGATATTCTGTACTGAAGCACTTTTGCTGGTCCCAACAGCAAATTAACTGATGTACGTGCAAGCTTAGTGCATAGTTCATTTTACCAAAAGCACTCAGACTTTACAGACGACATTGAGCAACTAATGCTGAGGTCTCTGTAGTAAACTGGATGTTTCCTTGGTATTAGGATTAAACAATCAAAGTAAACAAAGCTACAGCTGATGTTAAATCCCAAGAAAATCTCATTTCAGGAAGAAATTGCATTTCTCACACGCTGCTGGAGATCCTGGTACTATGTGCTCCATGTGGGAATGACTCAAGACCTCGGTTACCTTTTTCTGAAGCAAGATGTCGGGGTCAAGGATGACTTATTTACACTCCATTTAAGATATGCATGAGCCATGGTGGGGCCCAGGTGATCAGCTGGACAGGTGGTGTACTCCTGCCATTCTTGCTGGGCTTCAGTTACTTACTGGGGTTACTCATGAATAGGTGAGGATAGGACAAAATAATTACCTCATTGTGAACCAACTCCAATGAAGTGAAGACTATGGTATGGTAATTTTACCTTCATTCGTGGGAGAGGAGAATGTGTACAAGACTAATATTTTAATCTTAAATAAGACAACTATGAGATATGAAAGGAAACAGCCAAAGTGAACTGGCAGATTAGGTTAAATGATCAGATATTCAAGGCACTGTGGCAGACACTTAAGAGAATTTTTTGGAATACCCAGGATAAATAACTTCCAACAGAAGTAAAAATCCAAGCAAAAAATAATCTACTGAAAGAACTCAGTGCATCAAATGGCATCTGTAGAAGCAAAAGGATTTATGAATCAGGAGAATTTCCAAGGTTGGGGAGAAAAGAAGCAGGAAATGTCATGCTTGGTAGCTTAATATCTGCTGTAGGGAAAATGCTGGAAGACATTGTGGCTGGACCCTTAAAAAAAATCCAAGCAAATAAGACAAAGGTCACATGGTTGAGTGAAAGAAAAATCACATTTGCTAATTTTATAGGGTTTTTGAAGAAGTAGTACTTGTCATTGTCAAACTGGAGCTGGTGGATGTAATAAACATAGATTTCCAGAAGGCACTTGATAAGGTGCCTCATCAAAGTATATCACAGTAAATGAAAGGTTATGGAGTGGGATGTTGAAACTATGGCACATGTGCCTAAGGAAAAAGGAAATTGTCTTTTAAGCTCATGAGAGAGCATAGTCCATCAACTTTTTGCTGTTGGTGTTTCTGTAGCGGGCAATTTCTTTTTTACGAGGTCGAGTTGCTAGCTGGACGCGTAACCCAGCATGGATGGAAAGCGTGCAAGGGAGCCAGCTGGATTTGAACTCAGGAGCCTTCGCTCTGAAGGCTGGCGCTGATGCCACTACGCCACCAGCCGGCATGTGCCCAAGGTGGCACGTGCGGAAGTTTTGATAGCATGTGGCAGTACTCGCCCCACCTCCCCACTCTTTCACCCAACCCATTATAAAAAAATGCATAATGTTTATCTTTACTGACAAATGAAGCAGCAGATGTGTTTTTACAACCCAAGAGCAGCGAGAAATATTCACAGGAAACATCTCACACCAGCTTGATACCAGCTAGACGGTTTTGCAAACACTTGACATTGGATGAAATGTTTTAAAATCATTGCACACTTGAAGTACAGTACAAATCAGTATTTGGATAGTAAATGGTTGCAATAATAATATTTAGAAATTTTGTTATTTTCAATTTGTCTTTTTAAATGATTAATATTAATTTTTGAACAGATTTTATAAAATGCTTCATTTATTATAATATGTCTGTTATAATTAAATGAATAGTAAAACAATGAATATATGTAAATAAGCAGCAGGGCTAATTCTTTCTCCTTAAAAAAGCTCATAATTATTGATATTATTTTATTAATCAGCGATAATCTCTGCTCAATCTTATCATGGCTTGCAAGAGAATTTTTAGAAGATAACTGCCAATTTGGGGACACATTCTCAAAAAGGTTCGCCACCTCTGGTGTAGGAGGGAACATATAGCATAGGTTGATGATTGGTTGGTTAACAGGGAACAGTATGGGTATAATAGGTTATTTGCTGGTTTGCAAAATGTAAATGCATGATGTGCTGCTGAGGCCTTAACTTTTTGCAAAGACAGATGGAGACTCCAATGGTAAAGTTCGTTAGGAATTATTATGGATTGATGAAATAATGGATAGCATTATTGTGCATTAATTAAAATGAGAACCAGTCTTCAGAAAATAAATCCTGTTCACAATTTAACATTCAGGCTATTGAAACCAATCATTGGCTTGGGGGCTTACATAATCCAAAGCCCGATTGGGATTGTTCCACTCCTTTTCTATAGCTAACCTTTACCTGATGATAATATAATCAAAATCTCCTTAATATATCCCTATCTACTAAAACTTGCACACCCAACCCCATTCACTACAAACAGAGCATTCAGATTCCATAACTGGATATGGTGAGAAGGCAGGTGTATGGGGTTGAGTGGGATCCTAGTTCAGCCATGGGCTTGATGGGCTGAATGGCCTTAATACTGCTCCCTATGTCTTATGGTCTTATGGGAATTCATAGCCCTTAAGAAGTTAAATTTTATGTACCTTTAAATGTAGAGCATAGAAGAATACAACACAAGAATAAGCCCCACAATATTGTGCCGAACCAGCTAAAAAGTTAATTAAAATAAAACCCAAACTAATTTCTCCTATCTACTCAATGTCCATATCTGTCCATCTTCCTCATATTCATGTGCCATCTTTTAAAGGCCTCTAATGTATTTGCCTCTACCATCCTACCAGGCAGCACATTCCAGGCGTTCACCGCACTCTGAGTAAAACCGCCAATGGGATCCCACCACTAAGCACATCTTTCCCTCCCCACCTCTCTCTGCTTTCCGCAGGGATCGCTCCCTACGTGACTCCCTTGTCCATTTGTTCCCCCCCCCCATCCCTCCCTACCGATCTCCCTGCTGGCACTTATCCTTGTAAGCGGAACATGTGCTACACATTCCCTCACACTTCCTCCCTTACCACCATTCAGGGCCCCAGACAGTCCTTCCAGATGAGGCGATACTTCACCTGTGAGTCGGCTGGGGTGATATACTGAGTCCGGTGCTCCCGATGTGGCCTTCTATATATCGGCGAGACCCGACGCAGACTGGGAGATCGTTTCACTGAACACCTATGCTCCTTCCGTCAGAGAAAGCAGGATCTCCCAGTGGCCACACATTTTAATTCCACGTCCCATTCCCATTCTGATATGTCTATCCACGGCCTCTTCTACTGTAAAGTTGAAGCCACACTCAGGTTGGAGGAACAACACCTTATATTCCATCTGGGTAGCCTCCAATCTGGTGGCATGAACATTGACTTCTCAACCTTCCGCTAATGCCCCACCTGCCCCTCGTACCCCATCCGTTATTAATTTTCATACACACATTCTTTCTCTCCCTCTCCTTTTTCTCCCTCTGTTCCTCTCACTATCCCCCTTGCCATCCTCTGGGTTTTCCCCCCCTCCCCCTTTTCTTTCTCCCTAGGCCTCCTGTCCCATGATCCTCTCATATCCCTTTTGCCAATCAACTGTCCAGCTCTTGACTCCATCCCTCCCCCTCCTGTCTTCTCCTGTCATTTTGGATCTCCCCCTCCCCCTTCCACTTTCAAATCTCTTTCTAGCTCTTCTTTCAGTTAGTCCTGACGAAAGTTCTCGGTCTGAAACATCGATTGTACCTCTTCCTAGAGATGCTGCCTGGCCTGCTGTATTCACCAGCAACTTTGATGTGTGTTGCTTGAATTTCCAGCATCTGCAGAATTCCTCATGTTTGCTATGAGGTGTTATGTAGTTAACCATTTTTTCTAGTATGAATAAAATTGTTCCAATTTATGATTAACAGATGCTGTTATCTTCTCCATTTTGTAAATGTCCATTGTAATCCATAAGCCTTCTTAACCACTTTATCGACCTTTAGCTTTGCCTTACCTGTTGCACCTTCACCTGTTAATACAGGCAGGAGATTTAACAGAAGTTTAAGGAACATTTATGTCTTTGTAATAAGGAACCAGGTGGGGGTGCGGGGAGAGAGAGAGACTGCACTCAAATAAAAATGACTTGCAGAAGGCTGAAAGATCATATTTATTTCTAAAATGATAGTAATTACAGCACTCAATTATGAATCGTCAACTGTTTGTTCATTTCCATAGATATTGGCTGACCTGGATTTCCAGCAAACAGATAATAAAGAAATTTGTGAAATATTTTGTGAATGTGTTTCAAGGACCAAATATGATGATACACTCATCTGTCAACAACATGTTCTGGGGAGGATGAATGCATAATCCTTATGGAATAGGTACATGGAGCTCAGAAAAATAGAGGGCTATGGGTAACCTTAGGTAATTTCTAAGTAAGTACATGTTCGGCATAGCATTGCAGGCCAAAGGGCCTGTATTGTGCTGTAGGTTTTCTATGTTTCTATAATCATGCCCAGTTCTGTCCAAATGAGGAAAATGAGGGAGCTAACTTTTGAAAAGGCTTGAATCCTTCAGTCTATGAACAACCTGTCAGTACCAGGCAAATTAATGAGCAGGGTGATTTGTTTCCATGACATTAGGCTCAATATGACTCAGTGATATTAACTGCTGGATACTGAATATGCTTTCACAAATAATTTTGCCTGTCACTAATTAACCCATTTTTAAGAGCAGAAGAAGTAATGAAAGGCAGAGTTCCGATATCCCAGTGGGAAGCCAGACATGGAGGGAAAAAGCTGCTTATGGAGCTTTCGTTACCCAGCTTGTGCTCCCTCACTATCTCACCGTATGGAGCACATGATCACAATTAATTCTTTTTGATACATGAAGGTGCTAGTTCACTGATATGACAGTTACATGCTGATAGCCTTGCTCATATGCTGCATTATAGAGTGATGGAGTCAAAGAGCAAATGCAGCTCAGGAACAGACCCTTCAGCCCATCTAGTCTATGATGAACTTCTATCCTACCTAGTCCAGTTGACCTGCACCAGGGCATCCATGTGCCTATACTAACTTCTCTTATATGTTGCAATTGAACCCCCATCCACCTCTTGCACCAGCAGCTCCTTCCACACTCGCACCGCCCTATGAGTGAAAAAGCTCCCCCGTCAGGTTCCCCTTAAATATTTCTCCTTTCACTCCTAACCTATAACCTTCATTTCTCACCTCACCTCTCCTCAGTGGAAAAAGCCTGCTTGCATTTACCCTATCTGTATCCCTCATAATTTTGTATACTGCTATCAAATCTCCCCTCATTCTCCTTTGCTCCAGTGAATAAAGTCCTATCCTACTCAACGTTTCCCCATAACTCAGGTGCTCAAGACCCGGTTGGCAACATCCTTGTAAATTTTCTCTGAACTAGCCTCCTGGTTTATGCAGACCAACCCCACCGCCTAGACTGGAAACAAGAAACCCCATCTAGTATTGTGCTCACGACAGTGGAATTAAAATGGAAGTATCGCACACTCCTGATGTTCGAGCTGACATGCCCCTTGATGCCTTTCATGCCAAGAAATCTATCTACAAAATTACAACTCATGTTCTCAATATTTATTGCTTATTTATTTGTTATTATCATAATATATTTCTTTAATTGTTTTTGCACATTTTGTTGTTTTTTGCACATTGATTGTTTGCCTTGTTATGTGTAGTCTTTAGAAACATAAAAACATAGAAAACCTACTGCACAATACAGGCCCTTCGGCCCACAAAGCTGTGCCGAACATGTCCTTACCTGAGAAATTACCTAGGGTTACCCATAGCCCTCTATTTTTCTGAGCTCCATGTACCTATCCAGGAGTCTCTTAAAAGACCCTATCGTATCCGCCTCCACCACAGTCACCGGCTGCCCATTCCACACACTTAACACTCTCTGCGTAAAAAACTTACCCTTGACATCTGCTTTGTACTTACTTCCAAGCACGGTAAAACTGTGCCCTCACGTGTTAGCCATTTCAGCCCTGGGAAAAAGTCTCTGACTATCCACACAATCAATGCCTCTCATTATCTTATACACCTCTGTCAGGTCACCTCTCATCCTCCGTCGCTCCAAGGAAAAAAGGCTGAGTTCATGCACTCCCCACTCCAGGCAACATCCTTGTAAATCTTCTCTGCACCCTTTCTATGGTTTCCACATCCTTCCTGTAGTGAGGCAACCAGAACTGAGTGTAGTACTCCAACTGGGGTCTGACCAGGGTCCTATATAGCTGCAACATTACCTCTTGGCTCTTAAACTCAATCCCATGATTGATGAAGGCCAATGCACCGTATGCCTTCTTAACCACACAGTCAACCTGCGCAGCAGCTTTGAGTGTCCTATGGACTCAGACTCCAAGATCCCTCTGATCCTCCACACTGCCAAGAGTCTTACTATTAATACTATATTCTGCCATCCTATTTGACCTACCAAAATGAACCACCTCACACTTATCTGAGTTGAACTCCATCTGCCACTTCTCAACCCAGTTTTCCATCCTATCAATGTCCTGCTGTAACCTCTGACAGCCCTCCACACTATCCACAACACCTCCAACCTTTGTATCATCAGCAAATTTACGAACCCATCCCTTTACTTCTTCATCCAAGTCATTTATAAAAATCACGAAGAGTACGGGTCTCAGAACAGAACAGAACAGATTGAGGCACATCACTGGTCACCAACCTTCATGCAGAATATGACCTGTCTACAACCACTCTGTGCCTTCTGTGGGCAAGCCAGTTCTGGATTCACAAAGCAATGTCCCCTTGGATCCCATGCCTCCTTACTTTCTCAATAAGCTTTGCATGGAGTACCTTGTCAAATGCCTTGCTAAAATCCGTATACACTACATCTACTGCTCTACCATCGTCAATGTGTTCAGTCACATCCTCAAAAAATTCAATCAGGCTCATAAGGCATGACCGGCCTTTCACAAAGCCATGTTGACTATTCCTAATCATATTATGCCTCTCCAAATGTTCATAAATGTTCAGAGAGTGGTAGCTGTGTGGAACAAGCTTCCAGCAGAAGTGGTTGAGGCAGGTTCGATGTTGTCATTTAAAGTTAAATTGGACAGCTATATGGACAGGAAAGGAATGGAGGGTTATGGGCTGAGTGCAGGTCGGTGGGACTAGGTGAGAGTAAGAGTTCGGCATGGACTAGAAGGGCCGAGATGGCCTGTTTCCGTGCTGTAATTGTTATATGGTTATATGGTTATATGGTTATAAATCCTGCCTCTCAGGATCTTCTCCATCAACTTACCAACCACTGAAGTAAGACTCACTGGTCTATAATTTCCTGGGCTATCTCTACTCCCTTTCTTGAATAAGGGAACAACATCCGCAACCCTCCAATCCCCCAGGACCTCTCCCGTCCCCATTGATGATGCAAAGATCATTGCTAGAGGCTCAGCAATCTCCTCCCTTGCCTCCCAGAGTAGCCTTGGGTACATCTTGTCCAGTCCTGGTGACTAATCCAACTTGGTGCTTTCCAAAAGTTCCAGCAAGCCCTCTTTCTTACTATGCTCAAGCTTTTAAGTCCACTGTAAGTCATCCCTACAATCGCCAAGATCCTTTTCCATAGTGAATACTGAAGTAAAGTACTCATTAAGTATCTCTGCTATCTTCTCCAGTTCTATACATACTTTTCCACTATCACATTTGATTGGTCCTATCCTCGCACGTCTTATCCTCTTGCTCTTAACATACTTGTAGAATGCCTTGGTGTTTTCCCTAATCCTGTCCGCCAAGCCTTCTCATGGTCACTTCTGGCTCTCCTAATTTCTTTCTTAAGCTCCTTCCTGCTAGCCCTATAACCTTCCAGATCTCTGTCATTACCTAGTTTTTTGAACCTTTCATAAGCTCTTTTCTTCTTGACTAGATTTACAACAGCCTTTGTACACCATGGTTCCTGTACCCTACCATCCTTCCCCTGTCTCATTGGATCGAACCTATGCAGAACTCCATGCAAATATCCCCTGAACATTTGCCATATTTCTTCTGTACATTTCCCTGAGAACATCTGTTCCCAATTTATGCTTCCAAGTTCCTTTCTGATAGCCTCATATTTTCCCTTACTCCAATTAAATGTTTTCCTAACTTGTCTGTTCCTATCCCTCTCCAAAGCTATGGTAAAGGGGATAGAATTGTGATCACTATCTCCAAATGCTCTCCCACTGAGAAATCTGACATCTGACCAGGTTCATTTCCCAATACCAGATCAAGTACAGCCTCTCCTCTTGTAGGCTTACATAGAAACATAGAAAATAGGTGCAGGAGTAGGCCATTCGGCCCTTCGAGCCTGCACTGCCATTCAGTATGATCATGGTTGATCATCCAACTCAGAACCCTGTACCTGCCTTCTCTCCATACCTCCTGATCCCTTAGCCACAAGGGCCATATCTAAGTCCCACTTAAATATAGCCAATGAACTGGCCTCAACTCTTTCCTGTGGCAGAGAATTCCACAGATTCACCACTCTCTGTCTGAAGAAATTTTTCCTAATCTCGGTCCTAAAAGGCTTCCCCTTTATCCTCAGACTGTGACTCCTCGTTCAGGACTTCCCCAACATCGGGAACAATCTTCCTGCATCTAGCCTGTCCAATCCCTTTAGGATTTTATACATTTCAATAAGATCCCCCCTCAATCTTCTAACTTCCAACGAGTATAAGCCTAGTCGATCCAGTCTTTCATCATATGAAAGTCCTGCCAACCCGGGAATCAATCTGGTGAACCTTCTTTGTACTCCCTCTATGGCAAGAATGTCTTTCCTCAGATAAGGGGACCAAAATTGCACACAATATTCCAGGTGTGGTCTCACCATGGCCTTGTACAACTGCAGTAGTACCTCCCTGCTCCTGTACTCGAATCCTCTTGCTATGAATGCCAGCATACCATTCGCCTTTTTCACCGCCTGCTGTACCTGCATGCCCACTTTCAATGACTGGTGTATAATGACACCCAGGTCTTGTTGCACCTCCCCTTTTCCTAATTGGCCACCATTCAGATAATAATCTGTTTTCCTGTTTTTGCCACCAAAGTGGATATCCTCACATTTATCCACATTAAATTGCATCTGCCATGAATTTGCCCACTCACCTAACCTATCCAAATCACCCTGCATCCTCTTCACAGCTAACACTGCCGCCCAACTTCATGTCATCCGCAAACTTGGAGATGCTGCATTTAATCTACATATTCTGTCAACAAACCTTCCTGAACACACCTAACAAACTCCACCCCATCTAAACCCCCCTCACTCTTGGGAGATGCCAATCAATATCTGGGAAATTAAAATCTCCCACCAGGACAATCCTGTTATTATTACAACTTTCCAGAATCTATCTCCCTATCTGCTCCTTGATGCTCCTGTTACTATTAGGTGATCTATAAAAAACACCCAGTAGAGTTATTGACCCCTTCCTGTTCCTATCTTCCACCCACAGAGACTCCGTAGATAATCTCACAATGTCTTCCTCCTTTTCTGCAGCCGTGACACTATCTCTGATCAACAGTGCCACACCCCCTCCTCTTTTGCCTCCTTCCCTGTGCCTTTGGAAACATCTAAAGCCTGGCACTTGAAGTAAACATTCCTGCCCCTGAGCCATTCAAGTCTCTGTAATAGCCACAACATCATAGCTCCAAGTATTGATCCACGCTCTAAGCTCATTCGCTTTGTTCATAATATTCCTTGCAATAAAATAGACACATCTCAAACCATCAGTCTGAGCACGTCCCTTCTCTATCACCTGTCTATCCTCCCTCTCGCATTGTCTCCAAGCTTTCTCTATTTGTGAGCCAACCACCTCTTCCTCCGTCTCTTCAGTTCGGTTCCCACCCCGCAGAAATCCTAGTTTAAACACTCCCTAATAGCCTTAGCAAACCTCCCTGCCTGGATATTGGTCCCCTTGGGATTCAAGTGCAACCCGTCCTTTTTGTACAGGTCACTCCTGCCCCAAAGGAGGTCCCAATGATCCAGAAATCTGAATCCCTGCCCCCTGCTCCAATCCCTCAGCCACGCATTTATCCTCCACCTCACTCTGTTCCTGTACGCACTGTCACGTGGCACAAGCTGTGATCCCAAGATAAATACCGTTGTGGTCCTACTTCTCAACTTTCTTCTTAACTCCCTGCAATCTGCTTTCAGGACCTCCTCCCTTTTCCTGCCTATGTCATTGGTACCAATATGTGCCACGACCTCTGGCTGTTCTCCTTCCCACTTCAGGATATCGTGGATGCAATCAGAAACATCCCAGACCCTGGCACCTGTGAGGCAAACTACCATCCGTGCTTCTTTCCTGCATCTACAGAATCGCCTGTCTGACCCCCTAACTATAGAGTCCCCTATCACTGCTGCCATCCTCTTCCTTTCCCTACCCTTCTGACCACAGGTCCAGACTCTGTGCCAGAGGTGTGGCCACTGTTGCTTCCCCCAAGTAAGCCGTCCCCCCAACAGTACTCAAACAGGGGTACTTATTGTCAAGGGGCATAGCCACAGGGGTACTCTCTAGCTTCTGACTCCTGCCCTTCCCTCTCCTGACTGTTACCCACTTATCTGTCTCCCGAGGCCACAGATTCGTTGATTCCATAATGCTTCTTTGCGTCTACTCTGAATCCTGTTAATCTCTTCTAAGTGCCCTATTATCACATTCCTTGCAACAGGTATGAATATTTTTTATGCTATTAATGTTAAGCAAGCCAGTCTGTAATTCACTTCTTCCTCTGACTCCTTGTTTAAGGTAGTAAAGTTATATTTGCCCCCTCCAAACTTCAGGAATTGTACAAAGGTCTTTGGAATTTGGCACATTCCCATGATACCTTGTTTCGTGCAATGGGACACATAAGCTTTGGGAATTTATTGCAATACACACAATGTGCTGGAAGAGCTCAGCAGGTCAGACAGCATCTACGGATGGGAATGAAAAATGGATGTTTTGGGCCGAGACTCTCCATCAGGACTGGAAAGGAAGTGGGAAAAGGTCAGAATAAGAAGGTGAGGGGGAGGGGAGTAAGAAGTACAAGGTAGCAGGAGATAGGTGAAACTGGGAGAGTAAAGAGCTGGGAAGTTGATTGGTGGAACAGATAAGGGGCTGGAGAAGGGGGAATCTGATTGGAGAGGACAGAAATCCATGGAAGAAAGAGAAGAGGGAGGAGCACCAGAGGGAGGCTATGGGCAGGTGAGAAGAGAAGGTGTGAGAGAGAAACAAGAATGGGAAATGGTGAAGGAGATTAGGGAGTGTTAATTACCGGAAGTTTGAGAAATCGATGTTCATACCATCAGGTCTGAGGCTACCCAGACAGAATATAAGGTGTTGCTCCTCCAACCTGAGTGTGGCCTCATCATGGCAGTAGAGGAGGCCATGGATTGACATGTTGGAATGGGTATGGGAAATACAATTGGAATAGGTGGATACTGGAAATTCCCACTTTTTGTGGTGGACAGAGTGAAGGTGCTTGATGAAGCAGTCTCCCAATCTATGTCAGGTCTCATTGATATGGAGGCCACACCGGGAACACTGGCTACAATAGACGACCCGAACAGACTCACAGGTGAAGTGTCACCTCACCTGGAAGGACAGTTGGGCTCCTGAATGGTAGTGATAGAGGAGGTGTAGGGGCAGGCGAGGAATTTGTTCTGCTTGCAAGGGTATATGCTGGGAGGGAGATCAGTGGGGAGGGACGAATGGACAAGGGAGACGCGTAGAGAGCAATCCCTGTGGAGAGCAGAAAGTGGGGGATAGGGAAAGATGTGCTTGGTGGTGGGATCCCATTGGAGATGGCAGAAGTTACAGAAAACTTTGTGTTGGATGTGGAGGTTTGTGGGCTGGTAGGTGAGGACAAGAGGAACCCTATTCCTGGTGTGGTAGCATGAGAATGGGGCGAGGGCAGATGTGTGTGAAATGGAAGAGATTCAGGTGAGGGCAGTGTTAATGGTGGAGGAAGGGAAGCTCCTTTCTTTGAAGAAGCAGGACATCTGGAATGAAAAGCCTCATCCTGAGAACAGATGTAGCGGAGATGGTGCCTGTGATTTATCGGCTCCATTGCCAGTACTTTCTTCAATTTTATCTGTTGTAATGTTAATTTCCTTTAGATCGTCCTTCCTAAAAAGCTGTTGCTTTCCCATTATTGCAGACACGAAGAAATTCTGCAGATGCTGGAAATTCAAGTAACACGCACAAAGAATGCTGGTGAACGCAGCAGGCCAGGCAGCATCTATAGGAAGAGGTACAGTCGAGGTTTCGGGCCAGAACTCTTCGTCAGGACTAACTGAAAGAAAAGCTAGTAAGAGATTTGAAAGTGGGAGGGGGAGGGGGGGATCCAAAATGATAGGAGAAGACAGGAGGGGGAGGGATGGAGCCAAGAGCCAGACAGTTGATTGGCAAAAGGAATATGAGAGATCATGGGATTGGAGGCCTAGGGAGAAAGAAAGGGGGAGGGGTGAAGCCCAGAGGATGGGCAAGGAGATACCCCATCCTTTATTTATTTATTTATTATTATATATACTATCTCTTCTTTCAGTTAGTCTTGACGAAGTGTCTCGGCCTGAAACGTCGACTGTACCTCTTCCTAGAGATGCTGCTGGGCCTGCTGCGTTCACCAGCATTTTTTGTGTGTGTTGCTTTCCCATTATTGCTGGTTATAAAGATGTTTCTGTCCTCTTCCATGAAGACAGAACCAAAGTATTAATTGTTCTACCACATTTGAGCTCCCTGTTATAAATCCTTCCATTCAATAGTACCTCATCGCTGCATTTACCCACGTCCATGATTGGGGGCAAAAGGTCTTTTTCTCTGCTTTTTACATTGGAACTGGAGCAGATCAAAGTGTGAGAAGCTGAGAGTGGGAAATGAGTTGTTTAACCTGACTAAACTCCTTTATTTCAGCATTAACAAACTGGAATGTTCATTATTGGCATTAGTAAGCTATTAGCCAGTCTCAAGAATGTTAGTTATTACCATGCATTAACCTCATGGGTGACTGGAATGACAATTTTATGAACCTGTAATATGACATTGACCTTGGGTAAGTAATAATCAGAAAGCACAGTCATTAGCAAGCTGTGATTCCACAGTAAAACTACCCTGTTGCATTAACCACTGTACGGTGGCCTTCCCCAGGAATATACACAAGGAAAATATAAAAGCAACTTTTAAAAATTCTGTGTATGTCTGAACCCCTTGGGGAAGTGGCTGGGACATTAAGTGCAACTCTTTCACCAAGAGACATCTGAGATCATATTTATATATCGTAGGCCAAGGACACCAAGATCTGATCTGCATGACCCAGGGTTTCATCCATTTGGGACTGCATCAAAAGAACCATTGACTGGTACCAACGCGAGAATGTTGGCTATTGGAGTGGTTGTGATATGGGTGCAACTGTTTCCCATTAATGCCTTGGGTCAGTCCCTAGCAATTTCGCACTTGAAAGAGAACTGAAGATGACTTGGAGTGACTCAACTGTACATCGGTAAGACTTACCAAGCAGTCTGCAATGAAGGGGCTTTGTCAACAGTAGCAAGGAAATCTAGTGAACCTGAACGCTACATGAAAGATCTCAAAGAAACCAGTGCATGCCTGAGATGCATTTCGGAGCAGTGGGGAAAGTTGAGAAAGTGTCAAAGAAATTACACTGATCTGCAAGTGTGTTGACTACAGAAAATATTGCAATATAGAGGACAAAATACTGAGATTGAGACATTGATTTTAGTTTGTAGTAACTGGCAGTGTGCTCAGATGCAGCTGCCACTCTGGATCCAATCAAAGGTGTATTTGTTCATCCTGTACATCTTTTTTTGAGATTGCAAGTCACTGCTGGAGACTAAGAACATCAAGTACCACAGGACCATCCCATCAGCAAGTTCTCAATAGCGATGGAGCTGGACTTATTGCATACAATTTTTGTGTTGTAACCTGGACTTGTTGCCTACTCTTACGCTGTGACAAGTGGTTGTCTTGAACATTTTTACTGGCATCATGAGGCTATCTTGGACATTGGCAATGGAGTATACTGCAAACACAAGGAAATCTGCAGATGCTGGAATTTCAAGCAACACACATAAAAAATGATGGTGAACGCAGCAGACCAGGCAGCACCTATAGGAAGAGGTACAGTCGACGTTTCGGGCCAAGACTCCGAAGCTGCCTGGCCTGCTGCATTCACCAGCATTTTTTTATGCGTGTTGCTTGAGTACACTGCAAATCTGGTTCATTTGTTCGCTGGCGGTGCCAAAGGTGAGAGAACTGTGTTGCCGCCATTGTGGCGAGGACCAGGCACAAGCTGTGGGGGTCGCCTGCTGCAGCCGCCCAGCAGAGGAGACAACAAAGCGGTGTGAGAGAGCTTTTGTGGGGCCCGCTGTAATCCATACTCGGTTGGGGCCTGGCCCCTCCCGTCGGTACTGCTCTCCAGTGTTTGCTCAGTGGAAAAACAAGCTGGACCAGGACTACAGCCAAGCCACAAAGGGACTTCGGCAATACTATTTTTTTCCTTTGTGACTGGATGGTTTTCTGAAATTGTAACTGTATGTGCCATTTGCGCTATGAGCTATGTGCTGTTGGTAATGTGTGCT
Organism: Mobula hypostoma; assembly: GCF_963921235.1. Lineage (NCBI taxonomy): Eukaryota > Metazoa > Chordata > Chondrichthyes > Myliobatiformes > Myliobatidae > Mobula > Mobula hypostoma. The sequence goes on from NC_086121.1 coordinate 31,509,197, forward strand.
GTACCTTGGCCCCAGAGAACATTGATCCGTTTGGCTGTATTCATGGCTTTTCATGTATGGTCGAATGATAATTAAACTTGAACTTGATTTGCTTGATGAATTTTCTCATGAAATTGCATTCCTTTGAGTAACTGATGATCGTGCAAGTCAGAAACAAAACATGAACCATTTCCAGTTACCTCCCACTGCACACCACAAAATCAGGCAACACCAGTGGCTGTCTGTGTGGAATATTGATGGCAGGCTTAACAGGAAATTGTAATAAAAACAGAAAATGCTGAAAACATTCAGCATCTGTGGAAAGAGAAACAGGGAGTTATTGCTTCAGATGAAAGAGCATTCATCAACAACATTGGATTGGAGACAACAGGAAGAAGCTGACGCTTTAGTCAATTGAATGGTCTGGAACTGCTGGAAGGGTTGTTCCTGCTTTGCCTTCATACTACAGTTCTAACCTTGAACTGTGCATTAATATCTAACAGTAATGCTATTATTGTTAGCTATTAAAGCTCAAAATGGGGAATTTAAATCCAGCATTAAGCCAAACGTGCCTGCTTGTTTTTAAAGTGAAAATAGAATTGCATGTGTGCCACCCATTGTTTGGAATTGGAAGGAAGCATGAAACTTACTCTTCTGAAATTGTATCTCCACCCCACCTCCCAACACCAGCTCTCCCTCCACTAGCACAGCCTGCTGACTCCGATGCCCTCTGATATACTGAACAATAGAGGCTTGGGGGGCCTCCACGGTCTAAAGCCCAAGGAGGCGGGAGGAGAAGATGGCAGCGTGACGCAGCGCATGCAACTCTCCGGTGAAATGATATTGTATCTGTTAAATAGGGGCCATGGACAATTCTGATTTGATGAAGACAGACGTGAGAAGCACAGAGGAACATCTGGAGAAATTTCTGAAATGCCTGGTTCGCTGCCGCTGCTACTGCGCGATCGAGAACCTCCGGAGGGAAGGCCCCAAAATCCCCGGCTTTGCCTGCTGCTGTTCGGATAGAGATGGTGCTCGGTACTCGGTGTCGGAGGGCTGATCAGAGCTCGAAGTTTTCAGACGACTCAGAGTCGGACTGTGGTCGGGCATGGCAGGGAGAGTTTTCTTCCTTCTCCCGTCTGCGTGAGATGTGGGACTTTTGAGAGACTTTGAACTTTTTTACTGTGCCATGGCCTGTTCTTCATCAAGTTATGGTATTGTTGCACTGCTGTAACTATATGTTATAGTTATGTGGTTTTTGTTAGTTTTTCAGTCTTGGTCTGTCCTGTGTTTCTGTGATATCACACCAGAGGAATATTGTATCATTTCTTAATGCATGCATTACTAAATGACAATAAAAAAGGACTGCGTGTCCTCATAACCTAATCTAATCTGATCTAGAGGGAGAGGTGAAAGTGTTGGATTCTGTATTGGTGTCAATGGCCTGGCAAGGGAAACGAGATAGGACCAGTTGGAACTGCAATACAGCAGAGGTCAGAAGAAAGGAAAGAAAGTTGAGAAAAAATTTGGAAAAGAAATATTCATGGCTTGAATCACCGAGAGCTCTGAGTAAATTGAAAAAGGAATTTAATCCTCAGATTAAATTCTGATGTTTGTGCTGCTAATGCTGAGATTTCACTGCAAACATTCATAATAAATTACCCCAAATCATAAGATGTAAAAGTACATCCTGGGAATATATATGTTGGTACCCTAAGCTCCAGCTAAATTCCACTCCACTTTACTACTACTCGACTACAAGTTACTACTCCTTTACCACCTTCTGCTCCAGATGCCGTAGAATAGATTTGTCATGATGAACGCTGGCAAAGACAGAACCCAGGTGCGGAGGAATGGCAGACTCTCATGTCGAGACGGAAATGAAAGGTTATACACAGGAATATTAACAAAACATCGGTGGCACGAGCGAGTGGCACGGTGATGCTCATCATACTGAACACAAGGACCCTGCTACGAGTGCTAAACGGGATCTGCATTAACTAATCGTAGAATCCAGAAAAGCCCACACCAGTCACAATTAACTTGACAAGATTAAACAGAAAGCACAAGGGCCTAACGACTCTCATTAACACAAGAACTAGTAATTACAGCTGCTTGAGAAGCCTAGAAGTCCACACTCTAAGGAATGCCACAGAGGCCTGCAGGGCTCATGAGGTACCTCCCTCCCTAAGGCTGGCACCGGATGGCCCAGGGAGCCCTGGGGAGCTTGAGACAGGGCTGGAAAACTCAATACAGACCAGATGCTCTCAAGACAGGGCTGGAAAACTCGAAGCAGATCTGATATTCTCAAGACCGCTGGAAAATTCAAAACACTGCATACAACTCTGGACAATAGTGCATTTAACTCAGGCGTATTGCATATAACTCAGAAACATAGCATATAACTTAGGAACATAGCATATATCTCAGAAAGATTGAATAGCATGGGAGACCTAATGAGCCTTGTCAATCCAGAGAACCTTGGAAAAAAGTCTTGTTCGGAGACTGATGAAGATTGGGATGTAGACTCCGGACATGACACTCAGGACATTGAACATAGACTCAAGACATTCAGGACATGAACTGAGTGTAGAAGGTATTAGGGTTCACCTCCAGCAGAGCAATGTTTAAGCTGGTGTAGTAATCCTGCTGGGTCCATTGATCATGAGGTCCCTCTGTCACGGTGAACGCTGGCAATAAATGAACTCAGGTGCAGAGGAGCGGCAAACTCCTAAGTTGAAACAAAACAAGAGGTTTTACGTAGCAATATAAACAGAACATTGGTGCCATGAGCAAGAGACATCGCAATACAAATCATACGGAAGACTAAACGGACATCCACATTAAATAATCATGGAATGCAGAAAAATCTGAGCCAGTCACAATTAATCTGACAAAATTAAACAGAAAGCACAAGAGCTTAACAACTCTCATTAAGGCAACAATTAGTAAATACAGGTGCTCGAGAAACCTGGAAGCCCAATGTTCTACGGCTAGCTAGAGAGGCTTGCAGGGTTCATGACAAAATTAAATGAATCCCAGCATGCAATCTCACTTCTAAGTGCCAGACTTACCAACGTGATGTCTTTTATGTTTTGTAATGCCAAAATATAAAAACTAATTGAAAACAAGAGAATTAAGAGAAGTTAGTTTGCATTTACTTTAAGAGAGGCACACATGTATCATGTGGTGGCATGATGATGTATGCCCTTTACGTACTTTTACAGATAACCTGCAGTGCATTCTGCAAACAACAAAGCATGCTTAATCAAACAATATATTTACAATATTACTCAAATATTACTGAGATATTAAATATTAGATATGTAATACAACTGCTATACAGACATCCACAGCATAGCAAATTTTAAATTGCCCCATTCAGGCCAAAAGATTTATTCACTGTGGAGGCTTTCTTACTCTTCTGGGATAGCGTCTTTCCTGCCAAGGGGTTCCCTTTGCTTGGCAGGTGAGACTTGCAGCTGTGAAACAATCTCAGATTCTGGGGTATCCGCTGCAGTGACTGTAGGAATTGACTCTGGGACTGCAGGAAGTGTTTCTGACAGCGCTGGACCTCTAACAGTTCAAATTGCTCTCCTGAAATGATTAATATGTCTTCTCCAGATGATCCCAGACACAATCTCCATTGTGAGGGAGAGCGGTCCAGTTCTGTCCTTAATCTTTCCGAGTACCCTCTTTTGATCACTTCTGTAGTTCCTGGGCAGGACAGCTTGTCCAGAAGTGAAACATCGAACCTTCTTGTTTGAGGAGACCTCAGTGTGTCTCAGCTGTTTGTCCTGCATACGCCTTCTGGGATTGGGTTTGAGGAGATCCAAGCCTGAATGGAAGAGACGGCCCAAGAACGGTATAGCTGGTGAGTTGTTGGTTGTGGAGTGTGCTGCATTGCAATATACAAGAAAGAGATTGGAGAGATTCTAATTCGATGTTGGTGTAAAGTGTTCTGCTGATATTGCTTGTAGTGCACTCTTTAGACTCTAGGCAAACCTTTGCACCAAACCATTTGTAGCTGGGTGGTACGATGTAGATGTAATATGTCTTATCCCACTCATTTTCAGGAATGACTGAAAGTTGTTTCGTAACAAACTGTGGCACATTGTCACTCATTCAGTGTTCTGGAACGCCAGTCCTTGAAGAGAGGCTTCTCAACACATCAACCATGTGCATTTAGTAGCTGCATCCACTACTACCAAGAAATTTGTGCCCATGAATGGTCTGGTAAAATCTACATGAATCTTCTGCCAGGGCAATGCAGGCCATTCCCAGGGGTGAAGAGGTATCACTCTTGGCAACTTCTGGACGTGTTGGCATTCCGAACAGTGCGTGGCAGGCTGCTCGATCTGCTGATCCATCTCAGGCCAACAGACAAAACTTCACGCCAACACTTTCATTTTGACCACACCGAGATCACCGGTGTGTAGCTCCTCCAACTTGTTATTTCTCAGCTTGGATGGTACAACAACTCTCAATCCCTGCATAAGGCAACCTCTGTAAAGAGCAAGTTCATCCTGGTGCTGGTAAAAATGGGGGTACTGGGATTTCTGCTGCACATTCCAGCCATTTTGGGTATCATGTAGATCTGAGACACTTAGAAGTCTTTCCTGATTTCCCTTTGGATAATCTCTACCATATTAGGGAGGCTTTCAATTTGCACGAGTGCAACTTTCAAAGGCCTTCTGAAAATCCAAGTACACAACATCTACCAATTCTCCTTTGTCTATCCTGCTTGGTATTTCCTCAAAGAGTTCCAACAAACTTGTCAGGTAAGATTTTCCCTTAAGGAAACCATGCTGACTTCAGCATATTTTATTGTGTGCTCCAAGTACATCACAGGCAAGCTTTACTGGACAATGTGGATCATAATGTGTGAATACAACATCTGAAGTCATCATTTCTTTTACCTTTTAGAAAGCCACCTCACACTGCTTTGTCCTTTGCCATTTCTTCCCGATCTGTAGTAATGATTTCAAGGGGTGGAGCACAATAGCCAGGTTTGGCAGGAATCTGACAGCAATGAGAAATACTAAAAAGGACCATAGCTGTGACGGTTCATTTGGCCTTGCGGCATCCACCACTGCTTGGATTTTCTCAGCGCACTTGTTTAATGCTTGTGTGTCAATGGTGTGACCACAGTAAGTGATGCTTGTTTAAAGAATTCACACTTGTTACATCATGCTCTGAGCCCTAATCTTTTAATCTTTTTAACACTGTTTTGAGATTTTGGAGATGCTCCTTATCATCTTTGCTGGTAACAATGATGACATCGAGGTAATACTGAGTGCCTGGGCAGCTTTACAGTACCTGATCCATAGCTTTCTGCCAGAGCAAAGGTGGAGACGCTATTCCAAAGATAAGCCTATTATAATGATAAAGCCCATTATGAGTGTGTATGGTGAGAAACACTTTATGCTCTTCTTCCATCTCCATCTATAGGTAGGCCTCAGTTAAGTCTACTTTGCTGAAATGCTTCTCTCCTGAAAGATTTGTGAAGATATCCTCAATCCTGGGCAGAGGGTACTGATTTACTTTCTGTACTGGGTTGATGGTGTCCTTAAAATCACCACAGATCCTGTCAGTCCTATTCTCCTTGGCTCCTGGGACTACTGGTGATGCCCATGGGCTCCACTCAACCTTGGAAAGAAATCCTTCAGACTCCATGCAATCTAGGTCACTGGCTACTTTATCACGAATGGTATAGGGAAGCAGATGAGATACAGGAGAATCAAGGAGAAGCAGGTTTAGGAACAGATATCACCTCTCAGCCACCAGGCTCTTGAACCAGAGGGGTATTGTCAATCACTCAACATCGAGCTGATTCCACAACCTATGGACTCACTTTTAAAGACTCCATTACTTGCATTCTCTAGATTTATTGCTTACCTATTTATTATGATTATCAATATTATTTGTTTCCTTTTTGTATTTGCACAGTTTGCTGTCTTTAAAAATTGGTTGTCTGTGCATCTCCTTCATGTGAGGGTTTCATTGATACTATTGCACTTCTTTCTGTTTACTGTAAATGCCCACAAGAAAATGAATGTATGTGGTGACATTGATGTACTTTGATAATAAACTTATTTTAAACTTTGAACTACAATTTCACAGCCCCTTTGACATCTCCTGTGCACTATCTCTAATGGATTCTCACCTTTTCAATGTTGTAGTGATGAGAACTGTAAGCAGTACACAGGCTATGAACTATTGTTATCATTATGGAGTCATAGAGTCTTACAGCACAGAAGAAGATCCTTTGGGTAACCGAATCTGTATCAATCATGAACCACCTATTTACACCTGAACTGATTCCATTTTATTCTCCCCACCCCATATTCTCATCAGCTCCACCCAATATAATAACCAATTAACCTACTAATACTCACACTTTTGGTACGGGGGAAGACACCAGAACAGCGCAGCTGCCAACCCATGCAGTCACAGGGAGAACGTACGAACTCCGTACAGTCAGTGCTGGAGGTCAGGGTTGAAGCTGGGTCATTGGAACTTCGGGTCAGCAGTTTCATTAGAACATCTTTGGCCCACAATGTTGTGCCAACCTAATTAATGTATTGATGCTGAATTAAACTCATTCCTTCCATCACCACTTGTGTCCAAGCACCTGTTAATTCTAAATACTTCTTCTAAAATATTCCCCACTATCAAGGATAGACTGGAATTATTCTGTTTATTCCTACAGCCATTTTAGACAAGGTTCAGCCCAAAACATCAACTGTTTACACTTTTCCATCAATGCTGCCCGATATTCCCTCTAAATTGTAAGGACCAGTACGCACAAAAATCTTGTGCTGTGCAATTTTTTGCCCAGTAACAATAATGTGTGCACACTGAATAATTTCTTCAATAAAAACAATATAAATAAGCCAGTTCCAAAATCTGCAGAAAAATCATCGCAAACTCGATGTTGTCAACACCAGCCACATCAGCAACCCGTAAATTCAAGCAACACACATCGAAGTTGCTGGTGAACGCAGCAGGCCAGGCAGCATCTCTAGGAAGAGGTACAGTCGACGTTTCAGGCCGAGACCCTTCGTCAGGACTAACTGAAGGAAGAGTGAGTAAGAGATTTGAAAGTGGGAGGGGGAGGGGGATATCCAAAATGATAGGAGAAGACAGGAGGGGGAGGGATGGAGCCAAGAGCTGGACAGGTGATTGGCAAAGGGGATATGAGAGGATCATGGGACAGGAGGCCCAGGGAGAAAGACAAGCGAGGGGAAACCCAGAGAATGGGCAAGGGGTATAGTCAGAGGGACAGAGGGAGAAAAAGGAGAGTGAGAGAAAGAATGTGTGTATAAAAATAAGTAACGGATGGGGTACTAGGGGGAGGTGGGGCATTAGCGTAAGTTAGAGAAGTCAATGTTCATGCCATCAGGTTGGAGGCTACCCAGACGGAATATAAGGTGTTGTTCCTCCAACCTGAGTGTGGCTTCATCTTTACAGTAGAGGAGGCCGTGGATAGACATGTCAGAATGGGAATGGGATGTGGAATTAAAATATGTGGCCACTGGGAGATCCTGCTTTTTCTGGCAGACAGAGCGTAGGTGTTCAGCAAAGCGGTCTCCCAGTCTGCGTTGGGTCTCACCAATATATAGAAGGCCACATCGGGAGCATCGGACGCAGTATATTACCCCAGCTGACTCACAGGTGAAGTGTCGCCTCACCTGGAAGGACTGTCTGGGGCCCTGAATGGTGGTAAGGGAGGAAGTGTAAGGGCATGTGTAGCACTTGTTCCGCTTACAAGGATAAGTGCCAGAAGGGAGATCAGTGGGGAGGGATGGGGGGATGAATGGACAAGGGAGTCGCATAGGGAGCGATCCCTGCGGAAAGCGGGGGTGGGGGAGGGAAAGATGTGCTTAGTGGTGAGATCCTTTTGGAGGTGGCGGAAGTTACGGAGAATAATATGTTGGACCCGGAGGCTGGTGGGGTTGTAGGTGAGGACCAGGGGAACCCTATTCCTAGTGGGGTGGCGGGAGGATGGAGTGAGAGCAGATGTGCGTGAAATGGGGGAGATGCGTTTGAGAGCAGAGTTGATGGTGGAGGAAGGGAAGCCCCTTTCTTTAAAAAAGGACATCTCCCTCGTCCTGGAATGAAAAGCCTCATCCTGAGAGAAGATGCGGTGAAGACGGAGGAATTGCGAGAAGGGGATGACATTTTTGCAAGAGACAGGGTGAGAAGAGGAATAGTCCAGATAGCTGTGAGAGTCAGTAGGCTTATAGTAGACATCAGTGGATAAGCTGTCTCCAGAGATAGAGACAGAAAGATCTAGAAAGGGGAGGGAGGTGTCGGAAATGGATCAGGTAAACTTGAGAGCAGGGTGAAACTTGGAGGCAAAGTTAATAAAGTCAACGAGTTCAGCATGCGTGCAGGAAGCAGCGCCAATGCAGTCGTCAATGTAGCGAAGGAAAAGTGGGGGACAGATACCAGAATAGGTATGGAACATAGATTCTTCCCCAAACCCAACAAAAAGGCAGGCATAGCTGGGATCCATACGGGTGCCCATAGCTACATCTTTAGTTTGGAGGAAGTGGGAGGAGCCAAAGGAGAAATTATTAAGAGTAAGGACTAATTCTGCTAGACGGAGCAGAGTGGTGGTAGAGGGGAACTGATTAGGTCTGGAATCCAAAAGAAGTGGAGAGCTTTGAGACCTTCCTGATGGGGGATGGAAGTATATAAGGACTGGACATCCATGGTGAAAATAAAGCGGCGGTGGCCAGGGAACTTAAAATCATCGAAAAGTTTAAGAGCGTGAGAAGTGTCACGAACATAGGTCGGAAGGGATTGAACAAGGGGGGATAAAACCGTGTCCAGGTATGCAGAAACGAGTTCAGTGGGGCAGGAGTAAGCTGAGACAATAGGTCTGCCAGGACAGGCAGGTTTGTGTGAAATGTGATTGTGTACAATCGGGAAATACACTTAACGTGCCAATGAGGTAGAGGGTGACAACCCTTTGTGCGCAGTTTAAATTCTTTTGTGCGCTAGTAGCAAAAGATGTGTGTGCGCACACACACGCACAGCTTAGAGGGAACATAAATACTGCTTGAGCTTCTGAGTTCCTCCATTATTTTTTATGTGTTGCTAAGGTTGTAACATTTTCAGTTTTTCTGTCGTCTGGCACCATCCTTGAACCTCAACATACTTGGAAGGTGGCAGGCAAGGCCATTGGAATTTCTCAAACAAGACTCTCATCACTTAGTTATCTAAACCAGTCATGATCTTCTCCATTCTAAACAAATTTCCACATGACCCAACTTCTTTTCCAATCCCACCTCTTCCAGTCTAACTTTACCACTGAAATCTCTCATCTCTAGATTAATTCTGGTAAATTTTCTATGCACTCTCTTTTGGACTTCTAAATCCTGTAAAAGGTTGATAACAGTCAATTAAAAGTGATTTATTTAAAATATTCAAGTTTGATACTGGCTGAGATGAGACATGAATGACTTGATCTTCAGCCGCTCAAGGATACAATGGGTTAGTCCTGGACTGGACTATTGATGTGGAACTGTCTCATTTGAGAGGAATACAAGGAATAGGAGGGAGATAGGTCATTAAACAGGATTTAACACTTTATTGGTATTAGTTTATTGTTGTCACATGTACTGAGGTACAGTGTGTACCATACAGAAAGATTGTGCCAAACGTAAGCACATTGAAGTAGCAAAAAGAATGTAGACCAACCCCGAAACAGAATAGGGACCAAGGATCATAGTGAAAGCTCAGAACCAATACTCCGAAAGGAGAGATCTGAAGTCAAGAACTCAGAGAATAAAGAGAAGTTTAATTGACATTGGTCAACTCATATACCAAAAGCTAGAATACAATGTACATTGTCTTTGCAATTAAGAGTTTGAGTAAAGCTAGGTCCACTTTTCACCACTTATCAATGACACAATTCTAATAAAAATGTAAACAAAGTTGGTAGGGTCATGCAAAACTGAGTAAAGATTTTGAAGAGAGAAAATCAGAAATGGAAACGGGGTAGAAGATTAGTGAAAAGAGTTAAACAGCAGATAAAATAAAGGTCAAAAAGGAATCAGAATCACCAAGACAGTATAGAGGTAAAAAATCACTATAAATCATAGAAATAAATAAATAGTGCAAAAAATGAAAAACAAGGTAGTATTCTGAGTTCATGGAGCATACAGAAATCTGATGGCAGAGGGGAAGAAGTGTTGAGTGTTTTTGTACCTGTTCCCTGAGAGTACTAATGAGAAGACCATAAGAAAGACATAGGAGCAGAATTAGACTACTCAGCCCATCGAGTCTACTCGGCCTATCCAACATGGCTGAAATATTGTCACAAACCCTATTCTCCTGCCTTCTCCCCGTAACCTTTGATGCCCTGACAAACCGAGAACCTATTAAACTCTAATTTAAATATGCTCAATGACTTGGCCTCCACATTCATCTGTGGCAATGAATTCCACAGATCCACCAGCCTCTGGCTAAAGAAATTCCTTCTCATTTCTGTTCTAAATGGACGCCCCTCTATTCTGAGTATGTGCCCTCTGTCCTTGAATCCCCAACTATAGGAAACATCCTCACCACATCCACTTTGTTTATGTCTTTCAATATTCAACAGATTTCAATGAGATTTCACCCTCCCCTCCCACCCCATTCTTCTAAACTCCAGAAGGTACAGGCCCGGAGCCATCAAATACTCCTCATACATTAACCCTTTCATTCCCGGGATCATTCTCATGAACCTCCTCTGGACACTCTCAAATGCCAGAACATCCTATCTTAGATAAGGGGACCAAAGCTGCTCACAATGCTCCAAGTGTGGTCTGACAAATAAAGCCTCAGCATAACCTTCTTGCTCTTATACTCTAGTCCTCTGAAAATGAATGCCAGCATTGCATTTGCCTTCATTACCATTCACTCAACCTGAAAATTAACCTTCGGGGAATCGTGCATGAGGTCTCCCAAGTCCCTTTGCATTTCTGATTATTCAACTTTCTCCTCATTTACAAAATACCCTGCACAATTATTCCTTCTACCAAAGTGCATGAGCATACACTTCCCTACACTATATTCCTTCTGCCACTTTGCCGATTTTTCTCGTCCTTCTGCAGCTCCCTGCTTCATCAACACTGCCTGCTTCTCCACCTATCTATCTTTGTATTGCCTGCAAACATGGCTACAAAGCCATCAATTATATTATCCAAATCATTGACATATAATATGAAAAGCAGTGGTTCCAATACCAAAAGAACACTACTTGTCACCAGCAGCCAAACAGAATAGGACCCCTTTACTTTGATTCTTTGCCTCCTGCCAAACAGCCCATCTTCTATCGAAGCAGGTATCTTTCCTGTAATACCATGGACTCTTATCTTGTTAAATAGGATCATGTGTGGCACCTTTTCATAGTCATGGTCATAGTCATACTTTATTGATCCCGGGGGAAATTGGTTTTCGTTACAGTTGCACCATAAATAATAAATAGTAATAAAACCATAAATAGTTAAATAATAATATGTAAATTATTTATGCAGGAAATAAGTCCAGGACCAGCCTATTGGCTCAGGGTGTCTGACCCTCCAAGGGAGGAGTTGTAAAGTTTGATAGCCACAGGCAGGAATGACTTCCTATGACACTCTGTGTTGTGTCTTGGTGGAATGAGTCTCTGGCTGAATGTACTCCTGTGCCCACCCAGTACATTATGTAGTGGATGGGAGACATTGTCCAAGATGGCATGCAACTTGGAGAGAGTCCAGTTCCATCCCCACAACATCACTGGCCTTACGAATGAGTTTGTTGATTCTGTTGGTTTCAAAGGTCTTCTGAAAATCCAATTATACAGTATCTACTGACTTTCCTTTGTCCGTGTTGTTGTTATTTCCTCAAAGAATGTCAACAAATTCCCCTTAAAGAAATCATGCTGACTTTGGCATACTTTATCAATCACCCCCGATTAGCCGAAATCTTCATCCTTAATAGTGGACTCCAACATCTTCCCAACCACTGAAGTCAGGCTAACTGGCCTATAATTTTCTTTCTTCTTTCCTCCTTTCATGGAGTGACATTTGCATTTTTCCAGTCCTCTGGAACCATTCAAGGTTCTTGAAAGATCATTACTAATGCCTCCACAATCTCTTCAGCCACCTCCTTTAGAATCCTGGGCTGCAGTCTGTTTGGTCCCAGGTGCCTTATCTACCTTCAGATCTTTCAGCTTCCCAAGCACAGTCTCCTTAGTAATAGCTTCTGCCTCTGGACACTCTCAGATTTACGACACAGTGCTAGTGTTTTCCACAGTGAAGATTGATGTAAAGTACTTACTAAGTTTGCCCATGATTTCTTTGTTCTCCCATTACTACCTCTCCAGAATTGTTTTCCAGTGATGTAATATCCACTCTCACCTGTCTTTTACTCTTTATATATCTGAAAACAATTTTAATATCCTTATTGGTAGTTTTGGCTAGCTTACCTTTATATTTCATATTTTCTCTCGTTATGGTTTTTTTTAATCTGACTTCTTTTGATTTTTACAAGTTTCCCAATCCTCCAACTTCCCACAAAATGTTGCAATAATAAATCCCCTCTCCTTTGCTTTTCTGCTGTTTTTGACTTTCCTTTTCACACACAGTTGCCTCATCCTCCCTTTAGAATACTTCTTCACCTGTGGGATGTACCTATCCTGCACCTTCCAAATTGCCCCCAGAAACTCCAGCCATTGCTGTTTTGCCATCATCCCTTTTAGTGCCCCCTTCCAATCAACTTTGTCCTGCTCCTCTCTCATACCACTGTAATTCCCTTTACTCCATTGTAATACTGATACATCTGACTATATCTTCTCCCTCTCAAACTGCAGGCTGAATTCTAACATATTATGATCACTGTCTCCCAAAGGTTCCTTTACCTCAAGCTCCCAAATCAAATCTGTTTCCTTACACATCACCTGATCCAGAATTTCCTTTCCCAAGAGGGTTCAACCACAAGCTGCTCTAAAAAGCCATTCAATAAGCCATAGACATTCCATAAATTCCCTTGCTTAGGATTCAGCACCAACCTGGTTTCCTCAATCTACCTGCATATTAAAATCCCCCATGACTATCTCCCATTGAAATTTATAACCCACATCTGGGCTATTTTTCTGGGGGGTTGTATACAACTCCCATTGGGTTCTTTTTTCCTTGCAGTTTCTTACCTCTACCTATAACGATTCTGCATCTTCTGATCCTATGTCACCTCTTTCTAAGGATTTGGTTTCATTTGAGTGTCCTGGATGGTAAGGGTCCTTAGAGATAAATGCTGTCTTCTTGATGCACTGAAAGGAGATCTTCTGTGCTACACAGCAATATACTAAATGTAATTTTTGCTGATAAGTTGAGTGCACTGATAGACATGTGGAAGAATGGTATCATACACCTCTGAAGCAATAGAAGGTTAACATTATTACCAAAAGGGATTACAGCTGAGAGGGGGAGAAAGAGGTAGGAAGAAGAGTGAAGTTGTGGGTATATAAACAATTACTGCTGTGAGAAGGGTTGATGCAGAAGAAGCATTGTCAAATGAAAAACCACAAGTTATATATGCTGCAATTCTGACATGTTAATGGAAATGTCGGTAACACTCAGCAGGTCAGACAGTATCTGTGGAGAATGAAAAACTGAATTTTCCGTTTTTATATCAAATGAAGCTCTATGTATTAATCTAGGGATCAGCGAGGAGGCAGTCACACTATTTGGAGTATACTAAAGATATCCAAACTTCAGGACGCAGGATTTCAACTCTGAAACAGGAACAATTCCTTTCCTTCCTAAGATGCTACTTCACCTGGTGAAATCTTCCAGCAATTTTTTTGTTGTCTCAGATCCCAGCATCCTCTTCTTTCTCCAAGGCAAGGCGGTTGTGGCAGACCCACAGACAATAAAGCTGACTGTGTGGAGTTTGCATGCTTTCCCATGACTGTGTGAATTTCCAACAGATGTCCTGGTCTACTCCTACATGTCCAACATGCATATTGGTAAGTTATGTGCCCCACATGAAGACAAGCGTCAAGAGAAAACGGTGTTGGTAATGGGGAAGGTGTGGGGTGGGGGTTGGTGAATGAAATCAACTAGACAAAGTTTGAAGTGGCATTTGATAAGTGAGAAGTAGCTATAATAGAGAGAAGAGTCTCCGGGTCTGGACAGGATATTCCCTAGGACGTTGAGGGAAGTTAGTGTGGAAACAACAGGGGCTCTGACAGAAATATTTCAAATGTCATTAGAAACAGGGATGGTGCCGGAGGATTGGCGTATTGCTCATGTTGTTCCATTGTTTAAAAAGGGTTCTAAGAGTAAACCTAGCAATTATTGGCCTGTGAGTTTGACGTCAGTGGTAGGTAAATTGTTGGAAAGTATTCTTAGAGATGGTATGTATAATTATCTGGATAGAGAGGGTCTATATAGGAACAGTCAACATGGATTTGTGCGTGGAAGGTCATGTTTGACAAATCTTACTGAAATTTTTGATGAGGTTACTAGGAAAGTTGATGAGGGTAAAGCAATGGATGTTGTCCATATGGACTTCAGTAAGGCCTTTGACAAGGTTCCACACGGAAGGTTAGTTAGGAAGGTTCAATCGTTAGGTACTAATATCGAAGTAGTAAAATGGATTCAGCAGTGGCTGGATGGGAGATACCAGAGAGAGCAGTGGTGGATAACTGTGTGTCAGACTGGAGGACGGTGTCTAGTGGTGTGCCTCAGGGATCTGTAATGGGTCCAATGTTGTTTGTCATTATATATTAATGATCTGGATGATGGGGTGGTAAATTGGATTAGTAAGTATGCAGATGATACTAATTTAGGTGGAGTTGTGGATAGTGAAGTAGGTTTTCAAAGCTTGCAGAGAGATTTAGATCACGTAGAAGAGTGGGCTGAAAGATGGCAGATGGAGTTTAATGTTGATAAATGTGAGGTGCTACATTTTGGAAGGACTAATCAAAATAGGACATGCATGGTAAATGGTAGGGCATTAAAGAATGCAGTAGAACAGAGGGATCTAGGAATAATGGTGCATAGTTCCCTGAAGGTGGAATCTCATGTGGATAGAGTGGTGAAGAAAGTTTTTGGTATGCTGGCCTTTACTATTCAGAGCATTGAGTATAGGAGTTGGGATGTAATGTTGAAATTGTATAAGGCATTGGTAAAGTCAGATTTGGAGTATTGTGTACAGTTCTGGTCACCGAATTATAGGAAAGATGTCAACAAAATTGAGAGAGTACAGAGGAGGTTTACTAAAATGTTGCCTGGGTTTCATCTCCTAAGTTACAGAGAAAGGTTGAACAAGTTAGGTCTTTATTCTTTGGAGCATAGAAGGTTGAGGGGGGACTTGATAGAGGTGTTTAAAATTATGAGGGGGATCAATAGAGTTGACGTGCATAGGCTTTTTCCATTGAGAGTGGGAAGATTAAAACAAGAGGACATGAGTTGAGAGTTAAAGGACAAAAGTTTAGGGGTAACATGAGGGGGAACTTCTTTACTCAGAGACTGGTAGCTGTGTGGAACGAGCTTCCAGCAGAAGTGGTTGAGGCAGGTTCGATGTTGTCATTTAAAGTTAAATTGGATAGATATATGGACGGGAAAGGAATGGAGGGTTATGGGCTGAGTGCAGGTCAGTGGGACTAGGTGAGAGTAAGAGCTCAGCACGGACTAGGAGGGCTGAGATGGCCTGTTTCCGTGCTGTAATTGTTATATGGTTATAAGATTGCTATCAGTGAGTTGTTCTGGTATGGTGAATAAATGGAGACAGAAGAGACTGGTGATGCTGAGATCTGGAGCATCAACTGGAGGAACTCAGCATCTGTTGGCAGCCTCAACTACTTTCTCTGGCAGATTGCTCCACATGCAGACTACCTTTAGGTGAAGAAGTTGTCCTTCAGGTCCCTTGAAAATCTTTTCCCACTCACCTTGAAAGTATGCCCTCTAGTTTGGATTCTCTTTCCCTGGGGAAAAGACTATGCATTCACCCAATCTGTACCCCATCAGTTCCATAAGATCACTCCTCCGTTTCCTATTTTCCAAGAATAAAGTCCGAGCATACAGTATAACTCAATATCCTGGCAACGACATGTCAAATCTTCATTGCTCTCTTTATTAATGATGTCTTTCCTGCAGCAGAGTTATCAAAACCGGACACGGTACTCCAAGTACTGCCTCACCAGTGCCCTTGCCAAAGAAATAGGTACAGAGACAGAATGAAGACGCCTAAAGGGGGTGTCCAAGACTAACCGGGTGACCTCATCATCATCAGAACTGGGACCAGAAGCCTGCAAACTGAAACTTCACTCTCCACAGATGCTGCCTAACCTATCAAATATTTCCAGCATTTTCCCAGCGCAGTTTTCAGCATCTGCATATTTTTCGTTTCCAGAAGAAGTTGGCAAACTTGGTGCCTTTGGGAAAGAGGGGATAAAGGAATGAAGCATTACTAAATATTTCAAATCAGTGCAATAGGACACACACTGAGGAGATGTTTAGAGCAGCGTGTTGACTGCCGGTGGCTGTGTGGGGCTCGGTTCCTACTGACAGCTGAATTCGTTCTTTCCATATCTCCGGGAGGGAGTTGCTGAATTGCAGAGAGAACCAATCGTCTTTGGCCGGCTTCATCTGCCTTCAACACGTCAAGTCCTCTGTTGGTGAGAAATTTATTACTTGGCGTTTGTTTTTTTTTCAAACTGCTGTTTGCTATAATCCGGGACAAATCCCGTTATCAGTCTCTGGGGCATTAACACCATTGCCTATCTCTGAGGAGACCCTGTGCAGACGGGAGAAATTTCCCCTGACTGGGATTTGGACGGGAACGGGGAGCAGGAAATAATTCAGGCTGAGGAGGGTGCGATGGCTAATTCGGGGTTTCAGCTGCTGGGGTACTTCTTGGCGCTGGGAGGCTGGGTCGGGATTATTTCCACCACGGCGCTACCCCAGTGGAAACAGTCTTCCTATGCCGGGGACGCGATAATCACCGCGGTGGGACTGTACGAGGGTCTGTGGATGTCCTGCGCTTCCCAAAGCACCGGGCAAGTTCAGTGCAAAGTCTACGACTCCTTGTTGCTGTTGGAGGGTACGTACACATATAAAGCTTTGCGCCTTCGCTTTGAACGGCTCTCTGTGTGTGGAGTTACATTGTGATGGATTGATTTAATGTCTGCATTGTTTTGATGTCCGGTATCATCTGGCAAGCAGGGCTAGAGTTAAAATTAACGGTAAGAACCTTCTGCCAAATAATAATTTCAAACATTGCATAAAGTGGATCACTGTGGATAACGGATAAGTACCTTAGGCATTTACTTAAGTTAATTGCAAAAGCGTAAAAAAATGTGCTTGTTTATTAGTTTACACATTCAGACGGGGATTAACACACTAAACCAATTCAATTATTTTGTATCTCTATCATCAGGACCGTCCCGGAGAAAAATCTGTTAAAGGAAAATCATTAAGGGAGGTGTTGCCTTTTACTTTGAAAACTTTATTTAGTTTAAAAAAAAACGAGGTGGTAGAAAAGTATTGTTTAATACTCAGATGGGATGGGGACCAACTCCTGGGGTGGGTGGGTGGTGGGGGGGGGAAGAAGAAGATTTCGCATTTCAATTGGTTTAAAATGAGGGCCCCTGAGGATTGGCATGCACCAATCCGCTGGGAACTCATCTGTGAGCGACATGGACTGAGCCAATGAGCGGGAGTGGGAGTGGGCGAATGAGAGGGGTTGGTAGGTTGGATGGTGTGACTGTAAATGCACCCAGGGTTAGTAACCCCAGAGAAAGGTAAGCAGAGGTTATTGGTGTCCTTGGGATGGAGTAACTTCAACAGGTTCCAATTTTCTTAACTTGTGATGGGCGGGCAGATTTTTCTCAATCCATTTCGCTCACAGATGAGTTCCTAGCGGGTCATGATTGTTTCTTCCAATTTATTAATGGGATACATGCTATGACGTATAATTGTCGCCTGTGCAGTACAATTAACTACTTCAACATCTCACACTCACTAAGCATCCGTACAATTGAAGAGAAATTAAATTACTCCTCAGAAAAACACGTTCTGAATTTTCAAACACGTTCTTAAACTAACACACACAAAATGCTGGAAGGACTCAGCAGGTCAGGCAGCATCTATGGAAAAGAGAAAACGGTCGACTTTTCGGGCCGAGACCCTTCTTCAGGGCTATTCAGTCTTTTTATAGATGCTGCCCGACCTGCTGAGTTCCTCCAGCATTTTGTGTGTGTTTTGGATTTCCAGCATCCGCAGATTTTCTCGTGTACGTTGTTAAGTAGATCTCACGTTATATATGCCATGTCCAAAATTTTTTTTAAAATCTGAATTTAATGTTACTTTTCTGAAAGTGTTTGAAAGGCAGAATTATTGATCAGAAAATAGCTGGTTATTTCTGTATAGTAAATATTTACACATGAAGGGATTAATGTTTCTTTTCATCTGCTCTGTGAATTGGAATGGTCTTAAAAACCCTGATTGCGCTGAAGTGGACCAAATGATGCATGGTTTCTTGGCTAACTCTCGTTTACCCTCTTCCTGCTTCCAGCCCACATCCAGGCATCCCGGGCCCTGATGATTGTTTCCGTTGTCCTTGGATTTATCGGCATCATTGTCAGTGTGGTTGGAATGAAATGCACAAAAGTAGGAGACAATAACCCCCTTACCAAGAGCAGGATTGCCGTCTCAGGAGGTGTCCTCTTTCTCGTGGCTGGTCAGTGCAAAATTTATTTTTTAATTGTGTATCCCATATTATGTAAAAGGAATACTTTCCACAAAATACTAATTGACCTGAGGTTGTAGCTGTAGCTTTACTAAGCTGGCTTTTTCTATAACAGTTATAATGCATTCAATATTTTCCCCACCTCACTGCAGTCACTGGATTTAGTAACTTTAACAATGTGATTTGAAGATGATCTTGCCCCATCTCTGCCCTGTCACAGTGTCCCTTGTTTATTGTGTTTCTGGATTTCAAAAGGGACTCCTGATCACTTAGAATCCTTAATCTCTACTGCAGTCTGTAGACTTGCAACAACCCATGTGTGGAATCACTTTAAAGTTACTTTATTTATTGTAATACCTTGGCCACTCTTTTGGACTATGACGATCTCTGCACCATGCAGAGTTGATCCTTCACTTGGATTGCTTTCAATAAATATTATTGATGCTTTAATTATTTAGAGCTCTTGAATATTATTTGTTACTAATGGGGTATTGTTAAAATACTATGAGCTAATGTTGTTAGCATACACCAGATATACAAGGGCGATTGATAAGTTCGTGGCCCAAGGTAGAAGGAGATGAGTTATACAGCTCTCGTTACATGCAAATGCAGTTCAACTCTTTGAGTGAAAGTGAAGATAGTTTGAAGTTTCTCCTCATCTCCTTCTACTTTAGGCCACGAACTTATCAATCACCCCTGCTGTGGCCACTTCTGGAGGTCCAAGACGCCGACTTCTACAAAGAAGGGATCCGTATGCTCCACGACCGCTGGACTAAGTGTGTAAATGTAGAAAAAATAAATGTGCTAGGTTTTCTAAAATTGAGTCCTTCTACCTTAGACCACGAACTTATCAATCACCCCTTGTATCTTGGCATTTCCTACAAAGTGCCCTCATAAAGCTAGTTGTGTTGTACAGCATGATCCTACAGTACTTCCACTCTTGACCCATTATTACCCTCCATAGATGTCCTGAAATTGAAAGTGAACAGCTTGTTGAATGCAGAAGAGTAAGTATTGGGTATCCTCATCACATTCTGCTTCAACAGATTAAAGCACACCCGTGGAGAGTTAATGTTTAAAGCTGATGGGCATTCTTCAAAATCTTTTCTTCTAGTGAAAAGTTTGCAGGACCTGCAACATGAACTCAATTTCCCCATCCACAGATGTTGCCTGATCTTCTGAGTATCGCCAGCATTACTTCTTTGTTTCAGATTTGCAGCATCTGCAGTACATTACTATTGTGTGAGTTTAAGGTTGAGGTCTATTTATTTAGATATTCCAGGTAGTGTCACTGTATGTGGTTTGGGATTTGATTAGTTTCCCCCATCCCTCCTTCTGTCCCAGGATCACAGAGATCAGTTCTGGTATTCCCACCGCTTAACCTGCAATTGGAGAGCTCAGTAGATATTGAATCTTGGGAATGTATTGGTCTGTTTTGGGACACATTTCCATTTAGGATGCTTGAAGATGAGGAAAGTTACACAAGTGAGATATTAATTTCTCCTGCCTGGCCATCTTTAATCGTGCAAAGCCAGACTGCAGTCTGCCCATTCCTGTCTTTACTGTTGACTTGAAACTTTACTGAAAACTGACCCCTGACTCCTGTCTTGTTGTTTGTCCCACAGGACTCTGCACCCTTGTGGCAGTATCTTGGTATGCAACGAATGTTTCAAATGAGTTCTTTGACCCTCTAACACCAGTCAACGCCAGGTAAATAGCGCAGAGACAAGAATGATTGTATGGATTGATCATTCAACTACAGAAACATGAGCAAAAATTAATCTTAAAACCATATTGAGACAAATTAACCCATGTCCTGGAGATTAAAGATCTCTTCTCCTTTTGTCCTGAGCGAAATGATTGATGTGGTTTATGGATTTGCCAGCAATGAGTGTCCCTAAGCGATTTACAGATGGGGGGTGGAGGTTTGTGTGCATTGTCATGTAAGTTGGTGCTGTCTCTATCTAAGTATGACCACTGTCCTGCAGGGACTCTCCATTACGATGTTGGCTTTGGTGGGACTTCTTCAGGAGTTCTCCTGACATGACTTGGCTGCTCCATCTGCCCTATGTCATCAGCCCCTTCTCTAATACCTTCATAACTAAAGAACTGCGTTGTTTCAAGGAAATGAAATAAGACACATAAATTATTTACTGGTGATATTACTGTTCATTTGCATATTGATATTGCTGTGATAATGGTCAACAATGATGTCACAAGTGATATATTGAATCATATATGATTACCTATCTGGACTTGGCTGCATCTGTTTGATAGGTTGGACCACACAGTCTCCACCAGTGTCTCTCGAATAATATCCAGCTGGGTGGGTATACGTTTGCCTCGTTCAAGTCTTATCCATCCAGTCAGAACCAAAGAGCTAGAAGCAATGGCTTGCATGATCTGATGCCAGTTCTCATTGGTACAATGCAATTGAGGAATGTTGATCGAAGGCATAGCGTAGATTTCTTGTATACTTTGATCACATACCGCTTCAACCATCATATCTCTTGATTTCCTGCTTTCTCTAAATTGTCAGATTGCTCA
Source organism: Mobula hypostoma (assembly GCF_963921235.1). Classification (NCBI taxonomy): domain Eukaryota; kingdom Metazoa; phylum Chordata; class Chondrichthyes; order Myliobatiformes; family Myliobatidae; genus Mobula; species Mobula hypostoma. The sequence continues at coordinate 31,530,452 of NC_086121.1, forward strand.
ACTGACTTTCATACTAGATGAACAAATATTTCATCTGAATAACGTGAGGACTGAAGCTATCGTGTTTGGTCCGAGTATCAATCTGTGCTCCGAGCTATCGGCTCCATCTCCTTCCCTAGCATCAGTATGAAACCAGACTGTTTCCAATCTGGAATTCAGTTTTGGACCTCACACCTGCACCATAACTACAACTGCCCACCCACATCTGGGCTGGCCCAGTCCCCTCTGTTGCTGGAGCTTCATCTGTTTCTTTATTGCCTCTAAGTGTAACTGCACCAATCCAAAGTGGTGTTCTGTTGCCTACAAACTTTAGGTTATCCAAAACTTTGTTACCTCTGTCCTAATTCTCCCCATTCAGCCATCACACCTCTATTTCTGGTTTGATGATTCAATGAAGAGACGAAAGAAAAGAAGTTTCTGTTTACTTATCTTTAATACCTGGAGACTATATGTTGTCTGAAGTTGCAGTTTCTGCAATGTGATCATTGTTAGCATCCATGGAGATAAGAACCTGGGAGAATGATCCTGAACTCTGCCTCTGAAGTCATTCTTGTTAAACTGCGCTATTGTGTAGAGGGAAGCTGAGAACAGCTCTAGGGCAATAACAGCCATCGTACCCCGACCCTCCCCATCCCAATTTGGAAAACTACTACACACTGTCCTGTTCGAGTCTGATTCTGCATCTTTTTCTATTGATAGTTGTAATGGTATAGCATTTTCAGCCACATGTTACTGAAATATCATTAATTTTGCTGCTAATTTCTACCCTGTTCTTATCATCCCCAATCCATAAACAACAGTTCTGTTCGCCTTGTTGACAGCCCTATTCTCTCTGAGAATTAGGTTGATGAACAGTATCTATTATAAGCCCATCAGCTAACAAAGTTATCGCAACTAAATCTCCTTCCACTTGTCTGTTTACTCTGTTCTCTGTACCTCCATCATATCTGCTCTAATGATGAGATTTCTACACCAACGTCTTTATGATGTCCTGCTTTAACTATGGCTATCCTTCTATCAAGTTGACAGGGTTCTCAACCACATCTCCTCTATTTTCTGCATTTTAGGCCCTTTCCCTTTCTCTTCCCAACCAGAACAATGATAGTCCCCCTTGTTCTCTTCTTCCAAGCTACCATCCTTCATAATGAAGGATTCCTTCCTGGATGAATTGAAAGTGCAGATTGTTATTAATGATTATGATATAGTTGGGATCGCAGAGACATGGCTCCAGGGTGACCAGGGATGGGAGCTCAACATTCAGGGATATTCAATATTCAGGAGGGATAGACATGAAGGAAGGGGAGGTGGGGTGGCGTTGCTGGTTAGAGAGGAGATTAACGCAATAGAAAGGAAGGACATAAGCCGGGAAGATGTGGAATCGATATGGGTAGAGCTGCGTAACACTAAGGGGCAGAAGACGCTGGTGGGAGTTGTGTACAGGCCACCTAACAGTAGTAGTGAGGTCGGAGATGGTATTAAACAGGAAATTAGAAATGTGTGCAATAAAGGAACAGCAGTTATACTGGGTGACTTCAATCTACATGTAGACTGGGTGAACCAAATTGGTAAAGGTGCTGAGGAAGAGGATTTCTAGGAATGTATGCGGGATGGTTTTTTGAACCAACATGTCGAGGAACCAACTAGAGAGCAGGCTATTCTGGACTGGGTTTTGAGCAATGAGGAAGGGTTAATTAGCGATCTTGTCATGAGAGGCCCCTTGGGTAAGAGTGACCATAATATGGTGGAATTCTTCATTAAGATGGAGAATGACATAGTTAATTCAGAAACAAAGGTTCTGAACTTAAAGAGGGGTAACTTTGAAGGTATGAGACGTGAATTAGCTAAGCTGGACTGGCAAATGACACTTAAAGGATTGACGGTGGATATGCAATGGCAAGCATTTAAAGGTTGCATGGATGAACTACAACAATTGTTCATCCCAGTTTGGCAAAAGAATAAATCAAGGAAGGTAGTGCACCCGTGGCTGACAAGAGAAATTAGGGATGGTATCAATTCCAAAGAAGAAGCATACAAATTAGCCAGAGAAAGTGGCTCACCTGAGGACTGGGAGAAATTCAGATTTCAGCAGAGGAGGACAAAGGGCTTAATTAGGAAGGGGAAAAAAGATTATGAGAGAACACTGGCAGGGAACATAAAAACGGACTGTAAAAGCTTTTATAGATATGTAAAAAGGAAAAGACTGGTAAAGACAAATGTAGGTCCCCTGCAGACAGAAACAGGTGAATTGATTATGGGGAGCAAGGACATGGCAGACCAATTGAATAATTACTTTGGTTCTGTCTTCACTAAGGAGGACATAAATAATCTTCCAGAAATAGTAAGGGACAGAGGGTCCAGTGAGATGGAGGAACTGAGCGAAATACATGTTAGTAGGGAAGTGGTGTTAGGTAAATTGAAGGGATTGAAGGCAGATAAATCCCCAGGGCCAGATGGTCTGCATCCTACAGTGCTTAAGGAAGTAGCCCAAGAAATAGTGGATGCATTAGTGATAATTTTTCAAAACTCGTTAGATTCTGGGCTAGTTCCTGAGGATTGGAGGGTGGCTAATGTAACCCCACTTTTTAAAAAAGGAGGGAGAGAGAAACTGGGGAAGTATAGACCGGTTAGCCTAACGTCGGTGGTGGGGAAACTGCTGGAGTCAGTTATCAAGGATGTGATAACAGCACATTTGGAAAGCGGTGAAATGATCGGACAAAGTCAGCATGGATTTGTGAAAGGAAAATCACGTCTGACGAATCTCATAGAATTTTTTGAGGATGTAACTAGTAGAGTGGATAGGGGAGAACCAGTGGATGTGGTATATTTGGATTTTCAAAAGGCTTTTGACAAGGTCCCACACAGGAGATTAGTGTGCAAACTTAAAGCACACGGTATTGGGGGTAAGGTATTGGTGTGGGTGGAGAATTGGTTAGCAGACAGGAAGCAAAGAGTGGGAATAAACAGGACCTTTTCAGAATGGCAGGCGGTGACTAGTGGGGTACCGCAAGGCTCAGTGCTGGGACCCCAGTTGTTTACAATATATATTAATGACTTGGATGAGGGAATTAAATGCAGCATCTCCAAGTTTGCGGATGACACGAAGCTGGGTGGCAGTGTTAGCAGTGAGGAGGATGCTAAGAGGATGCAGGGTGACTTGGATAGGTTGGGTGAGTGGGCAAATTCATGGCAGATGCAATTTAATGTGGATAAATGTGAAGTTATCCACTTTGGTGGCAAAAATAGGAAAACAGATTATTATCTGAATGGTGGCCGATTAGGAAAAGGGGAGGTGCAATGAGACCTGGGTGTCATTATACACCAGTCATTGAAAGTGGGCATGCAGGTACAGCAGGCGGTGAAAAAGGCGAATGGTATGCTGGCATTTATAGCGAGAGGATTCGAGTACAGGAGCAGGGAGGTACTACTGCAGTTGTACAAGGCCTTGGTGAGACCACACCTGGAGTATTGTGTGCAGTTTTGGTCCCCTAATCTGAGGAAAGACATCTTTGCCATAGAGGGAGTACAAAGAAGGTTCACCAGATTGATTCCTGGGATGGCAGGACTTTCATATGAAGAAAGACTGGATGAACTGGGCTTGTACTCGTTGGAATTTAGAAGATTGAGGGGGGATCTGATTGAAACGTATAAGATCCTAAAGGGATTGGACAGGCTAGATGCAGGAAGATTGTTCCCGATGTTGGGGAAGTCCAGAACGAGGGGCCACCGTTTGAGGATAGAGGGGAAGCCATTTAGGACCGAGATTAGGAAAAACTTCTTCACACAGAGAGTGGTGAATCTGTGGAATTGTCTGCCACAGGAAACTGTTGAGGCCAGTTCATTGGCTATATTTAAGAGGGAGTTAGATATGGCCCTTGTGGCTACGGGGGTCAGGGGGTATGGAGGGAAGGCTGGGGCGGGGTTCTGAGTTGGATGATCAGCCATGATCAGAATAAATGGCGGTGCAGGCTCGAAGGGCCGAATGGCCTACTCCTGCACCTATTTTCTATGTTTCTATGTTTCTATAATTAATGGATTATCTTCCATAATTTCTGCCAATTTCAATGTGATTCCATTCCTAGGTGCATCTTCCACCAGCCTTTTAGCATTCCAAAGAGATGTTATATTTACAACTCCCTGGCCCATTTTTCCATCTCCTCAAATGCTCTCAAATCATTTTCCCATGCAAGTGCTGGAGATGTAACACCTTTTACCTCTCCCTGACTCACCATCCTGCAACCCAAGCAATCTTTCATGATACAGAAGTGATTCATTTGCACTTTGTCCAATCTATAGTGAACTGCATTAATGCTCTTAATGTGGTCTCCTCCATACTGGAGAAAACAAATATCAATTGGGTGACCACTTTATGTAACATCTCTTGACCACTTTACATCACATTTCTTTTCAGTTCACGAGGGTAATCCTGAGCTCCCAGTCACCTGCCACTCTACAGTCCCATTTCACTCTTACATTTTTGGCTGTGACCACTTATATCGGTAAAGCAACGTTCAGTGAAAACTTAAGCAACCGCACCTCATCTTTTGTCTGGGTTCAACAATTTAAGTTACCATCCCACTGTCCCTATTCATGGATTAAAGTTTTTTAACTTCTTTCTTCTAATGTCAACTACCAACCAACTTTTACCTTGATAACACTGGCCAGCACAGTATCACAGACATTGCCTCTGGTCCCTCGAACCCCGCTGCCCCCCCAGCAACACATAACAAGATTATTTCCTTAACAATCCTGTTCTGGTGATGGGTGCTGAACCTAAAGCATAAATTCTCTTTCTCTCCCCATGGATGCTGCCTGACCTACTGAGTGTTTCTCTCAATATATACTTCTGTTTTGGATTTCCAGTTTTTTTTTGCTCCAGTTATAATCTGGAAGTAGTTATATAATTTAAGTTTGCTACATTCCTATTTTTATACCTTGCACATATTCACAGAGATGCACACAGTATGGAAATATGTTCCTTAGAGGTATAAACATTAAGAAAATATATACAATGGGTTAAAATTTGTTCAGAGAAATATGTTTGAGATTCTGGCCACCCATCAAATTTGCAATTTGTTCAGCATTCAGGATTTTAAAAATTATTATATATTTAAAGGCAGAAGAGAATATTATTTAGGCCTTAAGTGTCAGTTTTCTGCAAGAATGAAGCTTCCTTCAGTAACGACTTACCCATTGATGTTTGCAGGTATGAGTTTGGCTCGGCCCTATTTGTAGGATGGGCATCTGCGAGCCTCACAATCTTGGGAGGGTCCTTCCTTTGCTGCTCCTGTCCAAATGAAGAAAGAAGGAGCCAGTTGTACTACAGATCATCTCAACTATCCTCAGCCAAAGAGTATGTTTGAATCACAATTTATGTAAGATGCTCCAATAAAGCAAGAATTAGTCATTTTTCAGCATTAACCTAGCGTCCCAAGGACATACAGAGTTAGCGACAAGACAGGAGGCAAGGCATTAGAAGCTTGCTGCTTTTATTTTCTCATTTTCTGTGCATACCTCCACTCCCTGAGCTGCTACCACGGAGACATCAGAGAGAATTGACGATCGTAAGTCATTTGCCAGGATATGAAGAGTTTCCAATTGACCTATGAAGGTAGTGCTTTGTAAAAATGGATATTAGTGGTGACCACAGGTGGGAGTAGAGGCAGGGGAGAAGGAAGCAAAAGTCAAGTGAAGCAGCATCCATCTAAACTGCTAAATCATATCCCATGACAGAAGTATTACACAATTTAAATTAATTACATTCCTATTTTTATACCCTGCACGTATTCACACAGCATGGAAACATTTCCTTCAGCTCAATAAATCAGATCTATCAGCCATCCATTTACACAAATCCTAAACTGATCTCAGTTTTGTTTTCTTTAGCCTCGTTACAATCAATTTGCCAGACCTTTTACCACTCACCTACACACGTAGGGCGATTCACAGTCATTAATTAACCTACCAAGCCACATGGCTTTGGGATATTGGAAGAGACCAGAGCACCCAGAGAAAAGTCGGGCACTCAGAGGGAGAACCCAGTACCTGCCGGGCTCTTGAACCCAGCAGAATTTGCTAAGCAGAGCATGTGTGGAAGCTGCAATTAAATATTACATAGTAGAGTTAATGTACGTTGTTGCCTTGCGTTCCACTCCCTCCAAGGCAGTTTGTAAACCAGAATCTGAGGCATGTTTATTATCACAGACACACGTTGTGAAATTCGTTGTTCTGCAGCAGTAGTACCCTACAGTGCATGAAAATTTATAATAAGTCACAATAGGAAATATATAAAGATAAATGGTGTAAGAAGAGAGGCAAGTGGTGGGGTAGGGTTTATGGCTTCATGGACCATTTCAAAATCTGATGGCAAAGGGTAAGAAGCTGTTCCCAAAATATTGAGCATCCATCTTCAGGTTGCTGTACCTCTTGCAAAGAGACGAGTGCATGCCCTGAGTGGTGAGGGTCCTTAATTACTCAAATATGAATTGTTTTTATTTTAGCATATCATCTGTCATCAACAAACTTGATAAGTTATGATGGCCAAGAGGCTATCGAGTTGCTTTTAGAGTCTCGCTGATGGGGAGCTTGTAGATGTCACTGTTCTGGTCAGTAGGTGTCTACAAGCCCTGCAGTTATTGGGAATGAGGTACTGCTGTTGAATTTGCCTGGTATGAGCACCTCTAGAAAATTAATATATTAATGCAAAGTGACTTAGAGCCTGTAGTTGTTGGTACCCGTGGATGCAGTAGGTACTAACCAAAATGTAATATGATTTCACTCTGTTTAAGAATGGCCAACCAAAGAATTTGAGAGTGCAAATTATATCCTGTTCATGGAATACTTAAATGTTACAGGAAACAGACTGTTTGGTCTATCGGTCCTGCTCTAGTTGAAGATGTTGGCCAGTCATCAAGTCAAGTCTGACTTTTCATGACCCATAGGGTCCATAGGGTTTTCATGGGACCTGTATACAGAAGTATACAGCCTTTCTTCTGTTCAGATACTGCTGCTGCCCAGGTTGGGACCTGGCTGGGTTTGAACTCAGGACCATCTGCCTTGAGGTCCAGTGCTGATGCCACTACACCACCAGCCAGCTCAAGATGTTGGTACCACAGGCTTACCTGATTACAATTGACAGGGTTGTGATGAGATGATCAAAGAGTTTATCCAAGTTTACTAAAGCTCTGCTTTTTCATTTATATTACAGGTCAAATTTAAAGAAAGCAACGTCTGTCAAGGGGGAGCAGTATTTGTAGCAAGCCACTCCTGTGGCATCTCAAGACAATATCGTATATTTTGTTCATGTGAAGGATTCAGTCAATGGCAAAATAAAAAGTAATTTTAAAACTTTGTGTCTTTACTGAGAAGGTACTTGGAGCGTTGGTCAATGTACAAGGCACTGGGTAGCTCAGTCTTGATCTCTGTTGCTTAAAGAGAGGTCCGGAATTAGACCTCAAAAACACATACACCCTCTGGTTATTTGTGCTTTAAGGAAACTGAATTTTTATGTTTATTTACTAATTATACTGAATTCAAGAAGGGAAAGTCCTTCAATAAAACCTGATGAAGTGACCTCAGTGTGCCTCACAGTAAATGAATCACATTGGAGTAGTTGAGGATCCAAATTGTTTTGCGGTATTGCACAGAATATCCAACAGAGAGAAGATGATGAATTGCCTGCTGCTCTGTTTGATTAAGGGAAGAACGTCTCCCAGCAGAATTGGTAGTTGTTTTCGATTCATATCGTTGTATGAAAATCTAAGGATGGGAGGTCTTAATTTTATATCTATTCCATAAGTTAACACCTCTGACAATATGAACTGGGATGTAATTTCAGAGTACTGCTCTGACCCTCTGGGATTTATGCCAGAGACGAGTGACTTTGATGTAAGTGGATTAGTGGTTGTCGTATTCACAAAATCATGCAATTTTATGAATAAGGGCCATGAACTACCAAACCATTTCTCCATATAAAACACAGTTCACTATACTTGCCATGGACCCAAGCTCCAATTTGAGCAACATATTTTTTGTGATGATGGAGTGGATACTTTAGCCGTCTGCTACCATATTTAAAACTGCACAACACCTCCTGATGCTTATTTTAAGATTTGTAGCACTTTAAAATAATCTTTTCTCTCAAGAACTTGGGCATTTTCTATTTTTTTCATTTGCTTTCTTTCCGATAAGTCACGTGGAAATTTGAACTCTAGTTCCTGGTTCCTGGTTGACTTTATTTATTAATACACAGTGCAGAGTAGGACATTCTGGCCCTTTGAGCCATGCTGCCCAGCAAACCCTGATTTAACCCTAGCCTAATGATGAGACAATTCACAATGACCAAATAACCTACCAACAGGTGTGTCATTGGATTGTGGGACGAAACCAGAACATCCGGAGGAAACCCACAGAGCGATGGAGAGAACGTTCAAACTCCTTACAGGCCACAGCAGGAATTGAACCCAGACCGCTGGTACTGTAAAGTGTTGTGTTAAACACTACACTACCATCCCAGGGATCACCCAGATAAAGTGCAAAGGTGTTAAACTTGCCCTGGCCCACCTATTCTCCATTAAGGAGCAGCTGAAAAAATCTGCACACTCAGAAATATGGAGTAACTATGGAAGTATTTTAGCTGCTGGTGGCGTAGTGGCACCAGTGCCAGACTTCAGAGCGAAAGCTCCCGAGTTCGAATCCAGCCAGCTCCCTTGCACACTTTCCATTCGTGCTGGGTTGAGCGTCGAGCTAGCAACTCGGCCCCGTAAAAATAAGAAAGCCTGCTAAAAAAAACGCCGTCATGACGGCATCTCAATAATTCCACTGGGAGTTAAGGGCTTTCTTCTTCTTCTTCTTCATAGAAGTATTTGCCTTGAAGGAAACCTGGCTGATGGATGATAAACATCTTATTCCTAGGTATTATATGTTTTCTTCACCCAAGGTATCATGGTAATGGTGTGGTTCTCATCAAATTCCGCTTTGGTCTGGCACTTACTGTTTCTTGCAAATCACAAAGGTTCACCCCTTTTGTCTCTCATTTAAAATTGTCGTTCTCAATCAGATAAACAAAATCCGTAAATATGTTCTCACCAAGATATCAAGGAGTGTTGACAGTGATATATATAAGTGATATGTATGAAATTATATGTGGGCTGATTAGTGAGTTTGCAGATGATACAAAAATCGGTGGAATTGTGGATTGTTTAATTCAGAAAAGCATGAGGTGTTGCACAGTGGGAGGTTAATTATAAAAAGAAAAGGTACATTAAAAGGCAGGACCCTTGGAAGCATTGATGTGCAGAGGGATGTTGAGGGCATGTCTGTAACTCCTTTAGTCTATGGTCAATGTCTATAATGCCTGTGTTGCCATTACTTCCTACAAGTGGCAACTCAAATAGATGAGGTAGTAAGGAAGGCATACTGCATACTCTCCTTCATCATTTGGCGCATTGAGTATAAAAGTTGAGAAGTTGTAGTTTTGTAAAACTTTGGTAAGGCCACTTTTGGAGTATCATGTGCAGATCTGGTCACTGCATTACAAGAGGGATGTAGACATTTTGGAGAAGGCACAGAAGAGGTTCAACAGGACGTTGCATAGATTAGAGAGTTTTAGCTATGAGGGGTTGGACAAACTTGCATTTTTTCCCTGGAGCTTCAGAGGTTGTGTGGTGACATGACTGAAGTTTATAAAATAATGGCTGGCATAGGAGTGGGTAACTATCTGAGTCTTTTCCCAAGGTAGAAATGGGATAGCATTAAAATGAGCCAGGAATAAATGTAGAGATTGTTCAGCTATATTTTTGCACAGAGAGCATTAGGCACCTAGGATGCACTGCTAGGGGTGGAGATAGAGATAGATTTGATAGCTGTGTTCAAGAGGCTTTAAATAACCCCATGACCAAGCAGGGGCTGGAGGGATACATGCCATGTACTTGCAAGTGGGATTACTTTGGACTGGCATCATGCTCAGCAGCACCATTATGGGCTGAAGGGCCTGTTCCTATACTGTGCTGAGTTCCATATCTTCCCTACTTAACTCCCTCAGCCCCTTCATCATCAATAATTTCAACTACCATCCAACTCATCTTCTCTGCCCTCTTAATTTTTTTTTTTGCCATTTTGTCCCTCCAATCAGCCCATGTTTCAGACCAAACTGTTTCTTCAGATAGAGCCCCCCATGATCCCTTATTCCCTTCTTCCTAACTGTACGCTATCGATGGGTAAAGCTCTTTTCCAATTCACTCATATCTGCACTCCCACATTTCCAGTCATCTAATCTCTGACTCTCTGCTTGCTCAGTTTCAGCAGCGGTAATCAGACCATCCCCAAAAGCCTTCACACCCCACCAAACACACAGTCTTCAAGTGCAGCACAGTGACACAGCCGGTGTAGACGGTGCTACACATCTTCAGTGACCCGTGCTCAATTCTAACTCCTGGGCTCCTGTGTGGAGATCTCGTGTTCTCCCTGTAACCCTGTGGCTTTCCTCTGCATGCTCCAGTTTCCCCTCACATCGTAAAGATGTGCAGGTTCACCTGCCCGGGACATGCAGGTAAATGGTAGAACCTGAGGGGAATCGATGGGAATGTAGGGAGTATTCAATGGGATTTTGTAAGATCAGTGCAAATTCTTGCCTGAAATAGACTCGGCAGACTGAAGGGCGTGTTTCTGTCCTGTATACTCGATGACTATGATGCTACTGCCCTCATCACTGATCTTTTACACTTAAGGAACACACAGTTGAGTTGATATAGTAATGAGGCAATTGATCCATTCACATTGGGCTGTGTTTTTCCCTATAGAATGCTGCTCAGAAGTCTACGGTTATCAAGCACTGTTTTTTCTGGTGTATCTCTTACCTCTTCTTCTGCCTTTCCTAATACGGTACACGTTCATGATTTTCAACTTCATTCCCCCTAAGCCTAAAAGACCACTTAACTTGCCCTCCTGACTCAGTGTCAGCTGATATTGTTAACTGTTGTCCCTCAAGCACCGGGTCTTTGTTGTGGTTGTAGGAGTTGACTCTGGGACTGCAGGAGGTGGTTCTGACAGCTCTGGACCCCTTTCTTCTCTGACAATTGACTCTGCTCTCCTCAAATGATTGATGGGTCATCTCCCGATGACAACAGATGCAATCTCCACTGTGAGGGAGAGTAGTCTATTTCTGTCCTTAATCTTTCCAATTACCCACTTTTAGCTACCTCAGTAGTCTCTCTCCAGGACTGCTTCTCCCAGAGTGAAACATCGAACCTCCTTGTTTGAGGAGCCGTCAATTTGACTCCCTCTAAGATTAGGTTTGAGCAGATCCAAGCGTGACTACAAGGGATGATTCAGGAACAACGGAGCTGGTGAGTTATTGGTTGTGGGGTGTGCTGCATTGCAATATGCTGGGAGGAAATTGGCGAGCTCCTGATTCAGTGTCAGTGTAGTGTGCTCTGCGACATTGATCACCATGCATTCTTCAGTCTCTGGACAAATCTTTCTGCCCAGCCATTTGCAGCTGGGTGGTACGGTGCAGATGTAATATCTCATATTCCATTCATTTTCAGGAATGATGGAAGCTGTTCTGCAACAAACTGTGGCGCATTGTCACTGACTAAGTGTTCTGGAACACCAGTCCTTGAGAAGAGGCTTCTCAACACATCAACGGTGCGTTGATGTAGTGTAGTACTGTAGTAGAGGTTATTGCGAGCACTTCTGGCCACTTTGCGGCTGTATCCACCACCACCAAGAAATTTGTGCCCATGAATGGACCGGCAAAATCCACATGAATCCTTTGTCAGGGTAATGCGGGCCATTTCCAGGGATGGAGGGGCACTGGTCTTGGCATCTTCTGGACGTGTCAGCATCCCAAAGAGGACATAGTAAGCTGTAAGAGGGCTTGATCTTGACTTTACTTCATACTTTATTGTCGCCAAACAATTGATACTAGAACATAAATCATCACAGCGATATTTGATTCTGTGCTTCCCGCTCCCTGGATTATAAATTGATAGTAAATATTAAACATTTAAATTATAAATCATAAATAGAAAAATGGAAAGTAAGGTAGTGCAAAAAAACCCGAGAGGCAGGTCTGGATCCGTTCAGCAGTCTTATCACAGTTGGAAAGAAGCTGTTCCCAAATCTGGCCGTACGAGTCTTCAAGCTCCTGAGCCTTCTCCCGGAGGGAAGAGGGACAAAAAGAGTGTTGGCTGGGGGGGGTCATGTCCTTGATTATCCTGGCAGCACTTCTCCGACAGCGTGCGGTGTAAAGTGAATTCAAGGACGGAAGATTGGTTTGTGTGGTGTGCTGTGCTGTGTTCATGATCTTCTGCAGCTTCTTCCGGTCTTGGACAGGACAACTTCCATACCAGGTTGTGATGCATCCTAGAAAAATGCTTTCTACAGTGCATCTATAAAAATTAGTGAGGGCTTTAGGGGACAGGCCAAATTTCTTTAGTTTTCTCAGGAAGTAAAGGCGCTGGTGGGCCAACACTTTCATTTTGACCACGCCTAGAAGACAGGGATGTAACTCCTCCAAAAACTTAGCTCTCGGTTTGGATGGTATAACAAATCTGAATCCCCACATAAGGCAAGGCACTTCAAGGTCAAGTTTATCCTGACGCTAGTTAAAATGGGGGAACTTCACCTGCTCACTCCAGCTATTTTGGGTTGCCATGTAGACATGAGACAAAGTGGGGTCTTTTCTGGTGTGCCTTGGGATTTTCTCTGCTGTAATATGGAGACATTTGATTTGTGTAGGGGAGAATACCTCAAGAGGAGTATCCTATTTTGTACATTTTTCAGGTATTTCTTTTTCCAAGGGTAAGCAGGACAATCCATCAGCATTTCTATGATTAGTCGTCCTCTTGAGTTCAATCCTGTGTCTTCCAAGAATCAGAACCCATCTCTGCATTCGTGCTGCTGCCGTTAATGGAACACCCTTCTGTAGATAGAAAATGGACCCCAGTGGTTGATCACCCTCCCATACAAGTACTGGCTGAAAAGTTTTACTCCCTAAACCAGACTCAAAGTCTCTCGATCAATCTGTGTGTAATTATTCTCTTCAGCAAAAAAGGAACGTGATGCAAAGGCTGTGGGCCATTCACTTCCATCTCTCATAACATGTGACGTGATTGCACCCATACCATAAGGTAAGGTGTCACAGGCAAGCTTCACTGTATGATAGGGATCAATATGTGTGAGTACAGTGTTTGATGTCACCACGTCCTTTACTTTCTGAAGGCCAGCTCACCCTGCTTTGTCCCACGCCATTTCTTCACTATCGGTAGTAATGAGTTCAAAAGGTGGAGCACAGTAGCCAGGTTTGCCAGGAACCTGTTATAGACCATAAGACTAACGACATAGAAGCAGAATTAGAATGAAGCGGTCCCGACACTGACTCCTGCAGAACACCACTAGTCACCAGCAGCCAATCAGAAAGAAGCTCCCTTTATTCCCTCTCTTTGCCTCCTGCCAATCAGCCGATGCTCTATCCATGCTAGTACCTTTCCTGCCATCACATGGGCTAATAAGGAACCTCATGTGCTGCACCTTGTCAAGGGCCTTCTGAAAATCCAAGTGCACAACATCCACCCATTCTCTTTTTCTATCCTGCTTATTATTTCTTCAAAGAATTCTAAGATTTGTCAGGCAAGATTTTCTCTTAAGGAAACCATGCTGACTTTGGCCTATTTTATCATGTGCCTCCAAGTAACCCGAAATCACATCCTTAACAATTGTTTCCAACATCTTCCCAACCACGGAGGTCAGGCTAACTGGCCTATAGTTTCCTTTCTTCTGCCTCACTCCGTTTTTGAAGGGTGGAGTGGCATTTGCTATTTTCCAGTCCTCTGGACCCATACTAGAATCTAATGATTCTTGAAAGACCATTACTAATGCCTCCACAATCTTCTTGGCTACCTCCTTCAGAACACCAATGTGTAGTCCATCTAGTCCGGGTGACTTATCAACCTTCAGCCCTTTCAGTTTCCCAACCACCTTCTCCTTAGTAATAGTAGCTGTACTCACTTCTGCCTCCTGACACACCTAAACCTCTGGCATAGTGCTAGTGTCTTCCACAGCGAAGACTGAGCAAATACTTGTTCAGTTTGTCCGCCATTTTCTTGACCCGACCTCTCCAGCGTCTTTTTCCACTGGCCCAATATCTTACTATTCCTGCTCTTCTACTCCTTATACATCAAAGAGAGCTTTCATATCCCCTTTGATATTGCTGGCGAGCTTATTTTCATATTTCATCTTTTCCCCCCTTTTGGTTGCCTTCTGTTGCTTTTTAAAAGTTTCCCAATCCTCTAACTTCCCACTAATCTTTGCTCTATTATATGCACTCTGTTTTGCTTTTATGTTGGCTTTGACTTCCCTCCTCAGCCACAGTTGTGTCATCCTATCTTTAGAATTCTTCTCCTTTTTCAATTCCTCTTCGTGAGTGATAACTTGAGTTTCTGGGTCTTTAAGTTTTCCCAGAAATGACCTCATTTCATTACTATTCTTTTCCAGTTTTAATAGACCCATTCTGATCTTTAATTGAATTCAGTGTCCGAACCATATCTTCAGCCCACGTTGGCATTTCATCAGGTCTTTCCCTTTTGCATCTTCCCTTTCCCATTGCCTTTATCACTAGGTTCAGACAAGTTTTTCCCACTCCTCGCAGACATAGACATGTTGTTCCCCTTCAAGAATCAACAAATAAAAATTTTAAATCGAAGTTTAAACTAGGGGGAAAGGAACAAAACTGGAAGCAGTACAAAAACTGCTGCTACTCCATTTACAGACAGGCACAGCCTCCCCCAATTCTTCTCCTTCTATGGGATGTATTTATCCTGCACCTCCTGAATTGCTACCAGAAACTCCAGCCATTCCTGCTCTGCTATAATCCTTGCATGTGTGTTTTTCCAATCAACTTTGGCCAGCTCCTCTCTCATGCCTCAGCAATTTCCCTTACTCCACTGCAATACCGATACATCTGACTTAGGTTTTCCCTCTTAAATTGCAGGGTGAGTTCTATCATACTATGATCACTGCCTCCTAAGGGCTCCTTTGCCTTCAGCTTTCTAATCAAATCCAGTACATTATAGAACAGCCATCCAGAATAGCTCATCCCGTAGTGTGCCAACCACAAGCAGATCTAAAAAGCCATCTTATTGGTATCCTACAATTTCTCTCTCGGGATCCAGCACCAACCTGATTTTCCTAATTTACCTGAATATTGAAACCCCGTTCTTACATGCCTTTATTGTAATTGACAAATTCTAAAAAGGACCACAACTATGACACATCCTTTCACCTTTTGAGGCATCCAATACAGCTTCAATTTTCTCAGCACACTTGTGAGGCAATGATGTGACCACATTAAGTGATGCTTGATTTAAAGAATTCACCCTTGTTGCATTGTGCTCTGAGCCCATAATCTTCTTTAATTTCACCACTATTTTGAGATTTTTGAAGATATTCCTTGTTAATATTAGTAACAATGATGTCATCCAGGTAACACTGAGGGAACTCAGCAGGAAACATCGACGGTACTCTTCTCTGTAGATGCTGCTTGGCCTGCCAAATTTGTCCAGCATTTTGTGTGTGTTGCGAGGCCTTAGCTAATTCCTCTTTGCTGAAGTGTTTTCCTCCAGAAAGGTTTGCAAAGATATCCTCTATCTAGGGCAGAGGGTATGATTTACAAACGTTTGTACTTTCATTACTGGGTTAATGGTGACCTCAACCGGAGTGTCATTTTCATTTAACATTATTTTACCCTTGATATGTTTGATACATTTCCTACGAATGCTGCTTTAACATCATCTATACCTTTTTTAGTTTGCTTTCAGTTGACGCCCTTGCAGGGGATGTGGCATGCAAATGATGGCTGGATCTCTAATCAAGTTGTAGTTTTCTCAGTCACTCATTACCCCACAATGCTGGCACTTCTGTTTTTGCCACATACAAGCCCAATGTGGCTTGTTGGTTGTTATGAATGTCATAACAGGAGTTATCTTATTTCAGTAGAAGTTCTTCGTTGGACATCTTCAGGCTTTAGCTCTGTATCTTGGAAATCCCATTCAAACTCATTTTGTGAAATGACTGAATATGCTGGGCTAGTGTCCACTTCCATTTTAATTACTTTACAGATCACTTTTAGTGTAAGCCATCTGCTTGTCTCTCTTGTTAGTTTTCACATTGTAAATCTCAAGGCTACTCAGTCCTGTACCACTCACCATTATCCGAGTTTTCATCAGCAGTATGCAGATTGATACTTTTTTTGAAACTGCCACTTGAATTTTTATCCTTTTCTCCTCCCTGTGCAGTCCATTTATTTATGTCTGCCTGACATTCTCTTTGAAAGTGTCCAACTTTGTCACATTTTCTGCAAGTTTTTCCTTTAAGCCTGCGTTGGTCTGGTATACGTGAGCCCCTGCCTCAGTGGTAACATAATTTGTTTGGCCAGGCAGATTTCTGTACAGACTCTGCCAATTTGTTCATGCTCACTTTTATTCCTGACTGCAAGTCTATTTCGTCTTTGGCTGCTGTTTCTGTTGATACAGTGATTTCAACTGCCCTTTTAAATGTGAAGCCATTCTTGAATGCTTTCTGATAAGATTCCACAAACTAAACGATCTCTCAGTGCAATATTAGCATATCACTGACAAGGCTCGGACAATTTCTTCAGTTCAGCCACATGAGCTGAAATAGATTCCCCTTCCTTTTGATTTCGCTTAGAAACCCAAAGTGCTCTGCAGGCAGTCATAGTTTCAGTTCTAAATGTTCATGCATTACAATCATGATATCAACAAAGCTCATTTTGGCTGCTTTGGTTGCAGCATCAAACGTCTAAGCAAAATCTATGCCCTTTTACCAATTGCACTCAGAAAATCTGACACTTGCTTCTCATTGGCTATTGCATTTGCTTCAAAATACTGCTCAATTCACTCAGTATACTTCAACCACTTATCATTTGTGCAATTGAATTAATGTATCTTTCCAACTTAGCAATCCATTTCTGCTTTTTAAAAAAATTGTGTTTATTATCACCCGGTACCCATTGTTCATGAAACCACAAATTTCATCCATTTTCTGCCTTTTTTTAAACTCAACTATCACGCTCCTTTTCCAAAAAAATCATGTGCTGCACGTTTTTTATAAACTTGATAATTTCTCTCTTCTTGTAGAGAAATGTGCTGTGCTATTTTTTAACCAGAACATCTCACTCAACTTCAACAAGCAGGTAGTCATCTTGGGTTCATTTTAAATGTTACTCATCACCTCTGTTATGTTTTGCAACTCCAGAAATTAATTGAAGGAAAAACACAAATCAGCAATAACGTAGTTCTATTTTTAGTGAGGAGCATACATATGGTAGCATGATGACCTATACCATTCATGTACTTATACATATAACCCATAATGAATTATGTAAATGACAAAGCATTCTTAATTAAACAATATTACTCAAATTAAATATACAATAATCTCCTAACCCAGGAACCCTGATCCAAAATAATTTGAAGAATTAACATGAGAGCCATGGAAGTAATAAATTACTTCGTTGACCCATCCCTCATTAATCAGAATCAGGTTTATGTTATGAAATTTGTTGTTTTGTGGCAGGAGTCTAGAGCAAAACATAAACAATTATTCTAATTTACAGTAAAAATGGATAAGTTTACAGTGCGAAAGTGGAACTGCCACGTAGATTTCATGGGTCCACGCACTGTTCAGAAATCTGGTGGTGGAGGGGAAGAAGTTGATCCTAAAATGTGGATTATGCTTCTTCAGGTTTCTGTAGCTCCTACTTGATGGTAGCAATGAGAAGAAGATATGTCCTGAATGGTGAAGGTCCTTAATAACTAAAATCTGAATTGTTTTTAACAAATAATCTGTCATTACCAAAGGTTAAGGTGGACAAGAGGCTCTCAAGTTGCTTTTAGTCCTCATTAATATCCAACAGGGAACTTGTATGTGTCATTATTCTCTGTAGGTGTCTGTAAGTGTTGTATTTATTGGGAATGAGGTATTGCTGTTGATTTTTCCAGTTATAATCACCTCCTGGAAATGAATATTATTAAGAAGTTGCACAGAAAGTACCCACTATTCAGAAATCTGATGGTGGAGTGGAAGAAGCTTTTCTTAAAATGTTGAGTGTGCGTCTTCAGGCTCCTGTACATCCTGATGGTAATAATGAGAAGAGGGCATGTCCAGGATGTTGAGGATCATTTATAATGGTACTGCCTTCCTCGGGCACCGCCTTTATAGATGTCCTTGATGGTGGGGAGGCTTGTGCCCGTGATGGAGCTGGTTGAATCTACAACCCTCTGCAGTTTATTTTGATCCTGTGAAGTGGAGCCTCCACGCCAGACAATGATGCAGCCAGTCAGAGTGCTCTCCATGGTACATCTGTAGAAATGCGTTTGGCCAAGCTATAAAACTCTCCACTTTCTTCTTATTTTCCACAATCTAGATGCCATAGGGAGTGAGAAAGTCAGAGCATGTGGGTATCAGAGAGTGGGTACCTTACATTACAGTCATTGTTGTGCATGTTTTCAAGCGTCTGTATCTTGGGAGGATTAAAGGGAGAAGAAAAGAGAGTGACCAGCATGAGAGGGGTCTTTGATTATGCTGGCTGAAATGGAGGGGAGGTTGGTTTTCATGATTCACTAAGTGTGTTCACAACGGATAGTGCAATCCTGGTCATATTACGATCGAGGAACGTGCTTGTAGACTGGATATTGAACTTTTTGCTGTTGGACTCTGGCCATATTCCACTGAGATACAACACTGGGCACCATGGGAGGTTGTTCCTGCCTGTGGCTATCGAATTTTGCAGCTCCTCCCGTGGAGGATCAGACACCCTGAGTCAATAGGCTGGTCCTGGACTTATTTCCATCTGGCATAGTTTGCATATTGTTATTTGATTGTTTGTGGTTTTTTATTGCTATATTTATGCTCTATTCTTGGTTGGTGCAGCTGTAACGAAACTCAATTTCCCTCGGGATCAATAAAGTATGTCTATGTCTATGTCTATGTCTATGTCTATGTCTAATTCAATTAGATTTAGCATTACTGTGGAAAAAGAATCATACTCATAGAGTCATATAGCATGGAAACTGCCCCCATGACCATCAAGTACTCATTTACTCAAATCCAAAAATAAGCAAGATCTATTTTCCTCAGGAAAGGGGTCTTAAGTTAGGACTCAGGATTTTAAAGCATCTGGTAGAAGGAGTAGGAGGAGATGTGGGAAAATATTTTAACCCAGGGAGTGGTAGGGAATTAATTGGCTGAAGGGGTAACAGAGGCAGGAAATCTCACCACATTTCAACATGTCTCGAATGTTTTCTCTGGACCTGGCGCAGGAGAATGGGATTGGACTGGCTAGCCCAATTTCAATTGGTGCAGATACAATGGGCTGTGTGACCTCTTGTGTTGCAAATTTTCCGAGTCCATGCTCACTTTAATGGGCAGGTTAACGTAGAGCAGGTTTGATTCTCGGTCTGTGCTGAGTTGGGACAACGTAGTCAATACTCCACCAGGAGTGTCACAGGAGCTCACAGCCCCAATCACTGTCACAAAGTTAGGGAGTGAATATCTGTCTATACTATTAGTTAAGGACGGAATCAGCACTGCAGCCCGACTTATAGTGTCCAATATACTTCTGAGGATTATGCTTTGTCACTGGGTCTCTAAGGGATTACAGGGTTCAAAAGCTGGGTAACCGGTGTGTAAAAGGGAAGGAAAATTTGTGAAATTGTTTGAATATTTCTGTAATGAAATGAGAAGATGAAATGTTATATTTCTTTATCTGATCGAAGAACTACTACAGCGGGTAAAAGTCTCATAGAAATCCCAGCACAAAAGCGTGAATAAATATTCAAGCGATAAAGGGGTAAACGGCTGTCTGGATTTTTCCAGCTCAAACTAGCTGTCAAGTCAAAATTTCCGGCTGTACAATGGATTTTTATGGGTCTCTGAGCACAGGAAGGTCAGAATAATTAGGTCCTGTGGCTCTGAAAGTGACTGAATATTTACAATGATTCCTGAGTGTGTCGGGCGGAGGTAATGTTGGTGCAAACCTTTTCTTTCAAATAATTTTTATCATAATTACATGTTTAACTCAAGTGAGCGAATGGATCAGGGTATTTTGTTTTGACATTTGAATCCATTCCCTTCCATTAAAAATTCTAACAATGAATATTCTTTTCCTTCAGTGCTCCAGCCTAGAGTGAAGATGATTTTTATGCTGCAACTTATGTCCTTCAGTCTGGCCTTTGTGTCAACGTTTTTCTTGATAGTGGCGACTTGGACGGATTGTTGGATGGTGAATGCAGACGACAGTTTGGAGGTGAGTGAACACTGGCTGCCTTTGCAATTTATTACCTACTCCTTAGCTCTCTCCACCAAGACTGGAAGTCAGCTTCCGTCTCCTGAATTTTGCAAACCAATATCTTAAAGAACTCGTCGTTCTGATTCCTAGCACTCTTGGATATTGAGGTGCTCAAGAGGGTATTAAGGAAGTGGCCTAGCCTCTGTAGTGCTGTGGTTGTGAGTTCTGGATTCCATCCCAGAGATACAGTATGCAACACAAGATCAAGATAGCACGAAGGGTGCCCTCCTTCCGAAGAAACGTAACACCATTACCTGCTGTGCCTCTACAGGTGAACAGCACTGTAGTGCCATTTTGAAGAGCAGGGTCATTCTCCCAGGTACCCTGGCAAATAGTTATTGCTTAACCAAGCAGTAAAACAGAGTTTGGAGGCATTTGTCTCATTGCTGTCTGTGAGATCTTACAGTGTATAATTTTTTTTTGCTCCTGCAATCCTATATGACACCTGCTCGTCAAATATAATATAATGATACGCAATATTTTATAGCTGTCTAGGGTACCAATTAAATCAAGATTTTGTCCTCAAGCTTTGAAACTAAGAGGCGTTGCTGTAAAGGGGGATCATCAGAGTTGTTCATCTTTTGTCATCTGCACTTATCCAATGTCGACAAGCTGAACGCTGGTCTGTGGCTCCTGTCTAGTGGGGAGAGGGCAACGGCAATGACCCCTGCTCTGAGACACTGAGTTATCACAGGAGAGCACCGGGCAAACAGTCAAATGCAGGGTCATTCTTTCAGGGGAAGCAATAAACCCTGATGTACTATATTTAAAATGGGAATTTGGAACTTGCATTTTATGAATGTTCTGTAAGATTTACCGTAGTCAACCCTGTTGGATTCATGGCATCTGAAGAAATTAAATATCAAAATTCATAATATTTGATGACAGAGGATTTACTGATATTTGAGAATTTGTCTCCATTGTGTGTGT